>NC_071505.1:44025276-44658312 GCF_027887155.1 Malaclemys terrapin pileata
CAAAAATTAATTTTTAATAATTTGAAAATACACAAAATACATTATTTAAAAACATTAAATGCTTTAATAGTATGTATACATTTGCAATTACATAATGGGCTGTCGCTGGGTGATGGTGATGGTTGGTGCCAATGAGCTGTCGCTGCCTGGGGGTGGCGCTACTGTTGCTCAAGGCTGGGTGGGGAGCTGGGCTCTGGGTTGGGGGGTGCCCAGCTCAGAGGGGCTGGGCTTGGAGCTGGGGGTCAGGGCTGTGGGGGGGATGGGGTCGGGGTGTGTGTCTGGCTCAGAGGGGCTGGGCTCAGAGCTGGGGGTCAGGGCTGTGGGGTGGATGGGGTCAGGGGGTGCCCGGCTCAGAGGGCCTGTGCTCGGAGCTTGGGGGTCAGGGCTGGGGGTCAGGGGAGATGGGGTCAGGGGGGTGCCCGGCTCAGAGGGGCTGGGCTCCGAGCTGGGGGTCAGGGCTGGGGGGGGGGATGGGGTCGGGGGGTGCCTGGTTCAGAGGGGCTGGGCCTTGAGCTGGGGGTTGGGGGGAGCCCAGCTCAGAGGGGCTTACCTTGCCACCTCCCCCCTCTCCCAGAGCCTCAGCGAGCTGCATCCAGGAGCTCTTGCTGCTCGGCCCGCCGGAGCTCGCAGCCCTGCCCCCTTACCACGCAGCTCCGAGCGGCGGGAGTTCAGGCCCCGCCCGAGCCACGCCACTGCAGCGCTGTCCAGGGCCGCTCCTGGATGCGGCATGCTGAGGCGCCGGGGGATGGGGGAAGGCGAAGGCGGAGGCGGGGGGGAGCCGCCGACATTCTCGTGGGGGCCCCTGTGGGGCCCAGGGCAAATTGCCCCACTTGCCGCCCCCCCCCCCGGGGCGGCCCTGCCCACGCCAGGCAGACAATACAGCTGCAAGCTGCACCCCTGACAAACTCTTGCCTGTCCTGCTAAGAAACCTGGCACCGGCCGTCGTTGCCCTCTGGAGCCAGACCCTGCCTGTGAAGCCCAGCTGCCATGAGATGCTCCCATGGCACTTGCTCTCCCTCAACCCAGAGACAATGTGTGGGTAGTCATATGCCCCCCACACCCTTTAAATTGTGCCCCCTCACCCTCAAGAATTACACATTGTCTCTGCCTGAACCTATGAATTATGTGGCTCTTGGTGTACATTTACAAGTACTGTTTGCTTTGAGGACTTCAATACCTTCTGCAATATGTATTGTGAACTAATAAAAATAATTTTATTCTTGAGAAATAGAATGAGTGTGAAAAAAACAGTACAGGAAAACAATGTGAAAAACCTACAGGCAATACCTATTTAACATAAATTAACAGAATGGAACTTCAAAATTGGAAAGGAAGCAAACTTTTTTGTCCATTTCAAGACACAAATATAGCCCATTGTGGCTACACAGACACCAACTGTGGTTCTCCCAGATCAGCATATGTAATGCTGTGGTTTTCTTTGCTGTCCCCCAGTGTGGAGTGATGGAGTAAGAATGAAGCCCATGATGCCATATGGTATGTTGTTGGGTGTAAGAAGCAGTCACTATGGAGTTCTGCAAGCACTGCAAAGTGTGGAAATTCTGGGATTTTTGAACCTATAGGTCTACTATGGTCTGCAGCATTTAGATTTGCTGCTTGAGAAGACCCATTATGTCCTGGTGTTTTTCCCTTTCCTTGTCCTGCTAGGAAACCTGGGCCTGTCTCCTGTCCTCTGTTTCTTTGTCCATGCTGTCTGTCAGAGTAGTCCTCCAAGTCCTTTCCTCATGGTCTGATGCAGCACTGGCTTTGCAGGATCTCGCTGAATATGTCATCTCTAGTCATCTTCTTTCTCCTTCTTGTCAGGAACAGGCATTCTGTGGATGTGGCGGGCATCCCTCAAAGCCACCACACATCAGAAGCTGCTAATAAAAACATGCAGGTGTGCTACTGGATTTATAGTCACAGTGAAAAGGGAAATATATGTTTCAGAACTGCCTTCTCTTATTCCCATTAACACTCAATAAGAAATGGTTATGGATGCCTCACATTTGGGGTGCCTTAGCAAAGCACCACTCTCCAGCCCCAGTCATGGTAAATATGGCCCACCAGGTGCAAGGGTGATGGGGAAGGCTGTTCTGTTGCATGAAGATATAAAATTTCAGTCCCTATTTCAATGGAGATGTGTATAGGGCCCTGACACTATTTTCTACAGACAATGGTGGTTTTAGATGCTATCTCACTCCTAAGGGTCACAAAGGCACAGAGAGCACAGCTACTATTAGCATCCCGAAGCCACCTGGGCCTACATGCTGCTAGCCTGTTTACTGCAAGGGTGTCAGCCAAACTCATTGCTGAGTGGCATGGGAAAGTCTCCTATCATGGAGGAAGGAATGAGGCAGCCATCCCTAGAAATCTTCAGGAGAGGATTGCAGAGTGCCTCCAGGAAAGTTTCATCGAGAGATCTCAGGAGGATAAAAGGAAAATCCCTAAGTACAAAAACCAAAGTGTTCCACATCCTCCCCCCACACACACCTAATCCATCAGGGGATTGAAGAGCAGATGCCAACTCTACCTTTGTTTGTTGTACCACTACCACTTCTTGTATGAATAAAACAATGAAAAGTCAGTACTGTTGTCTTGTTAACTTTGGGGTAGGCTAGACACTAAGGAAAAATGCATGCGCACGCTTACCCTTCATCAGAATAAAACAGTCTCCATTCAGATCAGTCTTAAGTGTAGTATGGCTCTATTGTTTTACTGGACTGAGTGATGGGACACTTTCCTATTCCTTCCCCCCCCCCCCACCCAGAAAGCCCTAGCATTTCCTCTGTCTACTTAAATACTTGCCCTGATAAGCCCAAGTAAACATCTCCATCTCTCACCCACAGACTGAGATGGTTCTTTGAGGTGGGCAAGACCACTACTTGACTCTCTTAACACGGAGATAAGCCCTTTTCTGCCTAGTTTAATGTGGAATATGTACACCCCTCACAAGCATGCTGTTTGTTAGGCACAGAGGAACTTCAGAGCATAGTGTGAACTTTATCTTTTTCTGGCTTCTGGAGGTGGCATATTTGTTGCTGACATCTTAATTTGGGGGTCGAGGCCATTTATTTCTGATTGACTTTAGTTCCCTCATTTGTGTTGTTAAGGAGCTCAGATAATGATTCATCCTTTTTTTAAAAAAGTAACAAAAACAAATACAGAGGTACAGAAAAAAAGTGAGTTTATTATTTATTTACTTAGATAAATGATTTTAAGAGAAAATTTGTGCTCAGTTTTTTATTTCCCTAATTTCTCTCTACATCATTCCTATGTTTTCCTTTTTTTGTTTTATTTAAATAATTTTTTGTTGTTCAGAATTTTTCTTCATTCCATAGGCCTTCCTGGTGCAAACACTTTGCACATGCTTAACTTTACACATGTAACTGTCCCATTATACAAAGTAAGGCCCTAATCCAGCAAACACTTAATCCTGTGCTTAATTTTAAACATATTAGTAATCCATTCTGATGTACCAATGGGGTTATTCATGTGCTTAAAGTTAAGCATTTCTGTAATTATTTGCAGAATCCGAGCCTAAGTGTTTGCTGAATTGAGTTTTTGCTGTTTGTGTACATAAATCCATCCAGTCTATGATAATATTCAGTTATAAACAAACATATAAAAAGGAATTAATAGTTCAGTTTTAATCTGATCTCAAAATTATACAAATATCACAAACTGGTGAAAGCCCATGCTATTGTATGAGTGTAATTTATAAAGTAGAAAAAAGCCAAAGATGTCTGAGAACTTAAGAATTGGACAGTAACAGACCATGAATTCCAGTGAGGATTGAACCTAGTAATAGTCTAAACAAGATGAGCTCTGAATCACGCTTGTAGCTGTTTCCATTGCTTCACACTGGCCCAGACATTCTAGGCTTCAAAGTGACAACCCTGGAATCTTATATAGATAAAAGGGACTAGGGAGTTTCCACTCTGCTTGGAAGAGTTACAAACCTAGAAGTGGGGATGGAGACAGTGTAACATATTACAGTTAACTGTTTAAGAGTTGCCTTGTGAGGGACAGATCCAGCTATCAGAGTCTGCAAATACATATACACAAGTAACTATTAACCTGAGCAGCCTCAGAGTCCCATGGGACACCTCACATGCTTCAAATTATATATATTGTATGCAGATATGTGCGTAAGCACAAATACCCATGTGAATAAGTTTACTTATATGCATAAGTGCTAAGCAGCAAGTAAAATAAGTATTATTTATTGTTTTTGTAAGCACAATAGTGTGGATCATGCTTGACATTCAAGAGGCAATGTCCTTTGCCTCATAATATTAGGGACTCATTCTACAGAGGCTTATACACATAACTTTACACACGTGGATAGTTTCATTCAACTCAGTGGTGCTACTCATATGAAGGAAAATACACACATGTAACTATATTTGTTTTTGTAAATTAAAGAATTGTCACTTGCCAATGGAAAAGTCTTATTTTAAAAGAATTAAAAAGCAATTAGAGTAAATGGGTACCCCCCCCCCCACCAAGCTGGAAGTCAAGAATACTGAATGAAGTTTGTTGCAATTAACCAGAAGCAAAACAGAATTAAAAAATAAAAAATAACATAGCTTGCCTGAGGTTTTTTTGGGGGTGGGCGGGAGGTAGAGGGGTGCAATGATCAACTAGATTTATGGTTTAGCTAAACTGCTTTATAAGCGTGGGAACTTCTTGCATATTTATTGTCCAGTTTTGGTATCATGGAAATTTTGCAAAGACTAAGGTTCTGGTAGCAAGAAGTGTTCCCAGGAGACCTTTCTTTGGGACTGCAGAGTCTGGCAAGCATTCATAAATGAAACCTGTTTTCTTTATTCGAAGAGTTCCTTTATGTTTTGTAACAAATCTCTTCTAGATAGTTTTGCTATTCAAATAGGAGGGAAATGATGGAAAATATCTTAAAGCAGACTGTTTACCCTCTTTCTTATTATAACACAGAATTAGATCAGAACGGGAAATTGAAGTTATTTGTTCTTTATCAGGTAGAATTAAATGATCAGTTTGTTTAACACTATTTCTAAAAAAATAATAATCACAGATTGCCTGAGACATCCTCTCATCATCAAATATATCAAAAGGCAATAGCTCAGAAAGAGGAGAGTTTCAAAGGTATCATTTTTAATAAGAAAAAATAAGAAAACTATGCGTCTGATTTTATTCTTCTTTAGTCTGTGGTGAATCAGGAATAACTCCTAAGTCAATGAATTTAGGCCAATTTAAATCTGGTATAAGTGAGAGGAGAAGCAGGCACTTTGTATTTTAAGAAATGTTTAGAGGTTTATCAACAAGTGTAAGATACCTGGAATAATTTTACAATTTGTTTTCTTAAAAAAAACCCTGGAGCTAAAGAGGCTTGTCCTCTTTCCAAGTATAATCAAAACACATTATTAATTTGTATTACAGTAGGGTTTATAGGCCAGGGCCGCCCAGAGGATTCCAGGGGTCTGGGCTCTTCGGCGGCGGGGGGCCTCCGCCGCCGAAGACCTGGCACTTTGGCTGCGGGTCCTGGGGTGGAAGGAAACCCTGCCGTGGGTCTTTGGGGCACTTGGGCGGCGGGTCCCAGAGCGGAGGGACCCCCCCCCCCGCCGCTGAATTGCCGCCGAAGACCCGGAGCGGAAGAAGCTCCAGGGGCCCGGGCTCCATGACAGTTTTCCGGGGGCCCCGGAGCGAGTGAAGGACCCCGCTCCAGAGGGCTCAAAAAACTCTCGTGGGGGCCCCTGTGGGGCCTGGGGCAAATTGCTCCACTTGCCCCCCACTCTGGGCGGCCCTGTTATAGGTGCCAACCAAGTTCATTATTTCTAATTTCCTTTGAGATTTCCCATGTGTAACATTTTATTTGAATGTTCTTGGTTCACCTTTTAACTTTGTTCTAGTCTGAGTCACAGCAAGGATTAAAATATATCAGGAGGCTAGCAGTCAACCAAACATTTTAAGTGTTTGCTTATTTAAATGTGAACATGCATCTGAAAGTGTCCAGAGGATTCACTGATACTTTACATACATGAAGTTTTTCCATCATCAAGTAGCAGGAATCCCCGTATGCAAACCAGAACATTTCACTTAGTCTACTTTGTGCAGAGTCAGTACCAAAGAAGAAAAAGCAAATAAATCCATTCAAACTAGTTTCTGTAACAAAGTCAATCAGGCACAGACATTAAGAACAAAAGTGTGTGCTTTTCTTTTAAGGCTAAATTAGGCAACCCGTACTCACATAGGTGAGTATTTGTATAGAATTCCCTTTGGGTCAGATCCTCAGCTAATGTAAACTGGTATAGCGCCATTGGCACTATATGTGAAAGAAAATGCAGAATCAAATGAAGTAAAAATCTTAAGTGAATTCACGTGTTCCACAGAATCTCTATGGACAGTAATTTCATGCTCTAATAAGAATATAACATTAAGGATCTATTATCGACCACCTGACCAAGACAGTGACAATGAAATGCTAAAGGAGATTAGAGAGACTATCAAAATAAAGAACTCAATAATAATGGGGGATTTCAATTATCCCCATATTGACTGGGAACATGTCACCTCAGAACGAAATGCAGAGACAAAATTTCTTGATACTTTAAATGACTGCTTCTTGGAGCAGCTGGTACAGGAACCAACAAGGGGAGAGGCAATTCTCGATTTAGTCCTGAGTGGAGCACAGTATCTGGTCCAAGAGGTAACTATAACAGGACCACTTGAAATAGTGACCATATATAATAACTTTTAACATTCCTGTGGTGGGAAGAACACCTCAACAGCCCAACACTGTGATATTTAACTTCAGAAAGGGGAACTATGCAAAAACGAGGAGGTTAGTTAAACAGAAATTAAAAGGTACAGTGACTAGAGTGAAATCCCTGCAAGCTGCATGGACACTTTTCAAGACACCATAATAGAGGCCCAACTTATATGTATACCCCGAATTAAAAAACACAGTAAAAGAACTAAAAAAGAGCCACCGTGGCTTAACCACCATGCAGAGGCGTAGCGAGCACCCTCCGTACCCTCCGACCGGAGGGGGCCCCACAAGGAAGGGGGCCCCTAAAAGTGGCAAAATAAATACCGCATTCCAGTTTCTGCATTGTAAGGGGCCCCGCCCGGACATATGTTCGGAGGGAGCCACGTTCTTTGTTGCTACGGCCCTGCCACCATGTAAAAGAAGCAGTGGGAGATAAAAAGGCATCTTTTAAAAAGTGGAAGTCAAATCCTAGTGAGGTAAATAGAAAGAAGCATAAACACTCCCAAATTAAATGTAAAAAATTAATAAGAAAAGCCAAAAAGGAATTTGAAGAACAGCTTGCCAAAAACTCAAAAGGTAATAACAAAATGTTTTTTAAGTACATCAGAAGCAGGAAGGCTGCTAAAATCCGTTGGGGCCCCTGGACAACCGAGATACAAAAAGAGCACTTAAAGACGATAAAGTCATTGCGGAGAAACTAAATGTATTCTTTGCTTCAGTTTTCACAGCTGAGGATGTTAGGGAGATTCCCAAACCTGAGCCGGCTTTTGTAGGTGACAAATCTGAGGAATTGTCACAGATTGAGGTGTCACTAGAGGAGGTTTTGGAATTAATTGATAAACTTAACAGTAACAAGTCACCGGGCCCAGATGGCATTCACCCAAGAGTTCTGAAAGAACTCAAATGTGAAATTGCGGAACTATTAACTATGGTTTGTAACCTGTCCTTTAAATCAGCTTCTGTACCAAATGACTGGAAGATAGCTAATGTAACACCAATATTTAAAAAGGGCTCTAGAGGTGATCCCGGCAATTACAGACCGGTAAGTCTAACGTCAGTACTGGGCAAATTAGTTGAAACAATTGTAAAGAATAAAATTGTCAGACACATAGAAGAACATAAATTGTTGGGCAAAAGTCAACATGGTTTCTGTAAAGGGAAATCATGTCTTACTAATCTATTAGAGTTCTTTGAAGGGGACAACAAACATGTTGACAAAGGGGATCCAGTGGACATAGTGTACTTAGATTTCCAGAAAGTCTTTGACAAGGTCCCTCACCAAAGGCTTTCATATAAATTAAGTTGTCATGGGATAAGAGGGAAGATCCTTTCATGGACTGAGAACTGGTTAAAAGACAGGGAACAAAGGGTAGGAATAAATGGTAAATTTTCAGAATGGAGAGGGGTAACTAGTGGTATTCCCCAAGGGTCAGTCATAGGACCAATCCTATTCAACTTATTCATAAATGATCTCGAGAAAGGGGTCAAAAGTGAGGTGGCAAAGTTTGCAGATGATACTAAACTGCTCAAGATAGTTAAGACCAAAGCAGACTGTGAAGAACTTCAAAAAGATCTCACAAAACTAAGTGATTGGGCAACAAAATGGCAAATGAAATTTAATGTGGATAAATGTAAATACCCTTCCTCTCTAGGGAATGACTATAGGGTTCTATCCTACAGCCTACTCTTATTCCCCCCCCCCTTTTTTTTATGCCTAGCCCAGCTCCTCTTGCAGGTGGGCTTCATCAGCCATTAGGCCTCATCTGCCCTGACTCTTCTCGGGGTGCAGCCTGTCACAAGGTTAATTGGCCCTTTTTACGTAGTCAAGCCTTGTAGGGGGTACACACCCCATCACAGGCCCCATTAGAGCTGAGATTTAACTCATTACATGTTGTCTTTTTCTCTGTAGTCTTTCATTAGCAGTTGTATAATCAGCAGCAGAAGTTTCTATCTTTGAATAATACATTTTGAAGTTTGTTTCCTCCTCCTAGTAAAATAAATGTAGTAAATGTCTTTTCTTATCTTTTTTGTCTGAAAACTTTATTTTATTGTTCTCTTTCTTATTCTGTTCTATTGTATTCAGATTTTTATATTGCATTTATCACTATAGTATCTGAACATCTTTATAAGTGTTTAGTGAACAATTCTTGGGTATCCCAAATATTTCTTATATAATAATTTTTCATTTCTGAAATATGAAAATTAATATATAAAATGTTGAAAATACTCTATTGACATCAATGGAAAATTTATCTGCTTTCAGGCTGCTGGATTGGGCACAGAACTTTACCGTTTTGACAAGTACCATTTTTTTTTTAGACTGATACTCCATTGTGGAGTTAAAAAATACACTTACGCTTATGGGCCAAGTCAATGGGAGTTTTGCCTGAGTAATGACTGCATGATTTGGTCCCTTTCTTAAATAAATTCTGTCCCATTTCTAAGTTGCTACTTTCCTCTTTCACCACAAATGAAATGAATCTTCTGCATTCAGACTTATTTGGCATTCAGACTCACCCAAAATAATTTCCTCTGCATTGTCTGAGGATTTCAGATGGGTTTACTGCTGACTGTAAGGGGGGATTTAATTTCTGAATTTTGAAGATCTTCCTTTCTATTAATTAGAGATGGGTGGAGGAGATGGTGTTAGGCTCTTTGAAACCAGATCTGGGCTAGTTTTAGACTAGGGTTCATGTTCAGATTCAATAATTATGAAATCTTGTGACATTTAAGTCAATCTTGCAAGAACATCTATTCTTGTGAGATTTTTGCCACTCTGGGCCACAATGTCACAAAAACAGCTTTTCACCTGAGATTTCAACTGCATCCAAGGCAGAACCAGAAAAGAAAGAGCACTTTAGGTTTTGGATCTGACTCAGAACCAAAACCATACAAGCAGATTCAGATCTGGGGAGTAGAATCCAAACTCTTACCCACTGAAATTTGAAAAAGTTCAGAATTAGGGTTTCTTTTTTGGCCCATATCTAACTTAAATACATAATAAATATAATAATAAAATAAAATAATAATAATAATAATAATAATAATAATAATTCAGATATCCTTTACTCCCTTCCCTAACAATAGGCACACATAGCCTGCAATCTGCATAGGGTATCTCAGGGACACACACAACTTTAAGCAACTTGTTCTCATTTGAACTCATGGCAGGGCATAAATTAAGCACGATGGAGCCCTCTAGTACATGCCTCGCCTGGCAATGGGCCGCATTGTGTTTTTATTGTGTTTGCATGGAGTGGTGACAGTGGTTCTGAGTTCCCAACTCTTTAAGAATTGAATTCACCATCAAAATGATCTTTTCTGCACAGCAGCAGAAGCCATGGTGCGCGGGACCAGAGGCTAACAAGTTTCCTCACCCCAGCAGGGTCACAGGGACGCTGAGCTAACGTGACCCCGGGGGTGGAAGAGAGGGAAGCTCAGCTGAGTGGCCTCTAGGACCCAACAAGCGCCCGGAGCAGGCTCTGGAGCATGCGTGGCAGTGTGTGTGCAGCTGGCGGCGGCTACTGCCTTGTCCTGCAGAGCCGCGGAGGGCTGAGAAAGGGGGAGGGAGTGGAAGAGACTTTCCAGTAAGTGCCCAGCACTTTCCCTGCTCGCAGGCAGTGTGTCGCGCTCCCCGGAGATGAAGGTCTTGACTTGGTGCCGCCCTTCCCTGCCCCGCTGAGTGCCAGCCAGCGAGTGGGGCGCACAGGGCTGCTCCCAGCCCACGCGGTAAGTGACTCTCCGCCTCTCCTCCCCACGGCGAGCGCCTCTTTCCCTGGGAGGGGACTGAGGACGCTTCCGAGCCGCGCGCTAAACTCGCTGGAGCCAGCCTGCGCTCCCGAGCCCCTGCCTCTCCGCCCGCAGCCCCGAGCGGGCACCGGGGCAGGGGAGCTGGGGGCGGCCGCTCTGGGACGAGGCAAGCGGTGCGCGCTGAGCAGCATCTCCGGAGGGGGCGGGGAGGGTGACTGACTCCGTGTCCGCGCTCTGCCCCTTCCCCGGCGGCGCGGCCCCGACTGCCTGCAGGGCACCGCTCGCTGGGGCTGCCAGCCCTCGGGCCGGGGCGCTCCGCCTCGTCTCCCCCGCAGGGACTGGCCGAGCGGGGCTGGGCGGGACAGAGGCAGACCGGGGACTTACCTGGAACTTTGGCTACCTCCCTTCGGGGCCGTCTCCAGCCCTGACAACCGGCAGCGAGCGAGCGAGGGACCTCTCCCCCCGCTAATTCTTCCGAGGCTGGCCCGGGGGGCAGCGAGAGCCGGCCGCGCACCTGGGCGTGCCCGCTCCGCTGCCCCTCCGGCTGCCTGTGCTCGGCCGCCGACGGACCGCGGTGCTCTTCTCTCCCTTCTCCTGCAGGTGGCTGGCGGCCTCGCCTCGGGTGGGAGGATGTGGTGAGAGGATGGGGCGTTCTGCCGCCGGCGGCTCACCATGGCCAGGGAGGACTCGGTGAAGTGCCTGCGCTGTCTGCTCTACGCCCTCAATCTGCTCTTTTGGGTGAGTCGGGATGAGCCGGCCCCGGCACAGCCAAGCAGGTGGCAACGTCCCGGCTAGAGTTACAGCCCCAGCCAGCCGCTAGTGCGCCAGGGGGCAAAGCCGAGCACGTATTAACGGAACGGCAGCACGCCTCCATTCAGAGCAGGGTACAAGTTGCCTTTCTGGGCTCCTCTGGTCTAGGCTACCAGCCGGTCACCTCTGATCGGGGAAGCAGGGTGATTAAAGACCCTGGAAACTAGTTGCAAATAAAATTGGACTTGATTTTAACCTGGGGATATAAATAAGTGCGTGTGTGTGCATATGTGTCTATAGACAGAGAAGGGAAATATCCAGTGATGGGCTAATGCTGGATTTCATGAATTTCGTAACATCACATGAATGAATTGACTCCTGGTTGTCCCAAACACATCCGCATTATTTACTCTATGAGGGTTTGATCCAAAGTCCTGCGAGTCCTTCCCTTATCTTCAATGGGCTATGGCTCAGACAATCTATAGTGTATTACCTTATCACATAAGGGGTGGGGTGATTTTTTTGTTGTTGCTTTTGTTTTGTTTACAGATTTTTAGTCTAAGCTCTATTTATAGAGGCATCATGGTTTCTGAAACTCCCCCCACAAGGGGGTGTGATCAGCACTGGCCCCAGAAGCTTTTGCTGCCCATAGTGCATGATGTAGATCAGGGGTCAGCAACCTTTCAGAAGTGGTGTGCCGAGTCTTCATTTATTCACTCTACGCGTGCAAGTCATACATTTTAATGTTTTTAGAAGGTCTCTTTCTATAAGTCTATAATATATAACTAAACTATTGTTATATGTAAAGTAAATAAGGTTTTTAAAATGTTTAAGAAGCTTCATTTAAAATTAAATTAAAATGCAAAGCCCCCCAGACCGGTGGCCGGGACCCAGGCAGTGTGAGTGCCACTGAAAATCAGCTCACGTGCCGCCTACCCCTGATGTAGATTCCTCAGTCTTCAGTCACTCTCTCAGATTGAAATGCGCCTCATCCCCATAATTGGGCTTTACATGGATTAAGTATAGAAGGGTTAAAGGCAAAATACATCCATTGGATCTACATAAACAGTGTTTGTGTTACTGGCTCATCCCAGCCTCATTCATGCCCATTGTGCTGGCCTATGAGGAGTTGGTGTGGAGATTCACCAGGCATGCAGGAAGTGTGCACAAGCTAAATGACATAATTTAGAGCTGTCCTGAGATGGCTGACAGTTAAACTGGGAGCCATTCTGGGTTTGGAGTGGGATAGGAAATTGTTAAGTAGTATTTGGTGCAAAGTGGTACATTCTTTGACATGATGGAGTGCTCTCAGGGTGCCTGAGCGTGATGCTAGCCAAACGCTATCAATTGGTATTGGTTTTGTTTGATAATGAGTTTGCACCATTTTCGTAAGTGTTCATTCCCACTTTATTTTATGGGCTGTGTGTTTAAAAAATAAACCCATGTAACTCGATGAGGAAACTTTCTTTTTTTAAGCACATGCAATTACTTCTGGCACCCTACTCCTATCCTCTCATATCATGAACACATTGCACAGAATAATCTATGAGTGAGAATTTATAACAAAAATCCTCATGGTCAAGAGGCAGGATAGTCTTGTGGTTAAGGCATAGGACTTGGGAGAACTATATTCAAGCCCAGCTCTGGCATAGACTTCCCATGTGACACTGGGGAAGTCACTTAAATCTTGGCACTTCATTTCTGCTTCCTCACAACAATGTTGTGAGAATAAGTTTAATGTTTGAGAGATGCTCAGATACTGTGGTGTTGAGGGCCATATACCATAGACACCTAAATAGGTGCTTGTGGACATGTCTCTCACTAACTATTAGAAGTTAGTAAGAAATTTCCCAAATGTACAGGTTATTACATTACTGGGTTTCTTTCACTTCTTTGGTACTGGGCACTGTAGTGGACTGGTTGAACCATTGGGCTAATTCCTATGTTACATTGAATTTTTTGGGTGTGCATACTGTTTGATGCATTTGAGAGATTCCGGTTTCACAGAGCTTTATTTATTTATTTTAAATAATGAGATTTCTGGAGCACTGTGCTGTTGAGCTTGCTACAATACTATGTGTTATTTCCTTTAAGGTCCTAGAAAGTAGTAGTTTGGAAGTGAAATATAAGAAACCCCCCCTTCTGCATTCAGCATCACACTTGAGTAGATGGACAGCTCTTAGACACATGTATTGGATGTGGCCCCATTCTGCCATTCACTCACTGCTCATACACCTCACTCTACAGCTACTGGTTCATCCCCTAACTTATGAATCCCCCCACTCGCTGAGTCCCCATTCACACCTCAGTTTATCTCTTCTCACCAACTTAATCCACTCTCATCTCTTCTCCCCTCCCCAAATGCATCCATTCTCTTCCCAGTCCTACCAAATCTATTACCTCAGCAACAATTTTTGAAAGCTGCAGCAGCCAACTAGGTACCTCCCATATTTCACGTTTGACTGTGAATCTTTTCCTGATGGTGGATGTCTTGCCTCTCATGCTGACTGCTGCATTCATAATGCCTCTGCCTCAGTCCTGGGCTTCTTCGCTTGCTTATGAAATCCTGCTGGTATCCATAGAGGCGGCTAACAAGCTTGGTGTCATTTGTTCTGGTCCATGGGCCTGGAAAGCTGACAAGGGACATTAAGTGGAGGCTGGCGCTGTTCAAAGGAGAAGGCCACCGGATGGCTGAGCCCAAGTGTTCTGAGGAGAGGAAGCAGGCCTGGGGGGATTGGCTGTCACAGTGTTGCTGCTGACCCAACAGCTGAAGTCCTGTTATCACCTCAGAATCTCTGCTTTCATTTTTACCACCACCACAAAAAAAAAAAGAAAAAAAAATTTCTAGCCCCTTTATCTGCAGCTTGAAAATGTCAACCCTCAAGTCTCCAACACCAGAAGTCAAAAAGAACAATGAAAAGAAAGCAGCACTCTTCTTAAATTTTGTGACTGGAAAGTCAATCTCATGAATTGAGAGGGGGCTGACTCCTGATTTTTGAATGCTTGGGTTTGGTCAGACTGGAAGCTAGAAGATTCATTGGGAGCCAGTGCAGCTCTTTTCACTGCAGGTTTTTTACTGGATCTGCTGCTGAACTGAGGCAGTACATTACAGGTCTGGCAGTGTAACAGCAGTCCTATTTTATACTCCATTGGTGTGTTAAGATTTTCTTCAGAACGTTAACGGCTAGAATTATTTTTTTTAAACAAGGTTAGTTTATTTGGGAATGGATGGTGTAAGCTAGACTTGACTGGGAAATCTTTCTGCTCACCCTAGGGATGTGGGATTTTCCAAGACTGCTATGGTATAACAATGAGCTTTAGAAACTAACTGCCCAGCCTGATCTTCAGAACAAGAATCCTTCCCACTGTTAACAATAACGTGTGTTACCAAAGCTTGCTGAACTAGGCCTGGGCACTGCACTCAAGCAGTCACATGATAAAATAATAGCATGTGAATGTGTAATCAAATAATAGACGTTGCCAGCATCAGCAGATGAGTTGCAGGACTGTACCACAGATGATTCAGAGACTGAAGCAGTTTTCTACAACAAATCATGTGTACCATATATAAAATTAAAATAGTTAGAACTAAAATAAAAAAATTGTCCAGCCCATTTGGTGTTGGTGATTCTTCATGTATAAAGAAGCAGATGAGTACAACTGTTCATCAACTCAAAGCAAAAAGAAGATGAAAGTCAGAGTTGTGTGGCTGGAGGCAGGGGTAGATGTAAATGGGCTCTAGGTGTGCATTAAAATTATACTCACACTTCCTTTTTTTGTGGACAGCCATGCTCTGCTCCCCTCTCTGCCCTGACCACATTTACATTTGATAACTAAAGTCAATTTTAACGAAATGTCTTTTGAAAGCAAATTGCTTGCTGATGTTTGGTACAGTGCATGTAGTGGATATTGTTACGGTACTGTTCTATGAGTCTCCCTGTGCCCTTGTCTTTAAGGGTTTGAACACACACACATTGAAGTCAATGTTCACTTGAATAAAGATGGAGCGGGGGATCTCTTGTCTGTGGAGGGTCTTTTTTTGCTGGTTGGTCACAGTTATAATAAACACCAGCTCAGAGTAAGCACGGGATGGCAGGA
Source organism: Malaclemys terrapin pileata (assembly GCF_027887155.1). Lineage (NCBI taxonomy): Eukaryota > Metazoa > Chordata > Testudines > Emydidae > Malaclemys > Malaclemys terrapin. The sequence continues at coordinate 44,040,623 of NC_071505.1, forward strand.
AGCTTAGACAAGATCAGCTTATTGTAAATGTGCAGGGCACACATTACTTTGGAGCTGTTAATACAGTAGCAGTTCTGTACTGGCAGACACAATAGAGGTGTCATAAAGATAATTTTCTGCCATCTGTGTAGCTCTAATGTTTTGCAGAAACCTTAAGCTCTGGGATATACAGGTCTGAATTCCTCCAAGCAATCCTAAAGGGACTTTTCACTCTGGCTGCTTTGGAACTGGTGTCCCTTACAAATGCTGATGCTGCCACCAAATAGCTTCATGACTAGTGGTCTAGGACAGTGGTTCTCAATCAGGAGTCTGGGGCCACGAGCAGGTTTCAGGGGGTCCTCCAAAATAAACCAGAGAGCAGGGCCGGCGTTAGACTCGCTGGGGCCCAGGGCAGAAAACTGAAGCCTGAGCCCCACCACCCAGGGCTGAAGCTGAAGCCCAAGTAACTTAGCTTTGCAAGGCCCCCTGTGGTGTGGGGCCCCAGGCAGTTGCCCTGCTTGCTACCCCCTAATGCTGGCCCTGGCTTTTAATCTGCTGGATATGCAGAAAAAACAGTTGTTGTGGCACAGGTGGGCCTTGGAGATTTATAGAATATTTGCGTGGGGGGCTCTGAAAGAAAAAGGTTGAGAACCCCTGGACTAGGAGAAGCCTGTCCTTAATGTGCCCAGCCATAAGGTCCATCAAGGTTTGCTTGAAATAACTAGGTAATACAGCAATTATATTTTTTTAAATCATGGTTTGAGGGACCTAGCCAGGATTTAGTGATATTCTCTCTCTATTTCACTGAGTTGCTGTTTGGCTGCAGGCTGGTGATGGGACTACCTTGTATCTATTTGAGCAGGCAGATTACACTATGGAGATAGGTATTTTTTCTCCTGTAGGAAGATGATAGCATCATTATTCCTGAACTCTAGTTTTGAGACATCATCAAATGGACGTGAGATTGCCTACATCCTCCATACTAGGTGCAGGCTGATGGCCTGGGTCTGGGAGGAGCAAACACAAAAATGTTGTTATGCTATGTGCCATCCATGCAGCCATACCAGCATATGTAGCATGGAATTCTATGACATTGCCATCAGCAACTATATCTTCTCACAGGGAAGACCATGTGCATGTGGAGCTCTTTAAGAAGATGTCATGCCTGGTAGAACTGGCTAAAGTAACCACAGGTCTTATTGGGAAACTGCAAATGTGGAAAGTTGCTTTTAGACACGGTCATTTTCACATTTTGGCTGCTGTCAGGGACCTCAAATGCAGGGGGAGAGAAAGGAGCTTGTCAGCTACTTTGCTATGATCACTTGTAGCTTTTCCGTAGTGTACAGTTTAATGCTTTGTGCTTGAAAAAAGACCAGGAACTAAAGCCAATAAAAGAACTGTGTTGAGGAATTCTGATAGAGGCAGCTGTTTCTGCCACTGCTGACCTACTGGCCATAACACTTAAGCAGTCTGTAAATGGCCTATTGCTCCACAAGTCTGTAGTGAGGTATACCATCCAGCTCTCTCAGCTGACCAAAAGAATGATTGATTTTTTTTTTTTTGCCTTTGCTGCTTCAGAAAGTTCTGAGGCAGTCTTAGTAAGGGAGGAGGATGGGAATGATGTTGCACTTGCTAACATGTAGCTGCAGCCTCCCTCAGGGTATGTCTACACTACGAAATTAGTTCGAATTTATAGAAGCCGGTTTTATTGAAATCGGTTGTATACAGCCGATTGTGTGTGTCCACACAATAAAATGCTCTAGGTGCTCTAGTCGGCGGACCGCGTCCACAGTACGAGGCTAGCGTCGACTTCCGGAGCATTGCACTATGGGTAGCTATCCCACAGCTATCCCACAGTTCCCGCAGTCTCTGCCGCCCCTTGGAATTCTGGGTTGAGATCCCAATGCCCGGATGATGCAAAACAGTGTCGCGGGCGGTTCTGGGTACATGTCGTCAGGCCCCTCCCTCCCCCGTCACAGCAACGGCAGACAATAGATTCGCGCCTTTTTACCTGGGTTACCTGGGTTACCTGTGCAGACAACATGGAGCCCGCTCAGCTCAGCTGAGCTCACCATCACCATATGTCCTCTGGGTGCCGGCAGACGTGGGACTGCATTGCTACACAGCAGCAGCTGCTAACTGCCTTTTGGCGGTAGACGGTGCAGTAGACTGGTAGCCTTCATCGGCGATCTGGGTGCTGGCAGCCATGGGGCTTGCCTTTTGGCAGTAAATGGTGTATTACGACTGTTAGCCATCCTATTACAAGTCGGGTCATCGTACGTTAGCAGAGTCTTCCCTGAGCAGCCGATTGTGCAATAGGCCTGAAGACCATCGTCATACACCGCCCCGTATTTGCTGCCAAGCACCCAGAAAGATGCCGAGGGCTATCAGTCACGCTGCACCGTCGTCTTAAGATGTAAAAAAATAGATTTGCTCTGTATTCATTTGCTTCCCTTTGCTCTGTATTCATTTGCTTCCCCCTCCCTCCGTCAAATCAACGGCCTGCTAAACCCAGGGTTTTCAGTTTAATCTTTGGGGGGGACCAGTCTGTGACAGTTGTTTGTGTCTCTCCCTGATGCACAGCCACCGTTCTTTATTTTAATTCCCTGTGCCTGTACGCCATGTCGTCACTCGGCCCCCCTCCCTCCTTCCCCTAGTCCGTCAGATACTACGTTTGCGCCACAGCTCAGAGAGCCGAGAAGCGGTTCGCGCCTTTTCTTTGAATTCTGGGTTGAGATCCCAATGCCCGGATGATGCAAAACAGTGTCGCGGGCGGTGCTGGGTACATGTCGTCAGGCCCCTCCCCCCTCATCACAGCAACGGCAGACAATACATTCGCGCCTTTTTACCTGGGTTACCTGTGCAGACAACATACCACGGCAAGCATGGAGCCCGCTCAGCTCAGCTGAGCTCACCGTCACCATATGTCCTCTGGGTGCTGGCAGACGTGGGACTGCATTGCTACACAGCAGCAGCTGCTAACTGCCTTTTGGCGGTAGACGGTGTAGCATGAGTGATAGCCGTGGGGCTGGCAGCCGTAGGGCTGCATTGCACCAGCCCCTTGCAGGCGATGGTATATTATGACTGGTACCCGTCATCGTCATACTGGTATGGCTGTCAATCATGGCCACCTGGGCAGACATGCTACTGTTTTGATGATGATGGTTACCAGTCGTAATATACTATTTTCTGCCAATTGCCCAGTATTGTCTGCTAAGCACCCAGAAGAGGCCGAGGGCGATGCTGGGTGCTGGCGGACGTGGGGCTGGCAGACGTGGGGCTGCATTGCTACACAGCAGCAGCCCCTTGCCTTTTGGCAGATGATGGTATATTATGATTGGTACCCATCGTCGTCATACTGGTATGGCTGTCACTCATGCTGCACCGTCGGCTGCCACCTTAAGATGTAAAAAATAGATTTGTTCTGTGTTCATTTGCTTCCCCTTCCTCCGTGAAATCAACGGCCTGCTAAGCCCAGGGTTTCCAGTTTAATCTTTGGGGGGACCATTCTGTGTGACAGTTGTTTGTGTTTCTCCCTGTTCCTGTACCTGTACGCCATGTCGTCACTCGGCCCTCCCTCCCTCCCTCCCTCCCGCCCTCCTTCTCCTGGTCCATCAGATACTACTTTCGCGCCTTTTTTCTGACCAGGCGCCATAGCTAGCACTGGGATCATGGAGCCCGCTCAGATCACCGCGGCAATTATGAGCACTATGAACACCACGCGCATTGTCCTGGAGTATATGCAGAGCCAGAACATGCCAAGGCGAAACCCGGACCAGGCGAGGAGGCGATTGCAGCGCGGCGACGAGAGTGATGAGGAAATTGACATGGACATAGACCTCTCACAAGGCACAGGCCCCAGCAATGTGGAAATCATGGTGTCACTGGGGCAGGTTGATGCCGTGGAACGCCGATTCTGGGCCCGGGAAACAAGCACAGACTGGTGGGATCGCATCGTGCTGCAGGTATGGGACGATTCCCAGTGGCTGCGAAACTTTCGCATGCGTAAGGCCACTTTCATGGAACTTTGTGACTTGCTTTCCCCTGCCCTGAAACGCCAGGATACCAAGATGAGAGCAGCCCTCACAGTTGAGAAGCGAGTGGCGATAGCCCTGTGGAAGCTTGCAACGCCAGACAGCTACCGGTCAGTCGGGAATCAATTTGGAGTGGGCAAATCTACGGTGGGGGCTGCTGTGATCCAATTTGCCAGGGCAATGAAAGACCTGGTGATAGCAAGGGTAGTGACTCTGGGAAACGTGCAGTCAATAGTGGATGGTTTTGCTGAAATGGGATTCCCAAACTGTGGCGGGGCCATAGACGGAACCCATATCCCTATCTTGTCACCGGAGCACCAAGCCACCGACTACGTAAACTGCAAGGGGTACTTTTCAATGCTGCTGCAAGCCCTGGTGGATCACGAGGGACGTTTCACCAACATCAACGTGGGATGGCCGGGAAAGGTACATGATGCTCGCGTCTTCAGGAACTCTGCTCTGTTTCGAAAGCTGGAGGAAGGGACTTTCTTCCCGGACCAGAAAGTGACCATTGGGGATGTTGAAATGCCTATCGTGATCCTTGGGGACCCAGCCTACCCCTTAATGCCATGGCTCATGAAGCCGTACACAGGCAGCCTGGACAGGAGTCAGGACCTGTTCAACTACAGGCTGAGCAAGTGCCGAATGGTGGTGGAATGTGCATTTGGACGTTTAAAAGCGCGCTGGCGCAGCTTACTGACTCGCTCAGACCTCAGCGAAAAGAATATCCCCATTCTTATTGCTGCTTGCTGTGCGCTCCACAATATCTGTGAGAGTAAGGGGGAGACATTTATGGCGGGGTGGGAGGTTGAGGCAACTCGCCTGGCCGCTGATTACGCGCAGCCAGACACCAGGGCGGTTAGAGGAGCACAGCAGGGCGCGGTGCGCATCAGAGAAGCTTTGAAAACGAGTTTTGTGACTGGCCAGGCTACTGTGTGAAACTTCTGTTTGTTTCTCCTTGATGAACCCTCCAACCCCCCCCCCCCCCCCCCCCGACCCGGTTCACTCTACTTCCCTGTAAACCAACCACCCCACCCCACCCTCCCCTCCCGCTTGCAGAGGCAATAAAGTCATTGTTTTTTCACATTCATGCATTCTTTATTAGTTCCTTACAGAGGTAGGGGGATAATTGCCAAGGTAGCCTGGGATGGGTGGGGGAGGAGGGATGGAAAAGGACACACTGCATTTTAAAACTTTAACTCTTATTGAAGGCCAGCCTTCTGATGCTTGGGCGATCATCTGGGGTGGAGTGACTGGGTGGACGGAGGCCCCCCCACCGTGTTCTTGGGCGTCTTGGTGAGGAGGCTATGGAACTTGGGGAGGAGGGCTGTTGGTTACACAGGGGCTGTAGCGGCGGTCTCTGCTCCTGCTGCCTTTCCTGCAACTCAACCATACGCTCGAGCATATCAGTTTGATGCTCCAGCAGACGGAGCATTGCCTCTTGCCGTCTGTCTGCAAGCTGACGCCACCTATCGTCTTCAGCCCGCCACTTGCTCTGTTCTTCCCGCGATTCAGCCCGCCACCTCTCCTCTCGTTCATATTGGGCTTTTCTCATCTCCGACATTGACTGCCTCCATGCATTCTGCTGTGCTCTATCAGCCTGGGCGGACATCTGCAGCTCCATGAACATCTCGTCCCTCGTCTTACATTTTCTCTTTCTAATGTTCACGAGCCTCTGCGAAGGAGAAACATTTGCAGCTGGCGGAGGAGAAGGGAGAGGTGGTTAAAAAAGACACATTTTAGGGAACAATGGGTACACTCTTTCATTACAAGGTCGCATATTTCGGCTTGCAGGCAGCCATCGTAGGCCACAGTGTTTTGGCTTTTTTAACCTTCTTAACATGCGGGAAAGGTTGCAAACAGCAGCGCATTTCCCATATCAAGGATGACTTGGGTTGTCCATTTAAAATGGGGTTTCAATGTAAAAGGAGGGGGCTGCGGTTTCCCGGTTAACATGCGGCACAAACACAAGTAAACCCCCCCCACCCCCCACACACACGATTCTCTGGGATGATCACTTCACCCCTCCCCCCACCGCGTGGTTAACAGCGGGGAACATTTCTGGTCAGAAGAGCAGGAACGGGCGCCTCTGAATGTCCCCCTTAATAAAATCACCCCATTTCAACCAGGAGAGCTTTCTGGAGATGTCCCTGGAGGATTTCCGCTCCATCCCCATACACGTTAACAGACTTGCTTGCTTTTTTTTTGTAATGCTTACAAATATTTACAAAGTTACACTCACCAGAGGTCTCCTGTGTGCCCTGAGGGTCTTGGGTGAGTTCGGGGGTTACTGGTTCCAGGTCCAGGGTCACAAACATATCCTGGCTGTTGGGGAAACCGGTTTCTCCGCTTCCTTGCTGCTGTGAGCTACCTACAGTACCTCCATCGTCATCTTCCTCATTCCCCGAACCGTCTTCCCTGTGTGTTTCTCCAGTGAGAGAGTCATAGCACACGGTTGGGGTAGTGGTGGCTGCACCCCCTAGGATCGCATGCAGCGCCGCGTAGTAGCGGCAAGTTTGCGGCTCTGCCCCGGACCTTCCGTTTGCTTCTCTGGCTTTGTGGTAAGCTTGCCGTAGCTCCTTAATTTTCACGCGGCACTGCTGTGTGTCCCTGTTATGGCCTCGGTCCTTCATGGCCTTGGAGATCTTTTCTAATACTTTTCCATTTCTTTTACTGCTACGGAGTTCAGCTATCACTGCTTCATCTCCCCATATGGCGAGCAGATCTCGTACCTCCCGTTCGGTCCATGCTGGAGCTCTTTTGCGATCCTGGGAGGACTCCATCACGGTTACCTGTGCTGATGAGCTCTGCGTGGTCACCTGTGCTCTCCACGCTGGGCAAACAGGAAATGAAATTCAAACCTTCGCGGGTCTTTTCCTGTCTACCTGGTCAGTGCATCTGAGTTGAGAGCGCTGTCCAGAGCGGTCACAATGAAGCACTGTGGGATAGCTCCCGGAGGCCAATAACATCGAATTCCGTCCACACTACCCCAATTCCGACCCGCAAAGGCCGGTTTTATCGCTAATCCCCTCGTCGGAGGTGGTGTAAAGAAACCGGTTTAAAGGGCCCTTTAAGTCGAAAGAAAGGGCTTCGTTGTGTGGACGTGTCCAGGCTTAATTCGGTTTAACGCTGCTAAAGTCGACCTAAACCCGTAGTGTAGACCAGGCCTCAGATTCTGAAAGGCCTTTCCTTTTATATGTGAGATGGGAGTAAATCTACTGCCAGTACCTTAGTTACTGTAGCACTAAACAGTAACGTGGTGGTAGGCCTGATGATACTTGCTGTCCCATTTAATAACTTTTACTCAGGGTCAGCTGGGTCATAACTCATTAATCTGGTTGTAGGAGCTTAGTAGAAGCAATTGGGGTGCTGTTACAGCTGCTTCTCTGCCTGCTCAATAACAGAGTCTTCAGGCAGGTCTATACTTAAAACACTGCAGCGGCACTGCTGCACTGATGTAGTGCTTCAGTGAAGACCTCTGTGAGAGGTAATAGCTATGTTGACAAGAGAAGCCCTCCCGTTGACATAGTGCTGTCTACACAGGGTGTTAGGTCAGTGTCGTGGTGTGCAACTCACCGCTGCGGTGCCTCCTGCTGTTCCTCTTAGGGAATTAGCATCTCCAGCCTCCAGAGCACCCTCTGTAGGCCAGTGTCCCACTACCACTGGCCCCCATGTCCCTCCCAGGACCCAGTGCCCCTTGTCTTTGGGGTGCTGCCCCTGGCAATACCCCCACAGTCTCTGGGTCTCCCCACCCAGGGGAACCCCCACCCACTATCCCCACCTTGCCTCAGTCTTGGGCTATTGGCAATCACCATCTAGCCCCCACTCACTGGGGCACACTGCAGTGTAAAGGCCACTCATCATAGGCAAGGGGGGTTTGGACCTGCTGCCTCTGCCTAAACATGGGCTGCCTCCTCCAATCCCAGTACCTAATTGGCCTTCCACTAGGCCGCAGCCTGGGGGGTTTCCAGGCCAGAGCTCCCCAGCTCCATTGGCTTTCCCCCAGCCCTGCTCCACCTCAGGTACCTTCTCTCAGCTCCCTGCAGCCAGGTCCCTCTCCTCTCAAAGCTACAGAGAGTCTGTGTCTGGCTTCTGGGCCCAGCCCTCTTATAAGGGCCAGCTGGGCCCTCATTAAGCCAGCCTCGGCCTGATGGGGCATGGCCCCCAGCTGAGGCTGCTTTCCCCAATCAGCCCCGCTTTTCCTTCCCTGCCACAGCCCTCTCCTTGGGTTGTTTTAAGCTTTTTAAGGCAGGAGCGGGTGACCACCCCGCTACAGTCCGTATAACTGTGTTGCTCAGGGATCAATGCCATGAAGTCAACATTGTCTGTCTGTGAATCTAAGATTATTCACTGTTCTCCCATGTAACATGACTCCTCCCATTTCATCTCTCGGTGCTACAGCCATAACTGCTTCCAGTACCAAGGTGAACAAATCTGGTGACAACATGCATCCTTGTCTGATGCCTACAGTTGTCCTGAACCATTCCATCTGCTTCTTGTCTACACTCTGCCCTCATCGATTTGCTGTAGTTGTGTTCTATCAGCTTGATCAGTTTCTTGAGAATCCCATACATTCTCAAAACTTGCCATAACCCTTCCTGCCAACTGCTATCACAAGCCTGTTTGAAGTCTATAAAGTTGTAGTAGCAGATTCAGTTGTGTTCTGTGCACTTCTCCAATATCAGTCTTATCACATGTAGGTGATCTGTTGTACTTCATCCTGGTCTAAGGGTATGTCTACACTACGGGATTAATCCGAATTTAGATAATTCGGATTTGAGAAACAGGTTGTATAAAGTCGAAATGAGTGCGGCCACACTAGCACAGTAATTCGGTGGTGTGCGTCCAAGTACCGGGGCTAGCGTCGATTTCTGCACCGTTGCACTGTGGGTAGCAATTCCATAGCTATCCCATAGTTCCCGCAGTCTCCTGCGCCCATTGGGATTGTGGGTTAAGATCCCAGTGCCTGATGGGACAAAAAACATCGTCGCAGGTGGTTCTGGGTACAGCCTCACTCCCTCCCTCCCTCCCTCCCTGCATGAAAGCAACGGACGGCAGACAACCATTTTCGCGCCTTTTTTCCTGGGTGGGTGAACACTGCAGACTCCATACCACGGCAAGCATGGAGCCCGCTGAGGTCAAGACAGCACTCATGAATATTGCAAACACCTCGCGCGTTCTTGTGGAGTTTATGCTCAGCCAGGACCAGAAAAACGAGGCGAGGAGGCAGCGGCGGCGGCAGCGCAGCGACAAGCATGATGAGGACATGGACACAGACACGGACACAGAATTCAGTGAAACCACAGGCCCCGGTGCTTTGGAGATCATGTTGTTAATGGGGCAGATTCTATCCATGGAACGCCGATTCTGGGCAAGGGAAACAAGCACAGACTGGTGGGACCGCATAGTGTTGCAGGTCTGGGACGATTCCCAGTGGCTGCGGAACTTTCGCATGCGTAAGGGCACTTTCATGGAACTTTGTGACTTGCTTTCCCCTGCCCTGAAATGCCAGAATACCAAGATGAGAGCAGCCCTCACAGTTGAGAAGCGCGTGGCGATAGCCCTGTGGAAGCTTGCAACGCCAGACAGCTACCGGTCAGTCGGGAATCAATTTGGAGTGGGCAAATCTACGGTGGGGGCTGCTGTGATGCAAGTAGCCAAAGCAATCACTCAGGTGCTGCTACGAAAGTTAGTGACTCTGGGAAATGTGCAGGCTATAGTGGATGGTTTTGCTGCAATGGGATTCCCTAACTGTGGTGGGGCAATAGACGGAACCCATATCCCTATCTTGGCACCGGAGCACCAAGCCACCGAGTACATAAACCGCAAGGGGTACTTTTCAATGGTGCTGCAAGCACTTGTGGATCACAAGGGACGTTTCACCAACATCAACGCGGGCTGGGCGGGAAGGGTTCATGACGCTCGCGTCTTCAGGAACACTACTCTGTTTAAAGGGCTGCAGCAAGGGACTTACTTTCCGGACCAGAAAATAACCGTTGGGGATGTTGAAATGCCCATAGTTATTCTTGGGGACCCAGCCTACCCCTTAATGCCATGGCTTATGAAGCCATACACAGGCAGCCTGGACAGGAGTCAGGAGCTGTTTAACTACAGGCTAAGCAAGTGCAGAATGGTGGTAGAATGTGCATTTGGCCGTTTAAAAGGTCGCTGGCGTTCATTATTGACTCGCTCTGACCTCAGCCAAAGAAATCTCCCCATTGTTATTTCTGCTTGCTGTGTGCTCCACAATCTCTGTGAAAGTAAGGGGGAGACCTTTATGGCGGGGTGGGAGGCTGAGGCAAATCGCCTGGCTGCTGATTACGCGCAGCCAGACACCAGGGCGATTAGAAGATCACACCATGAAGCGCTGTGCATCAGAGAAGCTTTGAAAACCAGTTTCATGGCTGGCCAGGCTACCGTGTGAAATATCTGTTTGTTTCTCCTTCATGAAAACCCTCCCCCTTTACTGACTGATTTTCTGTAAGGAACCCACCCTGCCCCTTCCCCCAGCTTTCTTTCAAACCAAATAAAGTCACTATCATTTAAAAATCATTTATTCTTTATTAATAGATTAGAAAAAGAGGGAGGGAACCCGGGTGGTATTTGGGAGGAGGATTGCTGGGAAGGAAAAAGCCACAAAGAAAAGGTTAAAAAAATGACAGCCTTTTGCTTGGGCTGTCTACTGGGGTGGAATGGGAAGGTGTACGGAGCCTCCCCCCCCGCGTTCTTACACGTCTGGGTGAGGAGGATACGGAACATGGGGAGGGGGGAGGGTGGAACAGGGGCTGAAGCGGCAGTCTGTTTTCCAGCAGCCGTTCCTGAACCTCCACCAGACGCCGGAGCAGCCCCAGCGTTGCATCCTTCATCCTCTGGTCTTCCTGCCGCCATCTCTCATCTCGATCGTCTCTCCTCTCCTCACGTTGGTCCCTCCTCTCCTCACGTTGGTCCCTCCTCTCCTCACGTTCACTGACTTCTTTCCTATACTTTGAAACTGTTTCCTTCCACTCATTCAGATGAGCTCTGTCACTCCTGCTGGATTGCATAATTTCAGAAAACATGTCCTCCCGCGTCTTCTTCTTACGACGCCTTATCTGTGATAACCTTCGGGATGGAGGAGGGAGGCTTGAGGAATTTGCAGCTGCTGTAGGGAGGGGAAAAAAGAGAGAATTGTTTTAAAAGCTACATTTTGCAGAACAATGCTTATACTCTTTCACGGTGACCAACACTGTTCACATTACATAGCACATGTGATTTCTGTGCAAGGTCGCATTTTGCCTCTTAATGCTGAGTGCTTGTGGCTTTGCTGCTAGAGATCACAGGTCTGGGCAACAGAATTCGGCTTGCATGCGGCCATGGTAAGCCATTGTTTTACAGCTTCTGCACCCTCCTTTCCCACATACCAAGCATAGCCTGTAGAGTGCTGCAGAAGCCTGGCCAATCTCAGCCAGTTGGGGGGGGGGGGCAGTGTGGGGGGGCTTGTCTGGGCCCCTTCAGGCAAGTAGAGTGCTGCGGTTTTTCTGTTAACATTCAGCAGCACCAGAAAACAAACTAACCCCCCCCCCCCGCCATGAATTCTCTGGGATGATCACGATACCCCTCCCCCCACCGCATGGCTGGTATCAGGGAAGATCCCTGCAGGCACCAAACTACCCCCCCCCCCCGCCGCCGACCCCCCCCCTCGCCATGAATTCTCTGGGATGATCACGGTACCCTCCCCCCACCGCGTGGCTGGTAACAGGGAAGAACCCTGCTAGCCAAACGCGGAAAACTTCAGGGCCAATTTCCCATCTGCGCTTGGCTAACTGCAGGGAAGGATTTATTTTCCGCCACAGGCAAACAGCCCAGTAGGAACGGCCACCTCTGTCCCCTTAATTAAGTTCCCGTATTTCAACCAGGTTACCAGGAGTGATATCACTCTCCTGAGGATTACACAACAAGATAAAGAACGGATGTTGCTTGAATGCCAGCAAACACCGGGACCATACGCTGCTAGGCTTTGTCAGGCAATGATACCAGATTACTTGCTGCAAGCATGGCGTGGTCAAGTGTCCTACCATGGAGGAGGGAATAAGGATGCACTGCCCAGAAACCTTCTGGCAAGGCTTTCGGAGTACCTCCAGGAGAGCTTCATGGAGATGTCCCTGGAGGATTTCCGCTCCATCCCCAGACACGTTAACAGACTTTTCCAGTAGCTACAGACTTTTCCAGTAGCTGAACTGACCGCGAATGCAAAGTCAGGCAAAGTAATCATTAAAAACCGTTTGCTTTTAAAACAAGTTTTATATTTTAAAAGGTAAACTCACCTGAGGTCCCTTCCATGGGGTCAGAGTCTTGGGTACTGGCTTGGGAGGCTTGGGAGGGTACTTCAGTCAGGGTGAGAAAAAGATCCTGGCTGTTGGGGAGAATGGAGTGCTGTGTGCTCTCTGCAAGCTCATCCTCCTCCTCCTCCTCCTCTACCCCATCGGCAGAATCCTCAGGCGTCGAGACTATCCCCGACCCAGAATCCACGAACAAAGGTGGGGTAGTGGTGGCAGCCCCCCCTAGAATTGCATGCAGCTCGGCGTAGTAGCGGCATGTCCGCGGCTCTGACCCGGAGCGACCGTTTGCCTCCTTTGTTTTTTGATAGGCTTGTCTGAGCTCCTTGACCTTCACGCGGCACTGCTCAGAGTCCCTATTGTGGCCTCTCTCCATCATGCCCTTGGAAATTTTTTCAAAAGTTTTTGCATTTCGTCTTTTAGAACGAAGTTCTGCAAGCACTGAATCCTCTCCCCATACAGCGATCAGATCCAGTACCTCCCTCACGGTCCATGCTGGTGCTCTTTTTCGATTATCAGCCTGCATGGTTATTTGTGCTGATGAGGTATCTGTGGTCACCTGTGCTCTCCATGCTGGGCAAACAGGAAATGAAGTTCAAATGTTCGCGGGGCTTTTCCTGTCTACCTGGCCAGTGCATCCGAGTTCGGATTGCTGTCCAGAGCGGTCACAATGATGCACTGTGGGATAGCTCCCGGAGGCCAATACCATCGAATTGCGGCCACACTAACCCTAATTCGAATTGCTAAAATCGATTTTGGCGCTACTCCGCTCGTTGGGGTGGAGTACAGAAATCGATTTAAAGGGCCCTTTACATCGAATTAAATGGCGTCGTTGTGTGGACGGTTACAGGGTTAATTCGAATTAAAGCTGATAAATCCGAATTAAAGTCGTAGTGTAGACCAGGCCTAAATTTGGCTTGTTCCTCTGCAAGTGCCACTTCCATGTACCTCTTCATTTCTCCTCTAACATGTCTTGCTGAACGCTTTCCCCAGCATGCTCAATAAGCTGATTCCTCTGTAGTTCTTGCATTCACTCTGATCTCCTTTTCAATACTGTACTATTATTGCTTTCCCTCATTCTCTTGGCACTTGTTTTTGTCTGTAAATCTAGTTGAATAGCCTGTGCATTGTCTGTACCATGTGTTCCTTGCTTGCCTGCAGCAGTGTTTTAGTTATGTTGTCACTGCCCAGTATCTTTTTCAAACTTCCTATCAAGGTCTTTAGTACTTGTAAGAATTCCAATATCTGCTCTCCCTTGTTTGTACTGGGAAGCTTCTCCAAGACCGTTTCATGTACGGTGTTCTGCACATTGAACAGCTCTTCAAAATATTCTATCACTTATTCTTTGCTTGTTTGTCCACAGTTATTTGCCTATGATTTTCTATTACTGCTGCATCTTCAACTTGTATGTCCCACCCAGTTCCTTTATCTTGCAGTATAATCCCTGTGTCATTTCTCTTTGCGTATTCTTTTGTTTCTTTATATTTTTCACTTATCCAGACGTTAGTGTCTCTTCACATCCTGTTTTATCTCTCTGGTCAACCTAGGTTATCCACCTTGGTTTCTTTGTTGTGACCTTGTAGCCCAACACTTGTTCAGTTGCTTTTGTAATCTTATCTTTTACACTATTCCAGGTCTCGTCAGTGTTCATTTTTTCTTTCACCAGAGACATGATATTTTTTCCTCACAACTTTATTGTATTTTTTCCTGCTATCTGGCTCATTCAATTTGTCCACATTGTTGTGTCAGTTTCAGTATTAACTGCACCTTTGACCCTCCCTCACCTCCTCCCACCCCAGTCTTCCTTGAAGTCATCCTCTTAAGGTTTCTGGCTCCCAGCAGTCACCTCTTTTGGGTGGAGACCCACATCTCTCTCCTTCCAGACTGGAAGTTTAGCCTTACAGTCCCTCTGCATCTCACTGTGGTTTGCCCAGTAGGTCTGACTGGGGTCCAGCACCTCTGGTTGAAATCTCCACAGGGGCTATAACAGTGTACGCCACTCGCCAACCATCCGTCACAAAGTAAGGTACATTTATTCTTAAGGTGAAAAGCATAGCAGAAAAAACATATAAAAATAATCTACAGTCATGCTAAAAAGCTTACCAGATATTACCTCCAACTCCAACATAAGGCTCTGGTAGGCATCAGTCTTTCAAACCCCATCAACGGCATTTGCCCCCGGGTTATAAGGTTGTCAGTTTTTAGATCAGGAACCAGAAACCCTGACTGGGCAGTTCAGCTGTTTCCTTTTGACAGCTTGTGCCTTTGATTGCTAGTCTCCATGAGCAGGTAATCATTAGTCAATGGCCCTCTCCTCAGTGTATAGCTTCAAAATCTGGATTTTTGCATAATCCAGAGTTATGGAATTTGCATTAACCACTTCCCAGGGATTACCCCACGTAACACTTATTGCCCCAAAAGTCCATGTCTGTCATATCTGATGCCTGTCATGCCAGGCATATCTCAGTATAGTCTTTTGAACTGCTTACACGTCCTAGGACTTTCATCTGTTACAGTGGGAACTCCTGGAGTAGACCACGGAGTGGAAGAATACAGACACAGTTACCCTGAAACTGTGACACACAAATCTTTGTTCTCGGCACTCAGCTGCAACCTCATTGATGCCTCTACTAATCCAATATCCGCTGCAAGTGACCTACATGATAACACGTGATTTTCATCTGCAATTCACAAGTACAAAGTCCATCATGTTCTTCGTTTGTCCATCTGGTGATATCCAAGTCCATTTCTTCTATGGCTTTCTTTGGTGAAATCACATGTTTATTATCACCAAGTTGTTGCTTAGGCAGAAATTTAGTAACCTTTCTCCTCTTCTGTTTTCTTCACCGAGTCTGAATCTGCCATCGAATCAGAATTCCAATCTGATACTACTTTTGCATTAAAATCTCCCATCACCAATAATATGTCATGAAATTTCTTGTATTGTTTTCTGTAGATTATTATAAAATCAGTCAATTTCTTCCTTGAGTGCTGTTGAGGTTGGTGCACATACGTGTACTATTGTAATTGCGGCTTGGTGCTTAAGCTAAAGACAAGCCAGACTCTTATGGCATTTAACCTGATATCTCCTTGCATATTTAAGGCGAGATTCAAAATAAAATCCAGTGAAGTTACCATAATAAATACACATGTAGTATCTTGTAACTTTGGTTTCTGTCTTTTATACTTACACTGATTTTGCTATCATAACAATCCAGTTTATCCTCTTTCCATTAGAGTCAAATCCTGAGAGAAGCTGTTTCCACTGCTCTCTAGCATCAAATGATGTCATTGGGAGTTGCAGGGAGTTGGAGCACCTATGGATTCAGTCCTTTGGCTTTAGATAAGGACTATTCTCTTGAAGAGACTTTTCTCAGCTCCCATATATGAAGAGAATATTTCAGCAGAGCTGTAGGAAGGGAACATCTTTCTACAGAACTCAGGGTTATTCAGTGGACTTCATCCTGCAGAGCAGGAAATCACTGCAAGCCAGGATTTTAAAGGGACAGGAGTGTATTATTTAATATTATTTAATACTTGTAATGTTTTCCCAGTTAAGAAGGAATCTTTAGGTTATATCAGTTATCTAATATTTTTAGATTGTTGTAGTGCATAAAGGCCTCTGTCAGGTTCAGGGCTCTGATTAGGGGGTGTACAATCACATACTGTAGAAAGATAGTCCTGGATCTCTTTTTGGGGGTGTGTGTGTGAAGAGGCATTTGGATTTATATGGGGGAGAGGCAGGGGCTGTCAGAGTAAGAGGTGAGTGGGTAAAGGGAGAAGGGAACTGAGGAGGAAGGGGAGACTACTGAGCTTGATGCTCTGGGTTGGTGTCTCTGCCTTCATTTTGGAAATGAGAGGAGACAGGAATGCTCTGACAGCGTGATCCCAATATACTGTGTCTCACTGAAGGTAGAATAGATGACACTCATAATGTAAATGTGTACATCACCTCATCCCAAATCTCTTTATGCGTTATATATGTCTAGCACCATGGAATTACAGCAGTTGACCAACATCTCAGCCTCTGCAAAATGGTGTTGGTGGGGAGAGGGAATTTTGACAGTGACACTGGGGAGAAGTTCCTGTTAGCAAAGGCGCTAGGCTTCTTACTGGCCATGGACAGCCAAGGGAAGTATAGCTTTTAAGGCCTGATTTGGAAAATCCACACAGTTAACTGCATGAAATTCAGTGCATCCACCTTGAGGATGAAGGCGTGAGCCAGCTCTGTCTATATTTGGACTAATGGCTCCAGGGAGAGTAAATATTTCAAACTAGATGTTTAGAACGCTAAGCCATGATGTCCAACAGCTTGAATGGTCCATTGCCCTTGTGGGTACTTTCTCTCATTTTCTTTTTAAATTGACATCTCTCTTTACAGAAAATGTTTTTGCCAATACTCCCCAATCCCTTCTCTGTTGCTATAGCCTGAGAATTTCCCATTGACTCAAGGCTCTGTGGAAGGCAGCAGACATAGGCTATAAAGAAGAATACTTGTATTTCTCCTATGTAGCTTTCACTCCTCCAAGCTCCAATCAGGGCCGGCTCCAGGCACCAGCCCAGCAAGCAGGTGCTTGGGGCGGCCAATGGAGAGGGGTGGCACATCTGGCTCTTCGGCGGCAACTCGGCAGCGCGTCCCTCACTCCCTCTTGGAGCGAAGGACCAGCCGCTGAATTGCGGCCAAAGACTGAAGCAGCGGCGGTAGAGCTGCCGCCGAAATGCCGCAGATCGCGATCGCAGCTTTTTTTTCTTTTTGCTGCTTGGGGCGGCAAAAACCCAGGAGCTGGTTCCAATAATATATCTCTGTGTAAATATTTATTATTATTATTTAAAAGAATTGCACAGCATTTCTTATTAACCCTCACAAGTAGTATATGCACCTATTGATAACCCCATTTTACAGGTGAGAAACAGGGAGGTTAACTGATGTTCTGAAGGTCACAGCAAATTGTCATGTCTAAGTCTGTTGGCTCACAGGTAAGGCCTAACCCCCACTGCTGCCCAGAAAGTTATTCACTATTTCCTTTTTATCTATAAAATCAGCCTAATAATATTTTGCCCATTATCTGTAGTTCTAATGGCACTAGACAAAGGTCTCTGGGCACACAGTAGTAGTTTAGACAGCATAACAAAATACATTGTCAATTGGAAGCAATTTTTCTGATAAGTGGCTTTGTCTAGGGCATAAGACATGAGTCTTTCACATCAGAAATCTGTGCTTTGCTACAAAGTTCCTATGTGACCTCGAGCAAGTCACTTAACCTCTCTGGATCTCCGTTACGTCTGTTGTATAATGGAAATAATATTTTCTTGCTTCCTGGAGGAGCAGTATGAGGCTTTATTTAATAAGAGGTAGAGGTGTTGAGAGTAGTCATGGAGGAGATGGGTACAAAACTGAGGACTCAGTCCTCTCTCTACATTCTCTTATGCTAAAGGACAATAGTGTTGGAATGTAGGGGGCAAATTGGTCCCTGAGTATTTCAGGAAAATAAGAAACCGTAAATAGCTAAATTAGCTACAGCTATGCTGTGCATCTGAACTGTGAGTTTAATGGTGAAAGCCTGTGCCAGAATGTTCTGTGTGTGCACTAAGCGATTTTTCATCAGGTTGCAGCTTAGTCAAACCCAAGCCAATTTTCATTGGACCACTCAAGGATTTCTTAGTGAGGGTTATTTGTATACTAAAATTAAGGCCCAGATTCTGATACCTTTACTCAGGCTGAATGGTATCTTACTGTGCAAGTAAACCCATTGAAGTTACAGTAATTTTTTTTTGTGTGGAGTAAAATGCTACGCAGCATGAGTAAGGGCACTAAAATTGTTACCCTCATCCATTTGTTTTGATGCAAGAGGTTTTTTTATTTTTTTTAACATATTGTTTTTTTAATACACATACTTCCAAGTGGATTAAATGTTTTTGCTCAAATGTTCAAAATAAAATAATAATTAATAAGAAAATCTCCTTCAAGCAGATGGCAAATTTCAGCCCAACAAGTAATTTTTAGGTTGTGACCAAAAAAGTTGCTAAGAATGGAAACGTATGCAACCTTAGTTACAAGGGTCAGTGCTCTTCCCCCTCTCTTTATATAAACGTATGTACATAGCTTAACTGAAAATATCAAATTTATTTTTCCAAATTAGCCATGACCTTTCAGACATCATAAGAAGCAGAGCCATGAGCAAAGTTCTGCAGGCATGCTTAATGGATAAAAATGCCTTTTGATATTTTCTTTTAAGCCATGTAATATCCAATTTATATAAAGCCTCTTAACAATAATTTAAGATGTAACTTGTACATGGCCATTCCTAGCTCTCTGAATATGTTCTTGTACATCCAGTTTCTTAGTTGTTTGAATGGGATACAGTCAAACTTCAAAATGAATAAAACTAGTTTGAAAGTTAAATGTCAATATGTGATAAACATTTATTTTAATGATCATATTTGAAAACAACATTATTTATTATCTTTATTTAATCACGATGAAAATAAATTTAATATGATAGTCAATTTTATAAACTCAGTTTCATGTTGATGAATATATAATGTATTGTGAATTCCACAGTCATTTGTAACAAATAGATATTAAAAAGCTTACTGTTATGCTTACGACACAGAGTGGGGTCCACAGAGAAATGGTCGATAAAAACTTATTGATGCACTGATGTTATTACTAATGTGGTGGAAATTATTTTTGATGTTTTCCTCCCACCCCTCCCATTATACTGTGCCCTTTGATAGTCAAATTCTATCTGGTATAGCTTCCTTGCTGGTTGATATTTCAGTGCTAAATTAGTAATGTAAACAATTGGCTGAAATAGGATCTGCCAATTTTAGTTCCTTTTGGCCTCCCTCCAGAAACAAAACAAAACCCATCAGGTTGCCTCTTACGACTTCTCCTTGGAAATTGGATTGCAGCAGGCTATTGGGATATGACTGCCATTGCTTGCCCCATAAGGCTTATTTGCACCCCAAGATTTTTTTTTTTTTTTTTTTTGGTGGCTTCCCGAGGAGATTGCGAACACGTGAGGCCAGATCTTCAACTGGTTTCAATTGTTGTAACACCAACTCAGGATCTGGCCCAGGGTTTGGTGCTAAGTGCTCTCAGTTCCACTGACTTAAGTTGGGAACTTTGCAGGATCAGGCCTATGCTGAACAACAGCCTCCTACTTCCAAGTTAGAATGTTATGGAGTGTCTCTCTCTCTCTCACTATGCCTACACTGCAAATTAGAGGTGTGATTACCCTGCCTGTGTACGCGTAGTTGAGCTAGCATGAGTATAAGTAGCAGTGCAGCTGAGGCAGCATGGGTGGCTGAGCCTTGCCGTATACATACCCTCTGATTTCAGGTGCGTTTGTACTCGGCAAGGCTCAGCTGTGCCTCTGCTATATGGACTTGAACTAGCTGTGCATGAAGAAGGGAATCACACCCCTAGCTAGTAGAGTAGGCATAGCCTGTGTGTATAAAATAGTGGGAAAATATTTACATTTTTTCTATGGTGCATAGATTTAAAATTTGCATGTTATATTGAAGAGATGGAGGAACCATGACTAGAAGATTTTTTTTTTTAAATACTAAATTAAAATGACTTCTGTGTAACAGTAGAGTGCACCATATTCAAGTCCATAGATACAGACAAAGATAGTTGATCTGGAAATCTTCAGAATTCAGGAGGAGGAGGAGGTGCTGAGGAGAACAAATTACATTATAAGCACAGATGCTGTGTGGGTTGATGGTTTTTTTTTCCTAGAGTCAAAAAGCCAAAAGTTCACATTATATTTATATACATAATCTAGCTGCCAGATGGCTTCCACTTATAATCCCCTGTTTCCCTCCCTTCACTTCACTTTTTTTGTAGGGAAATAGACAGGGTTTTGTTTCCGAATGGGAGTCACTATGCAAAGTATTGTGTACTCATAGCTTTGCCATCCATAATTATTGACATTAAAGTGTTTTGTGTTTTTTAAAGGCAATGGTCTTTTTAGTGAATCTTTGAGACCTATCAAAAATATTCTTTGTGGGTGGCTAGAGAGGGAGAAGAAATTAGTACAGTTCTAGGCTTGACATTGTCTGTGCCCTCTTGCAATTCCTTTCTGCAAAAAATCTGGAGATATGTAAATTGAGTTTGTTTGTTTGGAAATGAAATATACAAGGAATATTTTATTCTGTATAGGTGAACATGCTGATTCAAGGACCGTCATTGTCATAATTCTAGATTTTTATCACAGAATTATCATCAAAGTTTTCCATCAGCATATTTGGTATTGGACTTTGGAGTGTGAAACTGAAGCTAGAAGAATTCCCTCCATGATATCTGTTCTTTATATGGGGAATGTGTCTGTGTCAGTATTTCATCATTACAGGAATGAGAGAAGAGGATCTGTCCAATTCTTAATATAATGTCAATCTGACACGGCAATTTAGAGTGGGCCTGCCAAAAAAAAAAAAGGCATTTCCTCTGTGTGTAATATCCACTGTCTGATGCAAATTTAAGAAGAGGAATTTCTTATATTTAGTGTATGTCATGCAAAAGGTATGTCAGCTTTGCCATTAAAGATACACATTAAAGGAGAGCAGCAAAGGGTTGGCTCATGGGATTATGAATGAGATCTGAAACCTTTCATATGTAGGTTGTTCTTATGAGTCTGGTTAGTATTAGCAGTGATAAAGTTGTTGGTATAGGTTATCAGTTGTAAGTAAAAGGAATTGGTAGTTTTCTTCCAATGCATAGTAAACAAATGTCCACATGGTATAAAACCAAACACTTCCCTTAGTCTAGTGCTGAAGAAAGCACTGCATTGTTTAGCAAATGGGAATTCCTTTCTGTTGCTGTTTCCTCTGCAGTACCTGTTTAACTTCATCTGGAAGTTGTTGAGGAGTAAGGATTTGATGGTTTTCTCCACTTCTATTGAGCACTTTTGTAGGCCTTTCCAATAATACAGAATGAGCCAAATGCATCCCACTCTCAGTAGTTCTACTATACTTTAAACCAGATAGTAATATTTACAAACACTTTATCAAATTTATCAAAAGGGGTTTAAAACTATTTTCATTTGCCTGTTGATCATGTCATAGGAAAATGGTTCATTCATAATGTCAGAAATGCCAGGGACCCTTTTATTTTATTTTTTTTGTACAAGCGTACAATAGTCTTGTGGCTTTTGTAAATACTTTTAGTCAAATGCTAGAAACAAGAGGTCTGTTGCTTGTTCAACATTTTATGTCACTTGTCTCTTTTTCCCAGGCAGGATTTCCTGGAGTTTGGCTTAGAAATGATCCCAATTCTTTTCTTCTTTTTACTTTGTTAATAGCTTCCTGAATGGCAGGTCTAAACAGTAGAAGAAAATGCTCTCTACTCTCCATTTCCCCAACCAAAATAGATCTGCCACCGAGCTTTAAGAAAATGTGCAGTGACATGCAGTAGAATTTTAACATGCACTGACTTTTAGGAATATGCACACTGCATACAGAACACCTGAGGTTCCTGCTGATGTTGCTTAGAACCAGGACTGCATTCTCTATTAGGTGCAGTGATTTTGAAAAGAAGGGATGAAGTAACCACTGGGACTTTACATGAAATTTTAAAGGCAGAAATAGCCGGCTATACGTGTGCTGCAGGCAAAGAATCCCAAGAATGTAATAAAGGCCCAGAGAAACCATTAAAATGTATTAGTTTTGTACCAGTTGACTAGTTCCTCATAAGTATTTTTGTTCACTGTCAGGGCACGCATGATGCCAGCACTGAACTAGATAAGGGAAAATCTGGGACTCCTCAAAAGGAGACACTATTACTAGTGAGAGCATCATAGATACACCACTCAGTAGAAGCATTGCTGAATCTGGCACTCCCTTCCTGAACCCACATGTAGGGAAAGGCGGGGTGGAGGGCCATGGCAGCCCACTGGCTAGCATGCATACTTTAGAGATTTCCTAGCAGAAACCCACTGGCTAGGAGCAGAGCATGCTGTGGGGCAATTACTGCTCCATGGCTCTTCCTTTGACTGTCCCCCTCTTAATGTGTGGCACCCCAACTGCACAAAGTTGCCATGGGGGCTTGCAGGGAATCAATGGTGACTGGAGAGCTATTCAGAATTAATTATTTGCATTACAGTATTGGGTTAATGGCTGTATCTGAGATCTGTTGTGGTTGGTGCTGTTGATACAGAGTAAGCAGCAAAGAGCTATAAAGCTCACAATCTAAACAAAGGATTGTTATCCCCATGTGACAGATGGGGAAACAGGCAAGGAGATTAAGTGACTTGTCCAAGGCCACACAGTGAGTTTGTGTCAGAGTGAGAAATTGAAACCAAGTCTTATGAGTTTAACTGCAAAGTGATCACCGTCCTTCTCTAATAAAATAATCTTAATAAGTTGATTTGATTAATACTTGTGTCCCCTCTGGGATCATGCCTCACAAGTTGCTGGCTTCATATGTTTCATGATAACCACTGGAGTTTTGATGGGAAATCTTTGAAAGAGTTATTGATGCTAGAAACAGTAGTAACTCCCCTCCATGGCTTCTGCCCTCCTTAGGGTCTACTACTGGGGAGAACTGGGGTTTGTGTGTGTCAGCCAATGTTAGAATTACACCTTTTTACAGAAGAGCAAAGAGCAGGCCTTCCTAGGTATCAGTTATACAAACGAAGGGAGATGATAATTGAAACTGCCTTTCTAAATACTTAGATAACCAGCTCCAAACACGTGTAAGCACAGCATGGGGAAAATATTGTTCAAATAAATGATACAGTAGATATTTTTGACAATTGATCCTGCATGAATTTTTAAATGCTTGATGAATAACTCCATTTTTTCTTTTAGTTGATGTCCATCAGTGTGTTGGGTGTTTCTGCTTGGATGAGGGACTACCTGAATAATGTCCTCACTTTAACTGCAGAAACAAGGTAAACTTTTTTTCTTAAACCTAATTATCCATGTACCTGAATGATGGTGCTACAGTTTATCAAATCTAGCAGGGTTTCCTAATTAAATTTTCTATGGGAAAGGAACCCCTCAGTTAATACACATTGTAGCATACAATGTGATATTTTTTGAATCACTGGAATCAGAGATAGTGTCAAAGGGCACATCTGCCTGTAGTGCCACCTTCTGGCCAAATTCTCTGGCATCCTGTCTCCATTTCCCCTTCATAGGTTCTCAGGCATGATCCACAGCGGCTTATGAATAACAAACCACACCCCAAGAAGCGAGTTTATTAACATGAAATGAAACCCAAAGCAAAGTCTCTTTGATCTCTTTCCCCTCATCTCCCACTGAGCACAGCCCCCTCCTTCCTTAGGTCTGACTGGCTCTAAGCCATACACTGTGCTCAGTTATCCGCTCTTCCTAGGATCTGCAGCTTCACTCTGCTCCCCAGCTTCCTCTTTCTGTTTCCCTCTTTATAAAGCCAACATGACTTCCCTTAATGCCCAACGGGGCAGCAGGTAACCAGTCACATATGCACTGGACCCTGCTTCCTCTTTAAGGGGCTAGTCCCCCTCTCTCTCCCAAGCCTTCCTATGCCCAAAGTGTTCATCTTTTGGTCAAATTGTCCAAACAAGCAGGTACTACTTTTTCTGCAGATATCAGAAAGTCTGGAAAATCTTTGTTGATACCCTTAGTTTTTCTGCTCACAAACAATATAACCAAAGGTTGTCTAGCGCTATGCCCAATACACTTTATATGACTCATGTAGTTGCCAAGAATTCTTGGCATCTCATAATTTATAACATGCCGGACATTCTGAATGTCCAGTCTTTGGGCTATCTGTAGAATAGTCAAGAAAGTCAGACTGTTACCCTGGTTACTTTTATGTAATGCTGTTTCATGACCTTTTTGGGAGGAGCATCCCTGAATGTACATACATGTGCCTCTTTCACCTTTGGGAAAGTCTATAATAATATCGAGCTTCCTCTTGGGGTTTCCAGTAACTAGTGTTTTGACAGCCTTGCCTGAGGCTTTTAGGATTCTTCTTAACTGAACCCACTTCTGTTCTTCCTCCACCCACATTGTTTTCTTAATGTTTTATGTTTTCCCCAGTCAAGTCACTGGTTTCCTTTCCCCATCTCCTCTTCCTCAAGGATTTGCTCTTTAATTTCCAGAGCGGGGCAACTTGGACCTTCAGTCAACAGATGGACCTCCTGGCTGAATCCTCCTTCTTTTCCCTGTCCTCTGAGGCCATTCCTCTCATCTTCTATCTATCTCAGCTTAGTGCTGACACTCATCTTCTGGTGCATTTCCTCCTACAGTTTGCTGACTTTCTAATCCAGCTCTGTTCGCGCTCTTTCATCTCCCATAAATTTTACCTGCAGCTTTTGGAGCTGGACTTCTACTTTCCTCTGCTTGTGCTCTGATTCCCCTTTGTCCTGCAGAAGCATCTTCACCTCTTTGGACAGTTCCACATGCTTGCTCTCCAGAACCTACTTTGCCTCCTCATGGTTTATTTTCACCTGCTCAGTTTGTTTCAGATGCTCTACAAGCTCCTTCACAGCTTGTGAATGTTTCTACCTCAGCTTCTGGATTTGTGCCTCCTGGGTCTTCACCTCATCATCTAGGGCAGTGGTTCTCAAAGCCGGTCCGCCACTTGTTCAGGGAAAGCCCCTGGCAGGCCGGGCTGGTTTGTTTACCTGCCATTTCCACAGGTTCGGCCGATCGCGGCTCCCACTGGCCACGGTTCGCCGCTCCAGGCCAATGGGGGCTGCGGGAAGCAGTGCAGGCCGAGGGATGTGCTGGCCGCCCTTCCCGCAGCCCCCATTGGCCTGGAGTGGCGAACCGCGGCCAGTGGACGCGGATGCGGCAAGTAAACAAACCGGCCCTGCTTGCCATGGGCTTTCCCTGAACAAACGGCGGACTAGCTTTGAGAACCACTTATCTAGGGTCATCTTCAGAAAAGTCGGTTCTGGTTCCTGCTTTGACCTGAGTTCCCGATGTGCAGTTGTGCAGTTTGTTGTGTCTTTTGTCTCTGTTTTCAGTGCCTCCAGCTCACCCAGAAGCAGGACCTGAGGGAATTCTGTTTTATTTCTGGCTACTTGCTCTGACTCAAGGTCTCCCTGAAGTTCAGTGACCTGAGATTCCAGCTTGTGGATTTCCTGCTGGCCTATGTTCTTCTGGGCTGCTCCTTCTGCCACCTTAGTCAAGGCTCCTTTTAGTTCCTCTTCTTTCTCAGCCAGTTGTCTCTTGAGTTCTGTGATCAGAGGCTGCAGCTCAGCACTCCGGTTATGCAGCTTGGTGGAGTTCCCCTCAAGCTTTCCACAAGTTATCTCCAACTCTGGCATCTGCTTTTTTCCATGAAGTAGGCACTCTACCAGAGTTATGACCATGGCTTTGTGCCCATTCTTGAGTTTAGTGAGACTCTTAGACTTCTCCTGGGTGTCTATTGTAGCCTTCTCCAACTATAGCTTCTATCTGGCACTTTCTTCTGTGTTTGTACCACAGGGTATCCAAGCCCAATTATACCCAAGCACAGTGTTTTGGACTGGCTCTTGGTGTGCTGCTTCTTGAAATAGGAATCTCAAATCCAAAGCATTGATGCCTTTAGCTTGTAAAAGCTTTCTCACCTTTTTAAGGACTGCCTCTAGTTGCTTGGTTCACTCCATTGCTTAGCCAACCTATCCATAGCTTGGGAACACCTCTGTCTTATTTCCTGGATCTGAGCCTCACGAACCTTCATCCTGTCATCCAGTTTCTGCCAGAGAGCCTTCATCTGGCTCTATAGTTTGTAGAGGTAATTGGTGCTTGTATCAGGGATCTAGTTAACAGCATTTTCCTAAACTTTCAGATCCTTGGCAACAAATTCCACACTTTCTTTGACAACCCCAGTCAGGGAATTCTGCTGTTGCTCAGAGCATCTCACTGGGATTTTCTGCAGAATCATTTGAGGCCCCTGCATCTGGTTTGGTTCCTGGACAGTTGGCTGAACTTTTGGGCCATTCCTCCAGCAGCTTCCTCAGCTGCTTCCTTCCTGTGCATTTTGAGCAGCATTCCTCTGCAGCTTCATTCTATCCCCAACCTTCCTCTTCCTGTTTCCTCTTTATAAGGCCCATGTGCCTTCCCTTAAGCCAAATTGGGCAGCAGGCAATCAGCCACAGGTGCACTGGACCCTGCTCCCTCTTAAAGGGGCCAGTCACCTTGTGACAGATGGGAAAAGACCTGTTAAGTAATTCCCCCCTTACCTAGTTCCTTTTTTGATCTCTCTGCATCTCTTTATTGCTGTTTTGGGCTACCTACTCTGCAAGTATATTAAACTAGAGTATATTTTGACTGCTTCACTCAGTCTTAGTGAATTCAGAATTATTATTATTAATAATAATAACACAAAGTATTAATAATATATTTTATTACTGTAGCACCTGGACGTCCCAGTCAGGAATCAGGACCCAAGAGCTAGGTGCTGTACAAACACAGAACAAAAAATCTCTGCCCCAAAGAGCAGCAATCTAAGTATCCAATCTTCCATAACTTGGAAGAAACATAGGACTTTAAAAACTCCATTTAAATGATTTCCATGATCCCAGACTGCTAACACATTTTAAATTATGTAGCAAATAGTTAATGCTATTTGCTTTTTAGACTGTAATATTATTATTTTACGTTTAGGTGCTTTGATTTTGGGGTAGTACTTTATTATTTTAATTCTGGGCTGTATTTGTTTTCAGAGTGGAGGAGGCTGTCATTTTGACTTATTTTCCTGTGGTCCATCCAGTCATGATTGCAGTCTGCTGTTTCCTTATCATTGTGGGGATGTTGGGGTACTGTGGAACAGTGAAAAGAAGCCTCTTGCTTCTTGTATGGGTATGTTTTCACCTTCAAAAACAATTAACTTCTATTTCATTTAAACAAGGAAGAAAAATGTTTGCAATCCCTGCCCCATATGAACATCCTATCTTGTGATTATTTTTGTTATCTTGTTTAGTTATGTCAGTGTTGTATTATAATTGCAAAACGCACTGTAGGAAAAAATTCATTATACCAGGGCTTTTTTTCACTACCGGGGAGATTGACGCTGCTGCAATCGATGCAGCGCGTGTCAATTTAGCGGGTCTAGTGAAGACTTGCTAAATCAACGGCAGAGTGCTCTCCAGTCGACTCCAGTACTCCAGCTCTCCAAGAAGAATAAGGTAAGTCAACTGGAGAATGTCTCCTGTTGACGCAGCGCAGTGAAGACATTGGGGTAAATCGACCTAAGGTACGTAGCTGGAGTAGCGTAACTTAGGTCCATTTACCCCCGTAGTGAAGACAAGCCCCCAGGGTACACAAAGTTGTTATTGAAAGGCAAGCAATGTGAATTGCAAAAACCTAGTTGATGTCAGTAGTGGAGGAATCATTCAGAACAATTCTAGTACTAATCAGTGCAGGAAAATGAGTCCGTGTGATCTGAAACAAACCCTTTTATTATAGGCCTGACTTTTAGTAACTAACTTTTTAATTAACCTGGCTTCTACTTCTATACCCACAATCAGTTGTAGGCACAAATAACAGCATTTATGTGTCTAACTAGCTGATTTTCGACTGTGAGGTTTGAATTCTATTATTTGCATCTGGAATTTTGCAGTTGGTCGGGGGTAATTAAAAACTCAATTTCAAGTTGCCAACTTTCTCCTTCCCTGGGAGGCTATAAAACTTCAAGCCAGCAACAGACTTGGAGAGTGAAATTCTCCCTTGCGCAAGGCTGTATGCACAACTTAAGCCTGATTAGGGCCTGACCCTACAAGGTGCTGAGTGTCTTCAACTCCACCTGGAATGCAGTGGTGGTGAAGATTGGGCTTTAATCCTTTAACGTGGGGATTAAATGGAACCCAAGCAGTCCACAGCCTTGTATGGGGACTATTGTACTGGAATGAGACAGATTCATAAATCTTTTGGTGATCACTGTAATTCCAGCAGGAGTAAGTGTAACACCGACAGTACCCCGGTCGTCGCCAGGATCGAACCTGGGACCTCTGGAGCATAAAGCATGAGCTAAAACTAACTGGCTGAGAGCAGACTCATTTTATCTCTCTCTGTAAGTGGTCTTGGTGCCGCTAGATGGGACAGAACACTACACCCAAGAGGTGTGTGGGTTACATAAGCAAAGAAGTAAAATCCTTTAGCATGTAGGAACTACCCAGGAGCAGCCATATAGTAATGGAGCTGGTGACTCCAGGGCATGTCAGGTGTCCCTGGAAGTTTCTAAAGCTGCATTTTATGCATATGTCTATTCCAGCCTAATTTTCTCAATTTTTGTGAAAAATGAGGAAGAAAAGCTGAAAGAATGTGTGATTTACCCTACATCATTTTTATCCACTTTATTTAATAGAAGATACAATTATAGTATGTGATACAGTCAAAAAAGAGTTATGAGGGCTTCATATCAGAGAGGCTTGTTTAAGAGGGCTGACTTTGACCGTTATTTGGCATTATCATTGAAAGTTCTGTAGCACTAATTATTATTGTGTTCTGCTAGTTGCAACAGTAGCAAGCACTATTTGTCCTCTGGTGTATTTCTTAAAACCTTAATATTGGGATTATTGTTTCATGATTCCATATTTTAAGAGAAATGCTCATTTTAGCCTACAGTACTAGAATAGGAATACATTTAAAAAAAAAATACTATTTCCAGGCTTGGTCTTGCACCATCGAAGTCAATGGGAGCAGGTTCCAAGACCTACATTACAGATTTACTAGTTCTGGCAGGAAAATGATAAAAAGAGATTTCTGTAATTCCTGACTGTATAATTATTTTGTGAATTATATTATTTACATGGGGAGACAGTCTTTTGTAACTTTTTCTAGGCCGAGCTAACTCTCAAACATTAGTTATTGCATTAGGTAAATTTTTAACATAAAGGGGTAAAGCATTTTTATTTTATGTAAAGAGAAAAGTTGTTGACATCGTGAGACCCTTTAGGTTTTTATTACATTGTCAAACTATACTTTTGCCAGAGTTTTTAAGATTTTTTTTTTTATAAAACACTTTTATTGTATGAAAAAAATCACTAATTGCTATGATTTTAAGACAAGAATGAAGGTAAATACACTATGAAGCCCTGTTAATTATGTCCTAACAATACATTTTATATTTGGCTGAAAATTTGAAAAAAATCCTTTTCATTTTTTCAGAATTAAAAAAAAAAAATTGGCAACCTAGGAGGTGCAGCATTTTATTTAAAATGCCAACTGAGAAGAAGAAATGGTTATAGTTTTTAATACAATCTGGAAATAAATTAATTTAATGTGTATTAAGCAGTCAAATCACATTAAATCAAAACAAAACATTCCTACAGCTTAACGTGCAATATTTCACTCTCGAGAGCCTGAGAACTGGCTCTTGCTGACCAGACTGATAAGAAGATATCATTTATTTTTTGCTTAAGTATGCCACACTCTTTGACTAATTGGTAAATAAGCAGAGTGCTGTTGTACTGCAGAGATGTGCAACCATAAGTCAATACTCCATTCACCAAACTAATCAGAAAAGTGATGCATCAACAGAACAAGCTTTTGCAAAACCAGTTTCACTGAAAGATAAGGAAAGAAACCAGGTGTAAAATATTAACAGCCTTCTCTGTCATGCTTTTATTTTTCCTTTTGAGATACACAAACAGTTAAAATGACTAACCCCAAAAAGTCTGGAACCAAAGACTGAAATTCTTAGGCACCGTGTTTAATTGAATGTTTTAAAAAATATAACATTTAAGAGTCTTAATACTTAGATTCCCCAAACATGAATAGAATAATACAACTGAATAAGTAAAACTTTTTAATGAAGAGCCAATCTAGCAATCATTAGTAAATTTGTACCACTCTGAGCAAATTGCAGTCATTTGTTCTTCAAATTCTATTTGTAGTTAAATATTTGAAAGCTTTTCAGCTTAAAATGAGCTATACACATAAACTGAACTGACATGTTTATCCTGCTTAATAACAACAGAATGTAACTACAAGATCATAATTTATCATCTTCTGTAGCTTACATATGATCACTTGGCAGTGACCTAAACTGCGAAAACTTTAATTTGGTTAAAATGGAGTTCGGTCTGTTTATGTAGATTTGATCTATTAAGAGTTTGTATGTTTACAAATACATATGGCAATCTCTGCTCTCTCTGTGTATATACTATATACATTTGCTTACAGTCTCTAGTATCTCTTGTTGATCTGACTGTTATGTAGATGTAATTTTTATTTTTTAATTTAAATTGTGTTTAGTATTTATATTCATGAAAATTAGTAGACTGTGTGACTGAAGATGTCTGTAATAAAGACACCATGTGCATTATGAGCAGCTGTAATGTGAATTTCTTTGCTCTCTGTTAAAAATGACCAAAGCCCTGAAGTGGAGATGAATACTTTAAGGAATCAGGCTTTCTATCACCTCTTTTGAGGATTTCTCCAAATCAGAGATTGCCTGTTGTGATAGTATCTGTGTGGTTTTCGTAGAATGGCCAGTTTACTACTAGGTAGTGAGATGAGACTACTAAGTTAATTTCAGTTAGGTTTGATTGCTGCCCATAAGATGAAACAGCCTGTTATTTACTATGTAGCATTCAGCTGATGCAGTTTAACAGCACTAGTCCTATAATGGAAGCCTTGGCACAATGAAAGAACAACCTATGAATTTAAATCAGTGCCATTCTAAAATTAAACAGATATTATTACTAAGCAAGTAAGTCCAGTCATTCACGATTTAGTGCAATACAACTTTGTTGTATAGCCTGTTTCCTTTGTAATTTCAGTAAAGGAGCGAATGTAAGAAGTAAAGACAAATGAGAAACAATGTTAACAATTTAGGGCCCCAATCCTGAAGGATACAGTGTGACTTCAACTTTTATTGGTGCCCATGGGAATTGAAGCACTGATCACTTACTAGAGTAGCCCCTAGGAGAGCAGACTAGTTTCTTGCGTAATGTAGAATGAAAGATGCTGGGATTTAAAGATTTAGGTCTGAATTACACTCTTGCTGGATCTGGTTGTGAAAAAACACTTGAAAGGCATATGATTTAAAAAAATACTCAAGTTGATAAATTCATTTGAGGAGACTATCAGGATGCTACAGTATGTGTAAGGCACATAGATTTCACTAATTTTTCATTTTTCAACCTTACAGGTCTTCTAAACTAACTTGCATCTCATGTAAGAATTACTTTTGTGTTTAGGTTTCAGAGTAGCAGCCGTGTTAGTCTGTATCCGCAAAAAGAAGAACAGGAGTACTTGTGGCACCTTAGAGACTAACAAATTTATTAGAGCATAAGCTTTCGTGGACTACAGCCCACTTCTTCGGATGCATATAGACTCCAACGAGAGACTGCTGAGCTAGAATTGATATGTAAACTAGACACAATCAACTCCGGTTTGAATAAGGACTGGGAATGGCTGAGCCATTACAAACATTGAATCTATCTCCCCTTGTAAGTATTCTCACACTTCTTATCAAACTGTCTGTACTGGGCTAGCTTGATTATCACTTCAAAAGTTTTTTTTCTCTTAATTAATTGGCCTCTCAGAGTTGGTAAGACAACTCCCACCTGTTTATGCTCTCTGTATGTGTGTATATATATCTCCTCAATATATGTTCCATTCTATATGCATCCGAAGAAGTGGGCTGTAGTCCACGAAAGCTTATGCTCTAATAAATCTGTTAGTCTCTAAGGTGCCACAAGTACTCCTGTTCTTCTTTTTGTGTTTAGTTTAAAAATGAAAATCTTCTATTTCTCTTCCATATGACCTACACTGAGAAGGAGATTTTCAAAGGCACAAAAAGCATTTAGGTGCCTAACTCCCCATGGCTTTCACCTAACTGCCCTTCGTGCCTGGAAAATTGCCCTCTGAAATGATGGAGCCTGAATTGTGGGTTTTTTAAATTTTTTTTTAAAGGGGAGGAGGGATAAAGAAAGGGGAATACTGCATATAAGCTACTAGATTTATAAGTGGGAAAACAGACAAATTTAATTAATGCATTTGACACTTATGCAAGGTCATATCAATTTGGATAGCAGTGGCACAATCTTTACATATAAAAATTAAAATATTTTTTATTTTTCAGTTAAAACAGTATAAATGGGTTTCCCCTTAATATCAAGCATGCAGGTTATCTTTTATATTTTTTTTCTTGAGTACAGGGAATATATTTTTCAGTATAATGACTCGCTCCATTTCCTATTGTTTCGCAGGATGGTCCTATGGGTAGGGAGCTAGCCTAGGGCTCTGGATATCTGGTTCAGTCCTCTGTCCTTTTTTGTTGTTCTTCTCTAGACTCTCTCCAATTTGTCCTTCCCTAATTGAAATACTTTGCATTTATCAGTATTGAATTTAATCTTGTTGATTTCAGACCCCAATTCTCCATTTTGTCAAGGTTGTTTTGAATTCTAATCCTGTCCTCCAGAGTACTTGCAGTTCCTCCCAGCTTGGTGTCATTTGCAAATTTTATAAGCTTACTCTCTACTCCATTATCCAAGTCATTAATGAAAATATTGAATAGTATCAGACCCAGGATTGACTCCTGTGGGACCCCACTAGATATGCCCTCCCAGTTTAACAGCAAACCATTGATAACTACTCTTTGAGCTCAGTATAGTAATTTTATCTAGACTACTTTTCCCTAGTTTGTTTATGAGAATGTCATGTGGGACTGTGTCAAAAGCCTTACTAAATTAATAAAAGGAAAAGCTGTTGGAAACATTTTGATAAATATTAGGGTTAATCTGTTTGCTGATAGCATTTGTCACAAACATGGTGGGAAACTGTTTATCCTCCAAACAATATTTATTAAAACATTCTCTATGCAGACAAAACACTTGTTTAACAGTATGTTTTTCACTCAGTTATGATAGAACCAGGATATAATCTGTTTTGCCCCGATCCACACCAGCCAGACCAAGTTGTGTAAGAACTGGGTTCAACCACAAATGAGTTTAACCATTGTTAAACTAAGTTGTTGTGTAGATGCAGCCAAATGTGCCATGATAGCAGATAAGCTCAAAGGATTTATATTTCTCAGTAGAATTGTATTCTATATTGGTTTTTATACCATACTTATCACTGTAGTATCTGAGCCCTTAGCAGCTTAAGAGAAACTGTAGCCATGACCTGACAAACACAACCGGAGTATGAACCAGTGTTTTATGTTGCTTACTTTGGAACAGATTCTTTTACATCCATACAATTCCATTTAAATCAGTTGGGATGCCTCGGTGTTACAGAGGATTGAATTTGGCTGTTTATTACGATGTAAGAAGTCCACTATAACGACAAATGTGGCTTTCTCTAGATGGAAATCTTGTTCTCTATAGAATACTAGTTACAGAAATCTATAGCAACACCTGGCTCTTTGCAGCTCTCCTTGCTCCTGCCAGCATGGGTTAGTGAGAGAGTCAGCCTCTTGATAATTGAACTTGAGTCTGTCTTGTGGCAGCAGGTATTGTTGTGGTAATAGAGGAATCCATTGTGACCCAAGTACAGTACTAACAAAATCACAGCTGCTCCATTA
This sequence comes from Malaclemys terrapin pileata, assembly GCF_027887155.1. Classification (NCBI taxonomy): domain Eukaryota; kingdom Metazoa; phylum Chordata; order Testudines; family Emydidae; genus Malaclemys; species Malaclemys terrapin. Next base: position 44,074,408 of record NC_071505.1, read on the forward strand.
CCTTGTACAAATATTTGGCACAGGAATTTTGTTATTTACAAACTCTGAGGATTTCATTATTATTAACCAACCAGTGAAAGAGAAAAAATAAATAACTGACAGAGGTACTTAGCATTGGGTCTGTAGAGTTTAGCATTAGACAGGACAGAGACTGGAGTTCATCATTTTCTGATACCATGGCTTTCATCAGCTTGTTGTTTGTTAAAACTCATGGTGCCTAAGGTGTAGCTGGGGAAGTAAGGGGCACACAATTTTGTGAATGTCTCTCAAAATGTATTCTCCAGTGTTTTAAACTATAAAATTACTTTTGTGGTTAATGCATTGTACATTTCTCATGCTAGTTGGCCTATCTTTTTGAAAGATGGATTTAAGTGTTTTTGAATGTTGTAGTATAATGTTTATGGGAAGCCAGATCTGCCCCTAAATTTAAATTCAGATTAAAATAAGAATGATTTGTATTTGAGAATATATATATGTAGGTTTTACTGGTTTTGGATTTTTTAAGTCTGACTTTTCTTTTACTAATATTTTCCTTAAAAGTTTGCAACATAGTTTTCATTTTAAACCCCTGTTGTTAGATACTTGTTACTTTCTGAAACAATTCTTTTTGGGCTAACATTTTCCATCTCTAAGGTGAAGTTTTTGAGGCGATGTTTGAGTGAATAGAGTTTAGATATTTTTGTATTGGAATAGGGTGGAGAGTTAATCTATTTCCTGTTCTGACCAGCGTTTTTCATTCAAATAACTCACATGGGTGGACTTTGACAAGTTAAACAGCAACATTAAAGTGACCTCATTGCACAACCTCACCACAGAGTAAAGCTCATCTGTCCAGGAGATCGAGCTTTCTCAGGGGCTGTCCTGAGACTGTGGGATGAATTACCACGGGAGCTAAGGACCATCACAAACGCCACTACCTTCTGCTCTAAGTGCAAGGCACATTCCATGTCCTTGCCTTCATAAACACATAATAACGTGCGTGTGTGTGCGTGCGCATGCACATTCATGTATCACAAATGGTAGAAAGTGTTGAGCATCTGGGAGCTACTGGGAATCACAGCAACTGCAAATGGAACCATCCAAAGAGAACTGCATCTGGATCATAGAATTTCAGGGTTAGAAGGGACCTCAGGAGGTCATCTAGTCCAACCCCCTGCTCAAAGCAGGACCAATCTCCAACTAAATCATCCCAGCCAGGGCTTTGTCAAGCCTGACCTTAAAAAACCTCTAAGGAAGGAGATTCCACCACTCCCCTAGGTAACCCATTCCAGTACTTCACCACTCTCTTAGGCTTGGTCTACACTACCCCCCCAATTCGAACTAAGGTACGCAACTTCAGCTACGTGAATAACGTAGCTGAAGTCGAAGTACCTTAGTTCGAACTTACCTTGGTCCACACGCGGCAGGCAGGCTCCCCCATCGACTCCGTGGTACTCCTCTCGCCGAGCTGGAGTACCGCAGTCGACGGCGAGCACTTCCGGGTTCGACTTATCGCGTCCAGACTAGACGCGATAAGTCGAACCCAGAACTTCGATTTCCAGCCGTCGAACTACCTGGTAAGTGTAGCCAAGGCCCTAGTGAAAAAGTTTTTCCTAATATCCAACCTAAACCCCCCCAACTGCAACTTGAGACCATTGCTCCTTGTTCTGTCATCTGCTACCACTGAGAACAGTCTAGTTCCATCCTCTTTGGAACCCCCTTTCAGGTAGTTGAAAGCAGCTATCAAATTCCCCCCTCGTTCTTCTCTTCTGCAGACTAAACAATCCCAGTTCCCTCAGCCTCTCCTCATAAGTTATGTGCTCCAGACCCCTAATCATTTTTGTTGCCCTCCGCTGGACTCTTTCCAATTTTTCCACATCCTTCTTGTAGTGTGGGGCCCAAAACATCAGGGGGCAGCCACAAAGACTTCATTGCCAGAACCATGTGAGAAAGTTGGCTAAACCAGATGGAGACATCCGGGTGCCAGCAACGGAAATATCTGGGTTAGGTTAGTTTAAAGATATGAAGGACAGTAGATACAGTGGGACTCAATTCTGAAAGGGTGCTCAGCACCTCCCTCTCAATACCCATTGAAGCTGGGGACCGAGGATGCTCAGCATCCTGTAGCACTGTATGGAGAGGTAGGGATTGCTTTTCTGCACAGAGTTCTGACTGTGCAGTGCTGTTGACATAACTCCTGCCCCTCGGTCAGTAAGAATAAGCAGCTAACATAAGGAGCTGTGTATTCTAGTGGCACATCTCCCACCCCCTCCAGAGGGGCAGGCGTGCAGCTAGCGGGAGTGCCCAAATCCTCCTGCAAGTGATCGGGATCTATGCAAGTGCATATGCTCTATTCGTCCCACCTCTTGCAACTAACATCAGTCTTGAGCACTCTGTTACACAGTGCCTGGGAAGAACAGATGCTCTAGTTCAGGACCCTATTGCCCAGACTGTCAGAGAGGGAAGAGCTGTCCAGCAACCACTCATAGCCAAATGGCTAAGCAGGAAAATGGCTCCTAACTATGGCAGCAGAGATGACAGTGTGATATGGCCACCAGTATAGTGGCAGTTATTGTACATCACACTGGACTTTTCAGCACATCTGTGCAGTAGCAACCAGCCACACACCTGTCTGTTGGTATTGGAAATGGCTGCACTTTCCACCTTGTTTTTCTATCAACAATGTATAATATGGTTCTAGCTTTGGACACTTTGAGTCACTGTGACAACTATTTGTAAACTGTGGCCGTGGACCCATAAAAGCCAGGTGAGTGGGGATATTTTGTCTGCCCTATGTGATATGCTTATCGTCCCCTGTAACAGTAGATTTAGAAGGACTCAGGGTCTAGGTCTGTGTCTAGCCTGGTAATTAGAGCGGAGCGAATAACTGATTAATTTTTTTGGTTTGCTGAAAATTAAAAAGATATATATTTTGGGTTGACCTGAAAACAAAAATGTCCAAAATTTTTGGTGCATCAAAAAGTCTTAAGAAAAGGTTTTAAGTCAAATGACACATTTAGTTCAACCTCAAGCAAAACGTTTTGTTTAGACTTTTGAGCATTTTTAAACTTTTTAATTTTTTTAAATAAAACTGAAGGACATTTTAGAATCAAAGTTGTTTCAAATTGAAAATTTGAAATATTTTGATTTTTGGAAAATTCTTTGTTTTTTTTTTCTGACCGAAACAATTTTTGATAAAACCAACATGAACTCAGTTGAATGTTTCCGTATCACTGAATCGGTATTTTGTGCCAAAAAAGTTTCGGTCAAAAAATGTCACCCAGCTCTATTGTTAGTACAACTCTAAGGCTGGAGTGAAGCTAGCTCCACTGCTCTAACTATGCATTCCTTTTGGCAAGTATGGAATGTGGAGTGATATCTCCTCAGGCTGGCCACACCCTTTTTCCTGCCTAGCCTTGTCTTTTCCACCAGTTGCACAGAAAGACACACCTTTGAGCACACAGGGACTGCAGAGCTGGTTCTGCAACCCTGTGCTGATTGTGGAACAGCATTTAGTTCACTTCTTTCTGGGAGACTTGCCTGGAATCAAGGAACATTTCAAGAACCTTTGAGGTGCATGGGCAAAGGGCACCCTATATCAATACTGAATTGGGCTGTTAATCAGGGGAAAGAGGCTTTTGTTGCTCAAAGAAGCATTTTGTATGAATTGCCTTTGTATGAAAAAGGGAAAACCTATTGAAAAGAATAATTTGATTCATTGGATTGTGCAAAAAAAAGATTTAGTTTTTAATAAGATCCTATGATACTGAAAGGGAAAGAGACATTATTCTGTAATTTCCTCAGGGCAGGGGGACTGTGTTCAACTATGTCTTGTTGAATTCTTAAACATGATCTTGCAGGGACACTTGTGCCTTCATGAAGCTCCATTGACTGGTACAGTACAGCCTTAGCTAGTGAATAATAATAATTGTTTGAAGGCATTAATCTAATTCCTAAGTGTTTATTAATTTCTTCCTTACCATAAAGGAGAGATGGTAAAGTAAATGTTGGTAACAGCACAAACTGATGTCTCATAGGAGAATATGAATGGGGGGGGAGCTTTTACTGTTTATAATGAATTTTGTGTTGGTTTAATTAGAAAAAGACAATAATAATGGCAAAAGGACTAATCAGAAAAATAACTTGGACAAATATATCTGAAAATTAAAAACACAGGGATACTGATCTCACTACAGAAAAGTAGTTCTGGATTATAAGAAAATGAACGGTAATAGTGTAATGGAGTTGTAAAAAATTGAAAAAAAAAATACAACTATAACTCTTGTGTAGAGTCAGGTTGTTTTGAAAAGGACACAAGCTTTAAATGATTATTTGTGCATACTGATAGAACTTGGTAAACTGAGACATCTAAACTCTGCAGCTATCAGATAATTTGGCTGTGGAGACTATTAATTTTGAAGGACAGGATGGCACTCAGTGGCCTACGTTGTGAATTAGTAAAAACAACGAGGAGTCCTTGTGGCACCTTAGGCCTGGTCTACACTCGGGGGAGAGGGGGATCGATCTAAGATACGCAACTTCAGCTACGAGAATAGCGTAGCTGAAGTCGACATATCTTAGATCGACTTAGAATCACTTACTTCACGTCTTCGCGGCGCGGGATGGACGGCCGCCGCTCCCCCATTGACTCCGCTTCCGCTTCTCGCCGTGGTGGAGTTCCAGAGTTGACGGCAGAGCGATCGGGGATCGATTTATTGCGTAAACGCGATAAATCAATCCCCGATAGATTGATCACTACCCACCGATCCGGAGGGTAGTATAGACGTACCCTTAGAGACTAACAAATTTATTTGGGCATAAGCTTTCGTGGGCTAAAACCCATTTCATCAGATGCATGGAGTGAAAAATACAGTAAGCAGAATATATATTCTAGCATATGAAAAGCTGAGAGTTGCCTTACCAAATGGGGGTCAGTGCTAACTCCCATCTTTTCATGTGCTATAATATATATTCTGCTTACTGTATTTTTCACTCCATGCATCTGATGAAGTGGGTTTTAGCCCACGAAAGCTTATGCCCAAATAAATTTGTTAGTCTCTAAGGTGCCACAAGGACTCCTCTTTGTTTTTGCTGATAGAGACTAACACGGCTACCACTCCTAAACCTGTGAATTAGTAGTTTCAGTCCACTTCCTTGTTGATGTGTGTCCACATCACCCATGCAAAACATTGCCATTGTCACCCAGTGTTTGAATTAGAATGATAAATTAACTATTAATCCCCTCAAAACTGGGTTGAGGACATAGCTGGGGCAGCATGGGAGAAGCTTTCACTGCAGGAATAGATAAACAAAGGACTTCAGTTTCCTTAGCTATTAGTCTGACTCCTTTTACAAGTAATAAATCAATGTCTGAAAATTGTACCTGGGTGAATCCTTTTCAATAGCCTCCATGGCTAATTAGTTCCAAACTATAACAAAGTAACAGTGACTGCAAGGTTTTTTACTAGACTTTTCATGGAAGGGGCCTGGTTCCCATTGGTAATCAAACATATTTTGTTGGTAGTCAAATGACGCAGACAGATGTCTGGATGGCTTGCAGAACGAGGCTGACGCTTTCAGGCTGTTAGCCATAGGGAAATACTACACATATCCTCATAGAATGTTTTGGCATCTGTTTCACATACCATGTACACCAGTCTTTGAAAGTTTCCCTTAAGGTTTCATTCTGCAGCTGCTTACCCTTGGAATCTCCTCTCAGCCCTTGTCCTCCTTTCTCAGCTCTTTCTTGTCATTGCTTCCATGTGGAACACATTGCCCAAAAAGGTGCTGTAAACAAGGCAGAGCCTTTGAGGAGGTCAGCTATGCTTATTAGCTCCTTCAGTCTTTCTAGTGTTAGGGTTGCAGTTTTTCTGAAGTCTGAAAAACCTGGTCTCTCTCTTCTGGTGGAAAAAACCACTTGGGAAAATAAAATAAAAATAGTAAAAACAGCAGATTTTATTAAATGAAACACAAAACACAGTGTGATTCACTAATAAACATACTTATCCCTCAAATAAAAAGGCACATATTACCCCCAAATGGAAAGCTTTTTCAAGATACCACCTGTTCTCCCCTCTCTTCAACACCCACTGACAGCTGACTCCATTCATTCATACTCCCTCTTCAATCACCCGTGACTCCATCCATTCCCCATTACCTCTAGGAATCTAGATAGTACTCTAATTTTCTTATAGTTTGCTAATGGACAGGTTTCATGTGATGGGATGCACTAATCATTTGTGTAGGAGCCCAGATTGTAAGCCTTGTGATTCTGTCTTGCAAGGCAGGAGTTAAAATTGCAGATGGGGTGAGATTCTGACCTGCACCTATAAGAGGCACAGAACAGAACTTGCCGCCCAGGTATAAGGGGAGAAGGGTAAGTGAATTTAAGCCACCTTTGTATGACCATTTAATCTTGGGCTGTTCTGTGGCTCCTGGTGTGATTTAGACAGCCCTGGGGGCCTGTATAAGGAGGTGTGTTCACCATACAGCTAGCCCTCACTCTTACCCAGGTGTTTTCTTTAATGCCTCCTCTTTTCACGCACAAAATTCTGTCACCCAAGTTGGGAAGTGCATTCAACCTGTCTAGCTGGCATGACTGGGGCTATAGTCTAGAGCCCAGGTTCTGTTTTCACTTTGGCTGGTAACATGCCCACTTAGCAGTGAGGTCACTGGAGTGCTGATAATCCTCCAAGTAAACGGCTCAGCTTACTGCAGCAGAAAGAACCATGGGATATAGTGACACACATGGGGAATGTCCTGGAGGACATGGTGGTGAGCAGTGTGGCTGCTAACACCCAGGCTAGGCTAACCCCACTGTTCAGACTGAGGCACCAGTCACTCAGGCTAACTCCACAGTGAAGACATACCCTAAATCATGGCAGTCTCTATGGGTTTCTCTTCCCATTCCCAGCCCAACCTGGCACCACTCTTCCTCCATGGTTTGTGAGTGGGGGTCCTCAGAAGTCAGTCTGATGGCTGTCTTACTCAGTACCTGTGCTGGGGAACTTGTCCCCTGGCAGAAGAGAAGGATTTGAGAAGCTGTTTACATGTCTCTGGCCCTTTTACTGAGGGAGACTACCCCATGACACTTCCCTTTAAACTCTTTAGTTTTTTTATTCACAGGTTGAAATTAGATCTTAATATTTCTATATCAACAATATTTCAAATATGTTATATTTGTGTAAATGGTTCAGAGACATGGTTCAAAATAAGAAAAATAATTGGTAGCAATTCAACAAAAACCCATTCAGTTGTTGTGTGTTTTTTTTTTAAATAAAATGAAATCTCTTTCTCCCCCCGCACCATCTCCCTCCACAATCCTGCCTGACATATTTCAGAAATGGAGAGAGGAGTTTAGTCACCAGGGTTTCTACCTGTTGCTAGAAAAGCATAAACAAAAATCCTGGTATTGATGATCCTGTTCATTACGAGCATCATGGGGAATGTCCAAGACAAGTAGAAATCTGTAGGAGTATGAAGGATATATTCTGTGATGCCTCCTCTGAATAAAACATTTTTATTGTGTTTCTTATTTTGTATCAATACTTTATATCCTCCTCTGCAATTGCGCTCAATTACAGCATGAAAAAGCCCTCTCTCTGTAAGACCAAAAGCAGTGGGAGAATGATTTTATATTGCGAGGTACTTCAAGTGTGACACATTCAGCATTAGTTACTGGCTGAGCAAAATGGGAAGAGCTGGCACAAGCACCTTTAAAGTGATACAAAATGTCTGAGATTCGGTGCAGGGGACAGTGATTTTTGCTTGCCAGCGCTATTCTTGCATTTGCAACCAAATGATTATTATGACTAAGAAAACACCTGTTCCCACAATGTATTCCATGCTTGTTGCTTATTAATTTAGGTTAGTAAAAGGAAGCAAAAATCATGGCACATCACAGCTAATGAGAAATTAGTTGCATTGCCCTGTTTTTAACATTACATGGAGGCAAAAGGGAAAAACAGGAAGGCATATGTTTGGGGCCATGGTGAGTTGTGTTTAAGAATAACACCAGAAAGGTTTTTCTAGCAGTAGTTTTCAGTTAACTGCAGTGACCATTATGTGTGCACAGTGAAAATTTGTGATCTTTACACTGATTCCTATTCTCCTCCCTGATACTCCACCAGCCTTATAGCAAAAACAAAACAAATTTACTACCACCTTTCATGTTGTACTTATCTTTTCTCTCTTTTTCTATTATTTATTTCCTTTTTCTCCTCATCTATGTCCCAGTTTCATTGTCGTCTCTCCAGTCCATATTTTTCTCTGGCCTGTTATATATTATACTGGCCAGTTTCTCTGCTCTGCTCAGCTTTTGCTTCTAACTCTCTGATTCTGTGCTCTGGCCCTGGTAAAGTTTAGGGCACCTGGAGGGCTGCTGTAACTTGCACTAGCTGAATATGGTCTCCTATGGACTTGGGATAGCTGAAGTGCATTGTGCTCTGGACACTTTCCTGATACACCACCTGCACCAGAGACTGTGGGGAGGGAGGTGTAGCAGTTGGCTATGCTGATTTTTACTAGGGCTGTCGATTTAATCGCAGTTAACTCACGCGATTAACTCAAAATTAATCACGATTAAAAGAATTAATCATGATTAATTGCAGTTTTAATCACACTGTTAAACAATAGAATACCATTTGAAATTTAAATATTTTTGGATATTTTCCTACATTTTCAAATACATTGATTTAAGTTACAGCACAGAATACAAAGTGTACAGTGCTCACTTTATATTATTATTTTTTATTACAAATATTTGCACTGTAAAAATGATAAAACATAGTATTCATCTCATTCAAGTACTGTAGTGCAATCTCTTTATTGTGAAAGTGCAACTTAGATTTTTTTTCCTTACGTAACTGTACTCAAAAACAAAACAATGTAAAACTTGAGAGCCTACAAATCCATTAAATTCTACTTCTTGTTCAGCCAATCGCTAAGACAATTATGTTTGTTTACTTTTACGGGAGATAATGCTGCCCGCTTCTTATTTACAATGTCACCTGAAAGTGAGAACAGGCATTCGCATGATACTTTTGTATCTGGCAATGTAAGGTATTTATGTGCCAAATATGCTAAACATTTGTATGTGAGATTTCTAAAGATAGATACAGCACTCGACCCAAGGTTTAAGAATCTGAAGTGCCTTTCGATATCTGAGAGTGACGAGGTGCGGAGCATGCTTTCAGAAGTCTTAGAAGAGCAACACTCCGATGCAGAAACAACAGAACTGGAACCACCAAAAAAGAAAATCAACCTTGTGCTGGTGGCATCTGACTCAGATGATGAAAATGAACATGCATAGTCTGCACTGCTTGGGATCGTTATCGAGTAGAACCCATCATCAGCATGGACGTATGTCCTCTGGAATAGTGGTTGAAGCATGAAGGGACATATGAATCTTTTTAGTGCCTCTGGCACGTAAAAATCTTGCGACGCTGGCTACAATAGTGCCATCTGAACACCTGTTCTCACCTTCAGGTGACATTGCAAATGAGAAGCGGGCAGCATTATCTCCTGCAACTTTAAACAAACTTGTTTGTCTGAGTGATTGGCTGAACAAGAACTAGGACTGAGTGGACTTGTGGGCTTTAAAGTTTTACAATGTTTTATTTTTGAATGCAGTTATTTTTTTGTACATAATTCTAAATTTGTACGTTCAACTTTCACAATAAAGAGATTGCACTGCAGTACTTGTATTAGGTGAATTGAAAAATACTACTGTTTTTTACAGTGCAAATATTTGTAATAAATAAATATAAAATGAGCACTCTACATTTTGTATTCTCTGTTGTAATTGAAATCAATATATTTGAAAATGTAGAAAACATTCAAAAATATTTAAATAAATGGTATTCTATTATTGTTTAACAGTGTGATTAATTGCCATTAATTTTTTTAATTGCTTCACAGCCCTAATTTTTTACATCTGCTGGAGATTCCCCACCTTGGGGGAGGGGGTATCCCCAGCAGGGTAGCTTTTGTGCCTCCAGAAGATTTGTCCTAATGTCTCCTCCTTTTGTATCTCTCCCCATCTCTGTTAGTCTGGAGCTCCCAATGATGACTTTCTCTTTCCCCGCAGCTGCAATACTCCTTTTATCTTAATCGCGCCCCTCCCTCCCCCGCACCCCAACTTGCTTTGTGCACTGAAAGTGAGCAGAAAGGAATCTCTTCAGAACTCTTGAGTCCTCAGTTCTTTCCCTCTGTATGTATCCTCCCATCCCCAGGGCTGCAATACTGAAAAGGCAGGATTCTTTAAAGCTCCACAGGGCACTTTCACGGCAGCTGCCTATCCTGAGTGGATGGGGAGGAGTTGAGTGCACACATCCATCCAGCTACATGTGCTGTGTCCAGGTATTGTCAGGGCTTCCTTCTGTTGAGAGGCAGTTTCTCTGCTTAGCTGCTGCATCTGCCTGTGGCCAGTCTGCATTAACAGCTCAGGACAGGAGTAACAGAAGAACAAAGTACTGCTGCTTGTTAGCATTTATGCAGTACTTCATGGGGGCTGAGGTTTAGGCACTCATGCCTGGTACAGCAGCACACATTGTATCCCTTTCTTTGTCGTATTACCTTAAACAGAGTACTTTCTTCCAATATTTTAGTCTTTCAGCTTCTGTCAAGAAAACAGAGCTTTTTCCCCCTCAGATCTGATGATGGAAACCTCATGGAGTTACAAACACAGCTCTTGGGCCAGTTTCAAGGTTACAAACCATGTGAACTTTATGGAGATTTCACACAACTCTAATAGGGAGAAAACTGGTTACCAACCATATAGGAGAGAGAAATGTCAGTTTTTGGGATACCTCCTAGTTCAGAGGTTTCTGATTCTGTAAGTATTGGATGCTTTGAACTATTGATTATTGATATAGAGGATGGTCTTTGCAGAAGAGCAGAAAAAACCTTGGAAGGAACCAAACATTATAGAGAGCAATGTAGGAACTAGAATTGTGGGAATATCATATGCAAGAGTTTGAGAGTGGCGTAGAAAGAGCATGATCTTTTCTATCAGGGGAATAAGAGCTTTTTTCCCCCCAGAACTCAGCCACTCAACCCACAATAGCAGGAAAGAATTAATTAAACCTTTGTTGTGGAAACCAGATTCTTGTGACTGACAAAAGCAAGAGTTTTTGCTTCTTGTGAGAAGCTGAATTTATTTTGGAATTCAGACTCTTCTGGGAATTTGTTTGGGAACGAAGAGGTCAGAATTGTGGCCAGCAATGCTCTGTGTGGCTTGGAAGATGAAAATTATGGGAAGTAAATTTAAATAATAATTACAGGAGTTTTTCACACAACTTCTGTATGAATTTTTTGTTTTGGAACTCACTGAATTCAGGGAGAGTTATAAGATTCCCCCAAAATAGGAGGAAGAAATTGAAGCACATCTGTGGTTGTAGAGATACTTTAATATCATTGCAGTAGTTAATTTATTGCAGTATAGTTATTTTGCAAATTAAGTCTGCACATATTGTGTCTCTTCTTTTCTTCTCTCACCTTTGTGACCAGAGGACTTTTCTTAAGAGAGAGTCAAAAGGATTGATTCTGAAAGATGCTGAGTGCCTGTAGTAAATCTTAATCCAAATGTGTCATTTCTAACTTCCATTTACTTTCTTTAGTGGCTTCTGATACTTTCTTTAATGGAATTTGGCATGTCATGGTGTAAATCCTCTCCACCACCTGTCCTAAATCATGAGAATGAGCTACAGGTCCAACACCACTGGTTTAGCACCCACTTCCCCCACCCCCACTTTCCTACTGGCTATGAGACAACTTGAGAAGTTCATATAGTTTATACTTGGTCGTCATTTTTAATTGTATTTATTTTCTTGGCTTTATGTCTGCACAACAGAGAACATGGCTCACAACTGAAGTTTATAACATTGTGCAGAGAAGGTAAGAAGAAATGGTTCCCTGCAAAGAGTGCTTACAATACAAGCAGATCAGATATGAAAACGAGCAGGAAATGGGAGATTGCGAGATGATTGAGTGGTGGCATTTGGCATGTGTCTTATTAGTTCCACAGTGTTTTTATTCTATATCTTAGAGCTTATCTACACATGGAGTTGTTGCTGATTAACTCCATGTGTAGACTCACTTACTCTAGAACAAGAGTGTCTTGTTTCTGTTTAGTTTACCCCACTTTCAAAGTGGGCAGTCAAAGTATTCTTATTCTGGAATAAGCTTGGCATGTTTAGCCTAGGAAAATGAAGGCTGAGAAGGGATAGGATTTCTCTCTTTAAATACATTAAGGGGTAAACAGCAGGGAGGGAGAAGAGCAATTTAAGCTAAAGGACAATGTTGGTGGAAGAACAAATGGGTATAAAGTGGGTTTCCCTAGCGTAAAGAAGGACAGATAGGTATGAATAAACTTAGGTTGGCAATTAGAAGACAGTTTCTAACAATCAGAAGAGTGAGATTCTGGAACAGCCTTCCAATCACTCCAGAGTAGTGGAGACAAACAACCTAATTAGCTTTAAGATGGAGCTTGATATATTTATGAATGGATTATATGACAGGGTTGTCTGTGCTAGCAGGGGACTGGACTTGATGACCCAGCAGGTCCCTTCCACTCCTTATGTCCTGTAAAAGTGTCCAGACATGGAGTTAATCAGGAACTGTTAATCAAGAACAACTCTGCATGTAGACAAACCCTTATTGGGTCTGTGTTTCTCTGAGAAGAAAATAGAACCTGAAGACCTATTGGAAAGAAGCAGGAGGAATTGGTGTGGTGTGGGCATGGTTTTCTAGGTCATTGTGTCACAAAGCAGTGGATTTTTAACTCCACCCTAGAAAATAGGCAGGTGGGAATGGCCCTTGGGAGTCAAGGATCTAAGGAGCTAGGAGGGAAGAAGTGGGGAAGGGAAGTCCTAAGAACAGGCAAGCTCAGGGGGGAAAACTTAGTGGGAGGTTTCTGTTGTGTTAATTGTTTTTGAGTTCCAAATAAAGCCAACTCTTAGAAAGGGTGTGAGTTTGGAAATGGAGTCTTTCTGCTCTATGGCGGACAGGGAGGGACTCAGCCCATCTACATGGAAGGAAGTGGTACCACACAAGAGTGGACGAAAGGTACACTTCAAATAAAAGCAAACTGAACTAACTTTTAGATTTACAGCAACTGTATATCATGCAGAGTCTTGCCTTCTGAGCAGCTTCATCCCACAAGTTCAGTGGTTTATTTGATATTGTATACAGTTTTTCTTAATATTTTATTAACTACATAGACCTATAGAATTTCCTTCTTGCTACAAACATTTTGAAGATTTTTTCCATCTATCATGTTCATGTTGTTAGCTCTACTTGGGTTTTGATTGCAACTCCTGTAGTTATTCTAAATAAGGAACAGTGGAAAATGATGAGTTTTGGTGTATGTGTGGGGAACAAAAATATTAGCCTCTTTGGAATTGTTTCTGTATAAAATGTCATGATAGTCTTGTTCCATGAGGTAACTTGGAAATTAATTCATATCCCCGTGGCAACGCTTGACATATTTCATATTAAGTCAATTAGAAATAAACCACATTTATTTCACCTTGTCACATTATTTAAACATGTTTATAGCAAAAGATAAACTTCAGGGCTTATTTCATGAATCATCATGCCTTAATACTTTGGTTTTCACTGTCTTAGTTATATGAAAAATTAATGTTGTTTTGAAATGTTTTAAAATTACTTGATAGCTTTTTTCACAGTGTTAATTTCATCGTAAAAATATAACTCAGATTTTTCTGTGTTCCACAGTATTTTGGAAGTTTGCTTGTGATATTCTGTGTTGAACTGGCCTGCGGTGTTTGGACCTATGAGCAGGAAATTACGGTGAGTCAGAAAAGGAGGATACATTATTAAATAGAAGAAAACAAAGATTTTCATTAGCTAGCTATTCTCCAACTGCTGTAGTGTGCATCTTTGGTTATGGCTTTCTGTCAGTCTAGTATTAACTTCAGGCATTTCAGTTTGTGTTAATATAGGGAATTCTGGGAAACCAGTTCTTTCTAAAAGTGTCCAGTCTGAAATTTTCTCCCTGTGAGGATCAGATCCTTAGGGCCTGTTTTATTTATTGCTTAGACACGTTCCCATCGAAGTCAAGTGGGAGTTTTGATTCCGTAAGGATTGAAGGCTTAGGTTCTGTATTTTGAGGGGATTTGGGAGGGGGTTGGTCCAAGACTCTTTCACTTTGGCTAAATCTTGCTGTGCTGTATTGTAAACAGACAGTGTATTCATTCCATAAATGACTTACTGCTTGCTAAGGTTGTTAGTAATGTCTCCTTAAACTATAAATGCCTGTGTTTTAACGTGAAACATGTCTCAGCTATAAAACAGATTTCTTAAACTTCTAAGGAGGTTTTATCTCCAACTAGTATTTATAACTGCACCAGCCTTTAATTTTCAAACTGGAGACTTGTATCCATTATGAAGGGAAATGGCTAAGTACTGAACAGAAAACAAACTATCATATTATCCTGCTTGCTCCTATATCGTCTTGTCTCATTTTCAGTTTGATACCTATTTATGAGCAGAGTGACAAATTTCCTCCAAGCTGCCAAGATATGCTCATGACACTGGTCTTGTCAACAGCAGTCAGTGTGTAGCAATTATACTGCAGTAAAAAGGGAGGGAGCTCATTTGGTATTTGTACAGTACTGGAACCAAAGGAATTTCTGGCAGATCTGCACTCTGAAATTATGTGGCAGCATTTTGTATCAGAACTCATTCCCTTGCTATACAGATTCCAGAGCGGTGTTTTATGCTCCTAATATAACATCATTTAAATATATCACTTTGCTTAAATGTCAGGTTGCATTGATATCATACATTTTTTAAATTGGGAAGGTAGATCATAGGTATGACTCATCCCCTGGCCACAGCCACCATCCTCAGGGGTTTTGCCAGGGGCGACAGTTATAACTAACATCCATAGCTCTATAAGAGTCTTATCAGTAGAAGCTGCCTCTAGGAGGCATTGAACTGAGCATCCTTCAAGTTCACCAGCTACACCCTCCACCCCAGCCAAAATCATCCATATTTCAGGATACCTTAGATGGGCTAGGCCCCCTGCTGGATCTGGGTTGTGGGCACTTTGGCCCATTGTGACCTCATCCCTCCAGACAGATATTCTACTAGTGGGACCCATAACCCTGGAATACACTAGTAGAAGCTACCATAGGTTATGGCATCAGTGACTTAAAAAACAAAAATAAGAAGTGATAGATCCATCAACCTCTAGGGAATTTTGTCCATCTGCCTTGTCCCATTGCCTAACCAGGCCAGAACCAGTCCAAAGATTCACCACCCCCAAGTTCTTCCACATCTGCCAGGGAAATTCAGTAATGTGGACTGTTAGCATATGAATAAATAGAACTAAATATCTAATCTGAGTGTTGAATGTTCAAACTGGTTAAAGGGAAGACTACAACAAGTCATACTGAAAGGTGAACTGTCCAGCTGGAGGGAGGTTATTAGTGGAGCTCCTCAGGGATTGGTCTTCGGACCAGTCTTATTTAACATTTTTATTACTGACCTTGGCACAAAAAGTGGAAGTGTGCTAATAAAATTTTAGATGGCACAAAGTTGGGAGGGATTGACAATACGGAGGAGGACCAGAATATCATACAAGAAGATCTGGATGACCTTGAAAACTGGAGTATTAGAAATAGGATGAAATTCAACAGTGCAAAGTGCAAGGTCATGCATTTAGGGACTAACAAGAATTTCTGTTATAAGCTGGGGACGTATCAGTTGGCAGTGACAGAGGAGGAGAAAGACCAGAGTGTATTGATTGATCATAAGATGACTGTGAGCCACCAATGTGTTGCAGTTGTGAAAAAGGCTAATGCTGTCCTAGGATGCATCAAGTGGGGTATTTCCAGTAGAGACTGGAAAATATTAGTACCATTGGTGAGATCTCATCTGGAATACTGTGTGCAGCTCTGGTCTCCCATGTTTAAGAAAGATGAATTCGAACTGAAATAGGTCCAGAGAAGGGATACTAGGATGATATGAGAGGAGACTCAGAGTTTGGCTTGTTTAGCCTCACCAAAAGAAGGCCGATGGGAGATATGATTGCTCTCCATAAATACATCAGAGGCATAAATATGAGGAAGGGAGAGGAGTTATTTAAGTTAAGCACCAATGTGGACATAAAAACAAATGGATATAAATTGGCCAGCAACAACTTTAAGCATGAAATTAGACAAAGGTTTCTGACCATCAGAGGAGTGAAGTTCTGGAATAGGTTTCCAAGGGGAACAGTGGGGGCAAAAAAACCTAACTGGCTTCAAGACTGAGTTTGATCAGTTTATGGAGGGGATGGTATGATGAGACTGCCTGAATCCGTGTTTTCTTTGGGTATAAACTTTGACAACCCAGTGATGGGTGAAATGGCAGCTGTTGCCAGCTTAGGTCCATTGCCAAGAGCACCACAATCCTCCAGCACTGGCAGGAATAACCAGTGGCAAGAATCAGTGAGTCTGGCACAGTGTGAGCATGATGTACAGAGGATAGTCCAAATGATTTATCCCAATCCTGAACATGCTGTATTAGGAGATGAGCGCATGGAGAGGCTGGTATCATTTGCTCGGAGAGTGGAAGGGGAGTCATATGAACAAGCAAACAGCAGGGAGGAATACCACCATCTACTAACTGAGAAGATCCATGAAATCCACAGACACATACTGGAAGTACAAGAGAACAGGCTGCTGGGGCAGCAAGGACTTGGTGTACCGCCAGCTCCACAGCAGCAAGGACCTGGCATGGATCAGCTGTAACCAAGACTCTCTGCTAGCTTCGTGGACAGCTGAATGGCAGATCCCAACCTCCAGGAAGAACTGTCTGTAATATCCTCATCCAAGCTGCCTCCTCTGGACAAGGTTAACAACTGACTACAATTGCTTAGTGCACACTTGGCATTATGTATTCAGATTTTTAAATGCAAAGTAAGAGTTTAACATACTCTACTTCCCTACAAGCTTATTTTAATAAAACTCTTATTAAATCTCAAAAAAAAAAAAAAAAAAAAAAAAAAAGGCATGTAGCCGATCTGCAACTGCTAGCAGCAAATATCTCCAATGGCTGGTGGTTGGACATTAGTTGGGGAGGGCTCTGAATTACTACAGAGAATTCTTTCACAGGTGTCTGGCTGGTGGGTCTTGCTGACATGCGCAAGGTCTAACTGATCACCATATGTGGGGTTGGGAAAGAATTTCCCCTCGGGTCAGATTAGAATTTCCCCTCCGTTTTTTTTTTTTTTTTGCCTTCCTTTGCAGCATTGGGCATGGGTCACTTGCAGGTTTAAACTAGTGTAAATTGTGGATTTTCTGTAACTTGAAGTCTTTAAACCATGATCTGAGGACTTCAGTAACTCAGCCAGAGATTAGGGGTCTATTACAGGAGTGGGTGGGTGAGGTTCTGTGGCCTGCGACGTGCAGGAGGTCAGACTA
Source organism: Malaclemys terrapin pileata (assembly GCF_027887155.1). Taxonomy (NCBI): domain Eukaryota; kingdom Metazoa; phylum Chordata; order Testudines; family Emydidae; genus Malaclemys; species Malaclemys terrapin. The sequence goes on from NC_071505.1 coordinate 44,091,819, forward strand.
GATGATCATGATGGTCCCTTCTGACCTTAAAATCTGTGAATCTTGATCTCTCTCTCTCCCCTCCTCCCCCCGTGCTCTTACCATTTTGTTTCTTTTCCTTCCTGGTTACTCTCTTATTGCTCTCTTTTCTTCTCTCCCCATATGCCCCATTGTTTGTTCCTCTGTCTTCAGTTGTTGTGATCCTCCTGCCCCGATTTGCCCTCATCCTACTACTGCTCATGCTGTGGGTTGGGCCAGGAACACAAGTCTTCCAGGCCCTCTACTCCCAAGCTCTGCTACTGACTGTCAGGCTCTGAGACCAAGCCCACTGAAGCAAAGCACTTCAGAACCCAGAATGCTCTTCAGCATGGTTTTACAATACCTACAGGTCACTTCCAGGGGCTGACCAATCCAAAGAATGCAGAGCATGGAGGCCCTTCGTCTTCCACACTGGGCAGCGAAGAGACTCCCTAGAACTCCTTGGGGGAGCCCTGCTGCCAGGTTGGATTCAGTTTATAATGAAATCATAGGAGCCCTTGGTGAGGTTCGAGAATTAGTTTGCATTAGTATAGGGGTGTGTGTGATGCTCTTAAAAAGTGTCAGTGAGGCATAACCCCAATACTATCCCAGTTTGAGTCCTGTTTGGCATATATATTAGTCTGCCAAAAGTATCCCTGTATAAATAGTTCTGCTTCCAGCTTATGATAGCTCTCAGAATGAAAAGTGCCTTATGACTAATTTCTTCCATCCACAAGATTGAAAAGCCAGAGCAGGTTCTCCGTTTACTTGAACTTCAGTCAAGGCTTGATACTTATTAGAAAAATAGTAACATATTAATGCAAGCGAAAATTAAACAGCAGACAAGACCATAGAGAACTTTCATGCTCAAAAATCAAACCATAAACTTGAATTCTAGTTTACCTACACAATACAGGAAAGTGCCTCTCAAGGAATGAAGCCACGCAAATGATTTTCATGAACAGATGGTATATGTACTACTAAGTAAATTGGTTATTCAGGATTTAGTTAGTAGATATGTTCAAATGCATAGTTTGGCCTCTGGAATGTCAAGGTGACAAAGGTATAGATTCTAAAATCCCTTCTTAGCTCAGTCATAACTGCCTTGTAAGTTGGTTTTGTTTTACTTTTTAATTTCCTTCTCTCACTTTTTTGCATTAATTTGTGTCTGCTTTTAATTGTCTTCAAAAAAGTTGGATGCCTTGTATTATGTGCATAACTTTGGACTAGATTCAACTAAAATAAGATAATAAAAAAACCTCTAAGAAGCGTGATCTGAACTGCAGTGGTATCAAGTGTTATCCAAAGAAAGCAAAGACCTGATTTATAATTTAATATAAAGAAAAATGTGTTGAGTGCAAAAGTGAATTAATTTATACTAGTGACCAGCATAAATGTTTGAAGTATGAGTTGCATCTCTGGGACATTCCTGCTTTTGTAAGTAAGAGTGCTTGTTTTAGCACTCTGCTGCTAAGATGTATTTTTAATTTGGACATTTGCAAACCTCTTGAGATCATAGCCTCTGAGAACAACAACAACAACAAAAAACAGCTAATAGAATCCCCAGTGTGTCAAAGGTATTGTTGTTTTTCTGAGACATCATTTTATTTGTGAAATGACATGTGAAGACAATGCTAATTTCCTAATAGATGGAAATTGCAGTTATAACTAATCCAGATATAACAAATATTATTTAACAAAACACCCTATTTTTGGACTGAGGTCGTTCAGGCAATGAGAATCTCTTGTTTTATGTTTGTACAGCACCAAGCACAATGAGGATCTCCTTTGGGAGCTACTATGATATAAGTAATAAATGATAATTTAGGCCATGTAAAATTTCACAGAAAACTGTTACTGGAAGCATTAATTGAAAAAAGATAACTAAGTCCTAGCAGTTACCATTAATGGCTTTAGAATAGCTGGATATTTTTTCACAAAATATGTGAAAATAAAGCTCACTTTGAAACTGTGAGTTGTTTAAATGCAACCATTAAATCTAATGTGAGCAAGCTAAAAATAACATGAACAGTATGTGTATCTGAAGGACTACACTAAAGTACTCAACTCCTTTGTTAGGTTGGTGTACAATAAAAGTGGTCCAGCTGAAACAAAAGTCAATTTCTAATCTTAACGCTGACTACTTTTATATCAACTATAACAACCTTTGCTTCCTTTGTTATTCTCACAATGTTCCTGGTGTCTGGGGTCTTAAATAAAAGAGAAAGCAAGACATGCAATTAAAATACTCCAATTAAAAAAAAATTAAATGCTTTCCCAATAACTTGTTTGAAAAGAAAACATTTAAAAAAATGAAAAAAAAAAGGCTTACTGAACAAAAGTTACTCTTGAATTTCTTGAAGCAGTATACACTCAAACTTGTACACGCTGGACTTGATTCAAAACTCTTTGATGTCAATGGAAGGAGAATGACCATATTGGGTCAGACCAATAGTCTATCTAGCCCAGTAGCCTGTCTTCTGACAATGGCTGGTGCTAGATGCTTTAAAGGGAATGAACAGAACAGGGCAATTTATTGAGTGATCCATTTCCTGCCATCCAGTCCTAGTTTCCAACAGTCAGAGTTTTAGTGACACCCAGAGAGCATGGGGTTGCATCCTTGATGATCTTGGCTAGTAGTCATTGATAGACCTATCCTCCATGAACTTACCTAACTCTTTTTTGAACCCTGTTATACTTTTGGCCTTCACAACATCGAGTTCCATAGGTTGTCTGTGCATTGTGTGACGAAGTACTTCCTTACGTTTGTTTTAATCTGCTGCTTTTTGACTTCATTGGGCTTCACTGACTTCACTGGACTTTTGTGAGATACATGTTGATAATCATTTAATTGAAATTTACACATAACCCTTGGAAATGCTCTAAAATATATTATTTTTATTTATTGATATCTAGATCCCCTATTGCCATACACGTATTTCTAAACAAGCAAGTGACTAAAACAATATTTTTCTCGCTATTTCTATTAATACAACTAAAGCTGTATGTTTAAAATCAAAACATTTATTTTCCTTTTTTTTTAACTGAGATGGCACATCCAAAGTAACTTGCATTTAGAACCTCAGGATAGACGAAAACTTTGGTTCTGTAGGTACAAGATGATTGATTTATTAGAGAACTCTCAATCTCTCTGTTATTTGAAACACTTTGTCTCTTCTTTTCAGGTCCCAGTACAATGGTCAGATATGGTCACTTTAAAAGCCAGGATGACCAACTATGGCTTACCTAGATACCAGTGGCTTACTCATGCTTGGAATTTCTTTCAGAGGGAGGTAAGAAGATAATCAGTTCATGAAATGTAATGGTGTGTGTGCACGAAGTGCTCCTTATCTGTTTGATGGAAAAAGGTTTAATTATAAATAAAAAGGCGAGACTTTTTCTGCAGGCTAACTGAGGACTTATATTTTGGTGTAGTCCTATTGGCATACAACCTCTCAAATTCTTGTAAGTTCTAGACAAATACACTGGAATTGTGTATTTTCATAATTTCACCTCCCTTCTTCTTGTAACTTACATTATTTATATATAATTCCAAGGATGCACTATAGCTGCATTAGTTCTCTATACAGATCATATTTCATTAAATGGACCGACAAAGACTTACAACAGTGGTTTTCACCCTGTAGTCCTTGGACCCCCTGGGGTCTGCAGACTATGTCTAAGGGATCCACGAAAGGTTATTGTTACCATACATCAATGGTTTTCAACCTGTGGTCTGCAGTTCCCTGGGGGTCCACAGACTGTCTAAGATTTCCAATAGGGTCTACTTCCATATGAAATTTTTTGGGGGTCCACAAATGAAAAAAAGGTTGAAAACCACTGACTTACAACGGGTTCTCAAACTTCATTGCATCGCGACCTCTTTCAACAATAAAAATTACAACATGACCCCAAGATGGGGGACCGAAGCCTGAACCAACTGGAGCCCCCAGAGGAGGGGGCAAAGCTGAAGCCCCAAGGCTTCAGTCCCAAGCAGGGGCCTGTAATCTGAGTCCCGATGCCCAGGGCTAAAGCCCTCAGGCTTCGTCCCCAGGCGGTGGTGCTCGCGCTTCAGCTTCAGTCCCAGGCCCCAGCAAGTCTAAGCCATCCCTGGCAACCCCATTAACATGGGGTGGTGACTCACTTTGGGTTCCCGACCCACAGTTTGAGGACCGCTGACTTACAATATAAAAAACCACCTCCAGTACTGTGAGTGCAGTTGCATTGATTTAGAAATGTAGCCACCTGATTGCACCTGCAGATCAGATAGGTGTCTAAAAATGGTACAATTGCAGGCTCCTTTAATTGTGGATGCAATATTTGAGGCCTAATTAAAAATCTGTGCCAGTGTGTGTTTTAAAACTTTTACTGCATGTATATACCACTAGTAATACAAAAATAAGAACGTTCCTGAATTTAAATAATACCTTCAGTTAACTACTTCTCCTCTGCCAAAGATGGGAGCACCTAGGCCTATTTCAGTGAAGAATACAAGTATGAAGAATTAAAAATTGATTCACTGCATATACTGTAAAGTGAACATCCTATGTGGTATTTTAGTATTATTGTCCTCCCCTCTTACTGCATGCTTTGATTTGTAGCGTCCTTTCTATGGATTTGCCATCTTTAAGACATTATATTGGTTGGAAAGGAGTATGAAAGCCTGTTTCTAAGCAGTTGCCAATACTGTCTCTTGGGTTGCAGTTCCATTAAAGTGTTCAGTTTTAAGTCCTGTCACCAGGGAAAAAAAACATGGCTTGAACATTGACATATTTGCTCTATAGCCTTCTGAAATACAGAACTGTATTCATTTTAAAGAATGAACTATTATGTCACAGAAACAGGGACATGTACAAGGTATAAACCATTAGCTCCAGATACATGTTCACATGCAGGAAAAGAACTCTTTAAATGCTTGTCATTTGTGTTGCCTTTGTTAAAATGCTGAAATCTATCATTGTTGCAGATTTCCTGTTTATTTAAATATTTCCTGACTACACTTGATTAGTCTGTATTTGTGTTAGAACGTGAAAGAAAGAATAAATAAAGGATTAGAAGAGTTTAAGATATTTTCTGCTAAAGCTTTTCAAATGCTACTAGAAACACAGTAGTTCTTCATGTTTAGGTAGATTGAGAGAATCTGTCTATAGTCTCTACCTGAAACAATATAAACAATTCTTGATTTCCATGCACACTGCTTTATGATAATCTTGGTTTAAATGTATGTGTTAGATAAAAAAGATGTCTTTATGTATTGGTTATCACAGTGTCACAGCAATGACCCTGTAAGTCCTAAATGACTCTTCCTCTGGAAAGGCTGATTTTTAAATAAATGAAAAATCAACTTCCCTGCCAAAGAACAAACCCTGACTCTCTGGGGAAAAAAGAAAAGAAAAGCCCTTTATAATAGAAATTTCTTGTGTTTAGTCCATAGCCAGAGGAAATGATTTTTGGAAAGTTTGAGGTTAATTGGACAAACTGTTTCAGCAGTACAGCACACTGCCTCGCTAACTGATGCGTTCTCATATTTTGAGCATTTTGCGCCAGATTTTTAAAGGAAGGAAATCAATGGACTTTAAGGGCCTAAATATCTTTAAAAATCTGGGCCTATGTTAATTCTTTTTGTCTGCTCTCAACTCAGGTATTGGATGTACTTATTTTCTGCATGAATGAACACTGGTGTATTGGGCCTTTTTTACGAAGTTGGAGTGCAAACTTCTTAGTTCATAAAGGATCAGTTTTTTATCAGCAGTGAGCTCTGTCTTCTGCATTTTATAACTTTTTGGGAGAGATGTGAAATCTGTTTTTCTTAACCACCCCATTATATTTTTTAAGAGCAAATTGCTGATCCAATAACCAGAAAGGGTGACCTTGTTGCTAGGAAGGTAGAGAGAGGGAGAATTGGGGCTGGGAAGAGGACAGTGGGGAAGCAGAAGAATGAAAGTGAAAACAGATGGGAAAAAAAGCCCAAAGAAGGTAACATGAGGGGCCAAAGCTTGAAGTCTTCAGTCAGGCAAAACTCCCCAGCAATTCAGTAAGTCTTTGGCCTGAATGAAAAGGTAGGTTGAAAACCAAGTAAGAATTTAGTATTGGGACTCTGATGAGACGCAGAAGATAGAGGGGAAGAGAAAATTTAAAATTAACAGGAAAAGAGAGGTGGGAGGAAATGTGTGAGTTGGTGTCCAGGCAATGGACAGAGAACAGGGGATTGCACCAAGGAAATTTGGAGCCATTGCATCAGCCCTCTTTGTTGTGAATGCAGACTAGAAAATGAAATCCCATTACTATGTTATAAGCTTGTTACTGTGATTTTTATGATCTGTTATGGCATGTCTTGTGATCAGAGTTCCTACTATTATGATTCTTATGCAGATTATAGTCTCCTGTGATACTTTATTTCCCCTCAAATTTCCTTCCTCCTGTTTTCCTTTTCCATTTCAGTATTTTTCTTAGCTTTTTTATTGTCTTCACTTTTTTCTCATTTTCTTTCCTTTCCCTTATTTTTGTCCCTTTCCCTGCTCTGACACATCTCTTCCTGTGCATTCCTCCTGCTCCCTCCTCCCCCCCAGATTTGCCTCCAATCTGCTCTAGCTTTATAGGGATTCTCCATTCCACTAGTGTCTCCTCCTATTAAACTTCTCTTGGCTACCCCCATAATGAGGACAGCAACATTGCAGGCTTGGGCAATTTCTGTGAAGTACTAAGTAGGGCAGTGGTTTTCAACATATGCTCCACGAAAGGTGGTTGTTACCATAGAACAGTGGTTTTCAACCTATGGTTCGCGGACCACTGGGGGTCCATGGACTATGTCTAAGATTTCCAAAGGGGTCCGCACTTCCATTCAAAATTTTTTTAGGGGTCCGCAAATGAAAAAAGGCTGAAAACCACTGACCTAGGGGATTGGTGGGGAGGGAAAGGACAGATCACATATCAATGTAATTGGCTGATTTTTGGCTTGGTTATGTCCAGGCACAGCAGAGGCATCCATAAAATGAGGCTCTGTACAGAAGCTGCCGGAAACAATATCTAAAAACAATAGCCTGCATATGTCTGTCTCTATATAGATGTTTTAAAAGTTTGTTCAGTTTTTAGCTTTTATGACCAGGGAGCATCACACTGCAGTCACTGATCTTGGCTAACTTTTCCTTTGCAGTTTAAGTGCTGTGGAGTGGTGTACTTCACTGATTGGCTGGAAATGACAGAGATGGACTGGCCTCCTGACTCTTGTTGTGTTAGAGAGTTCCCGGGATGCTCCAAGCAGGCACATCACGAGGACCTTAGTGATCTTTATCAAGAGGTAGGGTGGAAAAAATAGCATTACACTTAAATATTTCAGAAGGGTGTGTACTTACATGTTCCTGTGACTTCCAAACTCATAACATGTAAGTCTGAAAAATGTTTGGTGTTCGTGCTGAGTTCTTTGGAATATTCCCTTCTTTTTTGGCAAGGATCTCCCACCATAGGGAGAGATGTCTTCCCAAAGCTTGTCTCTTCCCTCTCCCCTGCCCTCAAACATTCACCCCATTCCCACTTCTGTATATTTTGGAAACTCCTCCTACTCTGAAGGTGCGCATTCCAAATATATGAGCATATATTGACAAATGGATTTCGAAAGATGGATCTGTTGTCATGCTTCTCATGAAAGGCTGTGGTAAGCAGAAAGATCTGTTGGTGGGTGGAAATGGAGGGGGAGATTTTATATAGTGGGCCATATTCATTCCTGGTATAACTCAATTGAAGCTACAAGGGTGGTACCATCATCTTAAAGATTAAGAATTTGGCCTCCTCTTTTTGGTTACTGAGGTAATAGAGAAGTCTTCCATTGTTAAATGGGGCTATGCCCATAGCAGATATACAGAATCAGTGGATTTGTGGCCTGCCTTCAATTGAAGCTTTCAAAAATCTGTTCACCTAGAAATGAGATAAGGCATTAGCAATGCAGTTAGTACCTTGCACATGTCTAAGCCCTGAAATAGCTATTTTACATTGAATAATATAGTCACATGAGTCTTCCAGTTTTGACAAGCTGATTACTGAACCTCCAAATGGCTGTGGACATAGAAGACCACACACTAATTCATAAATTCCATTTCTCCAACTCACCAGGATGGAGAGAGATTTTAGGATTGTGAAAGTCCTCAGATACTACGATAATGATGACCACATAAGTACCTAGACAGGAAGATGCCTCTGGCAAGTCCTTTGAAAATCCAAGAGCTCTGTTGATGCCTCAGTCAGCAGGGATCATGCACACAGACAAATAACACAGAATATACATGGAGACATTATGCCAAAGCAATCATTTCCCATGGTCTCTACACTATTATTGCTGAGTTGTATATAATATTTTTTTAAAAAAGAATAAAAAATTGATAATGAGAGGGAATACATTTGAGCCTTAAGAGATTGATAGCATCACTTGAACAAACAATCAGTGTGTGCAGGATCAAAATATGTTAAAACTAAGAAAACACTTTCATTATTGATGCTCTTATCTCTTCTCATGCAGACTTGCTCTTGAGCCTGCCTCATCAAAGTATGCTGTTTTTGCAGGCATTATCACTTACGCTGGCAGAAAGCTGAACATCATTAGTTGTGCTCTCAATAGTACTATGATTGATGGAACAGGAACATAGTATACAGTATTTAAATGTGAAAAAGGACTTTGAGAGGAGAGCAAATGTTCATTTGCCTCTGTGTGTATGTTAGGTATGTGAAATAAGTTTGAGTTTGTGGTAATCAGGAATAGCATTTGATCTTATTTCAAAACTTAAATCACTTGAATTTCTTAGACAGTATCCTGGAACAGTTGTAGTTTCTACTTGAACATAACAATCATATTCTGTGTGAAAAACAACCAAATATTAAAAGCATGTACAAGTTTTATTTTGTTGATAACTTAGTATTTTTCATTGCTTAAAAATAAAACAAAAAACCTAAGAGTCAGAATAGATTTTAACTTTACACTTAAGACATAACATTATAGCAATAACTTTGCAATTCACTACTCAGGAATTTATGGTGATGTTGCATTCTTTTGACACTTTACTTCTGTTTGCTCCTGTTTGGACCTTTGGAGAGTTTGAGCAAGGATTATGCATATTAAAATAATATTATAAATGTTGCATGAAACAGATCTGCCTTTGCATTTTTATAAGGTTTAACCAAGGCTAATATTAATAATATTATGTAGCAAGACTAGTCATCTTTCAAGAGGTCTTTTACTATTTCTGTGAGTGGAAGAGGGGGGAAAACAAACCCTGTAAAGTGAATATATTTATTGGCCAGGACATTGAATTAAAGCACTTTTAAATCTGAATAAATGAGTAGTTAAATGTGTTCTCCTTTGGAAGAGGTGTGAAATCAGATTCTTTCCACTTTGAGGATGATGAAGAAACATTTGCCAAGCACTTTTTAAAATCATGGTTTTTAAAAACCCCATTATATACAACAGACTTTTTAGAAATTTAAAAGCGCAATTTTGCTATTTGGCAAACACTTTATCTCTGCTGTCAATCATCTTCCCCCAATGTGCATGTTGTGCTTCAGTGGGTCTGAAACTATATGGTCTCTGTTTTGGCTACTTCCTTCTCTTTAGCATCATCATCAATAATATTAATACTCTTCTGAAACTAGGATTGATTAGTTAACTAGGTTTCCTTTGTTGACTGTAGCAGAGCAGGCTACAAACCATTGTCTGGCCTACATAAAGTTTTGCCTCTTTTTGTTTGTTGTTTAATTTAGTGACATTGGTGAACTGAAAATATCTAGCATTACATTTTCCATTCCTCTCAAGCTACACTCAGTTCAGAAATGGGAATGGTGTAGGATGTTCAAGTGTAACTGATGTAAGTTAGAGCAGCTTCAGGAAGCTCATGTCACTTGGAAAAGACTGCATTAGCAAGGAGGAGCTTTCTCCACTCACTGGGGAAAAAGTCTCTGTATGCTTTTCAATGAGTCCTTCTGATATCAAAGGTTTTGAACAAAGCTCATGAGCCAAAAATTATATTGATTCTAAGAATGTCATCCTAGCCCAGACTTGGCTTTCCTGCTGATCCCATCAGGCTGAAAATCTGGCTTCAGACCATCACTCAGAATCAGGGCACATTACCCCATCCCAGTTTATTACAGCTTGGCTCCTAACAAGGTTGAGCCTTTAATTATGGTGTCTCTAAGTAGATAGCTGGCTCTTGTCCTTCAGGCATCTTAGAAGCAATTTACCAGAAGGACTTTCTTCTCTGAGTGGGTTTATCATGTGGTGGAATCAGATCTCAATGGACCTCTTTATCTGCCTGGTACAAAAACTGTTTGAGTACCACCTTCTTGTTTTATTTGACTAGGTTTATTTAATTACAATATGTTTTGGCCTTTTGGTTCATTTGGAGCTTAACACTTTTAATGCAACCCTGATGAAATCTCCTTTTGAACCATTCAGTTCCTAGGAGCTGAGTTCCTAAGACATGGAAGGTCATTTTCCTGGAGACAGTTGAGTTCAGTTCATGAATTCCTCGGTGGAAGGCCAGAAGGAAACATAATAGTCATTTAGTCCAACCTCCTCCATAGCACAAGGCAAAGAATGCCATTTGACATCACGCACAGTAACTGATGGTCGAACTAGATGTATCTTTTAGAAAGACACCCAGTCTTGATTTAAAAAATCAATACATCACTATTATGTAGAGATTTTCAACTGTGGAGCTCACATCATTTTAGAAAGGAAAGCTATGTATCATTATCTCCATTTTACTCACTGGGAAAATACAACACAGAAAGGTGAAATGTCTTGTCCAAGTCATATAGCAGGTCAGTGACAGAAACAGGATACAACCCAGGTCTCCTGACTCTTAACCCATTCTCCTGTACACTGGAATACGTTGCCTCATAAAATGAGAGTGCTTGAGGCCCAAGAGCCTTATCCACCTTGTTATACCCAATTAAGAAGAATCAGGTGGTGCTAAGGATTCATCCAGGACTCCTCTCTGAGGTGGGGTCAGAAATCAACATCCATGGCCTATTGTTCTGCCAACATTCTTTCCACTCCCACGTCCTCATTCCAGTGAGTCCTTTCTCCCTGTGCTTGATGTCCACAGTCTTTTTTGTTTCAGTTGGAGCAGACTAACATCCTTAGATAGGGCAACTAATTTTCTATTGCAATGACCTTTGTGATCTGAACCTTTCAGGACATGCCAAGGCAAGACTGCTTGGCTTGTGGATGTCTCCATCACAGACATCTGAAAGGCAGCTACATGGTTCTCCCTCCACCCCCATTCCCAAAGCGTTATTGGATTAATTCATCTTCCAGGAAGGAATCCTATTTTGGATTCTTTGCTGCAGAATTGGTTCCAAGTTAAGGCAGGCTATGCTTCTTCTCTTCCACCACAAAAAATATTTTTGCTTCATGTTAAGTGGCACCATATTTTCAGTTGGCAAAAACATTTTCCCCATGAGTTTGATCCTCTAGTTTTGGGTTCATTCAGCAGGCCTGTACTTTAACACCTGATGCTGTGTTTTGAGAGGTAACTTAATAGTCTTTTTTATGATGGAAAAAAGTCTGTGTTTGGCTTGATGTTGGGCATTGACATAGCTGTTGCTCAACACAGCTGTGCTATAATTTTCTTTTGAGATATCTCCTGAGCGTCTTATTCTCGAAGAGTCAGTTACCTGTAATGCTGGTGTACAGAAGATATCGTCTTGCCGGAATCCTGCTCCCCCACCCATTGCGCTGCAGATTTTGGAAGTAAACTTTTTCAGAGTTGTTTTTCCTCTTACCCTTTTTTTGCCTTCTGAGCTATTATTTTTTGCATATGTTGATCTTTGTGAATTGGTTTTCTTTTCGGGAGCTTCACTTCCTGTGCAATTGAAAGAATAGACTGGAACATTTGAAGATCAGCAGTAATCAGAGGGTGATGTAAGACCACAGTAGTGGGCTTGGTGTGCGCGCTACCTGCCTTCAATAGATTAAAAAAATATAGGAGAATTCAGCTGTTCTAAAGATAAGAAGCTAAGGCCTAGGCATAAGAATCCTGAAAGATGTTATCTTCAGAGAAGCAAAATTACAGGTAAGTATCCTTCCCTTTTATAATCTGTTGAACTCTGATTACATATAGGAAGCAGATCTGTTAACTAAGTTGGTGTCATTTGTACGTAGTCACTTTCAGTGTAGAACTAAACTTTTCTAATCTGATTTTCATTTACACTACAGCCACTTTTCAACACTGAGTTTTAAAGTGGGTGTAAAAGTATTTTTTGCCTACTTTAAGGCCCCTTTACACTGCCAGCAGTGTAAAATGGCCATAGTATAAATGAGAATAAGGCCCTAAATCTATAACTTTGCAAGCTTGAGAAAGTAAAACTATACTGAATGATCATTACAAATTGTTATAGTTGGTATTGAGTTGTCACTAATGTAAGAGCTGTTCTTGACATAGATTTTTACTTCAGCCTAGGAGAGTATATTTATATGTCCTTTAATTGCAATTTACCAACTCTGAGTATATAGAATACGCATAAATAAAATGTATAAATTGAGGATAATGGGAATGGCTGGATAGTTCTAGTTTTGGAAACTGATTTTGAATGTGAACCAGAGCAGAAATGTAAGAGCATCATTAAGTGGAAGGAGGCAGCCTAGAGAGATCTGGTATAATTTGTCTTAGTTACATGTCTGTACTGCAGGAGCTGTAGGGATTAATGCTGTTGCTCTCTGATGCTGATGTTTCCTCTAGGCAGCAGATGAACTGAATTTGAGTACTGCTGTGGGTAAGCATTTTTTAACTGTGACCAGCATGAACTTTAGTTCCTCATAAGTTATCAGAAAATATTAAATGCAGCTAGTTTCTTCACAGTTAGAAACAAATTTGTAGCAGCATAATTGAAACAATGTATTTTGCTTAGGAAAACATGCCCAAGTGACTTTCTTGTTCTGTATCAGTTTGAATTAAAGGTCTTTTGCTGCAAAGATTTTTGTTTTAAAATTTCGTAGAAGCCCAAATTTGCTTTTTGTTCTGCTCTGAGTCTCACCTGTGTTAGAGCACTGACAGAATGAAACTGTTGAAAGTCTGTCTTGTATTACTGTGGTTAATACTGGAAAGATGTCAAAGTCCTTTAATGTATTCTGGCATAATGTTTTCAGAATACGTGGGAATAGTTCATTCATTTCAGATCTAAGTAAGGGACCTGTTGACTTCAGTGGGAGTCTGCATGTGAAACACTTGTAGAATCAGGCTGTTAGTCATGTAAACCGGCATCTATGATTGTGGCATTTGAAATAAATATTGGTTTCTGGAAGCATTTAAGATGACTGGAATACTAACATGGTCATGCTCAGTGTTAAAAACCTGTTATTTTGGCCAGTTACTTATTTGTCATAAGACTATGTGGAATAGATTAGTAGGGTCATAATCACAGAAACAACATTTTGAAAATAACATGACCAACCCGATGGCTTATTGAAGTGTCCTATTGGTACTAGTGACTGTGTGCTTATGTCACACTATCCTGTGCAGACCTGTGTCTCTGTGAATTTCCCCTCGCTTGCCCTGTGCAGAAGACCCACCTTTAAATCTCTGTAGAGTTCAGGGGTGGGATAGAGCTGGGTTGGGCGGAAGGAGCTGAAGTGCCGCTCTCCACAGCATTTTCCCTTGGGATTGATTTTAATGTGGAAATCTGGGCGGGGATGAAATATAATTTGCAGTTGTATTACCTCCTACTGGTTCCCCATGTACAGTTATTACTGAGCGGCTGCAGAGGGGCCCTGGCTGTGGCTCTTCCTGGACACATCCTGCTAGGGTGAAAGGGCCTCCCTTTCCCACAAATCCATGAGATGCATGGCCAGGACAGGGGACTGGACGCCTGGGCATAAAAATCTGTGTCCCCCTGTAGCGGGGTGGTTACCCCGCTCCTGCCCCGAAGGGCTTAAAACAGCCAGGGAGAGGGCTGTGGCAGGGAAAAGCTAGGCTGATTGGGGAAGTAGCTATCCACAGCTGGGCTATGCCCCAATCAGGCCTGGCTGGTCCCTATAAAAGGCTGTGAGCCAGAGGCCCAAAAGAAGTCTCCCTCTGCCTGTAGAGGGAGAAGGGCCTGGTTGCAGGAAGCTAGAGACAGGGTACCTGAGTGGAGCAGGGCCGGGGAAAGGCAGAGGAGCTGGGGAGCTCCAGCCTGGAAAGCCCCAGGCTGCGGCCTAGCATTGGGCTAAAAGGTACTGGTGGCTGCAGAGGGCAGCCCAGGGGTAGGCCAAGGCAACAGGTCCAAACCCAACCTTGCCAGTGATGAGTAGGCGGATACTGCAGTCTGCCCCAGGGCGTGGGGCTAGACAATGACGGGCAGTAGCCTTATACTGAGGTGAGGTGGGAACGGTGGGTGGGGGTTCCCCGGGTAGGGGAGACCTTAAAACTGAGGGGTTACTGCCAGGGGGCAGCACCCCAGGTAAAAGGGCACCGGGATCCAGGGAGGGACACAGGGGCCAGAGGACAGGCAGATCACTGGCCTGCAGAGGGTGCTCCGACAGCTGGAACGAGCTAATTCCCAGAAGTCACCAGCAGGAGGCACCGCAGGGGTGAGTCCACTCCTCTACACCCCGCCTCCCCAAAACTTCTCTTTCTCAAGAGAGACTGGTTCAAGGAAGACTGTGCAAGGCTCCTTAGATGTTTTTTTCCTGCAGGGAGAAGACAGTCAGCCTTGGATATTTTGGTTTGGGTGTTTTCCTGTAAAATTATTGTCTGCATCAGAAGTTATCAAACTGTGGTCCAAGGAGCACTTGGTGATGGTGTGCAGAGAGCTGGGTGGTCACGTGGTCCTCACTCTGCCTTGATTTTACATTTTAAAAAGAGCTGAAATGCAGTACTTTCTTAATAGTACTTTTCCATGTCAGGAATGGCTGTAGCTGCATGCTGGGATATTATGTGATCATGAATGGGAGGAGAGGAGCTGCGTGGAGTGATCACCTTAATAGGATGCTAAGGGCTTGTCTTCAGTATAGCTAAATTGACACTGCTGCAATCGACACTGCAGCCTCGATTTAGCAGGTCTGGTGAAGATGCAATAACTCGATGGAAGAGCGCTTGCCCATCGATATAGCCTTACGTAGACACCGCTGTAAGTTGATTTAAGCTATGTCGACTTCTTTTACGCAACTTGCGTAACTTAACTAGCGTAACTTAGATAGATTTACTTCATTAGTGTAGACAAGGCCTTAGATTGCAGTTCTTTTAGACAGGGACCATCTTTTGTTCTATGTTTGAACAGTACCTTCCACAATGGGCTCCTGGTCATGACTGGGGCTATTGGGTGTTATGGTAATAGATATAATAAATAAGAAGGTGATGTGGCCTTCAGTATAAAATGTTAAAATAATTCTGATTGGCAGAACAGCACTGAGGCATTCAGACCAGTTTGCTGAGGAAGAAGAGTGATTTTTGGGGAGGATGAATGACAATGCTGTCTGTGTGTAGGGAAGCTACATTGTTATGGACTGGTAAACTTCATCAGTGCAATTTTTCACAATATTGTTCTCATTGCTGTTTTTTAGTTACAGTAACTGATAGTTTGTGTTAAACGTTCTATTACCCAAGAACAAAATGTTTTCAAATACGTTGAATATGTTACTATACTGTATGTAGCAATAAGATGCTCAGCCCAATATAAGATACAGGAATAAAAACAGTCCATGACCTAAAGGTTTCACAATTTAAAAATCACAAAGAAGCTGTATGTACAAATGAGCCCAAAGTCTGGTTAGTTTTAGAGTATAGCCCTGGTGAGTTGCCCTAACATGGGTGGGGTTTTTGCAATGAATAGAGGCTGTTAGTTGAAGAACCAGGAGCTGGAATAGTAAAAATGTACTTTGTGAGTAAGGAAAACTACTTGTATCTAATACTTTGGAGAAACTGATCAAGAATCCTTCTGTAAAGGTTGCCTCCCTTCAGTTGTTTCCACAGTCAGAAAGACCATTTGGCTTTGTACTGTCACTGGAAAGCATTAATGTAACTAATTTTATCCACTGTCTAGGCTTTTTCTACAGAAGTCAAGAGCTCAGAATTAGAAGATGATACATAGTGTATGTAGCTAAAACCCTTGAGTCTTGGAAAAGCCATGATGAGGTTATACAGTTTGGAAAATCTTTGCTTAGGATATTGGTTTAATTTCTATTGATGGTGTTATAAAAATATGTTCTGTTTGGAAAAATCAAAAAGGAGTTAAAAAAGTTGATCTCATGATTTAAAAGATTAATAGCAACAGCTTAAAAAAAGCTTTATAGCAACAGGCTTAAAAAGTCTAAAGTCTGTAGTTTAGAAAAAAGATGAGTAAGAAAAGATTTGATGGAACTGTCTTAAATATTGGAAAAAATAATTACTTGAGTTTTTTTCAAAGTAAACAAGGTTGATAGGATCACAGATTAGATGAGCAGAGGTCATGAGTGGAGAGAAATATGGAACAAACAGATCTCTGGGAGGTTTGAATTAGATCCATGAAAGGATTTTGAGACAAGATTGTGGAAAGGGAAAAGAAGCAAGCAAAGCAATTTTACAAAGCATGGTTTTAAGAATGGAAATGTGACCCTTGATGGGTCAAAAGGCCAATAGTAGATACTATATCTGTTTAAAAATAAGCATTGGGAACTCTGAGGTAGATCCAAATAATGTTGACTGACTTTTTTTGTTATCTGTTTTGTTCTATAGGGTTGTGGTAAAAAAATGTACACTTTCTTGAGAGGAACAAAACAATTGCAAGTGCTGCGATTTCTAGGAATCTCTATCGGAGTTACACAGATTCTGGCTATGATCCTCACTATTACTTTGCTGTGGGCTCTATATTATGACAGAAGGGATCCTGGGACAGATCAAATGATGTCCTTGAAGAATGACACCTCACAACACCTGTCATGTCATTCAGTAGAGCTGCTGAAACCCAGCCTGACAAGGATCTTGGAACATACCTCCATGGCAAACAGCTTTAACACACACTTTGAAATGGAGGAATTGTAGGTGATACAAATGAATGTGTGAAGTCACAAAGTTATGGGGCTTTTGTTTTGTTTTTTCCCTGTTCTGTCTCCTGCATTTTTAAGTATACCATTCTGTTTCAGAAAATGGCTAATGAACAGAAATGGAGATACCTCCATGGAAGGACAGTTGATCAAAGATCTGTCTCTCAGCTTCTTAGAGCTATGAAACAATTGTTTTGCATAGAAAGCACCATTTACTGGATGCAGTAATATTTATCCATCAGATGTACAGCATATAAGACACTGATATCTACACAAGTAGATAGACACTACTAATGACACTTTAAAAAAAGAAAGCATCATAGAAAGTAGAAAGATAACTGTCTTCTATAGAAATGCCTATATTTGAGAGGCAAACAAAATGGACTTTTGAACACATTTCTACTAAATCATTGGGAAAATGTTCAGGGATACATGTGGATATAAATGTTTTTTTTTTGTGTGTGTGTATATATAGTAGAGCTACAATTCAAGTAAATGCTTGGGTTTAAAAATTGCAACATCTGTAAAAAGAGTAAATTTTTTTCTTTTTCTTTTTTTTTAACAGCACCTTTATTTTAGCTGTTTCATTTAAAGATAATCTAAAAACCTCTATTTTTATCCTAAGATGATTGTTTAATTTTTAAATTAAAACACATTAAACAGAGGTTTTAAAAACCATGAATATGATCAGTATACTTTATTATTCTAAATGTGACCTAATTTGTAGAAAGTGTTTGTTTTTCAAAACAGTATGTTCTTTGGACTGGATTTATTTAGTATAAATAAAATATATTTTCTTTCCAAACTAGGGATCAGTATAAGATTAGCAAATCTTTACAGATAGACCCCTCTTTCTCCTACTCCTCCTTTCTCCCCTCCAGATAAAAACGAAAGACTATAAGGAAAACAATGATCTACTGGTTTATGGTTTTGGATGCAATTGCAATAAATGTAATGTAAGAGTAAAGGAGAAATTTCACTCCAGCCTTTTCTTCATTGAAAGTTCTCTGTTGACTCAAATTGCCAAATGGCAACAGAGTTACAATCTATTTATTGAGGTGGGAAAAGTGCATTTTACTGTATTTTTATGTAAATGTTTATTTCATAGGATTATTTTTTACAGTCAATCTCTTGAAAATTGTGTTTATTCCAATACCAGTGCTTTGTGACAAGTGGGGTTTTTACACAGTATTGAAATTTTAAAGTTTTTTTTCCACTTGTTTTGGAACTGTGTAGAAAAACAATAAGGTGCCCTATGGCAGCTAATAAAATCACTACTGTCCAGAATGTTGTGATGGCTTCTTTGTTTATGCATCCGAAGAAGTGGGCTGTAGTCCACGAAAGCTTATGCTCTAATAAATTTGTTAGTCTCTAAGGTGCCACAAGTACTCCTGTTCTTTTTGCGGATACAGACTAACACGGCTGCTACTCTGAAACCTTTGTTTTTAAAGTTAAAGAGAGTGGGTGCTTTTATCCTAGTAATTTAACTTTAAAAAGCTCCATGTTAAATGTCCTTACTGCTGTCAGTTTGTCACTATTGTGTATTTAATGTTAAACACACAAATGTTAAATGTAGACATTAGCTGTGAATTGCATTGTTTTTTGACCTTTTCATAAAAGTTTCAAGTGAATGGGAAGCTAGGGAGCCAGTTCAAAGTTTAACCTTTCTTCAATGATCTGTGTGTGTGCTTAAATCCTCTGCAGGCATCCCTCTCTGAGGTGAAGCTCCTGCTATGGGCTGTCCCAAGCCAAATTACAGTGTAGCTTTTGGACTCCACCTTCAGAGTGATCATGTTTATATCAGGAGATAGTGCTGGGGGGAAATAAGTGGGTTTTGGAATGCCACTGTGATGCAAGGAAGTTATTGAGTCCACTCCCCCCAGTCCCACCACATCAGTCAAGGTTTCTTCTGCAGCAGTCCACCATTACTAAGGGCCATGGAAGACTGCTCTGCAGCTCCTGGCAAGGGGATGACTGAGATCAAAGTTGTGCAAGAAATGATGCTTTCTTAAGAGCAGTTTTCCCTTTTCCTCAGTTTTGTATTCTCTATTTCCCTTGCCCCATTCCCTCTGTCATTTCCTGTTACGTTTCTCCCCCTCCCCCCACCAGTTTAGAACCTGATCCTGCAAACACTTTCTATCAGGCTTAGTCCCGCTGAAGTTAATGCTTCTCCTTCCCAGGTATGTTATGAGGATTTATTTATTAATGTTTGAGACACTCAGATGGACACCTTAGGGAAGTCTGTAAGTAGAATAAATACATGCTTTTGAATAGGTGAGAAATCCACATAAAGAACACCCTTTAGTTCAGAGTGTCTGTCTAACTCTCCTAATGATCTCATATACACATTGAACAGGGGCTGGTGTAAGAAAAGCACCCAGTGGCACCCCACACAAGTAGATCTGCAGGGCTGAAGAACTACTGCCAGAAAATGCCCTCTGGGTTGTTTCTGACAGAAAAGAATGAAGCCATCAAAGGGTGGTGCCTTATATTCTTGCTATGGCTCTTGGGTGATTGTGATTGTATCTAAGGATACGTCTACACTTACCGGAGGGTCCGGCGGCAGGCAATCGATGTTCTGGGATCGATTTATCACGTCTGGTTTAGACGCGATAAATCGATCCCGTATCGATCCCGGAAGTGCTCGCCGTCAACGCCGAAACTCCAGCTCGGCGAGAGGAGTACGCGGCATCGACGGGGGAGCCTCCCTGCTGCGTCTGGACCCGCGGTAAGTTCGGACTATGGTACTTCGAATTCAGCTACGTTATTAACATAGCTGAATTTGCGTACCTTAGTCCGAAGTGGGGGGTTAGTGGGGACCAGGCCTAAGAGTACCACTACATTGCTGCAGCTGGCCCAGGCCAGCTGATTTGGGTTCCCAGGGCTCGGGCTGTGGTGCTAAAAATTGCAGTGTAGACATTTTGGGCTCAGGCTGGAGCCTGGGGTCTGAAATACCATGATGGGGTTGGGTCTGAGAGTCTGGGCTCCAGCTCAAGCCCGAACATCTATACTGCTTTTTTTTTAACCCTGCAGCCTGAGCCCTGTGAGCCCAAGTCAATTGACCAAAGCTCTGAGGCTTGGTGCTGTGGGGTTTTTATTGTAGTGTGCATGTACCCTAAGGCAGCTGGTAGAGCTAATATTGGCATGCACACCTCATCTTAATTCATTGTGGGTAGATCATTGCCAATAGAACAAGAGAGGTCTCTGTGCCATAACCAGATTTGGCCCTGATCAGTAAGGATTCTGTTTGTCAGTTGGCTGTGTCAGTTTGTCTGTTGTTCTGTTTCAGTCGGCTTTGGTATCTGTGGAAAAAGTAGTATGTGAAGTCTGTATCATAATGCAAACACACACATGGATCAGAGTAAGGTTGATCAGGCAACCTTAATTCTGGGCAATGCCTAACTTCTGACTTTGCAGCCTTAATGTTCTTTTAACACAGTGTTTTGTGTGTAATAAATACATATGCTGGAGGAGAGACCTGTTTTCAGGGGAACGGTTCAGAGGAGTTTACTGGGGTGACAGCTGCTCTCTCCTCTTTTTTCAGTGAGGGTCACAGTCTTGGGAGTCCTTTCGGACCACCAGCTTCTCCATCCCAAAGCAGCAACAGTAGCCGGGGGGATTAGGCATGCAATATCTTTCTTCTCAGGTGTGTACTTTACTATAATTATCCATGTGCATAGTCTCCAAATTGTGCAGTGGCAGGTGGGCTACCCTCAGCAGCTCCTCAGAAGCATCAATTAGTGCATATAATGGTCATCTGCTCCAGGATCTTTCCATGTGTAGGATATTACACCTGTGCTTTATAGACTTCACTGATTCCTTATCCTAATTACAGGGGGAGGGTGTTGATCTATATCAAAACCCTCCATCAATTAAATCCATGCTAATGGAGGGACCACCTCTCTCCCTGTACACCATTGCCAATGGAGATGAGTTGTCAGTCCCCATATTGGGATTTGCTGATATTTGCTATATTTGAAAGTGGCTGTGATGGACGCTACCCAGTGGTGGGAGTAGCAGTGATAGAGGGAAGTGGGGAGGGGCATCTGGCCATCTATGCCCTCCCTGGCCTGCTCACTTATCAGAGCATCAGGGAACCCACTCAGAGACACCGGGCCCTTCCCATGGCATTGCACAGTCATGCAGCCACTACTGGCCCCAGCATCAGGCTCCCAAGAATGAAGCTTTAACATCCCAGCCCTCCTGGAAGCCGAACAGCGGCAAGGAGGGGGGGAAGGAGGTGCACACACTTTAAGTGACTCCTGAAGTCACAGCCAGCATTTTAACCTTTATACCTTCAGTTTTTGGACTCTTGGCAAATACTGACTGGTAATATTCTTCCTCCCACACTCAGCCAACCCTTCCTTCTTCTGCGTGCCAACCTCTTGTCTTTCCTGCATTCTGTTGTCTACATCTCCCCAGTGCCGCACTCCTCCCCAAAGTTCCACAGCCCCTATGTATGCAAGCAACACACACAAATACCTCCATGGGAAGTCAGTGAACATGTGACACATGTTCACATGTGACAGTAAGTAGTGCATAAATGTCTGAAAGATGCAGTGATGACCTTAAATTGTAGAGATGCTTCAAGTGGGACACTGAAGAAACCACTCACATGGGTAAATTTACACAGGAGCAGGCCCTGTATTTGTACAGCAGGTAGCATAATGGGAACCTTTATCGCAATTGTAGTATCTGGGTTCTACTGGAATATAAATAGTGATAAAGGCAGGGTATTTTCATGAGGCAGCCCTTGACTCCGGAATTTACTTTCCCCAGGGCTCTGCCAAAGTCTTAGTTTTTGGCCATATGTATTGGCCAAGGTTTATGTATTTTAGTCTTTTTGCTGGAGGGAGGATAATTATAAACTCTGCCTACAGTAAACATAGCTAACTAATTTTGTAAAGTGCCACATACTTTTTAGGTAATAAGCAGTAACAACAACAGAGGCCCTTGGTCATAGGTCACTATACAATTAAATATCAGAGGGGTAGCCGTCTTAGTCTGAATCTGTAAAAAGCAACAGGTCCTGTGGCACCTTTAAGACTAACAGAAGTATTGGGAGCATAAGCTTTCGTGGATAAGAACCTCACCTGAAGAAGTTCTGTTGCTTTAGACAATTAAATGTCTTATATAGACCAGAATCCTGGTATCACTTTTGATGTTTTGACCATTGGAATATTAAAATGTATGTGAAGTGCTGTTGATGAAATGAGATATTTAATATAGCACTGCAAATCTTGCTTCTGATTGAGTGAGTTTCTTTAGAGGATTTGGAATGTCTTAAATACTTCAGACATTTCACACCCATCTATTCACTTTGGACACAATAGATTTGACAAAGATGGGTGCTTTAGAAATAGACAGATAAATAACCAAGATAGACAGACAGATGGTAACTAAGTAAGCTAGATAGGTAACCAAGTATATCTTTTAATCTATATCAATTCTAGATACGTATATCACCCACTCTCCTCTCTGGTCTACTCATGTTCAATGACTACATTTAAAGATCTAGTGTCAGTTCCCTTCAGTAGTTGCATTTGGTTGCTGCTTCAGGAGAAATTATTCAAAATATACTGCTATTGGCAATCTGATAAGTTGTATGAGTAGAGGTTTGCTTCAGTAACTATGGTTGCTGTATACAAAATGTGTATTATTGGAGGGAAATAGGTGTATGTGTTCTGAAAAATAGTCTACATGCCATGGAAAAACAAATAAATACTGACCCCAAGATCCATATTTTTGCTATTTACTCATCTCCCCCCAACTCACCAACCTACAAGATTCTTCCCCTCCCATACATATGTCCTTTTCATTGTGTTATATGTGGGAAAGTCCTCAGGAATTTAATGTTTCTGTGGAAATGACTCTACAAATGCATAGAATCTAAGAGAGTGCTATGCTTTCAATAGGGGTTTTTTAAATAGCAGGACAATCGGTCTATTCAATTCTATGGGATGGTTAAATTCTAAGGGCTTTTCTTTAGGGGAGCAGTCTAGAAGAGACTGTTAAATCCTTGGAACCAGTAAAATGGCATGCACATCAATACTACCATATAAATGGTTAATAAGAGGGAATTATTTACATTTGGTTATTTTCTTTTAGAAGAGAACTGTACAATCTGCCATCTGCTATTACATTAAAAAAAAGAATTTGACCATCTTAGCAAGGAGATTGTAAGAATAGAACTTGATGCCAGCACTGAAATAATGTGGTATCCGGGCAGGTTCAGCAGAATTGTTCTTGCCAAGATGTTTTAAAAAATTGTCGTTTTAAAAATAGGTAAGAGAGAGCTCACCTTGTTGGCAGTAATTTAATGGTCCCAATTCTATGGCCCACCTGACTATCTGACATTCCACATGGCCGTGTCAGCAGCCAAGGAATACATTGCCCACATACCTCTTTCCACCTGGCCACTCCTCTGTGCTGTTTGCTGGCAAAGGGGTGGCAAGGGAGTCCCTATGTGTAGCTCTTTGTACCGAAGAATCAGTGGGCCCATTGTCTCTATAGTGGTGTAAATTTGTGTACACCTTGCATATAGGTTTGTTGCACACATGTTGGCTGTTCCTTGTATCTGGACAGGAAAATGTGCTCCATGAATAATAAGTCACTGAAAAACCAGGTTGTCCCGTTCAAGCATGCAGATCTTTTATTTAAATATTCCTCTGCTGTCTATTCATTCAGCATAACACATGTATTATGCTGTCTTCTGAAATACGTTAAATGAATTTCAAACAAAATTGTCAAAAACAACAACCTTGGATTCTTTGTATGATACACAGAAATAATTACATTTCATTTACAGCACAGATGGATTTTACACAGTCATCAACAGTCATTCACTACCAAAACAGCATTTAAATCACCTAGAACACCAAAAGAATGTTTATTTTCCAAATTCAAAATAAATTAATCATTTTGCATAAGTGATATATGGAAATAGACAAGAATGGCATTCTGAAAAATCTTGCCAAATTATTTCTTAACCTGTACTTTAAAAAAGAAGATAAAACTTGTAATCGGGGAGTAACCGCTATGCAAATATTGCTGTATTGCAGTTTCTTTAGTCCATATGAAAAATAAAATTAAGAGGCCAAATTCTTAAACCCTGTGTGATCTCAGTGGAGTCAATGGGATTGCACAAGGCATAACTCAGTTCAGGGCTTGTCCCAAATGGTTTTCAGCAACTGCCATCTTATATTGTAATTAATTAAGAAGCACCATGTGAGAAAGAAGAAGCTGTAATAGATTGTTAATATCAGAGCAGTTTTCATATCAGTAACTGTTTCAGCAAATGCTAGGAACAAAGCCAGTCTTTTTTCCACGAGAAATTATGAGTAGACGTAGGAAGCAAGTAAAAACTAATGTAGTGAACCCAGCTTTACAACACTGTAAGAGAGAGGAGATCAAAATAATTGATTTCAGTGGAATTACTTGATATGTTCACTGTTAGTCAGTGAAAAATCAGTTTGTTGGTTCCTTAAAAGAAATTCAAGTTTTGATTCCATTTATATAAACCGTAGAAACTTGCTATTTTACACAAATGAATGGGAACTGCATAGCAAATTAACCAAGTTTGTGAATAAGTGAACAAACATTAAGAAAACAAGGATCACCCATTGCAAAATATACTCTCTTCTTTTGTCAGGTGTAATTTAGTTGTAATTTAGGACAATATCATAGTAGTGAATATTCTGTAGCATACTTTGTAAAAATAAAATCTCAGCCTTCATTACAGCATCTGGTTTTAAATCTTTGCTTATAGATAAGGCGAGACCAGCAACTAGTTGTGTGGAGTAAAAAGGGTGTAAATTAGCAAAGTTCTACTTTCATAGTGTATTTCCTCTTAATATAAATGTTAAGTTCAGTCAAGGGAGTAGTTAGTAATTGGTACCATAAAGTATGAAACATACAACATTCAAACTATTTAAATAACTATGTTTTTCACTTGTGGTAATGTCTTCTAATGCATAGAGCTTTTTGATTGGCATATATATATATTTATATGGAGCCATGCGGTAATTTCTGCTGATACAGTATTTCTGCTATAAACACCTACTTTTTCATGTGCACAGCATTTTCAAGATGACAAACCTCTTAACGTTCTTGTCTTCTAGTAAATAAAACTGCAGTTAGCAGAAATCTTTTGGTAAGAAAATGTAGATTTCCATAAGACAATGAAGCAAAAAGGCATTTTTAAATAGTAAAGTCTTAATGTCCATTTATGGCCCTGATCCTACAGCTAAATTCCCGCTGGAGTCAATCATAATTTTGCAGAAAATCTCAAATCTCTAGTTTATCAGTGTTTCTTGGGTACAGTCTTACAAGATATGAAGCCCCAAATAAATTTTTGGATGCTAGTTTACAGATAACTACAAGGAGAGTTTTAGCAAACTGTTTTCACTAAATGTCTTCCAATGCTCAACATAGACAATATTCTGGATACTGCAGAAAAACAAAGAGGTTTAGAGCTCAGTGTTAGTTTGTCACAAAACCCCTTAATTTCATTTCAAATGGGATTGACACTGTAACACTACATTAGAAGACTGGTTCAGGAAATACAAAGGTAGGCAAATGTTTGCAGAACAAAAGATTAAGCCACTTCATGAAGAGTCTTGGAATCCCAAAGAAGAAAGCAACATTAGATCAGATAAATGTGCTGCATCATGAAAATAGAGATTACAGTGGACAAAAAGAAGTATGACTGAAAAGTACATTTGTGAGACAAAGTTTTGATTATATGGTTATTTAAAACTTCTCCACATTAGAGAAAATATTTTCTATCCACGGGGTTCAGGGTGTAGATGAAGTTGTGCAAAATATTTAAACAAATTAATCCTGATTCCTGATACAACAGATATACAATGAATTATTGCAGTTGTAGCAGTACCAAGGAAGCAAGATAAAACAATAATAAATATTGAACTAACTGAACACCTTGAGTTCGCTAATGAGTATTTGAGTAAGAAATACTGCATTTTCCAAAGGTAAGTTATTTGTACAACTACCATGGAACATTGACAATCAGCAGTAAGTGCACAGAAATGCCCCTTTCTACAGTAATATTTTATCATGCCTAATCTGAAAAACAACATAAGTAAACTGAGATCACAGCTCCAAAGAATTTCAGCATGCACTATGGTTGTATTTCTGCCAGTCAGTACAAACATATTTCCTATGAGCATTTTGTTTTCCCCCCTTTTTCTTCTTCTTTTTTTTTAACAATAGGGAGTTTGTCAACAAGTTCATGGTTTATCAACAGGAAAAAATGACGTTATCAAAATGTTTTTCATTGTTGTTTTGCATTCAGCCGGAACATAATGTCCAAACGTGGGGTATTTTTTGTTTGTTTTGTTTATTTATTTTTTTTAAAAAGTTCCCATGGTAATAAGAAGCATCAATGGGGGACATTTCATTGTGCTCATATAGTAAGTCAAAATGGTCACAGAAGATTGCGCTGTATAACCGTTCAGACGCTGTGTAGAAACTCTGTTTGGTTGCCTGCTTCACGCAGTACAACACTGAAACCCAAAATGTTTTAATTCTTCTGACCCCCTCAATCTGTGGCTGAGGTAACACTGACCAAGGGGGTATTGTCTTTTCCAGCTCTCTCCTTCTCCAGAACTCTTCTCATTGCTAGAGCTCAGCTGGCAAGTGGTCTTTATTCTAATTGTTTTATAAAGCAGATACTCTGACAATATTTGCACCTGTATATGGGGGAGATTCTGGCCTATTATCCCCTTCAGGTGTGGTCACTGGGGGTGTTGGGATGCTGATTATTGCTGTTGTGACGTAAGGCTGCTCACAGTTTAGTTTAACACACTCTTCCATTTTGGCATTTAAACTGGATCGGCTAAAGGGGGAAAAAATCAATAATGTAAATGTTTACATTGTTATAAACTTCTCTGCTTATTCAATTCCATTATCCCAGCCAACTAGCTTAAAGTCTGTTTTGTTATCAGGTAGGAGAAACACAGATACACTGCAAACACGGCCTCTGCTCCTTTGGTCATTGGAGGTGCAGCATGTAGCCGAGGAAGAAAGATATGTGACTCCTATTAAAATACTTAGCTCTCTTGATGTTTTTCACAGAAATACAGGATGGAAAGGGACTTCCTGGGTTATTGAGTTCAGTCCCTGGCTATCACAGACAACCCCATCATATAAACCTGTTCATAAATTTATCTCCACATGTACAATTATCCAGACACTTTCTTTTTGGTTATTGTAGGTCCATTGTATTATTTTCTTATTTGCAGTTTTGCCAACATTAGGTGGTTCAGTCAGACACAACAAACCAGGAATTGATCTTAACAATCATGAGGTTTTATTCTGAGTTTTAGCTCTCTGTAGCAAAGGCCCCCTTTTTGTGGGTGCATTTCAGGAAAATCTTGAAATGTACAAAAGGAGGCGAGAGATGGGCTGAGTAAATTACAGGATGAATAAAGATTCAACTGCTGAGGAACTCTTGTCTTCTATAATTTACCCAAACTCCTAGTCTTCCACAACAGTCTGTGACAGAGAGCAGGAGACCTGGCTGCAGAGAATCCAGGGCTGAAAGTGGCAGTAGGACATGATCATAGATCAGTGTGAAGGATGGTGGTTTTGTGGAGCAGTGTTTAAATGGAATGTAAGTGTAGGAAAGTGAGAGGAAGACCTGCACCCTAGTTTTAGGGAGGTAGGACACTTTGGACAGGGCATTAAGAGGGCCAGCGCCCAAAGAAGCAAAATGAAGCTGACCTGAATTCTAGTTACAAGGCAGTCATTCTTTCCTTACACAAATTCTACCCCTTTAAACAAGGGAGGGAGCAGGGCTGGCCTTACCGTGAGGCAAACTGAGGCAGCCACCTCAGGTGCCAGACTGTGTGTGTGTGTGGGGGGAACGCCACTAGGACCCAGAGTGTAGAAAATTGTGTCTGCTACTGGTGCATATGTATTCTCTCTGCTCTAGATGCACAGAGATGGTGGAGTGCTGTGCTGGAGGAAGGAGGGCACAAGAGACATAATAGGCAGGCAGGAGAAAAGGTGAGAGGGAATAACAGAAAGCAGCAGGAGCTGCAGAGAGAGAGAGAGAGAGAGGAGGAGGAGCCTCTTATGTCCCTTTCTAATACCCCCAGGAGCCTGGACCGATTAACACCAGCTTCTCAGGGAGCTTCCTGTTTCCTGCTGCTTCCCTGAATCCACTTGAGAACAGGCAGTCAACTGAAGTAGTAGGAGCCAGTTAGGCCCTTAAGACGCTGATATCTTCCCTCACTCAGGCCCCGCTACCAGCCTGCTTATTTGTCCCCTTCAACTGAGTGTTGAGAGCCACTATAGCTGGCACAGAACAGCAGTCATGAGTGAAAGAAGAAAACACCCCTCTGGGGCAGCATTCAGAAAAAGAAAGAAAGCAAAGGAAGCTTTTCTATCTAAGCAGGAAGGAGCTCTCCTGAGATACATAGACACAAATGTTCATGGTGAGACTTCCGGCCCCAGTGAGGATGTGAGTGGTGAGTATTTGCTTTAGGTTGGGGGGTTGTCTGTAAGCGAGGACAGGTCTGTCTCCCAAGATCTGTGAGAGTAAAGGATCATCTTTCAGGATAGGTTGTAGATCTCTGATGATGCGCTGGAGAGGTTTTAGTTGGGGGCTGAAGGTGACAGCAAATACTCACCAGCAACCACACATCACTGAACAAAACCACTAACCCAGGAACCTATCCTTGTAACAAACCCCGATGCCAACTCTGTCCACATATCTATTCAAGTGACATCATCATAGGACCTAATCACATCAGCCATACCATCAGGGGCTCGTTCACCTGCACATCTACCAATGTGATATATGCCATCATGTGCCAGCAATGCCCCTCTGCCATGTACATTGGCCAAACCGGACAGTCTCTACGCAAAAGAATTAATGGACACAAATCTGACATCAGGAATCAAAATACTCAAAAACCAGTGGGAGAACACTTTAACCTGTCTGGTCATTCAGTGACAGACCTGCGGGTGGCTATATTACAACAGAAAAACTTCAAAAACAGACTCCAAAGAGAGACTGCTGAGCTAGAATTGATATGCAAACTAGACACAATCAACTCCGGTTTGAATAAGGACTGGGAATGGCTGAGCCATTACAAACATTGACTCTATCTCCCCTTGTAAGTATTCTCACACTTATTATCAAACTGTCTGTACTGGGCTAGCTTGATTATCACTTCAAAAGTTTTTTTTTTTTCTCTTAATTAATTGGCCTCTCAGAGTTGGTAAGACAACTCCCACCTGTTTATGCTCTCTGTATGTGTGTATATATATCTCCTCAATATATGTTCCATTCTATATGCATCCGAAGAAGTGGGCTGTAGTCCACGAAAGCTTATGCTCTAATAAATTTGTTAGTCTCTAAGGTGCCACAAGTACTCCTGTTCTTCTTTTTGCGGATACAGACTAACACGACTGTTACTCTGAAACTTGTACTGCATGGATCACAGCAAGTGAAAAACTTCAAGTTCCCCAAAGACAATGAAAATAGAAGTTTCCATCCAACACATTACTGGCATGAAATCCCCAACGGTGACAAAGTGGAGAGGTCATGGCTTACGTACTCAAAAACCCAGAATGCTGCATACTGTTTTGTTCCAGCCACATTGGGTTCTACAGGAACAAAGGACTGGAAAAATCTGGCTAGAAATCTGGCATGCCATGAGAAGACAGCAAATCATTGACATTGATGATACTACAGGAGCAATAAATTCTAGAAAATGCTCTCTGACAGTCACCATTGCAGGGACATTTTCACTAGGTTCTGTGTTGTTACAAAATGCACCATTAAAGTAATTTGTTCCATATGGCTGATGTCAGGTGTGCAGTCTAGAATAACAGAGTAATATCTTGCTGATTTCAGATCTGACACAATCTTCTGTTTGACTTTTGTTGCCAGTAACTGTATGATCTAATTTTGAATTGTTTTTCCAAGGTAGTGGTGTGTGTACATTTCTTGGGTGGTGACTCTTTTTAGATGCTCCTGGAGTACAGCATCAAATTCAGCCATCAGCTCTACAATTTTAAGGAAGTTTCCATTGTTTGGCACATAAGGCTGATCTGAATTGCCACACAGTGCTAGGTTTTGGGTAGCAAGCATTCTCACAATGGCAATGAGCCTTTGCAGAACATTTTGCCAGTAAAGAGAGACTGATGCAATCTTCTCTTGATGCTGATCATCTATGGTGGCCTTTAACCTTAGTCTCCTCTCAAGCTCTTTCCACCTATGGAATGCTCTCTGTTGATTTGCTGCCTTCTCATGACATGCCAGATTTCTAGCCAGATTTTTCCAGTCCTTTGTTCCTGTAGAACCCAATGTGGCTTCTTAAAAAGCTGGAAGATACAGGAATTGCGATAGCCAACATGAGAGGAAAGAACAGAGGAGTGCAGACATGGATCCGAGAGTTAAACCCTGGAGCTTTTTTTGTCCCATGCAGTTCTTATTCATTGAACTTGGTGGTCGGTGATACAGCATCAGCTTCTAGTGAGGCTTCTGAATTTTGTAATGTAATTCAAAGCATCTATGTATTTTTCTCTGTGTCAACTCATCGATGGCAAATTTTGAAGCAACATCTGGGAACATCCTCTCTGACACTGAAATCACTGAGTGCCACATGATGGGAAAGTCAAGTGGAGGTGATAAAGCCTATCAAACATCAAATTGGGAAGATAGATGATGCCATAGTTGCCATTATGGAGGATAATGCTACGACAGGAACTGTTCATGGGAGAACAGTGGCAGAGGGAAATGGAATCACCAGAAACATATACAACTTCAAATTTCTGTGTGGCTTAGTGTTGTGGCATGACATACTGAAATAAATGTTGTAAGCAAGAGACTCCAAGGTGTTGACCTTGATATATCTGGAGCAATGGAACAACTGGACAAAGCCAAGTCATACCTACCGTCTTACTGGTCAGATGAGGGATTTCAAAACGTTCTGAAGAGTGCACAGAAGTTGGCAGAGGAACTTCACACTAAAGCTATTTTCCCACCCATTCAAGAATACAAGAGTCACCGAAGAAGAAGACATTTTGATTACGAGGCACGGGATAATCCCATAAGAGACCCCAAACAACAATTCAAAGCTGAATTCTTTAACCGGGTGCTAGATTGTGCAATACAGTCAGTTGAAGAACGTTTCATGCAGCTCAAAGAACACAGCAGTATATTTGGGATGTTGTGAGGAGTTTTGGAATATCATACTATACCTGAAGAAGACCTACACCAGCATTGCAGGGGACTAGAGACAGTGTTGATACATGCTGACATGTACGATATTGATGCGAGTGATTTAGGTGATGAACTGAAAGCCTTTTCAAGATACATTTCAGCAGGATCAATTCCAAAGGCTGTTCTGGAATATATGTGCACAAATAAAATGACCATCCTCTTTCCAAATGCTTTTCTTGCTCTGCGCATACTACGAACACTTCCTGAAACAGTTGCCAGTGCGG
The DNA here is from genome assembly GCF_027887155.1 of Malaclemys terrapin pileata. Taxonomy (NCBI): domain Eukaryota; kingdom Metazoa; phylum Chordata; order Testudines; family Emydidae; genus Malaclemys; species Malaclemys terrapin. The sequence goes on from NC_071505.1 coordinate 44,123,281, forward strand.
AACGCAGCTTCTCCAAGCTGAAGTTAATAAAAACACATCTACACTCCACAATGACACAGGAGAGGCTGGTCGGCCTTGCAACCATCTCAATAGAGCATGAGCTGGCCCAGACTGTGGATCTTCAGGAAGCAGTTCAAATCTTTGCAGCCAAGAAGGCACAGAAAGCACCACTTTGATTATCAAACAGATAAAAATGCCAGTGTTTACTATGCAGACAAGAAAAGTTACATTTGCTGTTCAGGCATTTGAAAGTTAAGTGTTACTTAAAATTTTTGAACGAGGCATTTTAAGTTGTTAGTTCTCCTTTATTGGGGTAGGTAGCAGAGCAGTACCATGAGAGGAGTAGAACAGGAAGAAGGCAGAATTGAGACCTTTCAAAGTTTTGGCCCAAGCAAGGGGGCATGGGGGCCCATTGGATCTCCCCGCCTCAGGTGCCAAAATGTTGTGGGCCGGCCCTGGATCACAGTAACTGAAAGTGAACAGGAGGAATCCAGCTAGGTCCCCCATTACCATAGAAATCCTCCATCCCTCACTGACACCCTTCCTGACTTGCCTTCCTATGCTGACAAAAGAACAGTAGCTTTGTGCCCCCCAAACCTTTACAAACGAGACCCACATTAGGTGTTACCAATAGCGTTACTCTTGCTAGGTGCACTGATCTACCTGCAAGGCCTTGACACCACATTGCCGTTTCATAAAAGACAGACATCTGCAATTTCAAATGTAGTCCTAAAAATAGCCTCGCCTGACTCCCAACCCTATCCACTGGCCTATGCTCACTCCCTGCGTATGTCTACACTGTAGTTAGACACCCGTGGCTGGCTCATGCCAGCTGACACAGGCTGTGGGGCTGTTTCATTGCAGTGTAGATTTCTGGGCTCTGCTGGGGCCCAGACTTGAGGACCCTGTGAGGATCCCACAGCTCAGGTAGCAATCTGAGCCTGGAAGTCTACACCGCAACAAAAGAGCCCAACAGCCCGAGCCCCGTGAGCTTGAGTCAGGTGGCAGGGGCCAGCTACAGGTTTTTCTTTGCAGTGTAGATGGCTGATCCAGTTTGTCACACCAACCCACGGGTGCTGGAAAGACTCCAAAAGTGTGGGGACCAAGCCCTCCCACCCCCCACCAGCCCATCCCTTCTGGAGCCCCTGGCTCCCCCTCTCCTAATCTTACACTCCCTGCTGGCCCGACCAAGGCCCCTGGATGAAGGTGCCATCTCACTGCCTGGATCCAGCCAGTCCCTGGCACCAAGAGGAGCTGCAGTTTTGGCAGGTGAGGGCCCAGCTACTGGCACAACATCGAGTTGGCTGGCCAGCTGGGTCAGGCTGCAGCATGCATCCTCTCAACCAGGTCTTGAAAAGTAAGGGAGGGCAATAGCCCTTTGCACCCCTCCCCCAACCGTCTCTGGTGCCTATGCCCCAACCACTGCCACCTATTATTGCTTTAAGAGGTACAACCAGCAATGCTTTCATGCTGATGGGCACAATTGTGACTCACCAGCTCTGTGTCTAAGGAAGAGTGGTGAGGGTGGAAGGAAACCAGGTTCAGGTAGGGCAGACGAAAACAAGTTTTCTGCCCTGTCTGGGCGGAGTAGGAGAAGGTGACATTCATTAGCTCAGATGGTGCTTCAACATGGTAGCCTGCAACTGGTCACTTGACTGGAACAATATGGACCAACTAACAATAGCTAGCTCACAAATATGAATGGTAAGATAGATGATGGGGAAGGACTGGGATGAAGGAATCTGTCCACCTCAGGGACCTCATGCAGAGCAGCTGCAAAGCCACCATTCTTCTTCGAGTGATTGTTCACATCCATTACACATTAGGTGTGCGCGCACCGCATGCACGGACGTCAGAAACTTTTTCCCTTAGCGGCTCCCGTCGGGTCAGCAGGCCCCGCCCCTCCTGGCAGAGCGGCGCCCCGCTCTAGGGTATATATATCCCTGAAGACCCGACCCCTTCAGTTCCTTCTTACCGTCCGTGGCGGCGTTGGAACAACTCTGTCTCTCGTCTGAGAGTGTCCTTTGGCATACGTTCACAGCCCACTACGCGATCCACCATCAGGCCAGAGAGGACGCAGTGATTGGACGGGCTGTGCTACAGTCAGTTGTACCTTGACCCCTACCCACCTCCAATGGTAAGCTTGGGAGTCACCTAATGTGTAATGGACGTGAACAATCACTCGAAGAAGAAAGAACGGTTACTTACCTTCTGTAACTGTTGTTCTTCGAGATGTGTTGTTCACGTCCATTACACTTCCCACCCTCCTTCCCCTCTGTCGGAGTCTCTGGCAAGAAGGAACCGAAGGGGTCGGGTCTGCAGGGATATATATACCCTAGAGCGGGGCGCCGCTCTGGCGGGGGGGCCCTGCCGACCCGATGGGAGCCGCTAAGGGAAAAAGTTTCCGACGTTTGTGCACGCAGTGCGCGCACACCTAATGTGTAATGGACGTGAACAACACATCTCGAAGAACAACAGTTACAGAAGGTAAGTAACCGTTCTTTACAGCCCCATGGGATGTAACAACAGCTAGGGTCCTGCACACTTTCTAGCTTAGTGCGCACTAGCTGTGTAGTAGTTGCTCCATTGGGCATGCCTTTAGCCTTCCTCTCCTGTGCTCCATACCCAGCTTTTCCAATCTGCACTGTACTCCCCACCTTAAGCTTTGTGCAAGCCCCTGCTTCCTTCCTTCCCCTTCTTCCCCACTAGAAAGTAACAGTTCCAGTGCATTTAGAGCTTTCTTTGTCCACCAAGGAGGTCGGGGTGGGGTGGAGGTATATCTGGGCCACAATAGAGGGAAAGTGACACCTGGCAAGGTTAAGTGACTTATCTAAAGTTACACAGCAAGTCAGTAACAGAGCAGTCTCTTACCCTTTGCTCCAGACTTTGTGAGCTACTGAACTATCTGTAATCACAGGAGCAGTGACTCACAGTATTTTGTATTCACAATTATCAGTTTAGCCATGCACCTGAGGGTGGGTTCATGTGCACACTGGGGGGGACAAGCAGTAAGAGACAGTTAAAATCTAAATTCATTGGATTGTGAGATTTACTCCTATCTGTATATGTGTACTGTTGTTTTTAATTCTTCTGTGTTTGTGCTGTGAGGGAAGGGTGTGCTGGAAAGTCACCCAGCAGAAGACATGAAATTATTCATGAAATACCTAGGCTGTGGATGCTGGTTCCACATATGATTGCCAGCCCCCCGGGAATTAAAGATTAATCTTTAATTAAATATTAGGTCGTGATTAAACCTCCAGGAATATGTCCCCTTCCACCACCCTTGAGTAATGGCAGAAAAAATTACCTCAGCTGCAAGTCAAGGAGCTTCTGGGTTGCTCATGGCAATGAATTTCTTACCTGCCAGCTATTCAAAATTTCACTTAAGATCAATCTCTATAGCAACCTGTGCTGAAAATGATGCTTTTTAAATGAAGGTATATTTCAGTTCAACATACAAACACTTTTAAGTCTAGCGTGACTTTCCTGGTGTTTTCAAAGACTGTATCCATACACATAAATATCAAAACCAAGTACTTTATAAATGAGGGTGCAGAGAAGATAAGGAAATTCTTACTCCCTAGCCTCTGGAGCTATATTTTTTTCTAATTTTTCCAACCCCTAGCCAGGGTTTATAGTTTTCTCATTCATTATATATTTTTAGAGAGGAAGGATGGTCTGAAGACTAGGGAACTGGACTGGGATTCAGGAGATCTCGTTTCAAGTCTCAGCTTTGTCACAAACTTTCTGTGTGAACTTCACAATGTCACAATCTTCTTGTGTCTCTGTACTGCATCTAAGAATAGGAATAATAATACTCTCCCCTTTTTCAGTCTTGTACAATTGAATTGTACACTCTTCCAGGTAGAGACTGTCTCTTATGTGTTTGTACAAGAGCTGGAACACCTGGGTCCCAATTTCAGCTGGGATCTCTAGGTGCTATTGCAATACAAATCATAAATATTACAATATTTGTTCTGTGGCTTGCATAAGCATTTGCTAAACAAAGACTAAATCCCAATAGCAGTTGGAGGTGCAAAGCCTCTCAGGCTCTGGGCCCATATTATTTACCTTGATCTGCCATTTCAAGACTTGTGTGGCTTAGGAACCCCTACCCAATAAGACTCAAGAAAATAAATGCTCGTTTGAATGGGCAGCCACTTGCCAATTAATATTAAGGAATGCAGCTTACTTATTTTGAATTTGCATCAAATAACACCTTCCCACTTAGACTACAATCTAGACCTTTTCCTTACTGAGCAAAGGTTTGCCATAGCATTGCATCTCAGATTGCTGATAAAACTAAAATAAATACCTGTTAGATAGAGATGTTCTCTCCACACATCTGATCTGAATGGTACTAAGTTCTTGTATGCTGCCTGGGCGGCTGCCAGTTATATTGGTGTTTGGAATGCGGAAAGTCTTTTTATGTCGTCGTGAGCAACAAGTGCTGGTAACGCCTTGTTGGGAAGAGAGAGAGGGGCTGTCGCTTGAGGATCGATTGACTGTGGATACCTCCATGCAGCTGTCTTCATAGACATGTTCATCCACAAACTCGTGATTCTGGTCCAGAGCAATCAAAAACATGGTAAAAGCACACACACAAAAAGATAGGATTATAATTGAAAACATTCATGATGCTGATTGTCAAAATCCATTGTATTAGGGCCTGCTTAATGGCTTAATTTTACACAACCAGAGTCTGGGAAAATGACAAGGATTGCAATTTTCAGCCCATATCAGGATGGGTTGAATATAATAAAAGTGTCAATACAGAGTCAAAATTACCAAACTGTTAACTTCAGTTTTCAAAAAGTTAATGCAAAATTTTTTGTAGGATGGCAAAACATTACTCAGATATTCTTACTAGGGGCTATTGTGTAATCTATAAAAAAATTTCGAAACATTTTCCAGGCTTTTTCAATTCTGTTTATATAAATGCTCTAAATGGGAGTAACAGCATCCATGATTATGTTTAAATATAGTAAAATAATACTGACTTTAATTTTTGACTCAGTCTGTAAAATGTCATCTTAAAATAAAGGTGTGAAATCATGACTTGAAACAATACATTGCACGATCCAGGAATAAGCCTGTATTTATCAAAAAGTAAAATGCAACCTTAACTGTAGTGTCCATTGGAAAGAAGCTAAAATAAATACCAAACATTCTCTACAGAGGTTACTATTACTAGTTATAATAGCTTAATATATCTAAATTAGTTCATAAGACAAAGCCTTTAATTCAGTGAAATACAATCTATTTATTCACGGGATCTTTGCTTAATCCCAACATAGACAGAAATCCTAAGGCACATCATAGTGGGTGGCCTATGGAAATTCCAAGTACAGCAATAGCCATTGTCCTTCGACTCTTCGTATGTGATTATGAAGCTCGACTCACAAAATTGTGACTGCCACAGTTTACCTGCACACCAAGAAGGGTAAACTTGTGGCGTGGTTTTACATTGTAAGAATATATGCCATAGAATTACGGTAGAATCCCAAGACGAAATGGACAGCAGGATGCTGATGCTTATAATCCCATTATTTTGGATTGTTTGAGACAACTTCTGTTTCCACATTCCCAACTGCAGATGCTTTGACACCGAGTTGGGAAACACTGGTTTACGCTCCACATAATCCCATTTACTTCAATTGGGTTGGTTCTCTGCATTTTCATTTACTAGGGGCTAGCCTACACTGGAATCGCTCCAGTGGCATAGTTGTACCAATGTAGCTGTGCTGCTGTAGCGCTGCTAGGGCAGATACTCTATGCTGCTGGGAGAGAGCTCTTCCATCGCGATAATTTCTCCATCTCCCCGAGCAGCGGTAGCTATGTCATCAGGAGAGCATCTCCCGCTGATAAAGCACTGTCCATACCGGCGCTTAGGTCGATGTAATTTGTGTCACTTGCGGGGAGGCTTTTCCACACCCCGAGCAACTTAAGTTATACCAAAGTAAGCACTAGTGTGTACAAGCTCCAGGATAAAGAAAACGATTTCCTTCCCTAAAGAAGGATCTACTAACATGGATTGTCATTCAGATGCCAATAGGTACTCTGTGAATACATTCATGTTGTCCAAAAGAAACATAGCCTAAGTAGAAGAAAGTAAGTACATATTCATCAGCAAAGTGAGCACCAGCACAGTAATTTCCTAAGGCAGATGAATGTTTGATACAACTGGAAATAACTTGTTCAGCATTCCATTGCTATTTGCTCTCCCTCATACCCTCCCTGACCCATATAATAGTCAGGTGTCATCTTGTGTGGAAGGAAATGGTGTAGAAGAATAATGATTTCAAGTGACACAAGGAGAAAGAACTGCTTGTGTAACTTCCTTGAAAATTGACTTTACACAGTTAATGTTCATAAACAAGACTTCAAATGCAATTAGAGTCTGGATATGGGATACAGAGAGAGAAATTACTTAATAACTGTCTTCAGGTTATAGGGGCTTCCAGTATGTTTGCCAAGATCTCTGGTAGTTTTCCAATAGAAAACAGTTTTGTGCTTCCTAAAGCTATTATGGAGCTATCAAACAGAATTCAATTAGCATAGTCTATTAAAGAGTGATGCTGAGTGAACTTTTAATATAGACTGGAGATATTTTGAAATTATACAATGGCTCAAACTAATATATTGAATTATACATGTCAAGTTTCCAGCATATGGGATATATTAATTTACTGTCATACAATGAACTTTGACATATTGGATTTAAAATATGCATTTAGGAATTCAAGCCTAAAATAATTAAAATTTAAGAAGTCCAGATTTCTTCTGTGAGCTGTAAATTAACTGTTAAATATTAGCTGAAAAGATAGCCTGTAAAAAATACCTCTCAGAATACAAGTGTTGCCATTACAGAAGTAATTTCAAAGAAGAAAGCTACAGGCCATAACTTGCCATCCACTGCACTTCTCAGAGAAGATGAAAAGAGATGAAAGGCTCAATGGCCTAAAAATGTTGGAAAGAGGGTAGAGGAGCCAAAGTGGCCTCTGTTGGATGCTGAAGAAGTCCTTCTGCATAAACCCCCTTGTAGCTAGTATCCACTGTCTTCAAAGAAGGAAGGGAGGCGTAGAAGGTGTGTGGCTAGTTTTATCTCCACCCTGAATAAACAAACACTCCCTACCCCATAAGATGAATATTCCCAAACTTGCATTTTCTCACTTAACTTTTGGGAAGGCATGATCTGGCCATCTGACTTTATCAATTGATCAGTTACAAATAGAATACATACCCCTGCTCCTAAGCAATTACCTGCATGTGTTGTGGGTGTGCACATATCTGGGAGGTAGGACTCAACAGCCAAGAAAATTGTTGTATGCATGTTATTGTAGCCATGTTGGTCCCAGGATATTAGTGAGAGAAGGTGGGTGATTGGACCCACTTATGTGGGTGAGACAAGCTTTCGAGTTTACACAGAGCTCTTCTTCAAGTCTGTGGGGAAAAAACTCAGTGTTACTGCTAAATACAAGGTTTGAACAGATTGTTGAGCATATCTTTTCAAACCTTGTATTTAGCAGTGACACTGAGTTAGTTTCCCAGTTCTGAAGAAAAGCTTTGTGTAAGGTCGAAAGCTTGTCTGTCTCACCAACAGAAGTTGGTCCAATAAAAGATATTACCTCACCCACCTTATCTCTCAAGAAAATTGTTGAAAAGCAAATGAACATCATGTATATTCCATAAAATAAGATCAGGCTTTTACTATACATTTTTTGAAGAGCCATTGTTAAAAAAGAAAAAAAAAAAAAGGATCAAGTTTTCCATTATTAATAATTTGGGGAGATGGAAAAGCTTCTGGGCCTGATTCAAGTCCCATCCAAGTGAATGGGAGTCTTTCTATTCAGTTTTCTGAGAGTTGGACCAGGCCTGTTGCTAAGGTGAAAGTTTGTGAATTCATTTGTAAAGTTCAAGCGGAAAGCAATGTCCAAAGCAGATGTCTATGACTGAGGGCAAGTCTACACTACAGCGCTACGTCGGTGTAGCTGCACTGATGAAGCTATGCTACTGTAGCCCCTCAGGTGAAGATATGCTGTGCCGACGGGAGAGTGCTTTCCCGTCAGCATAATTACTACACCTTGGTGAGAACCGTACGCTATATTGGCAGGAGAGCATCTCCTGCCAACATAGTGCCGGTGTGGACAGTGTGAAACTTGCATCGCTTGGGGGAGGGGAGGCTTTTTCACACCCCATAGGGATGTAACTTAGATCGACTTAGGGTGTAGTATAGACATGCCCATAGTTCTACTATGGTATGCCTCAAAAGTGTTCCAAAAGGATAAAACTGTAGAAGGGGAGATAGGTTTTCAGGCGAGTCCTTTGTAATATACATTTAAAGCCAGACAGTTTGTGCTATACTGTACTTTAAATCAGAAATGAATATTAAAAAAGACAGCATGTAAAAAGCATAAGCACCTGAAAGATGACACATAAGTAACTAAATGACAAACAACAACTGGACCATGTTAATTACAAGGCAATTGAATAAACAGGCTGTGAAAATAAAAATATGAAGTTATACACGTACATAAGTTGTATTTTAATTTAATAACGTGTGTAATGGAGAAATTGTTATTATGCTCTCACTTGAACAGGAGCAATAAGAAAAGCTTCTGCATATACTTTCTGTTTTGAATACAGCAGATGCAGTGCATAAAAGTCCAACATTAAACAATAAAACCAAAACAAAACGTCAAAACTTTGTGCTATATGTGCATACCTCACAGAGAAGTTATACAATGACTAGAAAATGCTACTTGGCAATTTTTCATCTTGAAACTCAGCCACATATGTTGTAACATATTACATTTTTGGGGGGAAAATGGACCCCAAATTTTTTTTGGAAACCTTTGATTCATGAAAATCAAATGCATGATTCTCTAACCTTGTGATTCCATGAATATGATGAGCATTGAGCAATGTATGAGGGAAATTTAACATAGTTTGCTAAATTTCCAAATGATGAGACATGATGCCTGTGCACATATAGACAATCTCTGATTTTTTCTGCTGTAATGCACCTTCATACATTTAGCTTGTAACATGTCAACCACAGAGATGGACACCAGCCACAAAATTCAGATACCAATTCTGATTTCTAGCCCTTAAAATTTGAGTGTTTGAATCTGGAATTTGGGCCCATCTCTGGTCAACATGATCTAAACTCTTTGTCAGGAAATGGCAAAGTATTGTACATACTGATGGTCACTACCAGATAATTTGTTAGGTGCATCTACATTTGATAAAATCAGAGCTAAATTTGTAAATTGTACCTTAAATGGTGTTGAACAGCTTATTGATAAGATGGGATCATCCACAACATAAGATAAACCCTACATGGCAATATGGTGACAGGAGAGAAAATACAAGGACAAATATAGATTATTTTACCATTTCCCAATGTGAAATTATTACATTTACATAGGTTACACTCAATGTAATTATTCTTCATGTCCTTAGGTTCCTTAGGAAATAAACAGGAAATGATGTAAAAACAATAATGATCAGGATAACAGAAATGCCTCTGAGGGTCCTGTGGCACCTTTAAGACTAACAGAAGTATTGGGAGCATAAGCTTTCGTGGGTAAGAACCTCACTTCTTCAGATGCAAGCCTGAATCTGAAGAAGTGAGGTTCTTACCCACGAAAGCTTATGCTCCCAATACTTCTGTTAGTCTTAAAGGTACCACAGGACCCTCTTTTGCTTTTTACAGATTCAGGCTAACACGGCTACCCCTCTGATACTTGACAGAAATGCCTCTGTGACATTTCTGACCAGAAATATTTTATCTGTGAATGAGACATATGGCTTGTTAATATTCTAAGTCAATATGGATCATCAGGCAACACACCTTTAAGATAAACAAGGGAATGGTATGGCTAGCATCATATCCAACCGTGTTGGACTTTCCTATCTTCTATGGATCAGGTACTCACTTTGCAGTTGGGTGAACCTGAGGCGATCTCTCAGTGTGAGATCAAGTGAGACTCCAACCCACAACCTTCAGGATTGCAGTCAAGCGCCTTAACCACTTGGTGCCCACACCTCATTCTTATTAATATTACTGAAGTGTAATTATGTTTTAATTTAACATTCATGATGGCTGTATAGTTATCCAGATATTAAGCAGTAGACACATGCGCTCAATCATCTGGTTTTGACTGCTTGGAAGTTTTTAACCAAAGCAGGTGTGTTTTGGTGGTTGTGAATTATATCAGTTATTCCTGTAAGGGGCTGTCAGAGCTGAGGCTAAACCAGAGGTGGACAAACTACGGCCCGCGGGCCACATCCAGCCCGTGGGACCCTCCTGCCCGGCCCCTGAGCTCCTGGCCCGGGAGGCTCGCCCCTCCAGGCTCGCCCCTCCCCTGCTGTTCCCCCTCCCCCACAGCCTCAGTTCACTGCGCCGCCAGCGCAATGCTCTGGGCGGCAGGGCTGTGAGCTCTTGCCGGGCAGCGCAGCTGCAGAGCCGCAGCCTGACCTGGTGCTCTGTGCTGCGCGGTAGTGTGGCTGGCTCCAGCTGTGCGGCACGGATACCTGCCCTGGTGCTCTGGGCAGTGCGGCTGTAGCATTGCCAACCACCGTTGCTCCAGGCTGCGCGGTAAGGGGGCAAGGAGCAGGGGAGGTTGGATAGAGGGCAGGGGAGTTCGGGGTGGTCGTCAGGAGGCAGGGGTGTGGATAAGGGTTGGGGGGGTCAGAGGGAAAACAGGGGGGTTGAATGGGTGCAGGGGTCCCAGGAGGCAGTCAGGAAGGAGAGGGGGGGTTGGATGGGGCAGCAGGGGGCAGTCAGGGGCAGGAGTTCTGGGGGCAGTCAGGGAGAAGGGGTGGTTGGATGGGGCAGGAGTCCAGGGGGCAGTCAGAAATTTGAGGGGAGGGGTTGATGGGGTGGTGGGGGGCAGTCCGGGGCCTGGGTCCAGGGGAAGTTAGGGAACAGGGAGGGGGTGGATGGGGCAGGGGTCCTGGGGGGCCGTCAGGGGACAGGGAACAGGGGGTTGGATGGGGTAGAAGGCCGTCAGGGGGTGAGAAGCGGGAGGGAGGTCAGATAGGGGGCAGGGGCCGGGCCACACGTGGCTGTTTGGGGAGACACAGACTCCCCTAACCGGCCCTCCATACCATTTTGGAAACCGATGTGACTCTCAGGCCAAAAAGTTTGCCCGCCCCTGGGCTAAACGATTCAGTAGCACTGCACCTGCATCTCAATTCAGAGGATGAAGTTGCAGATTAAGATGGTGAGTACTCTCAACTTGCACTCACTTAAATTGGAGTTGAGTGCTCACATCACAGGAGGTGCTCAGCAACTCATAAGATTGAACCTAAAGACCCAGAACTTCAATCCTTGCTAAGGAGAAAGCTTGCATTGCCTGAATTGGGAATTTTGCATGAGTAAGGACTGGAGGATGGAATCCCTAGAAACTTTACTGTAGCACAGTGTATAAACATGCAAATCATAAACTAAATCTTTCTCTGTATAAATATATATAAATCCAGATCCTTAGCTGGAGCCTATTGGGGTGTCCCATTAAGGTTAATGTCCTTATGTCAGTTGAGGATCTGACCTACGATCTTTAAATGTTACTATGTACACTGCATGAAAATAAACTAGAAAATTTCTAAATCAGCCCAATCTATAAAATAGCCTTTGGTCCTGGGTAAGGACTGTAACATGAGGAATTAGGAGAAATAAGCTACTACAAAACCAAAATTAGGTTTACAGGAAGACACTGATTCCATTTTCTTACCGTGGTTTTTTCCAGACAGTGAAGCAGGTGGTGGTGCTGTGTTTCAAAGGAAGAGCCAGATTTGCTAAGAAAGTTCTGTTCTTCCTCCTTGTTGGACTGTAAATACATAGAATTCTCTATTATTTTCATTTTTGAACAAAAGTCTCTTAGCCAAATATTTGATGAAAACAGATTTGGGGTGTATACTGCAGTATATCTGCAGTGCTTTATCAGGGCAAAACTACATGATATAAAATAAATCAGTTTGCGCATGATGTCTTTTTTGTTATTAATCAAAATAGTTTCTCTGCTTTCCTTGCAACCCTTCTTGAATGTCTCAAACCTCAGCATTTCCACAGAATCATACAAATGTAGGGCTAGAAGGGGCCTCAAGAGGTCATCAAGTCCAGGTCTGGGCTGTGGTAGGACCAAGTAAACCTAGACTATCCCTGACAGGTGTTTGTCCAATTTGTTCTTAAAAACCTCCAGTGCCGGGTTGTCCACAACCATCCTTGGAAGCCTATTCCAGACCTTAACTACCCTTAGAAAGTTTTTCCTACTGTCTAACCTAAATCTCCTTTGGTGCAGATTAAGCCCATTACTTCTGTGTTCTATCTTCAGTGAACGTGGAGAACAATTATTCACTGTCCTCTTTATAACAGCCCTTAACATATTTGAAGATTGTTATCAGGTTCCCCTTCAGTCTTCTATTCTCAAGACTAAACATTCCCAGTTTTTAAAACCTTTCCATGTAGCTCAGGCTTGCTAAGCTTTTTGTCATTTTTGTTGCTCTTCTCTAGACTCTCCAATTTATCCACATCATTGATAAAGTGTGGTGCCCGGAACTGGATGGCCTTTTGTGTATAGTTAGAACAATGCAACTTACAGATGTAATCATCATGTTAAGGTGCTGAGTGTAAAATCAGCACACACTTCAATGGTCATAAATCTAACTGATGGTAAAAGATTTTCCCCTGTGTATGGGCCTTTTTTAAAAAAGAAATTGCATATAGTTGTCTTATTTCCTCTTGAGATTGTTTAATAATGCTGAAGAATTTGTGGTATTACCCTTTATACAAAAAAATCATGTCACTGATTAATCCCAAACCACTGAGTTCAGAAAGTGTACAGCAGATGTTACAGACACAGAATGAAGAATTATGTAGAAAACGTTTCCTGATTTATTAAATGCTTTTATCATTATTCATTAGAGGGCACTAAACTAAATTGGGATGAAAATGGGACTATATCAAATGTCAAAATTAGAGATGGGCATAAAATGTCCTCTAGGTCCCAACACTCCAAACTTTGGGATGTATAAAACCCAGATTTATATTTAGTTGCTTGAGCATATTTGTAGTTAACATTTTATTTCTCAGACCATCAAGATCAGATCTAGATCAACATTTTCCCAAAATTTGAGGGTGCCCAAATGCAAGGTCTTGGTTTGGCTCAGAGAGATAGTGATAACTATGGACTTTCTATTTGAACCAAACTTCAGTTTAAGTTTGGGATGTATTTGAATCCAGAGTTTGTGAACTATCCCATCCTCTGTTATTTTATACACTGTCATCCAGTCCTGTAATCTTGCTCAAACAATAATAGTTCAATTTGTCCTTCTTTAACCTACTTCTATTGATAGTCTTACGTATAGAGTCAGATTGACTAGTCCTGATGATAAATAGAATAAATGGCAGCTGTGCTATTATTAAGTAGCTATTCTGGAGCTGAATTACATAAATATATTACCTGGTGAAGCTGGTTACTCAGTAAGCCATTTCGTTTGCTCTGCATGTAAGCATTAGCCGTCCCACTCTTTGCTGCTCGAATTCTAGCAAGTCTGGCTTTCTGTGCAAAGAAGGAGACAAAAAGAAATGGTGGCACTTCTACTTGTATCCATTAGTCTGTTTATAGAAAGCAGCTAATTGGAATCTGCTGTTTCTGAATACCAATGTCATAATCGCTAAAGTGATGGTCATTCAGGCAACAAATCAAAAGAGTGTTTTCCCGGTTAAACTGCAAATTAGCTAGCAGCTTTTGTTTCTTTCCATGAATCAGCCAATTGGAACAATGTTTTGGATAAATGATTATACATATTCTCATAATATTAGGCAAGTTATATTTTCCTTTTTCTGTGGCAGTGATCATGTCACTTCTATATCTGTCTTGCAGGTCAGGAATGTTGCTTCCATCTCAACCTATGTCATTTCTAATCCTTCACTTAAAAGTTCCTCAAAAGAAAGATCAATGGTCCAAGAGAACATAACATTTCAACTCTCTATAAGCCACGAAGAACCTCCATAGTTCCTCAGATCATCCTAATTTTCAGAGAAACATATGTATAACCATGAGAGAGAAAGGCATCAGTACACAGAAAAGCTAAATTCCTGAGTTCCTGATAGCCCTTTCTAAAGCCTTCTACTTGCTGCAAGGCGTTTGTTACATCTTGTTTATGCCTACCTGTATAAAGGTACTTAATATGAATCATCACTTGTCCCAGTCTGAGCATTCTCTTGAAATTGTAAACAACAAATTGTTGAGAGAGGATGGGCCAGATTAGCTCTTGTTTGTGTAGTGTGGCAAAGCACCTCCTTTACCTCACCAGGCTCAGCAATTCCTTCTCTGGGAGGGCGAGGGCGGGCGGGGTGGAGGGCACACCTGGAGTAAATCTGTCCCACTCTGGAGAGTTTTTATTCTTCAGTATTTACAAGGTAAAAAGTAGGCCAAAAAGTACTTTTCAGCCACACAAAAAGAGAATACCTTTCCCTGGGTGGGTATTGCCTCATTATGCTGGCCTCTTGATGCCAGTCCTTACCCAAACAGTCTGTTAGCATGGTTGCTTCCCCTATAGGGAAGAGAGCCGCCTTACACCTAGGAGAAGCCATTTCTTCCTGCCACAGCTTATATTCCATCTGTCCTCATTCTCTCTCACCAGAAAAAGGGTATTTTAAAGATCCTTAATTGGACTCGGGAGTCCCTTGTTGACCTGAGATAAGCTGTTTTCAGCTCCTGGGGACAGGGTCTTGACCATTCTAGGGCTGATATACCTGTCTTCCACCATTCTCTTGTGGGTGTGGAGCTGCTGTTGCTGGGCCCAGAGCACCCTCTTTAGCTTTTGTCTGGGCCAGACCCCCGCTCCCTCACCAGCTGGTTGCAGCTATTCCTTGGGGAGTCCTGCTGGCCTGCTCCCCAGAGGGGGAGTGGGGGACCCTGCTACCATCTGTGGGGGCTCTCTCGGCTGGCTGTTTGCTGCTGTGGAACTTGCTGCTGGTATGAGGAAGAGAAAGAGGAGTTGCAGTGCGTGGTACACCTGGAGCTACTGCAGGACATTGTGGAGGGTTTTTTTCACAAGACTGAGTGACTTTAACATCTTTACTCCTGTGGTGGTGATTCTTGTTGTTGTTCAGAAGGTGGGGGGAGAGACATTGAGCCCTTCTGTTTGTTTGCCTGCCCCGCTCCAGTCCCTTGGTGTTTGCTAGTTTTGCCTGCCCTGCTCTGGCCCTTGCTGCTGGTCCCAGTGGGTTTCCTATCCTGGCCCCAGTCTGCTTCCAGCCCGTTCCTTTCTCCCCTCACCTTTTGTTGTCCCCCCCCCCCTTGTCCAGCCCCCTCACTCCATGCGCCTATGTCCCTGCCATGCACTTGTGCCCCTTCCCATTTTCTGTTGAGCCCCTTTGTTCACTGCACCCCCTTATGATATTGTGATCACTCCCCTCCCCAGTGCAGCCAGAGGAGCCGGTATTTCCACCACGTGTCAGTGATCGCATCCTTCCTGCCTTGATTGTCCCTGAGCCCCCCCTCTCCTTGGCGCCCTCCTCCCCTGCCTGCAGCCTAGCGGGGAGGAGCGGTTGGCTTTACCTCTTCCCGTTTCCCTCTCTTTTTTCCCCCTTCTTTTCAGTGCTCATCCCTGTCCCCTCTGCGAATGGTGGGGGAAATGGCCCAGGGTTGCCCCTGCTGCCTCCCCTCCACCTGCTCTCCCATCTGTCCCTCTCGATCGCTGCTGCCAGACTGCTTGCCATTGCCCCCGCTGGGGTACCGGCGGCAGGCATGGGTATAGATTCTGTTGCTGCCATGTCTCCTATCTCCTCTGTTCTTGGGGAGCCCCCCCCCTCGACTGACAGAAAGGGCAGAGGAAGAAAAAGGTCAAAAGCCCCACTCGGCACCCCAAGCCCCTCCGTAGTAGGGGCTGCACCCTCCACTGTGGCCCTGCCGTTGGCCATGGCCCCCCACCCTATCCCTTGCCGTTCCTTCAACCAGCTCTGGGGGCGTCCCTCCCCCCATCCCCCAGAGCGTATGCCCAGGTGGTGGCAGTCCCCCTGCCCGCCACTTTGTCATCTACCCCTGCCACTGCCTCCAGTTCCATTCCTGGCAGCCGGGGCCCCTTTCCCACCCTGACCAGGAAGCATGGCATCCGCTGCCTCCTGTTTCCCACCTCGCCCCATGTCGAGACCTATGTGCGGGCATTGGTGAGGGTGGTGGGGCCTACAGCCCTGGAGGCAGCCTCTAAAATGTACGGGAAGGTGGTCGTCTTCCTGGCATCTGAGACCACTGCCCAGGAAGTGGTGGAGAAGGGCCTGGCCATGAGGGCATGTACGTCCCCCTAGAGCCTTTGGAAGACCTGGGGGTACAGGTGGTTTTTACCTTTGTCCCACCCTTCTTTCTCAATGCTGCCATTTTGCCTTTCCTTTCTTCCCTGGGGAAGCCCCTGTTGGTGATCAGCCCTCTCCTGCTAGGCTGCAAGGACCCCGCCCTCTGTCACATCCTCTCATTCCACCAGCAGGCATAGGCACTGACTCCGGGGGTGCTCTGGGGCTGGAGCACCCACGGGGAAAAATTGGTGAGTTCTCTGCACCCACTGCCAGCTCCCCGCCCCACCTCAGCTCACCTTCGCCTCCACTCCGCTTCCACCTCCTCCGCAAGCATGCCCCATGCCCGCTTTTCCCCTGTCCCTCCCAACTCTTGAACTGCAAAACAGTTGTTTTGCACAGCAAGTGCTGGGAGGGAGGAGGGGGAACGCAAAGCACTCAGGGGATGAGGCGGGGCTGGGGCGGGGATTTGGGGAGGGGTCCAATAGGGACATGGAGGGGGCGGAGTTGGGGCGGGGACTTTGGGAGAAGGGGTTGGAATAGGGGCAGGGCAGGGGTGGAGTTGGGGTAGGGCCGGGGGCGTGAGGGGCATGAGCACCTTCCGGCGCCATGAGGGGTTGGCGCCTATGCTGGCAGGTGCAGATTCAACTGCTGCCGGCGGCGTGTGACGGGTCCTTTTTGGTGCCCCCCAGGTGTCCTGGTAGCGGGTGTACTACTCTTCAGAGAAGGCCCTGGGGTTACTTCTGCTGGGCGACAGGACACGTCTGCCCCTGGCCCGGCACCGTGGGACTCCTGGGACCCCCGAGTCCCGGGAGGGCACCAGCCCTGTCACCACCAGCGACCCTGGTTACCTGGCACCAGTAGTCATCCCTCCTTCTCCCCTGCCTGCCACTGCCTCCATTTGGGCCACGGGGGTAGTTCCCCATTGCACCCAGACGAGCAGGCGGGCCCCACCTCCATCATATGTAGTTCAGCAGGGTCTGCGGAGGAGAGGACAGCAAAGCCACGTCCGGGCATGGAAGAGGGCCCGCCCCAGGGGAAGCTTTCCCTTCCCTGCTCTGCCCCCCACCCCATTACCTCTCCGACCTCCAGTACCATCGTCCTTGCCCCCTGGCCCCAGCCCTGCTTGCCAGCCCTCCGCTAACATCTTGGAGGGCCGGGTCCTTGTCCAGGGGAAGTGGGGCAAGCAGAAGATACAGGCTCAGCACCTCCCCCTTGATGCGGAGGGGCGCTGCTGCTCTAGAGCCTTCCATCGCGCCCCCGATAAGGCCCAACAACTAGAGGCAGCTGGGAAAGTCGTGGCAGCAATGGGGGGCAGAATCTCCCCACTTCTGGAGTCCCTTCTTGTGGGGGCCTCAGATGGAGGCTCCCATATCCCCATATCATCTGCGCTCTCCAGTGGCACCGAGGTGAGTGCTGACTTGGTTGCTGGTGGGGAGGACCCCGGGATAGCGGGTGGGGACTTCTGCTCCATTTTTGAGGCGATCAAGGCCCTGGGTCTGACCCCAATGACCAGCGGCCCTCGATCCAGGCAGTGGTTCCTTTACGCTGCCCCCTCTTCTCCTTTCTCCCCTCCCCCTGACTGCTGCCACCGCTCTTACTTTGGGGGTGCCCCTGGGTTCGTCCACTGGCCCGGCCATGGACGGCACTCTGCTCATGGCTGCCAAGCCCACTGAGGCAATGGCAGGTGCTGAGCGGCCAGGCCTCGAGCCACTGGGTGCACCTCCTACCGATGCAGGGCAGCTGTCTTCCCTTCCAGTCGGGGGCCCGACTGCAGATACCCCGCTCCCTGATGCGTGGCTGCGGGTGCGAAGTCTGTTATGGCGCCCAAACCTGGCATCACTGAGGGCCCTTTTCCCATTCCCTTGACCCACAGGCCCGGTCAAGAGGTGCCGCATCCCAGTAGCTTGGCTGCTAGGACCCCCAGTCTCAACTCTGCCCCGGCCCCTGCCCGATCCTGGTCCCATTCCCGTCCCTGATGCCATTCCTGCTTCCTCCCCTTCCACCCATGTTATTGCCACCCCCAGGGTCATCTTGTTTCCCTTTCTGTTCGATAGCCCTCAGGGGCCGGTTTTCGTGTTCCTCTCACCAGACCCCTTAGGGGTGCTATTTTCCCTCCATTCCCCCCTCCCAATTCCGGGGTCTGAGATGGACTGTGTGGCACCAGCAGAACAGGCACCATGCTGAGGGTTTGCTCCCGGCCTGCCTGTCGCAGTAGGCCATGGGGATCTGGCCGGAGGACGCCCAGAGTTCTGCGACCCCAGCCCCTGATGTGCTGTGAGACAAGCTGCACGTCTTTCTCCTGGACACTTGTGGTTCCCGGAATAAGGTGCAGCTCGCTCTCCCGCACTGGGGATGGGGGAGGGACTTCCATCATGTCCTCCAGGCCATAAGGGCCATTTGGGGGAGGGTAAAGGGACTGGGAGGCAGGATGCTATGGCCTACCAGCAGGCCCACAGCTTTCGTGACTCTCCGATGGCTTTCAGGGTTGGTCACAGACTGTTGCAGGGTCCAACGGAGGCCGTTAGCATTCCTTCCCATGAGGATCCTCCTCAGCCCTCATTATGGCACCAATCACCTTCGTCATACTAAACACCTGGGGCTGTAGGATAGGTCTCCGCAGCTGCCAGGTACTCTTCTTCCTTCGGGACGGGGGGTAATCTGTGGTTTTCCTGCAGGAGACCCATACGGATCCAGCCATTGAAAAGCTCGCTGGTGGCTGGAATGGGGGGACGGTGTATTTTAGCCACCTCACAGTTCGTACTGTTGGAATGGCCACCCTGTTTTCCCCTGACCTATGGCTTGAGGTGCTGGGGGTTGCTGAGGTTGTGCCAGGCCGCCTACTGCACCTCCAGGCCCGCGTGGAGGGGCTGACATTCAACCTTGTCAATGTCTATGCCCTGACATTGGGCCCAGAGTAGGTGAGTTTTTTTCAGCAGGCGTCCGCCTTCCTCAGCTCCTTGGATCCTCGTGAGTGCCTGGTCCTGGGCGGAGATTTCAACACTGCCCTCGAAGAGCGGGACCGCTCGGGGCTGAGCAGTGCCCGGCCACCGCGGACGTCCTCCAGGAGATCATAGGCCATTGCTCCCTGGTGGAAGTCTGGCACAACCACCACTCAGCCGATGAGTTTACCTTTACTTATGACTGGGTGGAAGCAGATCAGGCGCATCACTCCTGGTTGCTTCGCATTTATTTATCTCACCATCACCTCTTGCAGGTCCACTCCTCCAGCATCCAGTCAGCCCTGTGCTCTCTGACCACCATTTGGTAGCTGTGACAGCCTCTCTGACTTTGAAGAGGCTGGGTCCGGCCTATTGGCACTTTAACAATAGCCTGCTGGAGGATGTGGGCTTCGTGGCGTCCTTCCAGGAGTTTTGGCTGTCCTGATGAGTGCAGATACATGCCTTTCCCTCGGCGCAGTGGTTGTGGGGAAGGTGCATGTCTGGCTCTTCTGTTGTGAATACACTTGGAGCGCCAGCTGGCAGAGGGATGTGGTGATAGAGCAGCTGGAGCAGGAGGTTTTGGAGCTGGAGAGGCGTCTAGCCGCCAGCCCTGGGAATCCATCCCTCTGTGGCGTATGCTGGGAGAAGCTCCGAGCCCTTGAGGACCATCGGGCTGGGGCACGTTTGTTCGATCCTGTATCCATCTCCTTCAGAAGGACTGTGGCTCCTGCTTCTTCTACTCCCGGGAGAAAAAGATGGGAGCTAAGAAGCACATGACCTGCCTTTTGGCAGAGGATGGTGCCCCCCTCATGGATCTGGAGGAGATGCATGGAAGGGCTAAGGCCTTCTATGCCACTCTTTTCTCCCTGATCCGACCGACGGCGAAGCCTGCAGAGTGCTTTGGGACAGACTCCCAATTGTCAGTGCATGCGACCGGGACCAGCTGGAGCTACCTCTCACGCTGGCCAAGTTCTCAGAAGCCCTCCATCTCATGCCCACTAATAATTCTCTGGGCATGGACGGGCTGACCGTGGAGTTCTACCGCATGTTCTAAGATGTCCTTGGCCCGGACCTTGTCGCTATCTGGACCGAGTCCTTGGGGAGCGCGGTCCTCCCTCTGTCGTGAAGGCGGGCTGTGCTCGCCTTGCTTCCAAAGAAGGGGGACCTCCGTAACCTTCAGAACTGGTGTCCCGTCTTGCTCCTCAGCACAGATTACAAAGCTGTAGTGAAAGCCATCTCACTGTGGCTGGAGTCTGTGCTGTTGGACCTGGTCCACCCTAACCAGACCTACCCCATCCTGGGCCGCACCATCTTTGATCATCTATATCTGGTCTGGGACCTCTTAGAGCTCAGGTGTAGGGATGGTTTGTTGTTCGCCTTCCTGTCCCTGGACCAGGAGAAGGCATTCGACAGAGTGGACCATGGGTATCTCCTGGGCACTTTGTGGGCATTCGGCTTCAGACCCCAGTTTGTGAGTTTTTTCCAGGTGCTGTACACCTCCGCAGAGTGTTTGGTTAAGTTCCACTGAACCCTGACCGCACCGGTCAGCTTCAGGTGAGGGGTGCATCAGGGGTGTCTGCTGTCGGGCAAGCTGTACACTCTGACCATTGAGCCCTTCCTCCATATCCTCTGTAGGAGGTTGATGGGGTTGGTGCTCTGTGAGCCAGAGTTGTGGCTGATCCTGTTAGTGAATGCCAATGACGTGCTTCTCGTGGTCAAGGTCCTGGGTGACCTGGTACGGGTGTAGGCTTGCCAGGCCATCTACTCGATGGCCTTCTCCACCCGGGTCAACTGGGTCAAGAGCTCTGACCTGGTGGTTGGGGACAAATGGCAGGTGAGCACCCTTCCACCCAGGCTTCAGGCCATTCGGTGGAGTGCGGATCTGCTGCTCTATTTCGGTGTTTACCTTACCACCATGCATCCTTCTCCGCCGGAGAACTGGCAAGGTTTGGAGGGCAGGGTGTTTGAGCAGTTGTGGAAGTGGACAGGACTACTCCGGTGCCTTTCCCTGTGGGGGAGGGCAGTGGTGTTCAATCAGCTAGTCCGGTCCATGCTCTGGCACCAGCTCAACACCTTGATCCTGGTTTCCTTGCTTACCTCCAGAAGGTGGTCCTGGAGTTCTTTTGGCCAGGACTGCACTGGATCTCTGCAGAGTCTTGAGTATCCTCCTGGAGGAAGGAGTACAGGGCCTGATCTGCCTCCGCACTCAAATCTATGCCTTCTGCCTCCAGGCCCTGCAGAGACTTCTTTATAGTGCAGGTAGTCCGGTGTGGAGCACGTTGGTGCACGCCTTCCTTGCTTCCAAGGGCTCTGATATGACTGGCAGCTCTTTTATCTCCATCCGAGAAGTCTTCTGCGAAACCTCTATGAGCTTCTGGACCTCCTCCAGACCTGGAAGCTGGTATCAGCAACTAGGTCCGTGACAGCCGCTGAGGAGGTAGATTTCCATATGGAGCCCCTGCTACACAATCCCCAACTTGGTGTGCAGATGGTGGAGTCCCCCTTGGTGTGCCAGCAGCTGGTCCTGTCAGGAGTCACCAGAATCAGAGACCTCCTGGACTATGCCCGGGGAGCCTGGGTGGATCCCCTGTCACTCGCTCAGTGCATGGGGCTCTCCACCCTTTGAACTCTGCAGTACATACTTCAGGTGGTGAGGGCAGCTTTATCGCCCGCTTTTCAGGCTTACCTCAAGCGGGTCCTGGAGGAGGGTGCTCCCCGCCCACCCCACATCTCAAGCCCTCCAGATCTGTTCATAGGGCCCTTTCCCCATGAGTTCCCCCGGCCGTTCCACTCACACACCTCGAACCGGCTGCGGGACCTACAGCCGGTTCACTTTCGAACCGCACCAAGGGCACATATGTACACACTCATGCTCCATCCTCTCCATATCCTTACCCATGTGTCCCACCCCGATACTAAGTAGTGGGACTTATTGCCATCTATTGAGGGTGAGAAACCCTGGTGGGTCAGCCTATATTCCACTTTGGTCCCACGGCTCACCCTGTCCCTGATGCCTGTCCTTTTCGCGGCATGAGGGAGACACTGGCGCATGTCTACCTTGAGTGCACCAGGTTGCAGCCCCTTTTCCCGTTCCTCCTAGACCTACTGTTGCATTTCTGGCTGCACTTCTCCCCCCACCTTTTCTTATATGCACACCCTATCCATGGCCCCACAAAGTTGCAGGACCTCCAAGTCAACCTCCTCCTACTGGTGGCCAAAGTGGCCATCTATAACACCAGGGAGAGGATGTTGGCTGAAGGGGTTCTCTGTGACTGTGGGTCCTATTTCCGTTCCTATCTCCACTCACGTATCTGGGCAGAGTTCATCTGG
This sequence comes from Malaclemys terrapin pileata, assembly GCF_027887155.1. Classification (NCBI taxonomy): domain Eukaryota; kingdom Metazoa; phylum Chordata; order Testudines; family Emydidae; genus Malaclemys; species Malaclemys terrapin. Next base: position 44,145,856 of record NC_071505.1, read on the forward strand.
GCGGTGTCCGCTGGCTCCCTTGACACCTTCGAGGAGCAGTGGGTGCTGTCCAAGGTTTTCTGCTTGGTGTCCCTTTCCAGTTCCCTACTTTTGACCCTTTGACCGTCACACCATGTCCTTGTTATTTTTTCTGTTCCTCTCCCTGCCCCATAATAATTTGAGTCCTGGGCTCAGTGGATCCCCCCCATAGGCTGGGGGAGGGTCCTTTAGTCATGTGCAAGCTTGCGCCTGCCCAGTTCTCTGGAACCCAGTAGGACCACTCTCTGGTAGCTGTCCAGAGGAGGTGCTAGACGGTGGGTGGAGGATGATGGATGGAAGATGATTGAGCTTCCCTAAGAAATGTTTGGTAGAATTGTCAGTTTGAATTATTGAGTCACATAGTGTAGACTAAACAGTGGGAAGCTAAAAATGGAGGGGACACCCTATGTTTAAAGAAAAGACTCTCAAGATCAATAATACTGAAAGCAGAAGTTGCAGAATAGTCTTCGCTTTGTTGGCTTCCTGGAAAGTTTGGAGTCCTCAGTACAATTCCTGCAGGAATTTTTATGACTGGTTCCCTGTATATCAAAGTGAGCTTGACTTTGTCCTCATGCTCAATCCAAAGATTTCTGGTTCCTAAAGCCATGTGCAGAACAATGATTTAGCAAACTTGAACTTCGTTAGCAGACTATAAGATCAAGTGAAGAGCTTTGAGCTACTGCCGTAGAAGAGAGAGTTGGATGTTTTGTTTTGAGGTAATATGACTTTTTCCATTCTCAATAATTACTAGGTTGAAGTTTTCAGAAAATAGGGGGATAGTTCTTCTCCAACTCCTATGGCATCACAGAATAAACCCATTTGTTTACCGTTGCACTCCTACTAGTATAATATGATCCTGGAATAGTGCGCATGAGGAGAGACAACAGGGTCACTGCATTAGTCAAATATCTTCTCCAGTCATGATCTGGATCAGCTCTGAGGAATGAAATTCTTCTTCTTTTTCTGCCTCATACTTCCAAAGGGAGAAACAGTCTTCTCAGCAGCCAGCGAAGGAATCCGAGAAATATAGTGGAAATCAATTATGGAGACAATTCTGCTTGCAGCATGTGACACATGGTTACAGGTATGATGCTGGTAAACCAAGTGCCAGCTGTGGCCAAGGCCATAGGCATTAGATAAGAACTGAAACTCATAGCTGAAAACCAAACCAGCTCACCTGTTTTAGTTCTGTTCAAAAGAGGTATTAGTCTTATAAGAATGTATTTAGTGTTTAAACTATATGAAATGCTTGTAAATTGGTGCATCCATTAATCTTACTTGTAATGTCTGTATTCTATGATACAAGGTAAAATATAAGCTTGTTTTATAATTGTAAAAATCCTGCTCTGAACTTGAGAACTCAGACGGGAAGACTGGCCATCTGGGAGGACTATCAAAAATTAAGTGGGCCATTGCAGGACAAAAGCTTTATTGATTGCCCCTTTCACCCATGGAGAAGTACAGAAGGCTTCATCCCATCGGTTTGAATGGCGGAAGAGGGAAATACAAATAGCTAACATGAAGATTTATCATCTTTGTTATTTGGATTCTTACAAGGGCTGGCACTGAGAAACAGGAAGCAGAGATCCCCAGGGTCAACCTGGGTTAAGTCCTAAAAAGACATTCAATGCTGATATATTACTACATATCTGTCGTCTTTTGAATCACAGACTGCATATATGATTGCTTGCTTTAACCTGTAAATAACTCTTATTTCTTTTTCCTAGTTAATAAACATTTAGTTAATTACAGGATTGGCTACAGGCATTATCTTTGGTATAAGATCTAAGGTACAAATTGATCTAGGGTGAGTGACTGGTCTCTTGGGACTGGAAGAACCTGAATATTTTGTGATTTTTGGTGTAAGTGATCATTTATCACTAAGTCCAGCTTGCATGGATGGCAAGACAGACTGGAGATCCCAAGACTGCACAGCAAATCTGTGACAGAGCCAGGAACCAGATATCCTGACTTTCATTCTAATGTTTTAACTTCTAGAAAATGCTCCTCGCAGGGGGCCTGATCACAAGCCCACTGAAGGGAACAGAAGTCCATTCATTTCATTCAATGGGCTTTGGATCAGACCCTAGTTCACTGCTCCTGGTGGCTTCACACCCTCCCCACAACTGAAATAATAAAGACTTAGGCCAGCCAAATGATTGTAAGCACTATACATTATGCAATAAATTCTCATGGAGGAGGCTGGATAATTTCATTGTCTAAGTTAAGGCTGCAAAACTATCAGAATGGAAGATATGTTTATTCAAGATCAGTTCTATAAATTGCTGGTTGCTAGTATAGATAAAAACCAAAATAAAATCTGAGTTCCACTCTGAAACATGATGCTCTAAATTCTTCCACACTTTTGTGTCTTTGTAAAAATAAGAGAAAGTGTCTTTGTTATTGAAACAAAAACAAAAAACCTTACATCCAAGGACAGGAAAATTACATAGTGTTTTTTTTTAATAAGATGCATTCAAAGGTGTTTATGGGTATATGGACTATGGCAGGGGAATGCCCACTTTCGGTAGCTCTGAATTCTGTCAAATATTGGGTGTCATTGGTGGTTGATGGGAACTTCATGGCTTGAGCTCCTATGTGCTAAGATAATACAAATAAAATAATAACAATAATGAATGTCATAGCTTCTAGACTTGTCAAATCTATTACAACGTTCTTTGAGGGAATTGCTTGTATAAATCATTCAGTCAGATCCCATGTAAAACCACCTTTTAAAAATTCAGATCTTTTGGTTCAGACCTTTGAGGGAAGATAGCAGGCTCAAAATGTTAAACACTAATCCTTCATCTGTGTTCCCTCTCTTTGTCAGGGCAATGGCCTTCCATCTGCCACACTCAATCTTCCTGGGAGATGTGAAACAAAATAGATATAGTTTGCCAACCAATATCTGAGAAGATTTCTAAGTGGTGTTGGGTTGGTAAGTGTGAGCTTGAGAGAGAAGAGTTTGAGCACGGCAGTTCACAGCATGTCTTCTGCATGAAGAAGGAACTGAGAAGAGTAAGAGGTGACTGCCACCCAAATGAGTGGTTCACAAAAATGGGATCATACACTTTCATCTACTATAGAGTGTGGATGGTAAAAAAATATGTCTGCAATGCTACTCAATTCACAGAAAGGAGAGAACACAGTGGCTCCTCTGTATTTTTCCCTCCAACACTGAGAGAGTATTAGTGCTGGCACTCTATGAAATAGAGAATCCCTGGTGCTAGGTTTTAGGCTGAAGGAACAGGGGGGCATCTTTGTTTCATAACATGCTTCCTTCATTTCCAGGTGGATTTTCAAGCAAATGCGTGTCCAATAAACACTGCTGGTTGTTCTAGTAATTAATCCTGCTGCTTCTTTTTAAAATTGTCACAGCACCAATGATCATATAATATGCTGCCAAAAAGGAACTGTTCTGAGATGTTTATATTTGGCTGCTTTTGACAGAGTGCATTGATGCAACTTAACAGAAGTATAATATAAGTTTAGTCCCTGAGAGGTGCCAGGTGGAGAATGTATGGTTTCTGTACATCACAAGAGGAAGAGAAGACAACATTTTTTCATTAGTGCCTGTCACCAGAATGTTTTGTCAGATACTCCTTTTTTCAGCCAACACAAACCTCGTCCAACTCTCCTTTTGAGCAGCAGTGCCTGGAAAAAGAGAGACGACTAAACTCTTCCACAGGAAACCATCCTCCTTACTGTGAAACTTTCCATTTCTTCCCTTAGTCCCCAGGACACTGATGTTTTGTAAATGCGGTCGAAGTGCTCTGTGAATTTTTGCAATCTTTGGGGAAAGTACAAAATATCTGAACTAGGAAGGCTCTTTTATCTGCTTTGGTAAAATTCCACCATAGTCTTCGGTCTTAAACTTGCCAACAAATGGACCATCAGCTCACATTCTTATGGGTGTCCAACTTCTTTCTCCATGATGATAAAGGTTCCATACATCTCTTTTGAGCTCTTTGCTTTTCTTCTGTCTTTTGAATTTATGTTTATAGATTAGTCCCCCGAATTTCATAAATGTTTAGATGTAGCACCAGCTCAAAACATAGTAATATTAATGTTATTCCATGGTAGGAACTCTGCAACATGGAAGCTTCTTATGCCTCACTGGAAATTAGCTCTATCAGATTTACCAACAGATACATTTGGTCCATTTTAATGATCTTTTTCAATAGCACAAAATGCAACATTAATAGTGTTGTGTCCATTCTGCTGGCCACCAAGATAGTTACTTCTCTTCCTATTGCTTCGGAAACAGTACAAATTCTCTAGTTAGTGTTTAGTCGGTACCTTCATGATCTTCTAACGTAAAGATAAGAACAATACCTTAATGCAGTGATACTCAAGTTGAGGCTTGCGAGCTACAAGTGGCTCTTTAATGTGTCTCCTGCGGCTGTTTGCAGCACATGATATTAAAACACTGTGATTTAATTATTAACCAATCAGGATACTTTTATTATGTTATTAGTATCGATTGTAAACAGTAAATGAAACAATGAATTCACACTACTGTGGCTCTTTGGGGTAACGTTGATCGCTAATTTGGCTCCTGAACCATTGAGGGGTGAGTATCACTGCCTTAATATGTCGTGTGGATTCAAGAACAATGGACTAAATGACCTGAATTCTCAGTTCCACTGAGGGCCCTTTATACCATTCTGGTAGTGTAAAGGGGCCTTACAGTGGGTGTAAGTGTAATTTACACTTATATCTAACAGAGCTCAGGCCAATATTTCTTGCTTTGCTTTATTGTTTTCAAATAACTGCACATAATTTACTTTAGCTTGGTGAAGAGAATTTAAATGACACCAACACTTTACAGAGCTAGTTGTACTTCAGTAATATGTAAAGTTATTCATAACTTGACAGATAGATATGTTATGTACACAGTCAGTAAGTAAAATAAAATATCAGCAAACCTTCAGGATAAAAGTTGCTATATAAAAGTGTAAAAGCCTTATCAGATCATGATCAGATGAAAGACCATATACTTAATTTATGGTACCAGTTAATTCTTTGGACGTTATTAAGGAATCATGAAAAGCTCTTCTGTGGAGAAAGTGATCATTGAGATTGGCAATTAAGGACTCCTCAAGATATCTAGGGACCAGTGTTGATAGACTCTGAAGGAGCTACTCTTATGGCTTGTCTACACTTACCAGAAGATTGATGTTGCGGCAATCGATGCATCGGCGATCGATTTAGTGGGTCTAGTGAAGACCTGCTAAATCAACCACCAATCGCTCTCCCATCGACTCCTGTACTCCACCTGATCGAGAAGATTAAGGGGAGTTGATGGGATAGCGTCTCCCGTCAACGTCGCGTAGTGTGGACCCCACGGTAAGTATAGATCTAAGCTACGTTGATTTGAGTTACGCTATTCACGTAACCCAAATTGCGTAACTTAGATTGACTTTTTCCTTTGGTGTAGACAAGGCCTCAGATTCCTTGGCTGAGAGGACATAGTACATTCATGGATAGCTATACAAAAGGTGAAGCAAAAGAGGGGATGGAAAATGAGGAGAGCATTTAGGAAGAAACATTGGGTCCACAGAAAAGAGAAGCATATAGTATTATTATAAATGACTGTTAACATTCAACCCAGGATACCCTGAAAATACAGAAGAGGAAAACCTGTGCCTCACAGAAAATGTCCTTTAAGTAATAAAGTCTACAGATCAGGTAAAATGGGTACTTCAGCCTGCTTCCAGCTTGGGGGAAGAACCATACCTGTCAGTCACTGGCAGCAGGGGAATGCCCTGTCTTCTGAAATTCCCTTCAGTTGAGGTAAATTTCACAGCCAGTATAATTCAAATCTACTTTTCTAAATTACGTATTGCGGTAAATATACTCTGAAGAAAAAGCACAACAATTTCTTCTACAGCAGAACATGGTAAATTCTGCCTACCAAACCCAAGTCTTCAGATGTTAATTTCCATCTGTATTCTGGTCTCCAGGGTGGGGCATATCTGTGGACCTTATTACTTGAAGAAAGGAAATTTTCATATGAGCACGGATACATTTTACTGTTCTTATTCATGCTAAGGTCCACAGATCTCGCTACAATTGGATTTTAATAGCAGTGTGCATTCAGGGTGGGAAGCAGGATCATTCTTTTAAAGTAGATATCAAAAGTGAAATTGATTATATATAAATATCTCTTCTACCTTTTCTCTCTAAAATGTGGAGAAGACTGCTGTCAAAAGTAAAGAAATAGCATTGCCTACGATTGGATGACCAATACGCAGAATTTGGTGAATTTATGTATTGATGGCCATGTAGCCGTCTAATATATCTAAATGCAGGAGAGGATGACTACTCTACCCTGAGCCTAGCAGTTCTTCTAAGGACTGGACTTTGATGCTTAACCAAAGGAGGAACATTTCTTGAATTTACTTAGAGAATGAATGCTACGATAGGTATGAGAGGACTACCTTTCTAAATTAAAAGTACAATACTGTATCTTATTGGAGAAAGTTCCCATTTAAAATAGGCTCATCTAATTGGAGAACATAGCCATTGAGAGACCTACTCTAATGGATAGGAAGTATAATGACACCTCCTGCAGGGGTTCAGTCTGGGTAGTGTTATAAGGAGAAGAATGAAGATCCAAGGTTATGCTTTTACACTCCAAATAAAAAAATAGTAAAAGGACCAAAAAAGTGCCACCATGGCTAACCAGCAGACTAAAAGAGGTGATTAGAGGCAAAAAGGCATCTTATAAAAATTGGAAGTCAAATCCTACTGAGGAAAATAGAAAGGAGCATAAACTTAGGCAAGTCAAGTGCAAAAGAATAATAAGGCAGTCCAAAAAGGAATTTGAAGAGCAACTAGCAAAAGACACAAAAACTAACAGCAAAATTTTTTTTAAGTACATCAGAAACAGGAAGCCTGCCACACAGTCAGTTGGGTCACTGGATGATCAAGGTGTTAAAGGAGCAGTCATGGAAGACAAGGCTGTTGCAGAGTATCTAAATGAATTCTTTGCATCTGTCTTCACTGCAGAGCATTTGAGGGAGATTCCCAAACCAGAGTCATTCTTTTTAAATGACAAATCTGAGGAACTGCCCCAGATTGAGGTGTCAGTAGAGGAGGTTTTAGAACAAATTGATAAACAGTAATAAGTCACCTGAATAAGATGGTAGTCACCCAAGAGTTCTGAAGGAACTCAAATATGAAATTGCAGAACTACTAATGTGGTATATAACCTATTGCTATCCAGATGACTGGAGGATAGCTAATGTAATGCTGATTTTTAAAAAAGGCTAAAGAGGCAATCCTGGCAATTACAGGCTGGCAAACCTAACTTCAGAACCAGGCAAATAGGTTGAAACTATAGTAAAGAACAGAATTATCAGACACATAGATGAAGATGATGTGTTTGGGAAGAGTCAACTTGGATTTTTTAAAGAAAAATCGTAACTCACCAATGTATTAGAATTCTTTGAGGGGGTCAACAAGCATGCGGACAAAGGTGATCCAGTTGATATAGTGTACTGTGACTGCCACAAAGCCTTTGACAATCTCCCTCAGCAAAGATTCTTAAGCAAATTCCTCTCATGGATCAGTTAAAAGATAGGAAACAAAGATAGGAATAAATGGTCAGTTTTCACAATGTAAAGTCATAAATAGTGGGGTTCCTCCAAGACTCTGTACTGGGACCTGTGCTGTTCAAAATATTCATAAATAATTTGGAAAAGTTTGCAGATGATACTAAATTACTCAAGATAGTTAAATCCAAAACTGACTGTGAAGAATTACAAAGGGATCTCACAAAACCGGGTGACTGGAGAACAAAATGGCAGATGAAATTCAATGCTGGTAAATGCAAAGTAATGCACATTGGAAAACATAATCCCAACTATACATACAAAACGTTGGGGTCTAAATTAGCTGTTATCACTCAAGAAAGAGATCTTGGAGTCACTGTGGATAAATATCTGAAAACAGCTGCTCTGAAAAAAGCAGCAGCAGTCAAAACATTTAAGAGAATATTAGGAACCATTAGGAAAGGGATAGATAATAAGACAGAAAATATCATAGTGCCAGTATATAAATACATGGCATGCCCAGACCTTGAATACTGCATGCAGTTGTGGTCGCCCCACCTCAAAAAAGATATATTAGAAATGGAAAAGATACAGAGAAGGGCAACAAAATGATTAGGAATATAGAACAGCTTTTATACGAGGAGAGATTAAAAAGTCTGGGATTGTTCAGTGTAGAAAAGAGATGACTAAGGGGGGATATGATAGAGAGCTATAAATCATGAATGCTGTGGAGAAAGCGAATGGGTAAGCGTTATTTACCCGTTCACATAACACAAGAACCAGGGGTCACCCAACAAAATTATTAGGCAACTGATTTAAAACAAGTACTTCTTCACACAACACCTAGTCAACCTGTGGAACTCATTGCCAGGAGATGTTGTGAAAGCCAAAAGTATAACTGGGTTCAACAAAGAATTAGATAAGTTCATGGAGGATAGATCCATCAATGGCTATTAGCCAAGATGGTCAGAAACATAACCCTAAACCTCTGACTGCCAGAAGCTGGGAATGGAGAATGGGGGATGAATCAATTGATAATTGCCCTATTCTGTTCATTCTCTCTGAAGCATCTGGCACTGGCCACATTGGAAGACATGACACTGGACTCGATGGATCAGTGTTCTTATGCTCTATGACCTTGCAGCATTGGAGTAAGGTTGATGCTCTAAAAAAAGTGTTTAGGGTTGATAATTGTACAAAACTTCTTTTTCTTGAACATGCTGACAACATATTACAGAGACTTTACATTTTAACTTGGACATTTATACACCCACAGTAAAATCCTCCTGGAAGAACTCCAGGCTATGTTTCACTTATTTAACAGGGTAGTTAAACTATTGTCTTTGTATCAGCTAGTAGAATATGTTCTATTTGTTGACTTCTCTTCTGAGGTCCATGAGAGCAATAATCACTTTATCCAAGTATTCATTTTAAACCTGTCTGATCCCAGATGCAGGACTGGTCTTGCAATTGCAGACCTCTTCTGTGAGTCAGAGACATCCAAAGATGCAACACTAAGTTGATCAGGCCAGAGAGCCATAGTCGCTACAGCAAGAAAGGCATAAACATTGTCACTGTCACTCTCCCATTCCTATCTTTTCTATTGTCCTAGGGAACAGTGTAATAGCTGGTAAGACACATATCAGTGACCTTGCCCAGCTTTGCAAGATACCATTCACCAACTCGCATCCTGTGTCCTCACACAGAAAGGTTTACTGTTTCAAGATGCAAAGGTATTGATCAGCAACCTACCAAAATGTCTTATGGTGAGTGAGATATTTCTGCTAACATTCTTCTGAGACGAGACCTGGGGTACCTGATAGTACCCATCCTTAGCTCAGGTCTACGATTGACATCCCTGACAATCCCATGTGTGTTTGTTTGTCCTGAATCCAAGACATTCCAGGAACCACATTATACAGTGCTTTTCTGTCATCTTTCTCTCTGTACAGAAACCGGATCAGAAAAATTGTGTGGCAAAAGATAAGCAATTTCCTTCTTCCCTAAAGCCAATATTATTGGCTGATCCCGGCGAGAGACCCTGGAAGCACAGGATGAACAGTAATGATTGAAGTTGGGAAAAGAAAAATGCTGCCATCCCTCTGCAAAATATAGGAATTGTCTAAGGAGGGTTAAAATGGGAATGCTTTGAAGACAAGTCTCTTTTAGGAACTTAGTGAAATTAGGAACTTACTAAATTGAGTTTGTCAGCCTTTAAATTCCAGGGCTTGACACCTTTTGTCTCCCTGTCAGTTTCTTAAAGACAGCCTGGTGCAGGATTGTTACTTTTCTGCTATCCTTTTCTACTTCCCTTCCCTCTCTGTTCTCCCTCTTTTATAGCTGGCTTCATTTTATTTATTGGTCACAGCTGTGGTTGCTTGTCTCCAAGACTGGCAGTTCTGGGAGCGGTGCAGGGGTGTGGTCAGCATGATTACTGGTAAGCAGGGAAGGATCTCCTCTCCCTTCAGCCTCAACTCTGTATGAGGTTTGTAATGCTCATTACAATCACTAAGATAGCTGGGAACTGATTTGTCTCAGCATCTAATCCCAAATACCAATACCCTACGTACCTGTGTGAAACAGATGTGAATCCTACTCCCCACCCCAGTGTTAGCATTGCTTGTGAAAGCCTGGAGGGGCATTTAGGGTGTCCGATGACAATCCCTATTTGTTAATTTATTTAGCGGTGGTAGTCTGATGTCACCTGAGGGTTTCTGTAGTCTTTTCTATGAGTATGGTAGGAGCCAGAACTATAAGGTGACTGTTCCGATGACACTGAATTGCCTCGTCTTTCCATAAAGTTTTCCATTGTATCACAAAGACAACTGGGAATGGATTTGTTTCAGCATCTGATCCCAAAGACCAAAGCCCCATGTACCCGTGTGAAACACATCACAGAGTTTCCATGATCAAGGGAGGGAGCGGAGAGAATGCCTGCCTGGGTTTGGATGCCTGTAAAGGGCCTATATAGTGAGAGGCTACTTATTCAAGTAAAACTGGACACAGAGATTTCTCTGAAAATATTCAAGAGACTAGTGATACTTCTGTCCTCCAAGAGGCTAGGCTTATTTGTCTCCCCTCCCACACATGGGCTCTTTCTGGATCTCCCAAGGAAGGTACTGGCCTGGAGCTTAAGGATGGGCTCCACAAAAGCTCCACTCCTCTCTGTTGAATGGAATTCATATGAGCCAGATAGGCCTGTGTTTCCCCTGGAGGTCTCAGTCATGTTGTGTCCGGAGCCCTCCATCTGTGACCCATTGGTAAAAGAGGGGGAGGAGGTGGCTGAGACCTGCAGTCAGAGGTGTAGCTAGTGGCAGTGCTTAAACTGTGCCAGGGCTTAGCCCTGGCACCTCTAGGCTTGGCAGTTCATATTCCCAGCACCTTTGGGCTTGCTGCATCAGTTATGAAAGTAAAAAAAAATTGCTTGAGCCTCATCACCTCATTGCGTGAGCCCCAGCACCTCTTTTATTACAAATTAAGCACTGGCAGGTGGTGCGGGCTATGGAGACTCAGACACGATCTTCCATCTGGTGCTCTGCCCTTCTGCCTTCACTCCCTCCTGGGAGACGTCTGCTTGCCCCGGGGCCAGTTCTTGTCCAATCCTGCCAGAGGAGGGAGCTAAGGTATCCCCACTGAGCCTGGGCTGCATCTTATTCAGCACAGCCAGCCTCTCCAGTCCTGCCTGGCTCCTATTCTACCCAGGAAAGGGTGTGGGGAGGTGATCTGGCCCAGACAGGACTATGAGGGAACCGCATTCTTCCCACAGAGCTGGCTGAATTCTTTAACGAGACACTCAATAATGTGGGGGAGCATGAGACACAGACCCTTCCTTTTGCCTCTGCCTTTTCTTGGCTTAGCTCTGTCCTTGAAGCTGGCAGGAGCACCAGCTTCAGTAAATGCCCCAGAAAGGGAAGGAGAGCTGACAGGACAATGTCCCCAAAAGCAAATGCAGCCTTGGGACATGACTGGGAATCAGACAGAACCAAATTGTTAGTCTAAAAAATTAAAATAAATTTAGAATTTTCCTGAGAAATCTGCAGGGAGGTCTGGCTGAGCCACTGGCCAGTGTGGAGGCAGAGAAACCTGGAGGGAACATCAGGAAGCAAGGTACTTCCCTACTCCCAGTGGCTGACAGGGCTGGTTCTGCCTCCAAGCTCCAAGCAGGCTAAAGTACCCATTGTAGTGGATCTGTGGACATTAACAAGAAGAAGAAAGGAGCAATTTTTGCATAAAAAAAAGTGAAATGTACTTTTAAATTAGTAAATTTGCCTTAGGGCCCCTGCTATCATTAATGTATAGCAGCCCTCCTAGTAATAAATTATGTTCCCTTGGATGACACACAGCATATAAAAAAGCCATCTGTTATCTACTTCGCACCAAATCAAGAGTGTGGGATGGAAGTGAGAGCGCACCTTTTGTGCCCTGCGCTTGTCTGCTCGTTGATTCTGGTGGTAGATACGACTGAAGTTGGAGACAATTACAGGAACTGGCAGAGCAATGACTAAGACCCCACTCAGGGAACAAATTGAACCAAAAATCTTCCCAGCTATTGTCTTCGGCACCATGTCACCATACCTGGGTTAAAGAAAACAAAATCTATTTAAAAACATTAACTACTCTTAAGTATCAGATTTAAAGTCAAACTAGCTAGAAACTATTTTTACTATAATTTTCAAAGAACATTTCATACACATATACATTTGTCTGTATGTCTATGTGCTGTATGTACGTAAATCATTTCCATTTTAATTTAGTGCTTAAGTTGACACAGTTCCTAGATCTGGATCTAAATATTTTTTCATTCCTTCAAACCTCCTGGCAATCCACAGACTTGCTGGGACTTGCAGACACCTCTTTTTGATGCTAGATACTGGTTTTCTAGTAAAGGAGGAATACAGCAACATTAAGAATTATCTAGAGGAACTTCAACTGACAGCTTATAGAGAGGATTCTGTTCTCTGCACCCAGTAGTTTGTTGTATTGTAGCGCAAAATGTGTAACTGAGTGTTACTGAGTTCAAGAATAAGCTAAATATCCTTAAGTTACATTTGCTGTTTAATTTGGTTGGGTTATTAATTACTATTAAACATTTACATAGGACTGTAAATTTGCATAGCATGTTACACAACATAGGTAAGACACACTCCCAATCCCAAAGATCTTACAGTCTACATAGGACAAGACCAAACACAAAGCAAGCTGTAGGATAACATTGCAGGAGAGGCAATGTTTGGGAGTTGCTCTGATAAGAATAAAACATGTTTTACACAGGGATTTGAAGGATAAGAGAGAGGTGGGTGAAAACAGGGAGACTCTTCTAGGCACTTGGCAGGTCCAAACCCAAGAATGAGAGAAGGAGATGAAGGGACGAGTAACACAGAGATGGGGGCACGGCATAGGGAGCAGGACGGGATATCAGTAGAAATGAGAGCAGAGGTATGTGTCAGGGCAAGATTCAGTAGCCTTTAAGGTGAGGCGAAGCGGCTTGATTTTATAGGGTAAGAAATGAAGTGCTAATGGAGGGAATCAAGTAAGCAGGTGATATTATAGCCCGGAACAACCTATGTAATGATGGTAATGACCATACTTATTTTATCTAAAAAGAACTGTCTAGTGGCTTTACAAGACCGGGCCAGAACAACATATAAAACGGTATGTTACACTGATAGATACTAAAACACCTCCTGTAGTTTTAGTTTTGTTAATCACATTTGTTAAAAACTAGTGACACCAATACTGATCCTGCAAAAATGGGTAGAAAGAGTAGCATAGGATGGGTTCTATCTTTTAAAGACTAAATGCGGATGGTGTGAGGAGCAGGATACTTTAGGACTGGAAAGAGACCAGAAAGAGACCCATACTTTCCATTAAGTTAGCAGCGGTATCTCACAATACAGGTGTCCCCAGCACCCACCTTACATTTTGGGGGGGGGTATAATCTTTATATTTCCCCCCAGTACAACACAACACACATCAGATAGCCTATATATTTACATATTTAGAAAGACTTATTTATACTTATGCATGATCTAAAATTTCAAGATGGTGCTTAAAGTTAGGTTTCTAAATCCATGTTAGGCACCTAAATAAAGAGCCTGATTTTCAAAAGTGCAAAGCAACTAAAAGCTCCCATTGTCACTAATGGAACATTGTGGACAGTTAGAAGGCAGTTCTGGCTCCGTTTTTGTTTGCATTTGTTGTGGAATAAAACACTCTGTTGGTAATATAATTGTATGTTTGTGCAAGTCTACTGCAGTTTGATGTTAATGGTAGCAAGGACTCTAGGCCAGTCAGCTTCCAATATTTCAGCAGCCATGTATATATTCCAAGGCTGTGACACAGGATGATATTTTTCCATAGTATTCCAAAGAGTTATATAAAACTTGGAAATAAAATGTTTAGGATTGTTTGTATAGTGAAGATGTTTCTCTGTGTCTGTTGTGTTAAATGACAGTAAAGAGCTGGATTTAGCTTCAGCTATGAAGTATCCCAGTTCTGACTACCTTTCCTATTTCTACTTGAATAAGGAAAAACAATAAAACATTTTCCAACTATAATCTTATTTGGCCCTTAGTTAGTGTTAATAATATCCTCCACCTTATTGATAGCTGTAATTTGTGCATGGCAGTAATTTGTCTAATTTAAGTTTTCTCCTGCTGATAAACACTGTGCTGAAGATGTTAAAGTGTACTTATGTTCAGAAGAGTGACTATGTAGAAATGACAGCTTCTTAATCAACCCTGTGGGTAGTCAGAATCATAGCTGCTCAGTTTTGTGACAAAACTAAAGGTTTTCCTACATTTATTCGGTTTAGGTCTACTATCCTATGGGACCTGGTTTCTATTCTGGTACATGCCACAACAAAATAGTTAACTAAGTTCCAGCTGGAGGGCCAAATTTTACATTCAGTTATACCTGTAATAACCACACCACAATGTCTTTGTTCCTAATGCTGGAACAAGCCCAGATAAAGTGGGAGGGTTGGGCAATGGCTTGGCAAGCCATCCCTGTAAAACATCTCTAGCTTTGACATGCAGAAGAAAACACACAATGTTAGCAATTTCATCTGCTTTATCTGCTTCAGCAGTTTCATCTACTACTCACAACGGAACCAAGCTTCAGGATTCATCTAAATCTTCTACTGCATGCAGAGGACTCACACTATATGATGATGATTCTTCCATAAACAGAAATGGGAGGAAAGCACCTGACATAAAGATGGTATGTCCCCTTCTGAAGCAACATCAGTATCTGAGGATGGACCATGAAATGGCTGATCATAAACAGCGGTCGGAAAGAGGACTCTCCTGGCTGAAGAACTGGAAAGGTTGACTGTTGTATGTGGCATGCAGGAGACATGGTGGGATTTAAACACTGACTGCACAACTCTGACTTGTAGCAGTCAGACCTTTCAATTGTTGCATGCCTAATGACACATCTGTAGGGCACACTAGTGTTGCTTTGATTTTGTCCCTGTGGCGCAATCTGCACAACTGACTTGACAGGCTTATTGTCCATGCCTGATAGCCATCATTTTGAGTTTGAAGGTAGGATGTATGGTAGTTATTAGTGGATATGCTCAACATGACACAAGGCCTGATGCTGAAAAAGATGCTTTTTATACCATGTTAGAGAATGTTGTATCTAGTATGTACCCTGACTTCATATGGTCATCTTAGAAGATATGAGCATGAGAATTGGCCATGATAGAACTGGATTTGAACTAGTACTGGGACCACACAGTTTACCGGAGGAGAGATCAGATAATTGTTTTCATCTATTAGAATTTGCTTCCCCACATGAACTATTTTTAATGCCTACCTGGTTTCAGCACAAGAACTGCTATACGTTTACTTTTCAATATCCATTGGGTGACAATACAACCTTGGATCATGTTCTAGTTTGGAAACAGTATGTATGTGTATTTAGGAGTGCTGATCTTGCTCTGGAATCTGATAATCAACTCCTAACAGCGATGATGATGTTCCATTTAATAAAGTTCCAAAGACTGGTACCTACTGCATTGAAACGTTTACATGTCGATAAGCTTCATGATGAAGCAATTGCTAATAATTACATGGGTAGCAATTTCCAACAAATATTCTATATTGGATTACCAGCTGTCTAACGCCCAGGAAGAATGGGCTTTATTTTGGGATTCTATCACAGAGATTGCTGGAGAACAACTGGGACTAAAGAGAATGAAAAAGCAATATTAGATTACAAATGATGCCATCAAAGTATGAGTGAGAAAAAAAGAGGGATGGTGCAGAATGGATGCACTGGAAGGTCAGAATCAAGTCAGTGAATGGAAGAGGAAATGGGCAATAGAGGAAAAGCAATGTCTTGAATGAGCAGTCATGAGGGCCTGTGAGAATGATCATAATCAACGGTGGAATGGTATGGCACAGTGTATTCAGAAAGCCTCTGAAAGACATATCCAGAAATGTGTATTTGAGACTTTGAAGTTCCTAAATTTTACATTCAGTGTGGTTTCTATACAGCTCAATTTACAATCCTTGGTATATATGTTCTGTGGAACCTTACTGAAAAATGACTAGAGCAAGAGAAGGAAGTTATCACCACATTTACAGATTACCAACCGCTTTTGACTCAGTGGATACTGCTATGCCTGTCTGGTGTGCCTGAGGACTTAATGTGCCCAATGGAGGAATTGTACCACGGTACATTTAGCCATATGAAGATAAATGATTGTTAATTGCAGGCTGGTTTTCAGTAGACTTGGGAGTATGCCAGGGATGCATTCTATCACCTACATTATTTAATGTTCTAATAGACTATTTGATGACAAAGCTGATTGAGGCCAAAGTAGGAGGTGGGAAATTTAAAGATTCATCGTTAGAGGATCTCGAGTATGTGGATGATATTGTCTTACTTGGGCTGACTACTGACCAACTACAGCTAATGCTGGAAGAGCTGCTAAAAACTGCAGAATCTATGGGACTTTGATTAACCAAAGCTAAGCATGCCTCCTATAAAATGGAAATGACCTGCTGATGCTGCATGTATATGGCAATTACACTGAATGGGTGGATAGTTTTATCTGTCTGGTAGTCAGTTGACAGCAGAAGGTTCTATATCTGAAGAAGTCACACATCGGACCAGTCTTGCATGAATGGCATTTCAATATCTTCAAAGGACTTTATTTGGGTGGCGTGATGGTGTGTGATAACTAAGATACAAGTATTCAATGCGGTAGTAATAACAACTTTTACATGGAGCAGAAACAGCTGAGGAAAGGAAACTAAACAGTTCTCAGTATTGAAAGTTACAGTGTATTCTTAACATCCATTGGTTTGATTTTGTCACAAATGAGGAGATATGTAGAAGTTCCTGGCAAGTTGCAGTCTTGTACCAGATGAGAAGAGGATGACTGCAATCGTGGGGTTATGTGCAAGGTGCAGAAGAAGGTTTATAGAGCTGAGGTCGAAGGAAGTAGAACATGAAGCTGATCACAGATGAGGTTGGAAAATGCAATTCTGAGGGATTTAAGAAGCCTCAATCCTCCCATACTGACTTTTGCCAAAGGAAGAAGACTTGCAAGGGACTGTTCAAGAGGGAAGTCCATTCTATACACACCTGTGGCTAGATTATAGCTCTGTGAATCTGCTGCTATATCTGTAATACATCACTGACTTCAGACAATGGAGTTGCACAGTGTATAAATGAGGGCATAATTTGGCCCAAAGAAACTTTCTTTTTTACTAGTGATGATGCATGAACCAGAGAAAGCACAGCTTGATTTTTCAAATGTCAGGGTTTGTAATATTGCAAGATCAGCAAAGTGGGGCAGTGCCAGAGGGCTATTTAGCTACTGAGGTTCTTTGTGTGTCATGGATTCTTCACACAAGTCATTTAAAACATGCTAATGTTTTCGGGGCAATCAATGTGCTATCTTCTGGGCAACAGCAACAAATTCGCAAAGACCTGGGAATTGTGACCTGGAATATAGGTTCATTATGGATAGGTTAGGAGAGGAGGTTGAGGCAATGACTAGAATGAAAATCTGTATACTATGTCTGCAGGAAACGAGGTGGCATGGAGGCAAAAGTCAAATCTTGAAAGATGGATTTCAACTTTTTTGGTCTGGAGGAAAAAAAATGAATGGGGGTAGCCATCATCATAAGGCCAGAGATTGCTCAGGGTGTAGAAAGAAAAGACCAATTGATAGCAGTAGAATTGATGATAGAGAGTAAGATTATATGTGTGATGTCAGCATATGCTCCACAGCAAGGCAGACTTATGGAAGACAAGGAGAGCTTTAGAAATGAGCAGGCAGAAGTGGTGGTTATGGTTGAGAGTAACACCTTGTTACCTGTCAGTGGTGATTTAAACTGCCTCGTTGCTGAAGGGAGCCCAGTAGAAGGAGTGGTGGGTTAATTTGGCTTTGGTACAATAAATGCAAAAGAAGAGAAGTAGGTTGAGTGGTGTTTTTTAATGGCTTTTCAGTGGCGAATACATAGCTTGAAAAAAGAGACTCCCACCTAGTGACATACTACAGTGGAAAAACTAAAGCCCAGGTGTACTATATTTTGATAAGAAGAGAACATATGAAAATGGTGAAAGATGTAAAGGTTATACCGAGTGAATATGTGTCAGAACAATGCAACCTGAGAAATCAGGAGAGAAGATGAAATTGAGGAAGAAATGGGAAGTGGGGGAGGTCAAGAGAAAGGAACAGTTCTGCCACAAAAAAAAAGGAAGGCTTTCATGCTTTGCCAGCAACAATGAAGTCAGTGGAGGAAGAATGAAGGAAATTAAAAGACTGTTTCATTAAGTCAATGGAGGTAACATGTAGCAGAACAAGTGATAAGCTGGGTGCTTTCAGAGAACAAGCTGATGGTGGAAGTTGGATGTACAAGTGAAATTAAAAAGAAATGATTATTCAAAGAGTTTGATGAAGCAGGTTGTGATAATGAGATATGGAAGAAATTAGGGGAAAGATGAATTTAGGACTCTCCTGCTGATAATAGCTCATCTTAATTAATGAGCCTCTTACATTTGGTATAGCTACTTCCACTTTTTCATGTTCTCTGTATGTATATATATCTTCTTACTATATGTTCCATTCTATGCATCTGATGAAGTGGGCTGTGAGTTCAATCCTTGAGGGGGCCACTTAGGGATCTGGGGCAAAATCAGTACTTGGTCCTGCTAGTAAAGGCAGGGGGCTGGACTCAATGACCTTTCAAGGTCCCTTCCAGTTCTAGGAGATTGGATATCTCCATAAGAAAAAGCTTATGCTCAAATAAATTTGTTAGTCTCTAAGGTGCCTCAAGTACTCCTGTTCTTTTTAGGACTCTCAATCATAGATAGGCTGGAGAGCACACCTTTGAGGTGGGCTGGACATGTGAAAAGAATGGGAGAATGGAAGAACAGCCAGTAAAGAAATCTTTGGAGGAAGATGACAGCAAGAAAGGATGTTGAAGACTGAGGATATGATGGAAAGCTCTGTCAAGAGGAGTCTGAAGAGAAAAGGACTGAAACTTCAAGACCTAGAAACCCGTGCAAGGGACCAGAAGAAGTGAAGAACTGTGGGCACCTCGCAGAGGCAACGTGTGGGGAGGCATGTGGGGTCATGTGTCCCCTCAGATTTGCTCCTTGGCATGGACTGAGCATGCTCAGTAACACTGCTGAAGTTGGCTGCCCTCACTCTGCCCCCAGCCCACTATCTGTAGTCATGGGTTGTCTCTGCAAGCCCAAGTGAAGTGAAGAGAAGGGAGGCTGAGTTTTGTAAAACTTGTATTATAAAGTGGGAAAACTATCTTGTTACTTGACAACTGAGCAAATTTGATCTTGAAGTCACTGAAATACAACAAAATGGAAGCCCTTTTTTTCAAAATAGGTAGTAGCTAAAACCTTAATGTCTGGTTCTCTCTCATCTTATTGTTATACAAATTATAATAGTGAGTGCATTTTCCTTCTCCACATTTTTTCAGTTGCAATTTTTGCAAGTCTCTTTATCAAAATTGCATATAATGCATATGAACCTATTATTGTGGAACATATCTTAGTCAATGCTTTGGTCCTCATTATTTGTATTAACTTTCTACCTAATTTTGTAACATAACAAAAGGACATCATAAGATTGTATTCTTTAGCTGACTGAACAAAAATAGTACCACTGATTCCTGTATTATTCACATGTGTTCTGCTTTATTATCGAGGAAAGTGAAGTGAAAAGGATATGACAAATTAGATGTGCACTTGTGGTGTGTCAGTTAAGCTATATCATACCAGAAGTCAAAACTGCATTATC
This sequence comes from Malaclemys terrapin pileata, assembly GCF_027887155.1. Lineage (NCBI taxonomy): Eukaryota > Metazoa > Chordata > Testudines > Emydidae > Malaclemys > Malaclemys terrapin. Next base: position 44,165,713 of record NC_071505.1, read on the forward strand.
AAATGAATAATTCTTGGGAAATGGATGAAATTTAGCTTTAATCTTGTGTTCAACAACAGACCATTGTTCCATGTCTGATTCCTCATTGTAAGGGATAATATCAAGTTAATGGATTGTCTCCTTATGCTGATAGACCACTGGACCTTTCTAAGTGGTGGTCTGAGGAACATGGGTGTGATTTCCTATGGTTTTGCATGAGAAACATGGGAGCCAGGACTGTACCTTTTACAAGCTAACAACTAAATTTATGGCATCTTGGATAACATGGGCATCAGGGAATTCCCACAACTGGTGTAATGTGTGGGATTATTAATGTGGGGTGTTCTGTAACATTTACATTAGTAGATCAGTATTTGTCTATCAATGTATCCATCCATCTATAATACCTATTAGCGCTGTCAGTAGTGGTCATTGCACATCAGTTACTCTGCCTAATGGGTGGAACATATTTTTTATTGACATGGCCTCATTTCAAGAAATATCAGACAATATTGTCCATATTTGTGGCATTGTGGGCTAACAGCACCATTCTTTGACCCATTTTGAATCTCATGCAGACTGTTTTCTCAGGCTGGTCCTCTGATGGGTCTAAGGCGGAAGCTGTGGAAATCCCTACATCGAGTACGGAGATGTCATAGTTCTGCATTGCAACTCAAAAAATCATGTTTGTCATTTTTCCGTGATGTGAGTGGAGAGGGTAATGCTCAAAATTTTAAATGGAGAAGAGAGACACTTCCGCATAGTCCACATACAATTATTTATCTGGTCAAGAGAGTCTTTTTTTTTTTAAAAGTGCAACAGAAGAGTAATTTTTTTATTTTGGTGCAATAACATCACTTGCATGCAGCTATCACTCAGCAATCTTTTTTGTGGTTGCTTAACACTGTAAATATGTCTTAGGAACGTAACGTTTGCTACAGAAGGAAATGTTAAACAAAGGTTAGGCTGTGATAGAAAACTCCCAGAAAGAATTAAACTGGGCATAATAGGCATCCTTCTAAATGTGTAGGGTATATTACTTAGGAATAAATCTAGTGTATGCATTTTACACAGACTAAACATTGTTAAAGCAAACAGTGAAAAATGACCAGCATTTCAGGCATAATAAGTGCAATAAATTCAAAACCCACTAGAGGGCATAAAACACCATTAGAAAACTAACATTTATTTGGGCATACGCTTTTGTGGGTAAAAAACCCACTTCTTCAGATGCCCAAATAAATCGGTTAGTCTTTAAGGTGCCACCACACTCCTCGTTGTGTTTGTGGATACAGACTTACATGGCAACCCCTCTGATATTAGAAAACTCATTTTTATATTGCTACATACATGTTGCGTACAAACATACAGTTCCAATTCACTTACATTCTCTATATAAGTCCTATATTGTGTGGGGTTTTCTTATATAACTTCCTCTTTATTTACTGAAAAAGGAATAGTAGTGTTTCTTTTTTCAAACTTATGAAAAGGCATTACAAAGAATGTAGTAAAATAAATGGCAGGCCATTAAAATGAACTTGATAGTGTTCCTTTGAAAAGGCAAGGTAATTTCCAACTAAAGAATGGCAAATCCCCCTCTCACTCCACCCCACAAAAAATCACAGATGTAGATTGTAGCCTTTGTCAAAACCAGGTTTGGTTTGGACATGGAGGAACTTCATGCCCCCTGGGAACACTTATCCCTGTCCCTTTTTTCCTTTCAGGCCCAAGTTTCTTTCACTGGGGATTGTTAAACTCATCCGCAAAGTTTCGATCTGAGTTTTTGAATTAGACCATCTCTAGTTTTCACAAACACTATCCTAAATGTTAGTGGATAAGGGATGTTCTTGCTCTTTATTTGTTCGCCTAAGCTGCCAAAGTGGTCTAACAATTTCCCTCCTCCAATCTCCATGGTGAGTTCATGGAACTGTTCCCTTGATTCCTATCATGATTAATGCCAATTCTATGTTCAATAGTAGCTTCATGCACAGCCCCAAAGGCTGTTCTCTTAAGACTCTCAGTGAAGAGTATACAGTTGTTCATCTGACCATTCATTTAGCCAGCCAGCCAATCATGCACTTACACGTAGTTGCAGATGGGGGAAGCAAGAAAAGCAGTTCTTGGACTCTATGACACTGGCAATTGCTATGATAAATCTACACCCTTACCTTGACCTTAAAAATAGCCTAATGATTTTGAAATTTCTAATAATACAATAGATTGTTGTTGAAGCAAAATCCAGAGCATTGTATGCATTATCCCAAATTTTATTCCAACCTAGAGAGATTCTGTATGGAGTTGTAAACCATTTTTCTCCTTGTTTTTACATAGGGCCTTCAGAGGCCCTATGTTGCAATAACCATCTCTTCTGCTGAATAGTGATGGACATGGTTCCCTCCAGAGCCCATGAATGGTGCTCCAAGCATTGGCCAGAGTGATCACTCAAACAATGAAAGCACTCCCTCCTCTCAAGGGTTGATGTGCTCAGGTCTTCCTAACCTAAAATGCAAGACAGACAAACTCACATCTCCATATGGGAGTGCACTATGTTGCCCCTAGGACTGCCAGGTTGGCTGAGGTAAACATTTCTCAAATAGAAAGTTTCTAATAAAATAGTAATTCTTTACACTTATACAAGAGCTTTCAGCCTAGAACCTTAAAGTGACTTGTAAAAGTGGGTATAAGTATTCTGATTTTGCAGATGGAAAATTATGCACAGAAAGGCTAAAAGATTTGACCTAGCTTATACAATGAGTCTGTGGCAGTCAGGAAAAGAACCCAGGTCACCTGATCTGTAGTTCTCTGATTCACCTCACTGCTAAAACCGGTTGAAATTCTCTCCCTCCTCCTGCCCTTGTGGAAAATTTTGACTTTTTTGGAACTTGCTGAGCTGCTGTGATGCATCATGGGAGTTCCAGGCCATGTTCGGTCATGGGAGGAGTAGTTCAGCTGGGGAAACCAGCCTATAGAGAAGATAGGAGGGCATGACAAGTCAAACAGCAACTACTCCATGGCACTATAGCAGCATTTCTTAAGTGAAATTTTTGAATTTTCAGCTGAAACCCCCAAAAATGTGAGTTTTAGTTTTTGATGAAAAGTCTATTTTTTCTGTGGAAAGCAGGCACTTTTCACACAAATTTTCACAAAATAAATTTCTTTAGTCAAAAACCCAATTTTCCACAGGAAAAAAAAACAGTTTTGACAGAAAAGCACTTACCAGTCTGTCTTATTATTTTTACTTATAGTACAGGGGTGCCCACAGTGTGCTAGGCATCCTCACATATGAGGAATGTGGGCCTTTCCTGAAGAGTTTACGATCTATGTCCCCACTCCTGCAAGCTGCTTCATGAGAATGGAATCCTGTGCCCATGTGAATTCACAGAGACACTGAAATGGTCTGAGAGGAGTGGCTTGCACAATCAGCATCGAAGAATGGATAATCCTAGCTTGTTTATGAGTAATTTTATTTCTAAAGTGCTCTCATCAGGGGGCTGTTCTGATAATTAAAAATAACAATTCTGGCAATGCTGGCAGATCTTTGGGAATAGCAAGATTAGCAGAATCCTTATATACAGGGCTAGATCAAGGCAGAGGCACTAACGGCCCATGCCTGAGGTGTCATCTCCTGGAGGCATATGATGGATCAGACTCCAACATTTCATTAAAAAAAAAAAAAAGTATTTCTAGCTCTTATGCATGTAAAAAACAAACTTGAAGTCATGAACCAAGAATGCCTGTCCAAATGCAGAGAGCCTAACTGTGAACTCCCCATTCACCTTAACTCTAAAACATGCTATCTAGATACCATTTATTCACAAATCAGTTCTAAACAGCCCAATTAACGTAGAAGATGAGGATAATTCTCCAGTGCTAGCAAGATGCACTGTTGAATACTTTCCTTTTGAGATCAGCTAAAAAAAAAAAAAAAAAATCCCCTTAGTGAAGTACTGAAACTGTTTTGACAACAGAACAAAAATGCCAAACATGAAGCAATATTATAGAGATGTCAAATTATATTTGACAATTGCAAAATGGTTTCCTTGTCTGAGAAGGATGCAGTAAATTGTTATAAAGCTGTTCCCTAGTGCTTCCAAGCTACTTGGTGACTAAACACTGGCAAGTGGACACTAATTAGTCATCTATCTCAGCATTGCATCCTACAGCAGATAATTTAAAATGCCATTGGTGATAAGTTTAAGCAGCATGCATGTGCCTTTCAACTGTGTTGCCTTGAGTCTTGGTAAACAGTTTGAGTTTACCATTTAAAAATTAACCAAGTTGTCATTGGGGACTATTTCCATTTTTAAAAAGAGATACTATACATTAATGTGGCATGATTTTGGGCTATGGTATTTGAAAATTAAATATAAAATTAAAGTTTTTTTCCTCCATTTCAAAACAAAGGGCAGGGGAAAATGTTTTCTTTTTTAAAAATCTTTTTTGTACTAAGAAAATGATATCTGATTGTTATGAAATATATTTTTAACTTCAAAAACTAGATCCTTTATCATGTTTACTTTCAGATTTTCTGATACCATGGTGATGAGCATGGAATAAATGCTTGGTTGGATAATTATTGGTAGAATATACATAACGAGTACAAGAGTTAGCAATCCTTCCAATGTATTTTTCTCCTGTAGCTCAGATGCTCTATACTGTGTGTATACTATGTAGGGAAAATTAAATTTTCAGTTTGTTATATTAAGCAAACAATAAATAAGTCAAAGAAAAAATGACAAAAGATCAGAGGACAAGTTGGATCTTTTCAGTGGCAACTCTGAGTTAACTACCTCTTTAACAGAAAATATTCCAAGGCTTTGCACATAGTAGTCACTACGTACATGGTCATTACACAATTTTTCAACAGGTATATATTTTTTATATATATAGTGTGTGTATTATATACACACACACAGCACAGACATGTATGCATAGAGGGGTTAGATTGTCTAGCTCTTTCAAGATACAGAAATGAACTGAAAAGGGAGATATGGACAAGGTTTGAGATAGTATATGTTTTGTGTGGCACCCTGCAACAGAGAGCTACTGTTTTCTATATGAAACCACAACATGTCATGAGGTGTATTAAACAACATTGGTGCAGCAAGACATATTAAAAATAACATTGTCTTATTTCACACCAATGTCCTTACTACATTTTCAGCATTGTACTGGTTGGAACTGGAAATATTGATCTCGTACTCATTGGCAGCTCAGGGATCCTCATCACTGGCAAGTAGCTGACAATGAGAATAAAGTTTTTTTGTTGTGACTCCGATGCCATTTGATAATGAATCAATATTTACAATACTATAGCTCTGTAAAATATGCTTCAGGAACAGTGCGGTGCAGAGTAGCCTCACCATAAAAAAGAGTATTCCTACTTAATATCATTGTAACACTGTTTCAGGGGAGGGGTAAAAGTATTGCACAGTTTTGGTTCTATGGAAACCAATTTTTTGGTTGGTTTTCTTTTACAAAATTTCCTTCTCAGACAAATTGAACTAAGAAAAAAAGGAGGTAACATTTTACATTAGATGAGGAAAGAACAACTAGCATGAAAGAGAGAGATGGACATTGTTACCTGGCTTTCTAATATGCACACATTCTGGAAGTGGTACATGATGACTAATACTATAGTATAATATAATACTTTTCCCTTTATATCCACTTTCTTATTTAGGTCCCCCCTCCCCGCATGTCCTGCAAGTTATCTATCTACCTGGTACTTATGGCCATAGTCATCACCATAGTATTTCACTGCTTCATAGTCATTAATGGATTTTATTCTCACACCACCATTGTGGGGGGGGGGGGGAGAGGTGTATAAGCTGTTTCATGCGAGTGATCCATGCAACTATGAAATTTATTGGGCTCCATGCAGGGATCCTCCCAGATAGATCCATTTGTAGGATCTACACTCTAGATTGTAAGTGCTTTGGGCAGGAGCACCGCCAGCTTTTTTGCCTCCCTAGGCTGCGGAAGGTCCCGCCCCCGACAGAGGTGGTGGAAGGTCCCGCCCCCGAAATGTCGACAATGACCGGGGCGGCCAAAGATCCGGTTGCCGCCCCCCAAATGTTAGTGCCCAAGGTGACCGCCTAGGTCGCCCAATGGGTTGCACCGGCCCTGGCTTTGGGGCAGACTCTGCCTCTTCCTTTGTGCATTGAAAACTTCTAGTACATTTTGGAAGATATCACAGTCTAAATAATAATAAAAATATATGTCTTGTTGGCCCTGACCCTGAAAACACTTATGCATATTTTTAACGTTAGGCATGTGGCCAGCACCATTGATTCCAAGAGCAAAAGAGTGACTTTAGTGGAGCTATTCAGGTGGTTAAAGTTAAAGCAGCCTTCCACATACTCAGAGAATTAGTAAGTAAGGTTCCATGGAGGAAAGTCTAAGGGATAAAGGAGTTCAGGGGAGCCGGTAGTTTCTCAAAAAGATTAATATTAAAGTCACAACAGCAAACTATCCAGATGCAAAGGAAATAGAGGAAAAATAGTAAGAGACCAATATGACTGCACCAGCAGCTCTTCAGTGACTAGAAAACCAGAAAGGAATCCTACAAAAGCAGAAACATGGATGATTTGCTAAGGATCAGTGTAAAAGGACTAGCACAATCTTCTAGCACGGGACATAAAAGGCAAGAAGAAGAAGTTCTATAAATACATTAGGAACAAGAGAAAGGCAAAAAAAAAGTATACGTCCACTAGTTAGCAGGGAAGGAGAGCTGATAACAGAGGACACAAAGGCTGAGATGTTTAATGTTTATTTGGCTTCAGTTTTCACTAAAGAAAATTGTTACTGGATGCTTAACATGATTAATAGTAATAACAAGAGGGAAGGAACACAAGCCAAAATAGAGAAAGAACAGATTAAAGAATATTTACATAAATTAGAGGTATTCAAGTCAGCAGGGCCTGATAAAATTCACTCTAGGGTACTTAAGGAACTAGCAGAAACAATCTCTGAACCATTAGCCATTATCTATGAAAACTCATGGAGGACAGGTGAGGTCCGAGAGGACTGGAGAAGGGCAACCATAGCACTTATCTGTAAAAAGGGAACAAAGAGGACTCAGAGAATTATAGACCAGTGATCCTAACGTTGATACCTGGAAAGATATTGAATAAATTATTAAACAATCAAATTGTAAGCACCTGGGACACTAGATGGGGAGGGCTCTGAGTTACTACAGAGAATTCTTTCCCAGGTGTCTGACTGGTGCATCTTGCCCACATGCTTAAGGTCTAACTGATTGCCACATTTGGGGTCGGGAAGGAATTTTCCCCAGATGTTAGGGGTCCATTACAGGAATGGGTGGGTGAGGTTCTGTGGCCTGCAATGCGCAGGTCAGACTAGATGATCACTATGGTCCCTTCTGACCTTAAAGCCTATGAGTCTATAAGTAATAGCCAACATGGATTTGTCAAGAATAACTTAGGCCAAACCAACCCAATTTCCTTCTTTCACGGAGTTCCTGACCGGGGGGTGGGTAGGGAGGTAGACATGATTTATCTCAATTTTAATAAAGCTTTTGACTTTGCACTTCAAGATATTCTCATAAAAATAGATGAAATTACTATAAAGTGGGTGCAAAACTGGTTGAAAAAAACATTCTCCGAGAGTAGATATCAATGGTTTGCTGATAAATTGGGAAGATGTATCTAAGTGGGGTCCTGAGTCAGGTACTATTCAATATTAATTGACTTGCCCAAGGTCATACAGCAAGAGAAGCCAGTTCCAGGCTTTACTAAGTCTCCCCATTATGGAATAAGGCTTGTTACATACACTAGCTGATCCCAAATCCAAGCTACTACAACATCTAAAAAAAGACCTTTCCCTAGATTGATTGTTTTTTATTTATATGCTGTTTGTTCACCTTACAAATATTACATTCACATGTCTATTCCCAGCTGGGAATGCATTGTGTAGGCCAACTCCCAAGTACAGCAACTAAAAATGGGCCTGAGTTGTGAAGTTCAGATCCAGACTCAGATCCAAACTGAACTTCTTCAAAGTTTGTGGGTGTTCTTTTCTGATGTACTCACTCAATTCAGTAGGGGGACCATCCAGTGTTCTGGTCTAGGCCCAATGATATTCATGGGAATTTCATGTATACTCCATTTATTAATCAACTGATCCCTTAGATTTCCTTTAGGGTACAGTATGGTATACTAAACTACATTAAACAGGGTAGTAAGGTCAAACCTACTCAGTTCTGATCTGGTCAACACATTTCCTCCTCTCCTAAACTTCTCCTGAGCACATATTGCCAAATAGGCCAAATTATTATTTTTTAAAAAAATCACATACCACATACTTTAGCACTATGCATGCACAGGGCTGTTTACAACTGTAATTGTGCTGTTTTGTGGTATATTAACTAATACTCATTGGAAACTGGACTGAGATCACCACAATTACTTCACTTCTGACCCAAATCCAACTGATCCCAAATCTGCATAAAGCTCAGAGAGCCTTTGAAGGCCTTGAAATTGATTTTGCCTCTACTTGCACTAGGACATTTCAGCACTGTAATGGCTGGAACTGGAACTATGTATGATTTCATACAGGTTTGTTACTATTGCATCTTAATGATTCTAAACAGATTTGTAACTATTAGTTTTGCTGTCTACAAAAGGGTAAATTACCAAAACATGCACCTAATTTCAGTATGGGTTTTCTTCTATCTTCTTAAAAACTATCATATACAAACTGTCATAAATGCATCCCAGTTATGCACCATTGTACTTTCTTATTATATGTTAACGTCTAATTATACTATATCAGTAATCTTGAAATAGTGAGCAGAATTTCCTCACCCTTTAAGAAACAACCAGGTAAAAAACACTGACTTTTTCCTTGTTTGTTGTGTTCTTGCTTTAAAGATTTTCATATTGTTTGAAATGGAATATTAGATCAAGCTGAGCAGCTGGCATATTAAAATACTCTAACATGTCACTTACTAACACTACTCTCAATGGAAAATAGTATTTCCAGGGTGTTTTTTTCCTCTCTCGTCCTCCAGGCAAAACTAGTCAAAACACAATATGGTTTGTGCCAGTGATATTTATGCTGGAATAACTCTTTGCAGGAAACAAATTATTCCCTAACACTAATTCTAAGTCCATTATATTCAAGGGAATTAAAATAATAAAAGCTACGAAACTCCCTGGAATTACTCAATACAGGTGTTATAATATAGGGAACAATTAAGAATGTCCCCATTAAGCCAGTGGATCCTTTTGCATAAACTGTTGTGCACAAACTGCCCCCATTTACTATGTTCAGATGTAAAACTTCATTAGAAGTCCACTGTTTTTGTTTCCATTCCTGACACAGTCACTACAGTATTTCTTCTGAGAATGACTATTGTTATTTTGCCTCATGACCTCAACTGTTTGCTTACCTCTCTCCCCTATGTTTCTTTCTAGTGAGTATATTTGAGAAACCTTTCATTATGATTGCAAGAAGCATCTTGGCTTCAATGTTCAGGTTTTTTTTTTTAAACCCTGCTCTAATTATCTTTTTCGTTCTCTTCTCTTTATTTTTATCAGTCTCTGTGCCAGGTCAGATAAGCCAAGGGCCAAAGAAAGAAGAAATAACCCACATGCTTCATGTTTAGCAAAATAAAAGCCAGAGTTCACCTGGTAGAAAACAAACTAGTGCTCTAAACAGCCAAACACCCCACTCATCCTAGGTCAGCTCCCAGACCATGAAAGAACAAGGGGGAATGCTACTGAGCTCAATCCTTTTATAGTCCCTCCTGACAGAGTAATTCACTCCAGCTGAGCCCAGCCACATTCCCTTCCGTGTAATAAAAGCAGACACTTGTGTGATATATTCTGCTTATGGAGAGAGAGTTAACCCTCTCCCTGCCAGTTGCTGGATAGGGTCTACACAGCCTGTCACAAACTCAGAGTGCTCCTTAAAATAATGTATATATTTTAAATTGGGAATTTTGAATAAAGGAATTTATAAACTCACAAAAAGTACTGGATTGATACCTGGGAGATTAAGGGCCAATTCCACAGAGGTACTTAGGTATCAAAGTCCCAGTTTTAGGTGTCACTGCAATCCACAAAACTCCTGTGTGGCTGCCACCTAACCCGGTAAGCACCTAAACTTACGTGGTGCCTAATGTTTTGCTGCAAAAGTTCCCTTGGTGCCTAAGTTTCAACCTCACTCTAGACATCTGCTGCCTACATCCCAGTGCAATCCACGAACAGCGGCAGACTGGCAGAGAAGTGCCCGTCTCAGCTGGACCCAATCCAGGAGGGGCCCAATCCAAGAGGTGTGCTCAGAGGCTGCCAACCAGAGCAGATGCCATTCAAATTCTGGCCAGAGGAGGAGGTGGTGCCCACCTAATAACTTTTAGCTCAATGGTTAGAGCATGCACCTGGGATATAGGAGACCTGGTTTCAGTCTCTCCCACATGTGATGGGGAAGAAAGGAGTGGAACAAGAGTCTCTCACCTCTCAGGAGGTTATACTAACCACTGTTTTATGGGATATAGTGATGTGAGTCTTCCTCATTTTCTCCTGCTGAAGCTGATCCACTTTGAATAAATACTTAAAAAGTCACTGGACCAGAGAGTGAGCACATAAGAATAAGCCTGCTCTTTAGTATCAAAGTGGTAGCCGTGTTAGTCTGGATCTGTAAAAGCAGCAAAGAGTCCTGTGGCACCTGCTCTTTAGGACACCCACCCGCAAAGCAGGAGACCCGGGTTTCAATTCCCCTCTTCTCCCCATCAGGCAGAGGGGATAGAACCTGGGTTCTCTTACATCCCAGGTGAGTATTCTAACCTGGGGACTGAAAGTCAGAAGGTGGCTGCTGCCACCACTGCCAGCTGCTTTGTGTGGAATGGGGCAGATGCCTTTCTCTTTCTCTGACTCCAGGATAGGGGTTCCCAGCTGTGGCTTGCCAGAGGAGATAGGTGTCTCCCTGTAACCTGGACTTACATATCCAACTCTGTGAGAAGAGGGGACGCTTAGGACACATTCTTCTCATTGGCATCTCCCATTGGCTAGTTTAGACAGCTCCCTGAGTAGCGTGCTGGCTTTTTGTGGTTCTTATTTTTAGGTGCCTATCTCTCCGTATTCCGTGTGTAGGGAGCTTAAGTGCCTAACATTGTTTCATAGACTCATAGACTTTAAGGTCAGAAGGGACCATCATGATCATCTAGTTTGACCTCCTGCAAATTGCAGGCCACAGAACCTCACCCTCCCACTCCTGAGATAGACCCCTAATCTTTGGCTGAATTACTGAAGTCCTCACATCATGATTCAAAAACTTCAAGTTACAGAGAATCCACTATTTACACTAGTTTAAACCTGCAAGTGAACCATGCTGCAGAGGGAGGACCTCTCTCTCTGCCCTCCCCCTGGATCTTAATTTGACACGCAGGAAAATTCCTTCCTGATCCCAAACATGGCAGTCATTTAGATCCGGAGCATGTGAGCAAGACCCACCAGCCAGACACCTGGGAAAGAATTCTCTTTAGTAACTCAGAGCCCTCCCCATCTAGTGTCCCATCACCAGCTGTTGGAGATATTTGCTGCTAGCAGTCTCAGATCAGCTACATGCCATTGTAGGCAGTCTCATCATACCATCTCCTCCATAAATGTATCAAGCTCAGTCTTGAAGCCTGTTAGGTTTTTTTGCCCCCACTGCTCCCCTTGGAAGGCTGTTCCTGGACTTCACTCCTCAGATGGTTTGCCTAATTTCAAGCCTAAACTTTTTGATGGCCAGTTTATATCCATTTGTTCTTATGTCAGCATTGGTGCTTAACTTAAATAACTCCTCTCCCTGCTTGGTATTTATCCCTCTGATGTATTTATAGAAAGCAATCATATCTCCCCATAGACTTCTTTGGGTTAGGCTAAACAAGCCAAGCTCTTTGAGTCGCCTCTCATAACGTAGGTTTCCCATTACTTGGATCATCCTATTAACCCTTCTCTGCATCTTTCTCAAACATGGTAGACCAGAAATGCACACAGTATTCCAGATGAGGTCTCACCAGTACCTTGTATAATGGTACTAAAACTTCCTTGTTTCCACTGGAAATACCTTGCCTGATGCATCCTAGGACTACATTAGCCTTTTTCACGGCTGCATCACATTGGCAGTTCATAGTCATCCTGTGATCAACCAATACACTCAGGTCTTTCTCCTCTGTCCCTTCCAACTGATAAGTCCCCATCTTTTAGCAAAAATTCTTGTTGTTAGTCTCTAAGCGCATCACCTTGCACTTTGCACTATTAAATTTTATCCCAGTCTTTGTGGATCACATTGTTGTTTCTGTGATTTTCTAGGCACCTAAAAGTTAGGCATTGGAACACTCAGCATCACAACACCTAAGCCCCATAAAAGCAGTGTAACATGGGCATTGCCAATGAAAGCTTTTCCTCAGTGCCCTCTCATTGTGTTCTTAATGCAGGGGTGGCCCACCAACCATTTTAAGCCAGCCCTTGAGCTCCCGTTGGGGAGAGGGTCAGGGGCCACTCCATGCGGCTCCCAGAAACAGCAGCATGGCCCCGCTTTGGCTCCTACATGTAGGGGCAGCCAAGGGGCTCTGCTCTGCATGCTGCCCCTACTCCAAGCATCTCCCCTGCAGTTCCCATTGGCTGGGAACTGCAGCCAATTGGACCTGCAGGGGTTACACCTATGGACAGGGTAGCACGCAGAGCTGCTTGGCCGCAGTTCTGCATAGGAGCTGGAGTGGGAACATGGCCGCTGCTTCCGGGAGCTGCTTGAGGTAAGCGCTATCCAGAGCCTGCATCCCTGAGCCTCTCCCCGTGCCCCAAGCCCCTGCCCACGTCCTTATCCCCCTCCCACCCTCTGAACCCTTTGATACCAGCCCGGAGCACCCTCCTGCATCCCAAAGCCCTCATCCCCACCCCCACTCCAGAGCCTGCACCCCCAGCCAGAGCCTGTACCTCTTCCCACACCCCAATCCCGTCCCAGCCTTGAGCCCCCTCCGAATCCCTCAGTCCCAGCCCGGAGCACTCTCCTACACCTCTAACTCCTCATCCCCAGCCCCACACAGGAGCCTGCAACCCCAACCAGAGACCTTACCCCTTCCTGCATCCCAACCCCAATTTCACGAGCATTCATGGCCTGCCATACAATTTCTATTCCCAGATGTGGCTCTCAGGCCAAAAGGTTTGCTCACCCCTGTCTTAATGGAATACCTTGAGAAATGTAAGGTTAGTTCTCTGTTGAGTCTAAGAACACAGATGCTAACCAAGCCCCAGTTTTGGTGGGAGGGGGAGAGAACCCCTAAGTTATTCTTCACCTGAGGAGACAAAGAAACCCAATGCTTTGAACTCTGTGATTGGTCCTGGCTAATATCAAACTTACATTGAACAAAAGACTCTAGTTAAGAGAGATTTTAGTCTTATATGAGTAGTTTTGCTTTTGTTCATTTGTAGCCATTTCTATCCCGATTCCTTCTACTTGTTATCATTTAAATATCTGTTCTCTGTTAATAAACTTAAGCTTGTTTTATTGCACAACAATCTCAGGACAGTATTACAAATGAGTAATATTATCAGCCAAACTAACAAGCTGGTGCTGTGTACAGGGCCGGCTCCAGGCACCAGCTTACCAAGCAGGTGCTTGGGGCGGCCACTTTGGAGAGAGGCGGCACGTCCAGCTGTTTGGCGGCAATTCGGCGGACGGTCCCTCACTCCTGCTCGGAGCGAAGGACCTCCTGCCGAATTGCCGCCGCAGATCGCGGTCGCGGCTTTTTTTTTGTTTGTTTTTTTTTCGTTTGGCTGGCTGCTTGGGGCGGTGAAAACACTGGAGCCGGCCCTGGCTGTGTAGTATCTTTTTAAAGGAGCAGAACTTGATACATTTTTGTGAGTGCTACCATCAAAGGGGCTGAGCACTTCAGAGGAGATGGTTTTGGGGAAAGTTGGTACTAGACAGAAGTACCCAGGATTACAGGGCAAACAGTGACACAACTCTTTACTTCATAGACTGTGTTACATGCTCTTGGCTTTCCAGTACCTCAGTCCCAGCGTGAACCGTGTACATGCTTAAGTCAGCTACTGCGTCTTGCTGTTCAGCTCCTGCTTTCCACTGAAGAGAAAAACAAGTCTCCTTTGAGTATGCCAAACTGCTCTGAGAATGATCCGTTTCTGGAGAGGGAAAAAACTGCATGCACCCTGAAGACTAACCTGCAGTGGAGCTGGGGAGTGGGCCATTTGGCCATCCCAGAAAACATCTTCTTCTTTAAGGGTATTTGTGGTGTGGAATGGGGGATGGAGGGAGATTGTTCTCTGGGCTGCATGGGGATGGACAGAATCCAGAGCATGGTAGGGAGTTTTGTATCCTAAGGGCTCTGTTGGGCAAGTTGTGTATAAATGTGACAGCTGTTCTCGTGGCTGACACACCATGGATTGAACCACGAACTTCTACAGCTAAACTTATAAACTGCTACATCTTGAGCTAAAGATGACAGTCTCTATTTCTGGGGGCTGTAATACCTCATATCCTCTGTGGATCTGCACAGAGAGACCTCTGTAACACACCTCATCAGTGGGTTACATACTTCCTCTGTTCAAAGGAAACTTTCCCAAGCATCTCAGGCCCACTACAGTATGAAACACAAACAAGCCCTCACTTATGTGATGGCCACTCTCTTGGTTGGACCACCGGAGACTGAACTAGAGAGACCTCCAGGCCTAAAAATGCTGCAGCTTGAGCTAAAGAACTCTAACAATGCTTGCTTTCTTGGGATCACCACAGGGCAGGACCTGTAACATGCTCACCAGTGGGTTGCATAAATATCTGGGACCAGATCTCCTGCATAGGCATAGTTCCATTAAAGTCAATAGAGTTATTTACACCAGCTGAGCATCTAGCTCCCAAACAAATGGATGCTCCTCAGATATTCTGAGGTTTGACCATTGCTAATTATTCCTCAAAGCCCTAGATAATACCCAACTTCTACTTTTCTTATCCTGCCAGGTTTATTTCTTAACGATCATTAACACCTCTGACCATGCGGCCTGAGCGGAAAAGCTATACTATACATATAGTGATAACCATTAAAACGTCACCACTTTTCACAGCATCTAAGGGTATGTCTACACTGCAATTAAACACACATGGCCGACCTGTGTCGGCTGACTTGGGCTCGCAGCTCTCGGGCTATGGGGCTGTTTAACTCCCGTGAGGGAGAAGGGTTCCTGAGCCCAAACATCTACACCAGAATTAAACAGCCCCGTATCCCGAGCCTGCGTCATTTGACACAGGCCAGCTGTGGGTGTTTAATTGCAGTGTAGACATACCCTTTGAGACCACAACTATTTCCTCTAGTAAAAGAAAATAGTGCAGTATGCTAGAATAATCACCTTAAATATTACAGCATCACTATTGAAAGATGTAGTTTTCTGGATAATAAAAATAACCCTTTTTAAAACAAGAGCTATAGCAAATATAGGGTAATACTGTGGTATGTCAGATATTATAGTGTGGTAACTTGGTAAGTGCTGACTTTTCACTAGTGGCCACTGTACTTCCGAAATGTGTTCTCCCTTCCTTAATTATTGAGGAATCAATAGCCCAAATAATAACTAAGCAAGTGAAATCCTTCATGAACAGAGATCTGCACATCTTTGAAGGAATACTTCCTGCACTATTTTCTATAGCTGCTCTGGAATGTAGCACCATGCAAGAATATTCTGACAACCGCTACCTGCCTAAGCTTCAGCTCTATCAGCCAAAATATTGATCTTTTCATTTGTCAGAATCAATCAGGAGCCCTTATCAATACTTGAAAGCCCTCCTCCTTTATTTTGCCTACCCTATTCAGTATACAATCTGTCTCGGGGTTTTAAATTTCTATTCAGTGTTTTGGTTCAAACCATGTTTCTTTTATCTCAGTGACAACATGTTCTGGACCCAAGACAGTATCAATTAAATCAAGGCTGTCAACTCCCCTCTGTTTTATATGTTTTAATTTTCTTTTTCATTCCATTAAAACAATCCATTTAGAACCTTAAAATAACAAGTCGTCTGTCCTTTTCTGTTGCCAGGTTTGTCCTTTCTGTTTGTCAGACATTGATTTTCCCCCCCAGTGGCTCTTTTTTTATTTTGGATACTTCTTGTTTGTGCCCACAATGCAATGTTAGCATTGCTCTGGGGACACAGTTAGTTAATTAATTGCTAGTGCTGGCCCAGCAGAGAGTTAGCTACTGCTGCAATCCCGGCCCCAGTGTGAAATGAAGAGATTTCACATACCTGACAGAAGGGTTGGTTTTTCAAACATTTATTTCCCCATGAAAGAGCTGGATTGTTTACAGTATACGCCTATTTAGGACCAGATTGTGACCTTCTACTCACACCAGTGGGCTCAGTGACTTCAACAGGGCTGCTTGTGTTAGTATTTCCCCAGTTGTGAATATCTGAGGTTCACAGTCTGGCTCAGAGGACAGGATCACATACTAATTGTGGATGCCAAGTTTCATGCTTTTTTATGTGATTTAATGAGATAATTTGCATATCTGCAAATAACTTCCCTTCCCATCGCCTCCCCCACCCTGTTCAGACCCTTCCCTATTCCATCTCCATCTCTCAGCTCCTGTCCTACTCTCTCCCCACCTTCTCAGCCTCCTAGGCAGTCCTGCCTTCTCCCATGTCCTTTCTCAGACTCCCACTCCGTCCACCCTGGCTGCTCCCAACCAGCTGCCACTACTACCTCTCTTCCTTCCTTGGGCTCCTAGAGCCAGCAAGTGTTGCAGTCAGACAGTGAGTGAGAGAGGAGGGGCTGGTGGCTGGAGGAGGAACTACAGCTCCTGGATGCATGAGGAGCAAACTGGATTGCAGAAATATATGACTGAGATGCAAGATGAGTGACACTTGTCAGCCCTGGATTCCCACAGTGGTTCCCAATACTTTTACCATCACATGCTCTACTCAGAGAATGCCATCCCAATTCTGGTGTGTCTCCTCTTTCAGATCCCGTCTTAAGACTCGTTCCAACAACAGTGATAACAACCCATCTAGTTGGACACACACCTAAATTGAGTAGGCCTTGTCTTACTTCCCCATTCCCTTTCTGCTGTTTGTTGAACCATCTATCGCACATCTAAACTTAGACTGTAAAACTTTCAAGGCAGGAACCTTGTCTCTTAATGTACTGCAAAGAGACTAGCTCACTTTTGGGTGTTACAAAGCTAATTCATAATAATATACAATTCCAATAAATTTAAATCAGGCCAAATTTTGATCATCGGTGTTTTAAAAGTTTCCCTTCCTTATTACATGTTCACCTGTAAAGGAACTATTTAAGTTCTCTCTCTAAACCTTCCTTTCTTCAGTATTAAGCAGGGGGTATGTTTGTGTTAGGAACTAGGAAATCCCAGCTTTAATTCTCTCTAATAATCGCTTATCTAATAAACTGTGGAGAAAATATGTTGCCATCCCTGCTCCACTAAAGGGAGGGGTGGACTTGACCAGAGGGAAAATCCACTGTGGCTCCCCTGGGAGGTGGATTTCCCCAAGAAAGAAAATATAAGTAGCTATTAATGGACGCTTCTTAAGGAATGAAACAGCAACCTCTGTCTGAGGAAATATAATACTGTATCCAGAGCAGGAACACAGCTTTTTTCACCCTTTTCTTACTTTCTACTACTCTACTTTGCTCTACCCCAAACCTCAAATAGCCTTAACTAACTGTCTGATAATCCAAGAACTTCTGACTGATGGAAGCAACAACTGGCCCGCTGTCCATTCATTCACTCTCAAGATTTGGCTTATAAACTCATGACTTTCTAACATCTGGAGCATGCTTTCTTAGAAATCTTCATGCTGATGATGCATGATGTGGTGCTCATGGACCCACATACAGCTCTACTCAACAACGGTGGGGGGGGGTGAAGAATAGATGGAATAAAGATGAGAAAAAGGGAGGAATCCCAGGAAATCCCAGCACCCCCAGCACGACTAAGTATGTTTGCTGCTTTCTCTAGTGTTATTGGTAAGGAGCCAACACTACTTAAACTGTGTAATTAAATCCTATTCACGATACTGAAAAATAGCAACAACTGGGGGAAATAATATAAAGAGAAATTCTTTGATTTTTTGAAGTACATGACACTGGTATAGACTATTACAACTACATAAAATGGAATTAATACTCTGTGTCTCAGATGTTTTACAGGGAGATTGTTTCTGCTTCTGACATAATAATTACACATTTACTTTAGAAACAATCGACTTATGCTGATGTGCTGAAAGATGGAGACCATTAAAATACAACTTGGAATGAAACATCTGTGACGCAGGTGTTTGCTGCAATTCAGGAGTCCTGAACTGCACTGGAGAAAGGATGAAGACAATCAAAACTTTTTGACAGTCAAAGTAATGTATGCATTTTTGCTTGCAGCTAAAGGATTTAGAGGATTTATTTAATCCTCTGAAAAAAACTTTAAGAAGTTTACAAAGCCATATAATGTATCCTCTGAAAATAAATTAGAATGTGACATAAAATAATAGGTATTATAAAATGCTGTTTTTCTTTCTAAAAATATTTTGGACTCATCAAAAATAATTACTTTTATATTTATTGGAAGCTATTCTCATAAGCTGTGGAAGGTCAGTGTATAATGCATACTGTATTATATCTAGTTCCTTCATCTAGCAGAGCTGTTAAACAGGAAAGGCAGCAGGGCTGCAGAATCGTTTTTGCTAAGGGCCATAGGTGCATCATAGATAAATGACCTTGGAGGTGGAGACTTCATTACAATATTTGTCTCTTTCTCCTACAGATTAATAATCTCACTTAGGGCAGAAATCCTGCTGTTACGCTGCTATCAAAACTATTTTCAAATTTCCATTTTTTAAAGCTCTCAGTTGGAAGTAACAATGATGTAAGCAAGTCTAGAAGAACCTTTTGCATCAAAGTTTTGTGAGATGTGGCCTCAGACCCTACATCCACATCCTATCTGTACTGTTTTAAGGACTACAAGAGCAGTTTAGGAAAAAGAGAAAGGTATCTCAATAGCTCACACTCACATAAAGTCAAAATACTCACACTTAAACAGTGTCTGATTCTGCTCATTAGTGACATTAGTGAGAGCAGAACTAGACCTATAACTCCCTTTGAAATCAATAGGCAGTGGATTAGGTCTAAAACTAACTATAACAATCCATTTTCTTCAAAAATAATCAGCACATGAATTTTCAATGAGATTTAACTGTAGAGAATAGTTGAAAAATGAAGTAAGAAACTGTTTTTGAGTCAAAAGTCAAAATTTCATACCAGAGTAATTTTCTAATGACCTACATCTCAAAATCCATTTGATGAATTTTCTTCAAACTCTGGAGTAACATTTTCCTTTGATTCCAGAATAAAACTCTGGCACTTATTAGTTCAAACCAATTTCCCAAGCCAAAGTTACAGGGGAGCTAAAACAGGGTTTTATAATGAAAGCTAGTTGCAATCTTAACTACAGATGAAGCAGGCTTAAATATCCACAGTAGGCTAAATTCTTCTCTAATTTACATCAGTGAAATCCTGTTGAAATCACTGGGACAGCACCAGAGAAAATGAGACTGTGAATTTGTTCCTGTAAGCAAACCTCTGTCGTCTAAAGTGCATCATATCTCTTTGGACAGAGATAGCAGATACACTGCCAAATGTTGGTGATGATGATTTATTATTGGTATGGTACAGTGTGCACCTACAGATAGAGATGAAGACAATGCCATGCTTGGAAGAGCTTAGAGTCTAAGTAGATAGTATATAGACAAGAGGGCAGGGCCGAAGGGGAGCAATGGAAACAAACATGATTGAATGCACATCCTGTTGCTTTCATGATTTCTGAATATTTTTCTTTGTAATGTGAACATCAGTATCAGTAAGTTAACAAGAAGGGTGGGGAGCATGGAATGGGGTTTTATAGACCACGTGCGTGACATCCCAGCAACAAAATTCGAGGAACTCAAAGATCAGCCAGCAATAGCTCTTTGGTGATGAACTGTAGAAGGTCCCAGAACCTCTGTGCCTGTCATCAATAAAAATCCCATTTCTTCTCAACAGAGCTCCAGAATACTGAGATGAATAAATAAGTATTTTCCTCTGAAACATGAATGGTGTGATATTTCAGATGTCCCTTCTTTTTATGATTTACTTTTGTGTATGTGTATTTATATGTTTACATATACACAAAAATAAATTTTATACCCACATTATCTATCTCTCTATCTATCTATCTCTCTATGACTGGATTGGTAGGACAGCTAATAAATAACTTTATTATTGGCTGTCCTACCAATTCAATAAATAAATAATGACTTTATTATTTATTAAAAAGACTGGTACCTGCATTTGGGAGAAACTAATATATGAACTTTGAAATAATTTTTCAGTTATGATTACTTTACTTTGGTTTTACTATTCAAGTTCACAGGTCACTTTTACTCTAAATATATTCTGCTGTTTTATTAATTGCAATTTTTATTATTAGTCTGAGTTATGCAATTGAGTACATAATTTAATATTTCTTGTACTTGGTCTATTAAGAGACACATGCTTTCCCCATTTCCTTTTCAATTTACATGCTCATACATTTTTATGATATCACTCCAAAGGATTATCTGTAAATCAGATCATGCTCAAATTTGATACTAGTATGCACTAAAATTTATACTGCACAGAAACTGTTCAAACCTTTTCAACACACCTGACTATCTTTTTTGAAAGGTATCTTACTGATACAGAAAAAATAGCAACATTTCTGAAAGTAGGTGATAGTGAATTCAACAGAAAATAGATGTCAGAATGTGTTGACCAGAGGTTGAATTAAAATGCAATCCTATTATTCTCCTCTTTGCCAATAATCACATTTAAAAGCAGAATAAAACGCGACTGCAATTACAATGGCAGCCCATATGTTCATCAGTGTTTTGTTAAATGTAACTGTGGTGGGGCGATTACCCCACACCTAGAGAGACTGGGCTACGGCAGGCCTAGGCGCCTGCGTAGACGCGCGGCCAATCAGGGAAGGGCTTACAGAGGGCCAATCAGAAGGCAGATTGTAGCCAGCCAATCAAGGCCCGGCTTACCATATAAAAGGCTGCCCAGAGCAGGAGCAGTCAGTCTGTCCCAGGCCTTCAGAGGGGAAGGTCTGTCTCCAGAGCTGGGAGGCCAGCACCACGGACAGCGCAGTGCAGGTCAGCCTGAGAGAGTGGGAGAAGGCCCTACTCCGTAGCCTGCTAGGCGGCAGGCCTGGGAGGAGGAGGCCTAGTGGAGTGAAGGGCTGTTGGGGGAAGTGGTCCAGAGGGATAGTCAGAGGAGGAAGGAGAAGGAAGACAGTGAGACTGTCACCCGAGGGCCTCTGGATCGGGACTCAGAGTAGTGGGCGGGCCTGAGTCCCCCCCCCCCTTTCCCCCCTTTGTTTGCTGTGCTACCCCACGCACAGCCACGGGCCGCAGGGAGCGGCCGGTCAGAACCACACCAGATCCTAGACGGTGAGGATCGGACTCGAAGGTGTGGGGCTGTTGTTTACTACCCCCCCCCCCCTTTTCTCCCCTTTGTTTGCTGTGCTACCCCACGCACAGCCACGGGCCGCAGGGAGCGGCCGGTCAGAACCACACCAGATCCTAGACGGTGAGGATCGGACTCGAAGGTGTGGGGCTGTTGTTTACCCCCCCCCCCGGAAGGGGGTGTGATTGGACAAAGGGACACTGTCGGAGGGCAGTGCTCCGGAAGAGGACGCCGACGTCGGGAGCAGCACAAGTCCGTGCACCCCACAGAGGCGAGACGACAGGCAGAACGCCACCCAAAGAGGGCGCTCTACTGGCGCAAAACTAATTCCCCAAAGCGGCCAGGAGGAGGCGCCACAGCGGTGAGCTACCGACCCTGTCACAGTAACCTTCTCCAACAAACAATACTTCTTTAGTGAAAAGAATCACTGCTTTGGTGAGTCAAAGTCCAAGAAAAGACTATGCAGTTTCTTAAGCACTTGGGAACAGTTATTTCTGGTTGAAAATATTAAAGCTGTGGAATTTCTCTTATGACCTGAGATGCCAGTTGCTGTAACTGCTGCTTGTTTTACACACAAAACCCAAAGCCAGTCCCTGTGAAATAGACAATATGTGTGTGCACGTGCAGCAGCTTCTCTGATTGTTCCAAGCACAGCTTGTCGAGTTCTACGACATGGCTTATAGCCATCTTCAACTTGAACACAGAGCTGCTGCCTAGCTTGATCTAAGGGTATGTCTACACTATGAGAGTAGTTCGATTGTACTTAAATCGAATATGTGGAATCGATATTACAAAGTCGAACGTGTGTGTCCACACTAAGGACAGTAATTCGACTGTGTGAGTCCACACTAACGGGGCAAGCGTCGACATTGGAAGCGGTGCACTGTGCACTTCCCTCCCTTCCAACACACGTTTAAAAATAAAATCACTGGAAATTTGTTAATGAACACCGTTTTCTTTATTACTGTTTTCGCGGTAAAGTGTTGAAACTGGGAGGCAGACTGTGGTGGGGAGCGGGTGTAGTGTAGTGATGCAAAGGACGCTTCTAAACTCGAGGAATGACATGCTCCTGCTTCTAGGGTGGTCCGCACTGGTGGACTGGTTGTTTCAATGGAGCCTCCCACCCCTCCTGTTCGGGACTCTGTGTGTGGGGGCTATGTGACTTTCTGGCAGGGGGAGGACGGTTACAGATCCCCTGCTGCGTGGCTCTGTGATCCAGGATAAGGAACGCTGCATAAGATCTCTAACCGCCCTCCCCCGCCATAAAGTCACATAGCCCCCCACACACAGAAAATGAAAACCACCTCCCAGACTGACCAGGGTGCCTAGTGACTGCAATGTGTGTGTGACCTGCTGCTGAACCTGCCCCCGTGTCTGTACCCTAGTAAAGGTGACTGTCCTGTCCAATTACCAACCCCCTTCACCCCCTTCAAACCGACTGTACTCTAAAAAAACACAATGGAAACTGTAATTAACAGGAACGTATTTTTTATTAGCAACTACACAGTTAGGGGATGAAACTGGGATGGGGGCTTGGGTGAGGCGGGAAGGAAAGGACTTATCAAATTTTGGGGAATGACAGCCTTCTGGTACTTGAGCAGTCTGCAGGGGTGGAGTGACAGTTTTCACGGACTCTGCCGCCCCTCCTTCTTGGTACTTTGGGTGATGGGGGTATGGGACTTTGTGGCGGGGGAGGGTGGTTACAGATAGACTGCAGCGGGGCTCTGTCCTCCTGCCTCCGGTCCTGCAGAACATCCACAAGGCACCGGAGCGTGTCCGTTTGCTCCCTCATTAGTCCAAGCAGCATTTGAGTCGCCTGCTGGTCTTCCTGACGCCACCTCTTCTCCCGTTCGCTGTGTGCTCGCTGGTATTGCGACATGTTCTCCCTCCACTGGGTCTGCTGGGTTGCCTCGGCTCGGGAGCAGCCCATAAGTTCTGAGAACATGTTGTCCCATGTCCTTTTCTTTCTATGCCTAACCTGCGCCAGCCTCTGGGAGTGTGATGCCAGGGTAGGTCGGGAGACAGTCACAGCTGTGGGATGGGAAAAAAGGGAGTGAATTCCTCAGAAAGATAAATTTTTTGGTGAACAAAGAACGTAGTCTTTCTCTGTGAACAAGACCATGCACAGCACCTATCACATGCGCAGTCAGGACAAGGTCGAATTTTCAGCCTTCGCATTCAGTGCCTGGGGTCTTGCAGTGCAGATCAGACAAGCACAGCCGGACAGCGGAATTTGGGTAGCAGGCTGACATGGTAAGCCATAGGCTTGTGGCAGCTTAAAACTTTAATAATAGCACTGGCCTACTTTCACGTTCAAAGCAATGCTCCTAGCGTTGGCCAGTTCCTGCTGCCAGCAATCCGGCAAGCATGAACTCTGCCCCTGTCCCACCCCCTCGTGGCTGTCCCCGGGAAAGATCCCTCTATGCTGCCCCTCTCCCGCCTCCACCGCATGGCTGTAAACCGCCGGTTACAGTTCTGTAAAGGAACAGGCAAGCAGTCCCAATACTAACATTCCCCTAATTCAAAGTAGGTCACCATGAGCGACATCACTCTGATGAGGATTTCAGAGAGCGACAAAGAATGCATGCTTCGTGAAAGCCTGCAAAGACCAGGGCCATATGCCGCCATGCTCTGCAAGGCAATGATCCCGGAGTACTTGCTGCTAGCCTGGCGCGGGAATGTTTCCTACTACGGAGGACACAACAAGGCCGCTCTCCCAAGGAACCTCATGCAAAGGCTTTCCAATTACCTCCAGGAGAGCTTCATGGAGATGTCCCATGAGGATTTCAGCTCTATCCCCGGACATATAGACCGAATTTTACTGTAGCTGCACTGGCAAGGACTAAACAGTAGAGCGCCTAGGGCAAACCAATCATGATAAACCGGACATTGTTAGATTTTTTGGCAGTAGTTGCACTGCCAAAGACTAAAACTTTAAGCGCCTAGGGCAAAGTAATCATGAAAAACCCACTGTTAATATTAATGTTCTGTTCAAAATAAATCTTTACATGTTTATAACACTTACCGACTGATCTTCCCCTGATTCTGGGTCCGGGTTAATGCCTGGGGACGGTTGGTAGGGGATCTCGGTGAGGGTGATGAAGAGATTCTGGCTGTCTGGGAAATCAGCGTTGTAAGCGCTGTCGACTGCCTCGTCCTCCTCATCTCCTTCCTCATCTTCCCCGTCCGCTAACATCTCCGAGGAAGCGGGCGTCGACAATATCCCATCCTCAGAGTCCACGGTCAGTGGTGGGGTAGTGGTGGCGGCCGCACCTAGAATGGAATGCAGTGCCTTGTAGAAACGGCATGTCTGGGGCTGGGATCCGGAGCGTCCATTTGCCTCTTTGGTCTTCTGGTACCCTTGTCTCAGCTCCTTGATTTTCACGCGGCACTGCATTGCATCCCGGCTGTATCCTCTCTCTGTCATGGCTTTTGAGATCTTCTCGTAGATCTTTGCATTCCGTCTTTTCGATCGCAGCTCCGAAAGCATGGACTCATCACCCCACACAGCGATGAGATCCAAGACTTCCCGATCAGTCCATGCTGGGGCCCTCTTTCTATTCTGAGATTGCACAGCCATCTCTGCTGGAGAGCTCTGCATCTTTGCCAGTGCTGCTGAGCTCGCCACGATGTCCAAACAGGAAATGAGATTCAAACTGCCCAGACAGGAAAAGGAATTCAAATTTTCCCGGGGCTTTTCCTCTGTGGCTGGTCAGAGCATCTGAGCTTGGACTGCTGTCCAGAGCGTCAACAGAGTGGTGCACTGTGGGTTAGCTCCCGGAGCTATTAGCGTCGATTTCCATCCACACCTACCCTAATTCGACATGGCCATGTCGAATTTAGCACTACTCCCCTCGTTGGGGAGGAGTACAGAAGTCGAATTTAAGAGACCACTATGTCGAACTAAATAGCTTTGTTGTGTGGACAGGTGCAGAGTTAATTCGATTTAACGCTGCTAAATTAGACATAACCTCCTAGTGTAGACCAGGCCTAAGGAACAGAGCATCTAGTACAGGGAACTGCAGTATCTGCAAGCCATACCTCCTTTTTTTCATATTGAAGGTGAGGCTGCAATCTACTTAATTTTGGGTAAATTAAGTATTTTCCTCAGGCTACTGGCAAATTGTCATTGTAGCCTCAGTTTCATACATTTAAGCAGCATTGCCACACACACGTCTCAGATCAAAATACTAGGTCAGATAGGCAGCATGGTCCAATGGCTAAGGCACTAGACTGGGACTCAGGAGACCTAGGTGCTGTTCCTGGCTCTGCAAGTGACCTGCTGTGTGACCTGGGGCAAGTCACTTAGGGTCAGATTTGTAAAGGTATTCAGATGCCAAACTCCCATTCAGTGTGAGTTAGGTCCCTAAATACCCTTAAAAATCTGGTCCTTAATCTCTTTGTATCTCTGTTTCACCTCCTGACCCTTTGCCTGTCTTGTATATTTAGATTGTAAGCTATCTGCGGCAGAGACTGTCTCCTACTATGTGTTTGGACAGTGCCTAGTACAATGTGCCACTGATCTTGGTTAGGGCCTCTAGGAGTATTGTAATATCAATAATAAAGATCAGATTAATTAAATACAGCAAAAAAAACCAACACAAAAAAACCTGGAACTTTCCCATAGAAAATCTGACCCAAACTAGCCCAGGCAGGTAGCATGTCTAGTTAGCATCAATATTACATGTTTCGAGATCTTCACTTCTGCTTTGTGTCACACCAGTTCTTTTCTAAAATAACTCAGAGCAATCTGTGTTCAATCACCGGAGGCTATGGAAATACTGACTGGGCTAATAGCATTTCTGAATTGTTGCCCTGTTTTTTCTGCTCCTTCCCGAGTGAAGCTACTTCCTGAGTGAGATTATAAAATAAAGCAGATGATGTGACATGGTACTCAAATCAGCCATGCCTGATTTTAAAAGGATGCATTGATCCTCAATGATTTCATTTCTCATTTAATTGTAAGCTTTCCTCTGAAGTACTACCACTTCAATGCAGTTCAATCCATTTTTTTACACTAAATGTACTCATCTGTACATAATGAGAGCTTAAAATATGTTTGCTGATGCGTAACCATGCTACTTGATATTGAAAGTGTTTGCAAAAAGCTTAGTAAAGCTTTCTTTCTAGGTAAATCAAGGTTTATTATTGGGATCAGTTTCACAAGTGACAGATGTTAGACCTGTTTCTTAATGCACTGGAAGGTGCTCAGATATTATGCTTATTGGGGTGTGTGTTATAAGTACCTATGCAGAGTACAATAGAACATAACAATGGAAGATTCTATTCAGTCTTATACATCATGAACAAAATTGTCAGGTAAGTCATGGCCCATTTAATATTTCTGAATCATTAATCTCTTTGTTAACCCTATCTGCCTCCACTCTTTCCCAGAACAAAGCACAGAGAAGATCACCCACCTCTGGGAAGGCCACCATGAAAAGATGTCAAGAGTAGGGCCAGAAATACAATGCCCTCTTTCCAAGAATTCAGCTCACACAAAAAATGAGTTCTGGAAGCAATGTCAGCAGTCAGCACCACCTGTGTGACTCTGACCCCTACTCCTCCTGGATGGCAACAGAGTGCAGAGAATACCTGGGGCCTCTACAGACTGGCAGCATCTCATTTTATGAGGAGAATCTACCACTCACCATAAAACATGCAGTACTGTGACCAGTACTAAATACCCCATTGCTAGACAGTAGAGACCTCATAAACTACCACCCAGTGTTTAATCTCCATTTTCTAAGCTTCCTAATTAAGAAACTAGCAAAAACAGTCTCCAGTACCAACTACTAGCTGCCAGTATCTTCAATCCCTCTCAGTCAGACTTCAGGTCAGAGTATGGTAAAGAATCAGCAGCTCTTGTTTCTCCTGGCTCTTGAGCCCATCACCTTGCTGTCATGCTCTGCGTTCTGGCTCCCCACTGATCACAGAACTCAATTCAGTGTCTCTACCCTAATTTTCAAAAGCCCTCCATCAGACTTGGTTCTTTCTAGCTGCCATATTGCTTCTCCAGACACAGTAATCACCTGCTACAACAGCTTCGTTCTACTGGAACAATGAAACTATCGACCAATAGCAGGATGTTTATGAGTACAGGAGACAAAACTTCCACAGCAGCCTAGACTCGGTCACTCATTTCCTCAGAAGGTGAGAATAACGACAGTGCTAAAATGAAAATTAAAGTTAGCTTTCCCTCAATAATTCATTCAGCCATGCACAACACCTCCACTCACCTCCCCCTGCCACCTAAACAAACAAACAAACAAAACCCCAGACACAAGCTGTTTCTTCTGCAGTCTTGGGAGGAAAAGAAGATAGATTGTTATAGTTATTCCTATTTCATAATACTTCGGAAGCACTCAGACACTAAGGAAATGGGATTGTATACGTACCAATATATAATAGATAGAGAGACAGAGAAAGGTAATGTAGGTTATATAGGAAGCAGAAAGAATTCAGCTTCATTTTGGATCCCAGGAGGTGTTTACAGGCCTGCCAGATATAAAAATATCTTCTTTTGATTTATATAGCAAATTTGATATGGAAGTCAATGAAAGGGAAATAACTATGGAGCCCCACAATATCATTTGACAGAGAACCTTTTCTAACTACCCACATCTTAACATGTCAAGGTTTGCAATTTACTGCTAAATATGCTAATTTGAAATATTTAATTGGTTCATAGATTCTAAGCCCAGAAGGGACCATTGTGATCATCTAGTGTGATCTCCTGTATAGCACGGGCCATAGGACTTCCCTGAATTAATTCCTGTTTGAACTAGAGCAGATCTTGTAGAAAAACTTCCACTCTTGATTTAAAAATGTCAGTGACGGAGAATCCACCACAACCCTTGGTAAATTGTTCCAATGTTTAATTACCCTCACTTCAAAATTTGTTCCTTATTTCTAGTTTGTATATGTCTAGCTTCAACTTCCAGCCACTGTTAGCCCCTTTTCTTTTCTCTGATACTGTGTTTTACTGTCCAGTAGCTGGCATCTGCCTTACAGACCCTTGCACTTTTTCCTGTACCAGCCCTTGTGAATGGGAAAAACTCAGTAATTCCATATAGCCCCCTTCCATTTCTTCTTTTAATCATTGGTTAAGGCTGCCAGGATGCCTACAAAATCCTTGCTGCTACTCATGGCTAAGCAGATGATAAGCTGTGACCATCCCTCCTCACCTTTGTTGACATTCCTATTCCTAAACATTTATTAATTCCCACATTCCAGACATTACCTCACCCTACCTCTACATCCAGTTTGTCCCATTATTCCTTTTTAATGTTGAGTCCTAGGAATGATAAAGATGCACTTAATAGCACTAGTATAATGCATCCCAAATTCAAAAGAGACTCAGTTCAACAAATATCCAGCACTATTCCAAAATCCACAAGCAAGACACACAATTCTTCTGTGTACACATGTGAGGAAGGGGGGTTAGGTGCCATCAGATGTTACAGGTCACTGAGATTACTTCCTTCTGGGATAATAATGCTGCAAATGATTCTCGGATAGTTTAAATTATATTCCTACTTTTGATGGAAACATTTTTGAACATGTAACAAATAGGAAGAGTTGAGGTAAGGTGTGAAGCTTCTCCTCCCAAGCCCTTTATCTCTTTTCAAGAACTTAAGGCTGTATTTGCCTGCACTTGTTTTGTCTGTGCTTGAAGGTTTTCAGTTTCATGCCTGCTTGCCTGCCTACCAGAGCACCACAGAAAGTGTGTTCTGCTCTGTGCATGGAATTCATATGTTTGCATGCCCGCTCGAACTGGGGAATGTTTCTATTTGTCCAAAAGCCTTCTGGAATCCCTCAGAGGAAAAGTGAACACTGTTGTCGTACATGCATGGAGCCTCTCTTCATTTGTCTTGAACACAATTGGTAAGATTTATTGAAGCAGATGCAGGGAGGCATAGCTTATCCTTCCCTGCACCAGTTTGCCCCTCTATGCTCTTGGGGACAGGATGGAAACCCCCTCTCTAGGAGATCAGGAGATTGGCTAGCCACCCCCATCATTTAGAGTTTCCCACCAGAGGGAGAAGCACTAAGTTATGATTAGGGCTACTGATGTAACGCAATGCTGAAAGGTATTATACTGCTCAGCCACAAGGTGGCACAAGGTACCTTATTTACATGAATCTCAGCCATTCCTGGCAGAGTATTAAAGAATATTATAATGAACCGATCTGGTGCATATAAGCAAGCTCTGTGACCAGTCCATATCTGCTATAGAAGGACATAACATGGAGTCAGGAGTAAAATAAGGACAGAAATAGAAGGAAAATAGCAGTAAATGTTGCAAACAGAAGGAACAAAACAACAAAGTTTTCAGGACCTTGTCAACATGCTACTCTTCAAATGCCCCCAGAGAACTTCAGCTACGAGAAACTTTCGGAACAGACATACTGAAAACAATATTTTGCAAGATTTTTGCATTGCTACCAAGCTGCACAAAGAAACTAGAGATATTCAGATATCTTCTTTAATTTATGCTATTGGAAAGCAAGCAGAGCATATCTTTAAATCCTTTGACTTTTCTGAAGACAGTAACAAAGATGACTATGAAAGGGTTCTGGCTATGTTTGTTGCATACTTTACACACCAGAGAAATGGGGTTTACGAAAAAGCATGTTTTCACCACAGAACTCAAGAACCAAGAGAAAATGTTTTATAAGAGCTCTGTATGATCTGGCTGAAAATTCTGATTTTGGGAATGCAAAACATGAAAATATCAGAGACAGACTGGTTATTCAGTTAACAGATAAAAACCTTTCACAGCAGCTACAGCTGAAGAGAAATTTAACCCTAGTCACAGCTATACAGAATAGCAAAGCAACCAGAGTTAGTCAAACAACAGAACGAAAGGCAGGAGCAACTTGAAAAACATGAAACTAGCTTAGAAGTTATAAATAAACATGTGAGTGTTAAGAGTCATTATTATAAAACTGCTGAGGCAAGAAGAGAGAATTCCAGATTAAGAGGGACAAATTCCAGCCTATATGCCCAAGCTGTGGAAAAAGTCATAGCCCAAGAGATGATGCATGCTGAGCCAGAGGCAAATGATATAATACATGCACAAAATATGGACATTTGGCACATATAGTCTCCCACACCAAAGCAGTCAGGGAATTAACTTGTATTATGGACAATCAAGACACATCGTTTCTGGGATCTATCATTTTTGATGACACAGAGCTTGTCTGGAAAGTGAAACTGAATATTCACAGCAAGACTATTGACTTTAAAATTGACTCCGGAGCTGACATCACAGTCACCTCAGAAGGGACTTACAACGACCGTCAGCCACTCCTGGAGCAGAAGTCACCTGACATGGCTCTGACTAGCCCTGGAGGTATTCTGAACTACACGGGTCAGCTCACCACAGAAACAATTTACAAAGACAAAAGCTATGCATGCCGACTGCATGTGATCAAAAGACCACAGACCAAAAGCAATTCTCAGACACAGTATGGCAGCCATGATGGGACTAGTGAGAAAGGTGGAAGAACTCGCTGGAATATTTGTTGATATTGGACTTTTGAAAGGAGATCTTCCAACTTTAAGAGCCAATGCTGAACCATATAGCGTACATACACCTTGCAGGATTCCTGTTCTATTACTTCAGAAAGTGGAAACTGAGCTAAAACGAATGGAACAGATTGGCATAACCAAGAAAATCTCTGAGCCAACAGCATGGTGTGCCCCAATGATACCAATTATAAAGAAAAATGGAAAAATATGAATCTTTGTGGATCTTAAAAAGCTAAATGAAGCAGTTGTATGTAGTGTAGTGTAGTGTTGGTCCCAGGACATTAGAGAGGAAACATGGGTGAGGTCAGCTCTGTGTGGCTTCAAAGCTTCTCTCTTTCACCAACAGAAGCTGGTCCAATAAAAAATATTACCTTACCCACCTTGTCTCTCTAATGAAGCAGTTGTGAGAGAAAAATATATCCTCCCAACACTGTATGACTTCCTCCCCAAAGTGAAAGGAACTACAATATTCTCCAAGTTGGATGTGTCGATTGGATTCTGGAAAATTCCTTTAGCCAAAGAAAATGCTAAAATGACTACATTTATCACACCATTTGGGAGATTTTCCTTTTGAAGATTACCTTTTGGGCTTAGCAGTGCACCAGAAATTTTCCAAAGAAAATTATCAGAACTGTTAACAAACACAAATGGAGTTGTAGTTTTCACCAACAATATTCTGATATATGAATCTTTGATGGAAGAACACAACAAACCCTCAACAAACTCCTAAGCATAATCAGTCAGTCTTCACTGAAGCTAAACATGGAAAAATGCATGTTCCACCTACCACAAATCGAGTTTTTGTGTCAGACAATGAACAAAGATGGAATTAGTCTTAGTTCTTAGAAAGCAAAAGCAATTCAAGAATTGAATGCACCAACCAACGTACTAGAACTGAGACATATACTGGGGATGGTAAATTACTTTGATGGTACCTACAGGAACTTTCTACACTGACAAAACCCCCTGAATGAATTGTTAAAGTCCAACACACCTTGACTATGTTGAGCCAGAGGCACACGGTGTAATACATGCACAAAATCCCTTTAAAAGGTTAAATAAATGATCTCAACAGCTCCAGTTCTCAAGTACAAATCCACAGATTCAGTGTGGATTCAAGCAGATACAGTCTAAGTGATGTATTGTTGCAGCAACATGGCTCTGAGTGGAAGCCAGCTATATTTTGTTCTTGCACACTTACAGAAACTGAAAAACGATATGCACAGATTGAAAAAGAGTGTCTGGCAAATATATGGGCATGTGAGAATCTTTTACAGATATCTGTGATGACTGTATTAATTTACTGGATTAAAGTACCGCTAAGATGCCAACATCTATTGCTAAGGTTAATGCGATTTAACCCAATTGCTAAATATGTTCCTGGGAAAAATCTGGTAGTAGTAGACATTCTGTCATGGAGCCCAGCATTGCTCTCAACTACCCGTGAGCTCAAAGATGACATAAAGGCATACATGGATGCTGTGGACCCATACATACTAATGTCAGACAAGAGATTACTCCAGCAACAAAAAACAACCTCAACAGACACGCAGCTTCAGGAAGTTCTGAATTATGTTAGGGTTGACTGGCCCAAATATCTAAAGGACAGCAAGGAAGTGACAAGAAACTACTTTGCAGTGCATGGGCAATTAAGCAAGGCAAATGGATTCATAACTAAAGGCATTTGTACTGTTGCAGAAGAACATGACAACTAAGGGGAATCTACTGATTTGGTGCTTCCCCTCACCCCTTCCCATGACCCCAGTCAGAGTGATTTCCTTTTCCAGCTGCATAAAGACAGGTCCACTGAAGAAGAAGCGATTATGGCAGCTTTTCACCACTACAACTTCCCTGCAGACTTTCACCCCTGGGGGCTTCCAACAGGGTCAACTGTGGCAGAAGCGAGCATGATTGTAAAGACCCTTTTTTCTGTTAGTTCTGTGTAAAATGGGTTTGTGAGGGACTTATCCTTCCTCCAAGGCTGTGACTAGCACTTTTGTTTATTCCTTTTGGCTGTGTTTGTTTGCTTGTTCTGAAGTAGAGACTGTTCAGTTTATATTGGTGGTGCATTTCCCCTTCAATAGCATTTATACTTTTCTAAACAGTGGGGTGATTTAGGGAGAATTTTACACGTGATATATACTTAATAACCAGGGCCCCAGTGTTGCAATGAGTGCCATATGGATGAAGGGGTGGACTCAAATAGAGGCTATTGCAAGAGCAAGGCCTAAATGTTATAGTGGCATTGCAGCACCACCATACTTAAGATTGTGTCATGACATCTGTTTAAAGGTCAACCTTTCTAAGTCCTCTAAAAATTGACATGTTCAGTCAGATTCCTTTGAAATGTGGTGTGCGTTAGGAGAGACCAGTGTAGTGACTTAAATTTGGAGTCATTTGAACTGGAGGTTGCGTAGATACAAACTTCCCTAAAATAACCATTTCCCAAAAAGTTTCTAGATGGCTTTATTTTACACAGAGCTAGGGATCAAATTATTAATGTGATGCAGACCAAAATGATCTCAATCTGTTGAGTTTTACCTAACATAGTACATGGTACAAATCTTTGGAGGACCCAAACTGAGAATAGTATTTAAGAAAATGTGTATTTTTTTAGTGCACATGCACTAGTTCAGAAAAAACAGACAGAAGGTTCCAAACATAATTTTACATGCTTTAAAGCTTGTCTCTTTTAAATACTCTAAAATCCAAATGGTTGGTTGAATTGCTTTAAAATTTGGTGTGCCTCAGGAGGCCTTGGGGTATGATAAGTGATCCAAATTTGGGGTCATTTGACAAAGGGCTTCCCAAGTTTCCTCTCCCCCCATAAAAAACCCAGTTTCCTTCTGCTGCCTTGTACTGTTAAACTGAGAGATAGCAGTGAGTGGATGAATCACTCACCTGGCTGAGGTTGATGACTGTGAACTCATCCTTCAATGAAAAGAACTCAGGATAAATTAATCACGAGCCCACACCTAACACCAAAGAGGTTTGGGACTGAGAGTTTGGAGGTTGCTACCATTTGTGAGTCATGAGCGGAGGGAATGTAATCAAAGTCTTCAGGGGGAAAATTAGACATATGAATGCTTCCTGGGAGGGGAGGAGTATTAAGGGATGGAGGATGGGAGAATTGAGGAAGAAGGGTTTGTGGCTGCAATGAGGGAAAGGAGTATGGGGAGGGAGATAAATGGGCATGCATGGGACAGGGGACCTAGATGAGGGAGGGATAGCATGCCCCAGCTCTATCTGTGCATCCCAATACCTCTGAACTCCCAGCTCTGCCGAAGCACCCCAACCACCTGCACCTCCAGCTCAGTCAGTGAATCCCAACCTCCCCGCACCACCAATCCTCCCAGGGCACCTTCAGCCCTCCTGCATCTTAATCTTCCTGCACTTGATAGCTCTGCCAGTGCACCCCAACACTCTGCATCCCCAGCTCTGCCAATGCACCCCAAGCCCTGCACAAGCTCGGCACACATCCATCTGTTCACTTAAGCAGAGAGCTCTTCTGGCCATGGACTGTCTCTGTGATTATAGTGGTGAAGCAGCGTCACTTTAGTTAAGGTTGCATCAGAACTTCTAAAATGGACATGTTTGCATGGATTCCTTTGAAATTTGGTTTGTCTCATGAGGGTGCATGGTAGGGTTAGTGACCCAGAGGTGGGGTCACTGGAGCTAGAGGTAGAGGAGCTATAAGCCCTTCTCCCCACCCAATAGCCATTTTTCAAAATGTTTCTAGTTTTGGTTGTTTTTGTTGTGCTCAGACCTAGTGATCAAACCATTGCTGTGATGCGGGTCAAAATGGCCTCAGTCTGTCAAGTTTTACCTAAGATAGTGCCTGACACCCACTAAATGTTAGGGGAGACCCAGGGCCAGCTCCAGGGTTTTGGCCGCCCCAAGCAGCCAAAAAAGAAAAGAAAAAAAAAAAAGCCGCGATCGCGATCTGCGGTGGCAATTCGGCGGGAGGTCCTTCACTCCCAGGTGGAGCGAGGGACCGTCCGCCGAATTGCCGCCGAATACCTGGACTTGCCGCCCCTCTCCGGAGCGGCTGCCCCAAGCACCTGCTTGAGAAGCTGGTGCCTGGAGCCGGCCCTGGGGAGACCCAAACTGAGAATAGCATTTAAGAACATGTTCATGTCTTCGCTTGTGTAGTCTAGAAGGGTTACAGTGCACATATGCCCATAAAGAAAAAAACCCATGAGAGGGTTTATATGCCACCACTTTATGCTTGCCTGCTTCAAGGGAATGTGCCAATGCCACTGTCCCGGTGGACAATCCACCACTGACATTTCTAGTCTGAACCTTTGTACACCTGTGCAATAAAGATTTAATAACTCATGTTGCTTGCTACATGTTGTCTCTGCTATAATATGTTATTCTGTGTGGAGATTTTCTGTGAACACGGCAGTGTAGGGCTTGCTGGAGTGTAGGCATAACTAACAGTGTGAACCAAAGGCTGTGAACCAGAGCAGGTCAAGTCCAGAGGAAGAGAGGGAAGGGCGTGTGAGCAACTTTGCTCCCCATCTTTTTGTCCTTTAATAGTGTTAGATGGAATCCCGTGGGTGAGAGTGACTGGGTTGTAAAAGAAGAGGAAGAACTTTAGCAACTGTGGGTTGGCAGAGTAAAGGTATGTATGTTAATGGGACATATTAGGGCATTGCTGAAAGTGGACAGAGTTAAGGGTGCGTGGGCAACCTTAACTGCATTTCCTAGTTTTCAGAAGTGTGAGTTTTGCTCAACACAATGTTCTGCAAGAGGAATCTAAACTCTGCGTTAACATAGTTTTTTGCCATTGAATTTCAAGTACCAGGTATCAAGGATGATAAAAGAAAAGAACTGCTGAATGGAGCAGTAGAAGAAATGTGTGAAAATAAGTTACAGTTTACGGGTTATTGAGCTCTCTAAATTGAGTCCATATTTGTAAATTAAAAAAATCCTACCAAATGTACAAAAACAACCACAGCTTGTTTGCCTGAAGATTACATACATAGAGATTGCCATGGGAATCACAAATCAAATCCAATATCTTATTGCAAACTTCGGGAAAAAATACCGAAGGAAGGAAGGAAAGTAGGAGAGTTATCTGGATTCTGACATCACTTATAATGATGTAAATCTGGAGTCACTCCTACTGAAGTCTGCTCTAACTTACACCTAAGTAAGTAAGAGCCTGTGCCTGATGTATGGTTGGCCCTGGATTGGGGGTGAGCGAAGGTTAGCTTCCTAGTCAGCTTTGCAAGACCCCTTTTCTTCTGAGTTGTGCTATACACTATGCAGCCTAAGACCAGGATCTGGGCCAAACATGTAACTTATGGACCTAATTATGCTCTCATTTATACCATTGTGAAATAGAAGTAATTTCACTGAAGTCAGTGCAGTTGCACTAATGTAAAACTGGCATAAAATCAGATTCAGGCCCCATGTTATCATATAAATGCCTGTTCATTTGGTCCAGAAAGTTCCATGGGATGCATTTACCCCAGCTATGTTTGGCCCAGTAACTAGAATATTGCAGGACTGGAGGATCCTAATATATGTAGCAAAAAGAACTTAGGCAGGAATGCATTAGAAATGGAAAGCTGGATGAGTTGAGTAACAAAGAATTAGCAAAAAAGATTGAGAGAATCAGCTAAGCAGGATGGAAGGTCAGTGCAAAGGGCCCAAAGAGCAGCTGGCAGTCACTTAAGGGCAAGAAGAGAAAGCCGTCCTGAGAAACTGGGAAGGCAGGGGGGAAATCTCAGTGAATATGTAAAAACATCCGGTACTCCAGCGAAAGAATCCCACAACCAAATAACAGTTACCATAATACTGAACCATACATTACAAAGGTCTTCAAAATCGAACAGACAGACTGAAAAGTCGGTAAGGAAGCTGAATAAGTTTGAAGACAGTGAAACATTTCCAGAAGGAAAATGAACCTCACATCACTGAAGGAAAAAAAGTATATAATATATACATCTATATATACACACACACTTATATAAAGTCAGATACATACATGCATATTAATATATAAGTACATAAACGTTTTACATATATATATAATTATGGTTGGAGTCACAAGGTGGCACTGTAGCACATATTCTTACCAGTGTTTTTCTTATCATGTAAGCAGCTTATAATCTTTGAAGAAATATGGTATTGTTAGTTTTGTGATGCACTTTCTTTTATGGTGAAGCTGTGGCAATCATCAAGGGAATATGCTCTGTGCCTTAGTTTCTCTAACCAGAGTGAGTTCTTAGGGCAGAGTTGGGCATTGGTGTTGGAGCTGAGATTTCTGAAAAAGATTTTCCTGTCTGCCCTTTGTGATCACCTCTCTTCAAGGACTGATGCGTACAGGATAAATAAAACAAGTTACTCTCAGAAAATACCCAGACTCTACATCCCTGATTTCTCTTTCAACAGGAAAATTTCTTGTAGGGACCCCAAATCTGCAACTGCTTGGAAGAGGTGTGACAACGGAACAGAATAGAATTCAATGGAAACATTTCTGTGCATCAGGCCTCTTAGACCTAAGTACAATGAAACAAGTTAAAATTCTGTTTCTTTTCTTTTTCAACATGCTCTCATTCTTATGAAACTATAATGCATTTAGATGTTTTTAATAAGAAATAGATGGCTGAAAAATTACAGAAACAGATAATATTACCAAATACTATATCTGCCTACAAACAAAGAACAGACACGTTATATGCAAACAAACTGCATTTATTTAAACATTAATGTAAATGTCAGTGATGTTTAAACTATCATTGTAACAGTCTCTGAGTGAATATGCAAGAATTACAATGAAATTTAAATGTAGTGCACACTAACAGAGTGCATGTGTGCTGCACAGATAAGGTTTATTTTCAATAAATGGAGCTGAGGAAGAGACTCAGTCGCAGTTCACTAAAAGCCCTCTATTGCACTGACAGTTCAGCAAAAGTGGCTCCCAAATTAATGCATATGCTCTCAGAAAAGGATACAGATGGAACTGATTAACATATGTGGAATGCTGATTCATGTTTCACGCATCTAGAAATAGTACTCCCTAAAAATATTTCTGAAGGATCCAGTAAATTGGCAAATATTCCCTTTTATCTGGGTAACATGCAGAGTACTATAGAGCCAACAAGGATACATTTCATATTCCACTTTCCATCTAAAGTTACATGATCAGAGGAATTTGCCAACATTTCAGTAATACCAATCTTAAACCTATTTTAGACAATCTGCTTCTGACAGAATGGTAATCACTACATAGAATGTAGATGTACAGCAGTACAACACCTGCTTATTACCTGGTCATCAGCACTTACAGCTGCAGAAGACTGATGCCATTAGAAGCATAAGTGGAACAAAATGAATCTTGATTTTCTACTGGGCTTATACTTTTGTCATTTAACATTTTGAAGTAACTGCTTGAGACTAATTGTTGGTACAAATTTTCCCTTTCTACAGAGCTTTCATGTTGTGACAATTCTAAAGTACAAGAGTCTTACAAGCTCTTTGTTATCAGACACCAGCATCTGTGAGCCTTGTGATTCATTATATTTTCAGTTGGACAGAGACAAAGGGAGGAAAGTGTGGCATGAGAAATACGAAACAGGTCTGGTTACCATGGCAAATATGTGCACTAGCATTCCTGGGAGAAATGTAAGCCATTGATCAGGATTCATGTAATTTTTTATTTAACTCATATGTGATTTTTTGGTTCATATTGGTCTTCAAATAAAGTAGATTAAGTTTATAAACATGTAAAGGATTATAACATAAAACCATGGGTATATGCAAAGTATTTTATAAAAAACATAAATACTTACTTTGAGAGAAATATACAATATACTCCAGTACTTCCCCATTTAAGAGAAAGAAAATAACCCCTTTGAAATCTATAGAAATCTGGGGGAGTTTATTTAATGCTGCAGTGAAACTATAAATTGTGCTGTAAACCACAGTGGTTTGAAGTGACATAGAATAAGTGCAATTAAGCACTAAAAAGCATACCCATATGGGCTGTCAGATAAATGAAGAAGATGTTATTAGGGGTATGTAAAAAACTGAATGGTACAGAAAAGGCCAATGGGCTCCTACTTACTGTTTCCCATAATACATGAACAAGAGGGCACTGGATAAAATTAAAAGACAAGGGGCCTGATTCACCAGTTTTATGCTGGCATAACTCCACTGCTTTCCATGGTAATGATGGTGATGTACTAACAGTTCTGGAAGTACTACTTATTGTACATGCTGCTTCTGAAAGTGCATATACAGACACTATCAGAAATTCCCAACTGATTGCAGTAAATCAGCATTTCTGGAAGTACCACAATAATGGCCAGGCAATAAGGAAATACCAAACTCTTAATGGAGGAGAAATATCTTTCTGGGCCTGTGTCACACATATCCCAGCTGATTTTTGGTCTGCTCTGCTTCATGAATTACAATAATACTGATTATAGGAATAACATGGGGGGGGGGGGAGGAAATTTCTAAGTAAGTGCACTGTGATACAAGAGGTAAGTATTATTATTATATTATTGATAATATTGCTGTTTTACACTTCCTTTGTCAACAAAGATGAACCTTTTTGGAGAAAAATCACTTGCTGTCTCCTTGTTTTGTACATGTTGGAAACTACAGATTTCTTAGGAATAGTCAGTTTATTTAACCAGTGTACCAGATGTGCTGCTCTAATATCTACCCATGCAACTCTTCTACTTCGCTGAGGTTGCATGGATTGCATAAGTAAAAAGTTTCAGAGTAACAGCCGTGTTAGTCTGTATCCACAAAAAGAAGAACAGGAGTACTTATGGCACCTTAGAGACTAACAAATTTATTAGAGCATAAGCTTTCGTGGACTACAGCCCACTTCTTCGGATGCATATAGAATGGAACATATAATGAGGAGATATATATACACACCTACAGAGAGCATAAACAGGTGGGAGTTGTCTTACCAACTCTGAGAGGCCAATTAATTAAGAGAAAAAAAACTTTTGAAGTGATAATCAAGCTAGCCGAGTACAGACTACAGTAAGTACAGTACAGTACTCTCACACTTCTTATCACACTGTCTGTACTCGGCTAGCTTGATTATCACTTCAAAAGTTTTTTTTCTCTTAATTAATTGGCCTCTCAGAGTTGGTAAGACAACTCCCACCTGTTTATGCTCTCTGTATGTGTGTATATATATCTCCTCATTATATGTTCCATTCTATATGCATCCGAAGAAGTGGGCTGTAGTCCACGAAAGCTTATGCTCTAATAAATTTGTTAGTCTCTAAGGTGCCACAAGTACTCCTGTTCTTCTTTTTATAAGTAAAAAGGGGAGCACAATATAGTGAAATAGCTGTAGGGTGACAAGATGTCCCAATTTTATAGGGACAGTCCTGATTTTGGGGTCTTTTTCTTATATAGGCTCCCATTACCCCCCACCCCGTTCCGATTTTTCACACTTGCTATCTGGTCACCATATACAGAAGTGCTTTTCTTATTGCCATATTCTTGAATTTAGTATAGGATATAAAAAATTCCATTGGGAAGCCCTTTTGAAACTGTAAATGTACCTATCCTGATGAAGACTTGAGAGCCTGCTGTACATGTAATTAGTTTATAAGTGCACCCTAAGATTGATAGGGCTTGGTCTATATGTATAGTACAGGTACAGCACATGCAGGGCCCTTCATTTTCAGTTTTTATTTTATTTATTTTTCCTGGGAATTTATCAGTTTATTACCGCAACAAAAAAAGGTGAAAATCAGTGCAAAAAACTATTAATAATTATTCTGGGTAAATATCAGGGTTTATTTTGGTGGACAGAAGGACAGGGGAAACATATTCAGTAGATTAATGCTTTGAATTCCGTTCATCTATGTGGTTTGCTGCAGAACTAAAACAGACTCAAAACACAATGCCCCCTCTGAGTTTAAGAAAATAATATATCTCTAATCCCCAAATAAAACTTTACATTTGAATAAACAGTTTACTGGAGTAGACATAGAATTATTAACCTATAAATATTTACATTTAATAATTGGGCCACACCATTTGCAGCGCATACACTCAACTTCATCCTTTTCTCCTGTTTTTGTTTTTTTAAAACATTCGAATACTTTGTTGTGTTCTGAAACATATTCTGATACAGATTTTCATTTTCTTTGCATTTTAGTGTGTCAAACCTTTAAACTGTTATCAGCTAACAGCTTGAAATGTGTACGTGTTGAGCATGAGATTCATCAGTACATTCAGATGTGCACACACTTCAGAGCTTGCGTGGGTGCCTGTTTGCTTATTGTGTGTATCTTCTAGATTAATACATAGCCTTACTTCAACAGGCAGCTTTGCAAATACACACAGACTAATGTATTATCATAATACATGTATCTCATGCAATATATTGTATTTTCCTAATAAAACAAGTTATTTTTATATATTTGAATGATACAAAAGGAAGGTGAAAATCAGAGAAAAAACTGAATAATACTTTTTGTAAAACCTGGGAATTTTTCAGGTAAAATCGGTTTAAATAGAAAATGAATGGGCTTAAGCATGTGCAATAAAAATTTCCCCAATGGTCTAGACCCCAGCAATGTGCCTAGCTATGGTAGTTCTCCCACTCAATAATACTTGCTGTCTTTGGCAAAGAGAGACAATTATGACATGTAAACCTGTCCATCAGGAACTAAACTGAGATCAACAGGATGCCAAATAGCAATCACATGACAATGATATTTGATCACTATTAAACTAAACTGAATTTAACTTTTGACTTTAGGTCACAAGTTTCTCTCATTACCAACTCCTTGAAGCATCCAGTGTACCTGTAGTGATATTTTTCAGTTTGATCAATCAAAAGCCTATTTAACCTTGTGAACTTTTCTTCAAAATCTGACTTCAGTCTGCACAAATGTTTGTTTTTTCAGCAACTAATTAATAACTAATTGTTCTCTCTTGTTGGTCAGTTGTTTCAGAGCCTGAAGACGCCTTAAGATCTATTTTCAGAGTAACAGCCGTGTTAGTCTGTATCCGCAAAAAGGAGTACTTGTGGCACCTTAGAGACTAACAAATTTATTAGAGCATAAGCTTTCGTGGACTACAGCCCACTTCTTCGGATGCATATAGAATGGAACATATAATGAGGAGATATATATACACACATACAGAGAGCATAAACAGGTGGGAGTTGTCTTACCAACTCTGAGAGGCCAATTAATTAAGAGAAAAAAAACTTTTGAAGTGATAATCAAGCTAGCCGAGTACAGACAGTGTGATAAGAAGTGTGAGAGTACTTACAAGGGGAGATAGAGTCAACGTTTGTAATGGCTCAGCCATTCCCAGTCCTTATTCAAACCGGAGTTGATTGTGTCTAGTTTGCATATCAATTCTAGCTCTGCAGTCTCTCTTTGGAGTCTGTTTTTGAAGTTTTTCTGTTGTAATATAGCCACCCGCAGGTCTATCACTGAATGACCAGACAGGTTAAAGTGTTCTCCCACTGGTTTTTGAGTATTTTGATTCCTGATGTCAGATTTGTGTCCATTAATTCTTTTGCGTAGAGACTGTCCGGTTTGGCCAATGTACATGGCAGAGGGGCATTGCTGGCACATGATGGCATATATCACATTGGTAGATGTGCAGGTGAACGAGCCCCTGATGGTATGGCTGATGTGATTAGGTCCTATGATGATGTCACTTGAATAGATATATGGACAGAGTTGGCATCGGGGTTTGTTACAAGGATAGGTTCCTGGGTTAGTGGTTTTGTTCAGTGATGTGTGGTTGCTGGTGAGTATTTGCTTTAGGTTGGGGGGTTGTCTGTAAGCGAGGACAGGTCTGTCTCCCAAGATCT
The DNA here is from genome assembly GCF_027887155.1 of Malaclemys terrapin pileata. Taxonomy (NCBI): domain Eukaryota; kingdom Metazoa; phylum Chordata; order Testudines; family Emydidae; genus Malaclemys; species Malaclemys terrapin. The sequence continues at coordinate 44,208,564 of NC_071505.1, forward strand.
GTGAGAGTAAAGGATCATCTTTCAGGATAGGTTGTAGATCTCTGATGATGCGCTGGAGAGGTTTTAGTTGGGGGCTGAAGGTGACAGCTAGTGGTGTTCTGTTATTTTCTTTGTTGGGCCTGTCTTGTAGGAGGTGACTTCTGGGTACTCGTCTGGCTCTGTCAATCTGTTTTTTCACTTCAGCAGGTGGGTATTGTAGTTTTAAGAATGATTGATAGAGATCTTGTAGGTGCTTGTCTCTATCCGAGGGATTGGAGCAAATGCGGTTATATCTTAGAGCTTGGCTGTAGACAATGGATCGTGTGGTGTGTCCTGGATGGAAGCTGGAGGCATGTAGGTAAGTGTAGCGGTCAGTAGGTTTCCGGTATAGGGTGGTATTGATGTGACCATCGCTTATTAGCACAGTAGTGTCCAGGAAATGGACCGCTTGTGTGGATTGATCTAGGCTGAGGTTGATGGTGGGATGGAAATTATTGAAATCATGGTGAAATTCCTCAAGGGCTTCTTTTCCATGGGTCCAGATGATGAAGATGTCATCAATGTAGCGCAAGTAGAGTAGGGGCGTTAGGGGACGAGAGCTAAGGAAGCGTTGTGATATATGTGATATATGCCATCATGTACCAGCAATGCCCCTCTGCCATGTACATTGGCCAAACCGGACAGTCTCTACGCAAAAGAATTAATGGACACAAATCTGACATCAGGAATCAAAATACTCAAAAACCAGTGGGAGAACACTTTAACCTGTCTGGTCATTCAGTGACAGACCTGCGGGTGGCTATATTACAACAGAAAAACTTCAAAAACAGACTCCAAAGAGACTGCAGAGCTAGAATTGATATGCAAACTAGACACAATCAACTCCGGTTTGAATAAGGACTGGGAATGGCTGAGCCATTACAAATGTTGACTCTATCTCCCCTTGTAAGTACTCTCACACTTCTTATCACACTGTCTGTACTCGGCTAGCTTGATTATCACTTCAAAAGTTTTTTTTCTCTTAATTAATTGGCCTCTCAGAGTTGGTAAGACAACTCCCACCTGTTTATGCTCTCTGTATGTGTGTATATATATCTCCTCATTATATGTTCCATTCTATATGCATCCGAAGAAGTGGGCTGTAGTCCACGAAAGCTTATGCTCTAATAAATTTGTTAGTCTCTAAGGTGCCACAAGTACTCCTGTTCTTCTTCTTAAGATCTATTAGCTTCTTTTGTTCTGTTTCAAATTTTACACTTGTAAGTTTTATTTGTTTATTTATTTTTGTCAGATACTGCCAGTGAACTAAGTTTGCCTCTAGCAGCTTCTATCATAGTGTCCCATGATAAAAGAAAGAAGGTGTCTTGGGAGTTATTAAGCTCCTTTATGTTGCTTTCAATTTGCCGTGACAAGAAAGATGTTTGAGTGCAGAACAACCCTGTCCTGAGGTTCCTGGTGAATGGCAGGAGCTTCCATTATTGGGCAGCTTTATCTACTGCCACTGCTTGTAGATCTTTCCTAGCCAAAGCCATTATTTCTTCCTTTGTTTCCAGAGGAAGCAACCTGAGTGGATACTACCCAAAATGCTGCTCTGTTAGTCTTTTTATCTTCTGTTTCTGTATTACATTCTCTTTTATTGGAAAAGAAAATGTTACTGGCAAGCTAGAAGAGCATTGTACCGTAACTGCAATAACTTCAGAAGCAGGGTACGCTGAAGCTCTGTAAATCAAACCTTTGGCCTATTGGTGGGCTGGATAACATAAGGCATACAGCCTGCATTAGCAAATCTGAGAAAAAAGAAAATGTTCAATGATGGAAGAACTCAGAAGATACTTTGAATGTTAGAGTTTCGTTTTCTTTCACTTGAAAATGCTCCAGATATAAAAAAGCATTTTATGATATGCTCTTTTGCTCCTGGCTTTATGTATGTGAGATAATATGGAACTTTGACATTTCACCTTAATTTATATGAAAGTAGATGACAAAATTTGCTCATTCCTGGCCTGCCCCTGCTCCCACTGAAATCAATTATAAAGTAAAGCATGTTTATAAGTCTTTGCCTGATTGGGGTCATAGGGCCCGATTCTCTTCTTTGTTATACTATTGTATGGGCTTGTCTCTACTTAAAACGCTACAGCAGCACTGCGTTGCTGTAGCTGTGCCGGTGTAGCACTTCAGTGTAGACATTACCTATGCCAACTGGAGGGATTCTTGCATCGGCTTAGGTAATCCAGCTCCCTGAGTGGCAGTAGTTACTATGTTGCTCAGGGATATGGATTTTTTTACCCCCTCCCCCCGACCGATGCGGTTACACTGACCTAATATTTTAGTGTCGACCAGGTTTAAGTCTGGAACAATTCTGTTTAAGTTAATAGATAAAGCAAGATAAAGCCATTGCACATGAGATCAGAATCAGGCCAATATGATAAAGATATATTAAAATTTTGAATGCATCTTAAGTTCTGAAAGATGAAGTTCTGAAAAGTGGGAAATAGAAAAAAATGATAAACTGTAAACTTTCACTAAAAAATAATCCAATATCCAATTGGAAATTCCACCTCCTTTCGCACCTCTTGCTATTATATTTTGCAATGACTCTATGTCCTCACAAGAATAGGTTTACTAATGTGTTTGTACATCGTCTGTAAAGAATGAGCAGTAAAAGTTAAAGATCTTCCATTTGAACATATGGTTTGAAACTTTGAGCTGCCATAAAGTATTTCTACAAGAAAGTGATTATGCTTCACAACAGATTCTAGCTAACAGAGAAATGACTATATATGGAAAATAAAATGAAATGATGTGGTACCCATATCATCATCTATTTCTAAAAGCACCATCATTTTAAAGTGAATGAAATTGGCACAGTAGTTTTATTGATTTGCTATACTTATTCAGTTTCTAATGGCATGTTGAAGATATCTTTTACAAAAGATTATGTGCTTATCTGTTATTACTGAAGTTATATGGTATCAAATTCTGTCTATCGCTAACCACTCAAAAATTAACTAAGACAATTACAGTCATTTCATTTAAAACCCTGGTAGACCTGAACCAATTTTTGGAAATGTAAGGCTTTATCTTACACACTAAACCACTGAATCCTATTTATTTGTCTTGAAAAGTTCTTTAAAATAGTCTGAAAATAGTCAAAATAATCTTAAAATTATAGTTATTTGGCTTTTTATGATATTTTCAACACAAATACTTTGTAAGGTATTGACACTTTTGCTCTCCACGTATACATGTATGAATTCTAGAAATGTGTAAAATGTATTTCAAGGTTTTTAATCCCCAGTTTTTTTATGTTGAAAAACTGCTGTATTACAATGTGACAAAGACATAAGATGAAAGATAATTACAGAATGTGTTACTACCATTCATGTGTGAAATCTTCTAGGTTTGAAAATGCATGCTCCTAGATAGTAAAGGAGACAGCAGCTAAATGGATAACCTTGATACACTGAGAATAGATTCTGAACACGTTTATTGCTCTACCAGGTATTCATCTGAGAGTGCTTTTTTGTATTATGATTTTTTTTTCAGCAAAAGGATATTCTTTTAACCGGCAGGTAGCGAACAAGTCAACCTAGTGTTGCAAATTAATCCTTTGGTCAATGGAATTTTTAAATAGGTGTATTCCTTTAGCAGTTATTATTATATAGGTACTGAATTACATGCTAACCTATGTATTTTACTTCAGTGCCAAGAACATATGCTGTTTCATTTCCTTATCAGGTATATAATGAGCAGGACTTCATTGCATTAGAATATGTATGTGTGAAGCATTTGCAGCCATGTGCAAAACTACTTGAAATTCTAGGTTTTTCACATCATTACAAACTTGAAAATGGGCCCACATTTGAAAAAAAATTCACTGAGGTATACAAATTTTTCAAGCAAAAAACCCTCCCATTATTATCCAGTGAACAATGGGACAGTTTTCAAGCAAAAATAAGTTATCTCAAAGTTCATTTTCAAGTGAATATGGCTTTTGCATGGTAAGCAGATAAAATCCACAGCTATTGCAGTGAAGCAATTTTGTAATTAAAACAAAATTGGGAATGAGAAATTGAGTAAAACGACGAAAAATTCTGTACAAAACAAAAGTTATGAATTGTACACAGCACTGATTTGCAAAGAAAGAGTTTTTGGAGTCATCACATATCTTTCATAAACTAGGCTGCAGCCTTTTGTAATACTTTTTTTTCATTTGAACCAAGTTCAAACTTCTTGTCCTCACCCCTGCTCATCCCTAATTGGCCTAATTGTCTCTTATCATGTCTCCTTACTACCTCCTCTTCATCAATGATACCAGCCTTGTTTGTCAGTTTCTCATAGATTTACATGCATTCTCCCAAGCTCCCCAGCATGCATGGCATGCCCTTCCTGAATTGAACTGTAAGGTCATAACCCCATTTGCTTTCAAACCCCTCCTTAAGACTTGCTTCTCCCATCACATCGGTTAGGATGGTTAGGGTTGAGAGGCAGATGAAGATAGTTCATACTATATAATATAAGTATATATTTGATTGTGTCCCTCCACACTGCTCTGCATATATAAGGTGTGTTCTTAGGCCCTGAATTGACGAAGTCTTACACACATGCTTAGTTTTGCATGGTGTTAGTAGTCCCATTGACGTCAATAGTCATAGTGCATGAGTTTTTTCAGGATCAAGGACTCTTATGAGCAAGGACTCTGTCTATTTGCTTTTATGGCCATCATCACTATAGTATCTGAGCACCATACAGATTCATGAATTCATTCTCATAACACCCCTCTGAGGTAGAGAAGTATTGTTATCCCCATCTTGCAGATAAAGGTGTGAGGTAGAGAGGTATTGAATGATTTGCCTAAGATCACTCAAGATTTCTGTAGCAGAACTGGGAATTGAACCCAGATCTCCTGGTCCTTAGCCAGTACCTTAAACACAAGCCCACCCACCCTTTCCCATATGCAGCTGTACAGTGCCTAACACTATGGGACCCAGTTGTATTTTAGGGTTGTGTCATTCCTTTGAACTTTCTGGCCACAGAATTTATTAAAACTAAAGATCAGCATACAGCTAGACTTTCTCTTGACTTTGCAAGATTTTTGGAGAAATAAATCATGTAAAGATCCACTAGGACACAATCTGTTAAGCACTGAATATAAATAGCAATGGAAATGATATAACTGTAGTATTTTTTTTTTAATTGTAAAGGTGTCCCATAAAAACTCTGAATTCCCTGGGATTTTGTTAACTCATTCCGCTTCATATGCAACTCCTTTTCCTTATGCCCTAAAGGAACCAAAACTGTGAAAAACACTATGAAACAAGCTTTATGACTTAAACCTGTTCTGTTTCTCTTAGTGCTACCCTGGCAAATAATTCTATAATAATAAAATTAGATAATGAGGAGTCACATACATTTTAAATAGAGAAAATTGCACAGATATATCAAGTAAAGCAGGATTCTGCATTGATATAGAAAGCAAAGCAGAGTTTCTAAGAACATGTTGGGCCAGTATCTTTGCAAACCCAAGAAGACACCTATAAGAATTTCAGAGGTGAAATAATCACAGTTTATTTCTCTATGTAAGAAGAGTAAAAGCAACAACCAACATAGGGTTTTGAGTAGTTATTATCTAAATTATAAACACATATAGCCTTTTTGACTACTTAGACTATAAGCTCCTGAGGGCAGGAACTGTCTAGTATGTGTACGTACAGCATCTAGCACAAAGGGCCTTTAGTAGTGGAATTCACAATCTCGAGTTAGTTGCCCAGGCTTCCTATACAATGCATGGGAAGAGTTAGGCACCTTAAAAAGGGATTAGCAGAAGCCAGCAAGATTAGCAGGGAGCTGTCTAAATGAGCAACAGGAAATGCTGAGAAAAGGGGTGTGGCCTCCTTGCCCATTAAAGGGAGCTAGAGCCTAAGTCAGATCAGCCCTTTCTTAGGTGGCAGGGGGACTTTACTAGTGGAAACTCAGGGCTTGTCTACACTACGCGCTGGATCAGCAGGCAGCAATCAATCCAGCGGTGGTCGATTTATCGCATCTAGTATAGACATGATAAATCGACCGCTGAGCGCTCTCCCATCGACTCAGGTACTCCATCAGAACGAGAAGCACAAGCGGAGTCAATGGGAGAGCAGCAGCTGAAGTAGCTTTACATAGCTGAGGTTGCGTACCTTAGATCGACCCCGTGCGGTAGTGTAAACAAGCCCTGAGGCTCTGGGGACTTACAGTACCTACAGGGTTAGATGGCAGCTGAGCGGTGGTTTTGTGAATGCCTGTGGCACCTACATGTTGGACTTAACACCTAAAGTGGCAGTTAGTTGGCTAAGACCTCCTTGTGAATCTAGCTCTAGGTGTGACTGTAATATAAATAATTGATCATAAATACAAACATACTGAAAAGCTATTGTATCTGAAGCAGAGCTTTCTTCCTGGTGCTTCTTTTCAAATGCTGCTTGCTGGCATTGTTGATCAAGTTACTTTAGTGCCATCATTTGACCTGTTATGTTACACTAGCACATTGGTTCTCAAATTGGGGTCATGACCCGCTTATGTGGGGGGTTGCGAGCCCCGACCCCAACAGCGGCGTGTGGCTGCGAGCCTAACCCCGACTCCTGTGTGGGGTTGTGAGCCCCAACCCCCATGTGGGGCTGCAGGGCTGCAAACCCCGACCCCAACCCTGGCCAGGAGCAGGGCGGCAAGCCACGAGTCTCAACCCCTGCGCTGGGCTGCAACCATGAGCCCTGATCCCAACACTGGCATGGGGCTGTGAGTCCCGACCCCAACCCCGGTGTGGGGCTGCGAGGCTGCGAACCCTGACCCCAACCCTGGCCAGGAGCGGGGCTGCAAGCCATGAGTCTTGACCCCTGCGCTGGGCTGCAACCATGAGCCCCAATCCCGACACTGGCATGAGGCTGCAAGTCCCGACCCCAACCCACATGTGGGGCTGCAAGCCCCGACCCCAACCCTGGCCAGGAGAGGGACTGCGAGCTCCGGTTAGGGGTGGGACTGCAAGCCCTGACTCCACCCCCGCATGGGGCTGTGGGGCTGTGAGCCCTGACCCCGACCCCCATGCGGGGCTGTGAGCCCCAACCCCAGCCAGGCACAGTGTTGTGATCCCCGACCCCAACCAGGAGTGGGGCTGTGAGCCCTGAGCTGGGGCATCCAGGATGCTGTGAGCCCCAAACCCTGTACTGGGGTTGTCAGGCAGAGCCCGGCCATGCCAGGGGTTGTCAGCTGGGAGCTCCACCAGACACAAAGTTGTTAACCCCGAGCCCTGCCACACACAGGGTTGTCAGCTCCGAGCCCCGCCACCTGCTGTGAGTCCGGCCAGGAGCTTGGTTGTGAGCCCCCATCACCACCATGTGCAGACCTCAGAGCCCCAAGCTCCTCCAGCCCGGCTCCAGCCCGGCTCCACCCCAACTCCTCTCCACCTCCAGCCCTGCTCTGCCTCCAAAGGAAGGGTGCCAAATAGAAGTTTGCCCAGGGCACCATTTTTCCTATGGCTGGTAACATCAGACAACATTAGAGGGCTTGATTCTTTAGCAGCTGAACAAGTACTTTATTAATTAACAGTCAGACACACAAGCGCAAACTTTCTCTTGAAAATAATGGCCACCTGTATTGCTAAAACCACTACAAAATGAAAGTATATTGAGTCTTACATTAAACTCAGTTTTACCAGTATAATCACCTCTGGTATTGGAAAACCGCAATGCGTCATTTGCTGTGAAGTTTTGTCTGCTGAATCAATGAAACCATTGCAAACTGCAGCAACATCTTGAAACGACATTCTGAGCATAAAAATCAAAAGGTGGATTTTTTCAAACATAGAGAAGAAGCAACAAAGAAGGCCAGGCTTGATGCTGACGGAAGTTTCCAACAGCAAACGTCCTCAGCTGTGGAGGTCTCTTATGTTGTGTTACTACGAATTGCCTGTACCAAAATGCCACATACAGTAGGCGAGAAGCTTATTCTGCCAGCATGCAAAGATATTGGTTGGCAATGATACTGCCAAAAAACTGAAAATGCTCTCCATGTCTAATGATACTGTGAAACGCAGAATATGTGAGATGTCTGAAGATATCAAAAAACAAGTTGTGCACGAAATTAAACATTCTGCTTTCAGTATGTTCAGCCTGCAACTTGATGAAACTACTGATATTACTCACTGTGCACAATTAATAGCATTCGTATGGTATGTTAATGCTGGGGATGTTAAGGATGACTTCTTATTCTGTGAGCAACTTAAAACAACCACAACAGCACAGGACATTTTCAATAAGGTGAATGCCTTTTTCAAAAGCAATGGCATTGAGTGGAAAAACCTTTGTGGTATATGTACCGACGGCGCTCCAGCAATGATGGGTGCATGGTCTGGTTGTCAGCAGAAGGTAAAGTGTGTCTCACCTAATGTCACTCATTGTGGAATCCATCGTCAAGCCCTAGCTGCAAAGTCATTGCCAATATGCCTTAATGCTGTGGTGGATGTTGTTATACGAGCAGTGAACTACATTGAAGCTCATGCTCTGAATAGTCGTCTCTTTCGAGAGCAATGCAATGAAATGGGTGGTGAATATGAATATGCTTTTCCACACTCAAGTCCAATGGCTTTCTAGGGGATGCGCATTAAAATATATTTTTATGCTTTGTGAAGAGATGGCAGAGTTTTTCCTGCGAAAAGAGAAACAAGAGCTGAACAAAAAGTTCAGTGACAAGAAATGGGTTCTCTGCTTGGCATATCTAGTTGACATCTTTGATAGCCTTAATGATCTCAATCTGTCACTTCAAGGAAAATGTTCAACATTAATAGATCTGACTAATAAGATCAGAGCCTTCCAGATGAAGTTGGATCTGTGGTGCAGGAAGTTGGACACAGACAGTTATGGCATGTTTCCGACACTTTCCTCATTCAGTGAGGAGGAGGAAGTTAACATTGATAGTGCTCTCAAGTCAGCTATCAGTGAACATTTGAGAGCCCTTCATGAAGAGTTCTCACACTACTTCCCAGTGCTAACCAGAAGCATTTCATTCCCTGGTGAAGAACCCTTTCAGTGTGACAGCTGAACAGTTACCTACTGAGGATATTCATGCACAGGAACAATTTGTCGACATGATCAATGATGATGAAGTGAAAGCAAAATTCACACAGCTGCCTCCAAACCCGTTCTGGTGCTTAGTTGCAAGTGAATACCCAATGGTGTCTGAAATGGCCCTGAGAGTCCTTCTGCCATTTCCCACTACCTACGAATGTGAGGGTGGATTCTCCAGTCTTCTCACAATAAAGACGAAATCTCGAAACCGGCTTGATGTGAAGGACGACATCAGATGCGCCCTTTCTAAAACAATACCAAGAATAAAACTTCTTGTGTCAAATAAACTGCATCACCCATCTCACTGATTTTTGACTGCTTCAGGTCATTAATTGCTGTCACGTATAAAAATAAAATTCTACTTAAAAATAACTTTTCCGCTTATATTTAATTTGATAAAAATGTGTTTTAGTCTTAATTTAAAACCAGTGAGAAAAGATAAATTCATTTTAAGCAACAGGGTTTAAATTTAGTATTTATCATAGCGTTAAATATAAAAAATGTGTTTCTCATTTCTAAGGGGGGTTGCACTCAGAGGCTTGGTGTTTAAAAGTGGTCACCAATACAAAAAGTTTGAGAACCAGTGCACTAGCATCTATAAACTACATACAAAAAGATAGTATGTAAATGGAGTTAACAATGAACATTCATCACTGAGACTGGGAATTTCAAAGGAGCCTAATTAGGGAGTTAAGCACCCAATTCCCAATGGAAGCTGGGCATCTATCACCTTTAGGCTCCTTTGAAAATTCCAACTATAGTGTTTAAACACGCTATATATTGCACCAGTACAAAGGGCTATGGCCTGATTGCTAAGGAAGGAAAACCCTACACTATGAACAACTGGTCAGTGGATCCCATATCCAGGGTACTGGATGAAGCACCATCACTGCAGATATTTAATATTGTTATTGTGTAAGACATTAGTGGCAATATGTTCACGCATTATGTGTAGAAGAAAAAAATGCTGCAAATGAAGTGGGGTTGCAAAAACCACAGAGAGCTGGGAAGCTGGAGGGAAAAAGATTGGTACAGAAGATATTTTCCCTCCTCCACACAAATTCTGTGGCTCATCCATAGGCCACAGGGGAAACAAAACTGGTCAAGAACCAGAGGAGGAGTTTGGGAACAGCTGCTCTAAGGTTATGTCTGCACCTCAAGCTAGGGATGTGATTCTCCAAGGGTTGCTAACCCTCCAGGATTGTCCTGGAGTCTCCAGGAATTAAAGATTAATCTTTAATTAAAGATTATGTCATGTGGTGAAACCATCAGGAATACATCCTACTACAGCTACACTGCTATGTATACTCAGGCTAGCTTAGTGTTTCTCAAACTTTTTACGCTGGCCACCCCCTTTGGACTTAAAAAAATTGTGACTTCCCTACTGAGACTTGAAAAAGTAGGGGGCTGATGCCGCCAGAGCCCCACCGCACGAGGGCTGACAACCTGACCTAGTGACCCCCATAAACCTGTCCTGTGCCTCCCACCCCAATTGAGAAACACTGGGCTAGCTCAATGAGAGCTAGTGTGAGTATGTGTACATAAGCAGGAGAATCACACCCCTAGCATGTAGCATAAACATAGCTGAAGTGGCATGGTGATCATCCCCCAGAGACTAAGAGCCATGTGATAAATGAGGGATTAGTTAATGCTGCCTGGAGCAATATTAACCGTCCCACTGTGACCCAGAGCACAGCTGTCAGCTGAGAGTCAATGGCAATAGGGCAAATGGCCAGCTATGTTTCCTTTGATTGGGGTCTGAGGCTATCCCCACTGATGTCAGTAGGGGTTTTGTGACTGATTTAAATGAGGCCATGATTTCACCTCAACTGTCAAATTCATGGCCCATCTCTTGGCACTTGAACGTCACAGCTGAGTCCACGTGGAAGTAGGAATGCAGCATTTCTCATGCAAATTCCCAGTTTCCATAAATCTTTTGTGACCCAACTTTTTTCTTCTGCATCTCCTTGATACAACAAGAAAAGACATGGTCCTTAGGGTTAGATACTCTTACAAGGGTGTATGCCTCGGGGTAGGGAGTAAGGAACCTCCTTGCTACTCACACTCTTGCTGCTTGCATAAAGCATGAACAGAATTGCAGTTCCTTTGCTCAGAGGACTACAGGGACGTCTCCTTAACAATTCAGTGGGCGCATGGAAGTGTGGTTAGAGCCATGGTTCTGCCTCCATCCCATGAACCAGCCAAGGGAGTGGCCAGAGACACAGGGGGTGTATACTGCAGCAGTGAGCACACTACCACCACACACAGGGAAGCTCTGGTCCAGAGTGCATCTCATGTTCCCCATGGGATGGTGCAGGTTCAAACCATCCACAAAGAGGGCTGTGCCTAAATGGCACAGTGTAGCCCTATGTGATTGTCGTGCAAAATATAGGGGATTGGACTGGATAAACTAAGTGCTCTTTCCCTGCCCTACTCTCTAGGATTCTGTGCTGATACAGTGTACTGAGGTTGACTAATAGCATGCACAGTATTGGGAAGGCACTAAAATCATATGTGAAATTGCATCTTCATTTCATTTTTAGAAAGGAAATGCGGGCTGTAGTCCGGCATTCATTATGGGGAGATGGAGCCAATCTATGTGAGTTAATATATAATTCGCAGAACAGACAGAATAGAATTATGTCATATAGGGCTCATAGTGGCAGCTGAATAGCAGAAAGTTTAGAACTATGCTGACCAGTTCTCATTGAAACAATAACTATATTGATTTTGTATTCAATAAGCTATTACAAGAAGGGTTATGACTGATGCATTTTTTTTATTACAGATACAGTATGGCAGCTGCTGTATCTCTGACTTCTTAAGTCACCTTACTGAAAACCAAAATGGTCTAATTCTGTTTCCTAGTTTTATGTATCTTTCCAACAGGGCCGGCTCCAGGCACCAGCTTAACAAGCAGGTGCTTGGGGCGGCCAAGGGAGAGGGGCGGCACCTGCGGCAATTCGAGGGCGGCAGGTCCCTCACTCCCTCTAGAAGCGAAGGACCTACCGCTGAACTGCCGCCGCCGATCGCGGCTTTTTTTTTTGCTTGGGGCGGCAGAAATGCTGGAGCCGACCCTGCTTTCCAAGGTCCAAACTGGAGAAGCTATAGTATTTTTACAGATGGATTTGCCTGTCCATGGAGTATCAGGAAAGCTCACTCTCCTCCCAACCACTACCACCACCTCCCATCCCGATTAGCCCAAAACCCCTGAAGAATTTGAGCACTGATTTGGCAGGAATTAAGTCATCTATGCTCTATTTCATTATTTTTTGCCATATCTAATTTTTAGTTATATTGTACATGTTTGTCTTCTAGTGTTGCCCAACCAGAAATATATAATAATAAGCAGAATGGCCGTTGCATACATTAAATTTCTTAGAAAAATCTATTTAAATTCTAGGCCCTTAGAGCTGTTGCACCTTCCACCTGTGTTTGCCATGTATTGGTTTCATTGTGTGATGCTGGATGGTCACTTTTATATGATCTTTAGAAAATAATGGCCTCTCTAAGTCATTTTGAAGGACCCTACAAGTCACCATTTTGAATATTCTATCACCAAAAGAGCTTCTGATTTGGTCATAGGTAGCTGCATGAAAGAGAGTGTGATCTAGTGGTTGGGGAATGGAGCTGGCTGGCAGGACTCCTGCCACTGACTTCCCTCCACTGTCTGCTCTGGGTAAAGACATCTAAGTTCTCTGGGCCTCAATAGAGCTTTTTGTACAGTGCAGGTAATACATATCTATCTCACTGGACTGTTGTGAATCTAATCCAATGTTTGTATGGTGCTTTGAGATCCTTAGATGAAAGTGAACAAAATTAATATTTATGTTTATACATTTCTTAAAAATAGAACACTTGCATAAGTGATAGTAAAAAAAACAAATGAGTAGTTCATGGCATGTTTTTTGGTTTGCTTTGGTCTGCTATAAAGTTGGAAATGAAGAGGAACCTTGATTTATGAATAGATTATTTAATGTTCTGTATGTTGTAATCTACAATTTCTTCCCTGTAAATTGGATTTGGAATGAAGCACAAACCATAACTTTTATGTTATTGTCATTCAGTCTTGTTTTTTGGTTAGTTAATTTGCTATAAAACACGCAACTATATCATCATTATTAATTAGGATAGCCACCAACTTGGCTCCGAAAAGCTATTAAATGCAAATGTATGATCACATGAAAATATAAATCTATAGTGAAGTTCTCCAGTATACTAAAGCCACCACGAGATTAATATAAAATAATTAAATCTTCACTGAAAGGAATGCACTTTGTCAAATGATGACCTAACTCAAAGGATAACAACATAAAAATTTCAAAGCGCTGTGTTGGTCAATTCATGCTAAAACAAGCCTTTGTATCTGTTATAAGAACATGAGAATACCCTTATTGGGTCAGACCAATGGTCCATTAGCCCAGTATCCTGTCTCTGACAGTGGCAGGAGCCAGATGCTTCTGGCAGTTGGAGGTTTAGGGACACCCGACGCATGGGGTTATGTCCTTGACCATCTGGGCCAATAGCCATTGATGGAATGATTCTCCATGAACTATCTAATTATTTTTGGAACCAGTTATACTTTTAGCTTTTACAATATCCCAGGGCCATATGTTCCACAGTTGCCCACATTGTGTGAAGAAGTACTTCTTTTTGTTTGTTAAACCCTGGTGACTATTAATTTTATGGGTGACCACTAGGTCTTGTGTCATGTTAATGGGCAAATAAAACTTTGCTGTTCACTTTCTTCATACCATTTATGATTTTGTAGACCTCTATGATATCCCCCCTAAGCTGAACAGTCCCATTCTTTTAAAGCTTTCCTTGCATGGAAGCTGTTCCATGCCCCTAATCATTTTCATTGCCCTTCTCTGTACCTTTTCCATTTCTAATATATCTTTTTTGAGATGGGGTGCGCAGCACTGCAGGAAGTATTCAAGGTATGGTCATACAATGGATTTGTATAGTGGCAATATGATATTTTGTGTTATATTATCTACCCCTTTCCTAATGATTTCTATTGTTCTGTTAGCTGTTTTGACTGCTGCTGCACATTGAGCGGATGTTTTCAGAGAACTATCCCAATGATGCCAAAATCTCTTTCTTGAGTCATAACAGCTAATTTAGACCCCATCATTTGGTATGTATAGTTGGAATTATTTTTTCAAATGTGCATTTATTTACTTTTAATTACTTTTCACTTATCAACATTGAATTGTATTTGCCATTTTGTTGCTTATTCATCTAGTTTAATGAGAACCCTTTGTAAGTCTTTACAGTCAACTTTGGACTTAACTATCTTGAGTAATTTTGTATCATCTGCAGATTTTGCCTCATCACTGTTTACCCTCTTTTCCAGATCATTTATGAATATGTTGAAAAGCACAGGTCCATGTACACTATATCAATGGGTTCGCTCCTGTCCACATGCTTGTTGACTTCCACAAAGAACTCTAATAGATTGGTAAGGCATGATTTTGCTTTACAAAAGCTGCGTTGACTCTTCCCCAATATATCATTTTATCTATGTGTCTGATAATTCTGTTCTTTACTATAGTTTCAACCAATTTTTCTGGTACTGAAGTTAGGCTGACTGGCCTGTAATTGCTAGGATCTTCTTTGGAGCCTTTGTCAGAAATAGGTGTTAAATTAGCTACCCTCCAGTCATCTAGTACAGAGGGTGATTTAAGCGATACGTTACATACCACAATTAATAGTTGCAATTTTATATTAGAATTCATTCAGAACTCTTGGGTGAGTACTATCTCATCCCGGTGACTTATTTCTGTGTATTTATCAATTGGTTGCAAAATCTCCTCTATTGGCACCTCAATCTGCCACAGTTCTTCAGATTTATCACCTAAAAAGAATGGCTTGAATTTGGGGATCACCCTCATACTCTCTGATTGAAGACGGATGCAAAGAATTCATTTAGCTTCTCCACAACAGCCTTCTCTTCCTTGGGTGCTGATTGTTTTGCAGGCTTCCTACTTCTGATGTACTTGAAAAAATTTTGCTGTTAGTCTTTGCGTCTTTAACTACTTGCTCTTCAATTCTTTCTTGGCCTGCTTAGTATAATTTTACATTTGACTCCTCATAATTTATGCTCCTTTTCTATTATTCTCACTACGATTTGATTTCCGATTTTTAAAGGATGTCTTTTTGCCACTCTAACTCTGTTGTTTAGCTGTTGTGGCATTATTTTTGGTCCTATTAGTGTTGGTTTTTTTATTATTATTATTTGGGGTATACATTTACTATGAGCCTCCAGAATATTGTTTTTAAATAGTCTCCATGCAGTTTGTATGTATTTACCCTTGTGACTGTTCCTTTTAATTTTCATTTAACTAGTTTTCTCAATGTTGTGTAGTTCCCCCTTTTGAAATTAAGTGCTACTGCAGTGGTTTTCTTTGGCACTTTTCCCCCTACAGGGATGTTAAATTTAATTACATTATGGTTGCTATTACTGAATGGTTCAGTTATATTCACCTTCTGGACCAGATCCTGTGCTCCACTTAGGACTAAATCAAGGATTGCCTCTCACTATGTGCGTTCCAGTACTAGCTGCTCCAAGAAGCAGTTATTAATGGTGTCTAAAAATTTTATCACTGTATCCCTTCTGAGGCAACATATACCCAGTCAATATGAGGATAATTGAAATCCACTGTCATTATTGTGTTTTTTACGTTTGTAACTTCTCTGTCTCCCAGAGCATTTCACTATCATCATCACCAGCATCCTGGTCAGGTGGTTGGAGGTATATTCCTACTGCTATACTCTTATTGTTCAAGCATGGAATTTCTATTCATAGAGATTCTATGGTACAGTTCGATACATATAAGATTTTTACTATATTTGACTCTGTTTTCTTTCACATATAGTGCTATTCCCCTTCCAACACAACCTACTCTGTCATTCTTATATATTTTGTACTCTGGAATTACTGTGTCCCATTTATTATCCTCATTCCACCAAGTTTCTGCAATGCCTATTATATCAATATCTGCATTTAATACCAGGCACTCTAGTACAGTGCTACTCAAAGCCGGTCCACCGCTTGTTCAGGGAAAGCCCCTGGCGATCCGGGCAGCCAGCCCATCCCTTGGCCCGCGCCGCTTCCCGCAGCCCCCATTGGCCTGGAGCGGCGAATCGCGGCCAGTGGGAGCTGCAATCGGCCAAACCTGCAGATGCGGCAGGTAAACAAACCGGCTCGGATCGCCAGGGGCTTTCTCTGAACAAGCAGTGGCCTGACTTTGAGAAGCACTGCTCTAGTTCACACATCTTGGTATTTAGACTTCTGGCATTTGTAGATAAGCACTTGTGTATTTTGTCAATATTCAGTTGCTTGCCTTCATGTGTTATAATTAAATGGGGCTCTCTTACATGTGACTGTTCCACACTAACTCCTACCTGTACTTTACCAACTTCTTTCCTATCCTCTTTACTAGGATCTAGAATTCCTCCTTCAATAAATTCATCCATCAGGGAGTCTCCGCCCGAACTATGTGCTCCTCTGCACCTGTTGGCTTTACCCTAGACCTTAGTTTAAAAAATCCTCTACAACCTTTTAAATTTTCCATGCCAGCAATCTGTTTCTGTTTTGGTTTAGGGGAAACCCATCCTTCCTGTATAGGCTCCTCCTTTCCCAAAAGATTCCCCAGTTCCTAACACACCTAACCCTCCCCCCATACCATCATCACATCCACACATTGAGATCCTGCAGTTCCACCTGTCTAAATGGCCCTGAGCATAGAACTGGAAGAATTTCAGAAAATGCTACCATGAAGGTCTTGGTCTTTAATCTTTTAATTAGCAGCCTAAATTTGGCCTCCAGGTCCTCTCTCCTACCTTTCCCTATATCACTGGTACCTACCTGTACCACAACCACCGGCTCTTCACCAGCACTGCACATAAGTCTGTCTAGATGTCTCATGAGATCCACAACCTTCGCACCCAGCAGGCATTTTACCATGTAGTTCTCCCAGTCATCACAAATCCAACTATCAATATTTCTAATAATCAAATCCCCCATTATTATTATCTGATTCTTCCTAGTAACTCTGGTTTCCTCCCTCAGAGGAGAATCCTCAGTGCAAAGGAAACCATGACATCATTAGGAAGGAGGGTCTCAATGATGGGATTGTTTCCCTATGCAACAGGCAGATGTTCTTCTTCACTGAGACTTTCATCCTTCCTAATAGCACAAAGGCTGTTATGCTGGGGATGGAACTGCTCCGCTGTGTCCCTGAAAGTCTCACCTATGTACCTCTCTGTCTCCCCTAGCTTCTCCAGTTCAGCCACTCTGGCCGCAAATGCCCATACTGCAAATGCATCCGAAGAAGTGAGGTTTTTACCCACGAAAGCTTATGCCCAAATAAATCTGTTAGTCTTTAAGGTGCCACCAGACTCCTTGTTGTTTTTGTAAATGCCCATACTGTTTCTCTGAGGGCCAAGAGCTGCTTGCACTGCATGGAAACATATACCACCTGCTGCGGTGGTAATTGTACATGCTGTGGTAGTTCAATAAACTGGCTATCCCCCACTCTGCTACTGGACTTCTGCCTACATTACTTTTACTCTTGCATGGTTTTATATATTTATTTTGGAAGGGGGACACTATTGACCTAATTTCAGTGTATGTTTGTGAGGTATATCTGCCTCTCACATTCCCTCTCTAAACTCTCTCACAAAACTCCCCTCTTTTTGGTGCTTCTGGTTG
Source organism: Malaclemys terrapin pileata (assembly GCF_027887155.1). Classification (NCBI taxonomy): domain Eukaryota; kingdom Metazoa; phylum Chordata; order Testudines; family Emydidae; genus Malaclemys; species Malaclemys terrapin. Next base: position 44,226,357 of record NC_071505.1, read on the forward strand.
CTAAGAACTGGCTTTTTAAACCCCTTTTCTCCCGGAGTTAGTCCCCACCCCTTGTCAAGGGATTTTTAAGGGGTTAGGCATCAAAGAATACCATTAGGTTTCCAACTTGTTACTAAGCTCTCAGCCTAGCCTAGCAGGCCACTGGGCTCAGCACACAGCCCCCAAAATGGTGTAATTTTAAATCTTCACTCATCAAAAAATGAATCAGTACAAATGATCAATTCTTTAGTAACACTTATGCAATTATTAATTACAGATTTTTATTTTCATAACATCAAAGAGTATGATAAATATGGTATGACATGCCTCACTAACAAACATGTATATCTTTTACACCAATAGTCCCAGATCCTGTGAATAAAGTTAAGAATGGGTGTAAGTCTTTGCAGGATTCAGGCCATAAGCCTCAAATCTGGAAATCGTGATTCCTAAGGAAATCATTTAAGCGTGTACTTAACATTAAGCATTTGCTTAAGTGCTTTCCTGAATATGGATATACTTATGTATGTGTTTAAATGCTTTCCTGATTCGGGCGATTTCTGAGGCAAGAACTGCCACTTATTGTGTTTTTGCACAGCTGCTGGTGCAATGGATAGGGATCTCTAGGTGCTACTCTAATACAAACCAATCAAAGAAATAATTTTCGTATTTATGTGAGAATATGAGTTTGTGCTCCAGATACAGCTTGAACAAGAAATGCCAACCTGAATTTGAGGCATTTATCTAAAATAAGCTTTGTCAGGAATGTGATAGGAGATAAATATTTTTGAAGTAGCTACAGGCCATCCTTGGAGTAAAAGCTTGAATATTATTTATGTTTTTTATTTGAACTTTTTATTTGATTTGGATGCCTGAAAACATTGAAAACTCATAGAAAGATGTTATACTTTAAACAACACTCATCCTTTAAGTAGGGGAAACGTTTGGGCTAAATTATAACAAACTGTAGGTAATATAAGATAATATCTAGGAGTAAGCCACGGCAGGAAAAGACGTTTGATGCAAGCATTCTAAGCACAAGAAAAACAGAGCACAACCAACGACAAAAAGAAAAAAAGTATGAAAACTTCAACAAGGCACAACAATGAATTGTGAGTCTGGCAAAATTACATGGAATGGGAACAAGCATTTACTGGATTAAAAACAGGACCTGGGTAGCTAAGTGCATCTGAGCTATTTACCTGACCTTTTGCACATGGGGGGCTCCGATGGGGATAGTGCTGCATGCCTTCCTCCAGGCCTTTGAGGCTAGCTTCAAAGGTTCTATAGGAAAAGCTGCTGAATGTATATACTGACACAGCGGAATCCCCAGGCCACGATGCCTTACCTGAGAGATGGGAAATCCCTGTTGAAATGCTTTTTCCTCATCAAGCAAAGGGGGAATTGAACTGGGGTTTCCCACATCCCAGGTGAATGTCCTAACCACTGGCTAAAAGGTTCTGAGGGGGAGTCTTGTCCCCCACCCCTGTTTTGTGTGGAGTTAGGCAGGCGACTAAGATGTTCTTGAGAGAATGGCTTAGATGCCTGCTTAACTCCAGGAGAAGGTTCCTGGTTGTGGGTTGCAACCAGAGATTCCCTTCAGCCTGGATTTAGGCATCCAACTTTGTGAGGGGATGGGATTTAGGAAATACCCCTCTTGCTGGTATCTCCCATTGGCTAGATTAAGCAACTCTCTGCCTAGTATACTGGCTTTTGTGGATCCCATTCTCAGGCACATATGTCTTCCCATGCTTGTACAAAGAGCCTAGACACCTAACCTATGATTTGTAGATTCCAGTGATTTTCAAGGCACCTAAAAGTTCGGCTTTGTAACACTAAGTGTTGCAACATGTATGTCACTTTGTGGATCCAAGTTATACTGGACTCCTTCAGGCCCGTTTTTGGAAGGGAAGCAATAGCCACTTTATGTTACTGTAACTTCCCCTACAGCAGATTTTCTGGAATCAGAAATCTTCTCCTTGATTTCTGCCAATAGAAGCCAGCAGATGCTTGGGTTGAATCTGGCCATCAGAATAGACAGGGGAAGAACCAACAACAGGAGAAGAGTAATGGGTATTAGCAAAATAGGCTTAGGAGGTTCTCAATGATACATCTCTGAATGAAGGAAGGAGGTGGGTTTCTGGACTCCTGGGTCTCTTTCAGGGTGTCCCATGATAGCTGCCAAGTCACACAAAGTCTCCTTTTTCTGACTGTTTTCCCACAACAAATATGTTCTCTTTTTTTCCTCTTTAAACCATCCACTCAATTTGGGTAAACGTAATGCTTTCCAGTTGGCAGCTATGATCACCCCAGTGATAGGAACTGAATAAATCTTGGAGCAGTTTGAGCTGCATTTGGATCAATGAGTTGGACATATATAAACATTTATATAATAAGGTTATCCTCTCTCTAGATAGCGATTGGTCATTTCAACAACAGCAAATTATGACACAGGATTCCCTTCTTTTACAGACTTTGAATGTTATGTCCAATTATAGACTTAACTGGAACACAAACCACATAGTAGGGGACCACATGGCTTCCTACTATTATTCATATTCCTTTTCTTTCAGGCACAGCAAAATGTAAAGCATTTCCTCTAAAAGGCATGTGCTTCTTTAAGAAAGAACTTTGTACCAACACTATTTTACCATGTGATGAAAGGAATAATCACTGCAGTATAATCATTATCTTTTTCTAAGGCATAATTAGAAATGCAACCCTGACTAAGTAATGGGGTATAAATTACTACTGTCCCACAGATCCAGTGCCTTACTTACATCCTCCTTTTCAAAAGTTTTCACTTTGATTAGTAGGCCTCATTTATGCTCTCAAAAATAGGAATCATCTTTTTTTCCCAACAGCTGACACTGCCTTTTTGGAGTAAAATAATTGCAGTTCTCTGACATGCTGGACGAAAAAAAGCAATGTAAAGAATTTCAGAAACATTCTTACTGTGAGGAAAAAAATCCCCACTTTTTTCATATACAAATGTGTGAAAATGGCTCCAATATCCTTTTCATTAATGATACTTAGAGAGAGGAAAATATATCTGCAAAGTCAGTTACTGGAGTTACACTGACATGCTTTCAGATTTCATCTCCGAAGTCACAAGATGAATGAGTATTTAATTAAGATATTCATACAAACTGTGACTTATGAAACTTAAATCACATTCTAGTAAAGGGAAGCTTTCTAGGCATTTTAATCTGCCTAAGAGTACACCTATGAGCTCACTAAGCTACCAGATTCAAACTGAGAAATACACTAACAAATGAAAGTGAAACATGTAAAACCACCTACTCCTGCAATATGCTTTCCACAATGATAGCCAAATAAATTTCAAGGTTGACAAGCAGTTGAATTGAAAAAGTATTTAAAAAAACCGATACAATCTAAAAACATATCTATTCAGTTGTCTTTTAATGACTGGAAAATACCCTGTGGCACAACAGTGGGTGTGTATTGGAACAGAAAACAGAGGTAATATTTCACTGAGATGAACCATTCTCCAGCATTTAATTATGGCCATAAATGCACCTTTTTTTCAACATCGGTGTGACAATTTGTTCAATGAAGCAGCTAGCGGGGTAACTAGGCTTAGTCTCAGTATAAAGTTAAGGCTTCCTTCACCTATTATCCATATATAATAAGGCTTGTATCACCCAGAAAGGGTAATGCTTTCTGCAGCTTCAAGTCAAACATGAGATTAAGATAAGACACATTCAATTAGAAATCTCAAATTCCCAATACATTCTTTCATAGTTCATACCCTCCCTGTTGGTTTATATGTCTACACTGTCAAATGGAACACTGCCAATTAGCCCTGCTGAGGTAGGAGTGTTTTGAGGGGAGTGTGGACAACCCTAAGTGCTAGCAAGAGCAACCTGGGCTCCTGGCTACCCAGGAAAGGGTTTTAGCCTTAAAAAAACTTCCAGTTAAACAATAATCAAAATGCCTCAAGGGAGGCAAATGTTAATAACAAACATAGCAATGTGCATTTTATATATGAATCCTGTCAAATAGATTTTAACAGAGCCTGTCAAATAGAAAACTCTAGTATGAGGCCTGTAAGCCTTAATCAGATTCTATCACACAGAGATCAGGCATTTCACATTCATTCAGTTTGTCTAATAGTTTATCAGCAGATTCCAAATCTCAAAATATATAACGAGTACCTTGGTATTCTAATTTACATTTTGCATGGTATTGGATTGATACCTCTGTTTATTTGTGCAGAAGAAACTGACTTGCCTCCCTGCTTGTGTCTAGGGGATCCAACATCAAACTATCCTACTCAATAAAGTTCAGGCATTTCTTTCTAGCAAAAATCTTTTATTATTCAAGTGCAAATAGAAAATCCTGATTCTCCTTCCTCACAGATTAGACATACTGGTTGTTATGTACCATGTGCTACTGCCACACACAAAGGATTATCTTCAGCATTTAATTCTAATGCTTCTGAGAGTCATTTCTCAAATCAGCTGTGGTGCTCCTTCACCCTGTATTCCTCCAAATATCTCCAGAACCTCAAGCCCTAGATTATTACTTAAAGCTCTATTAATAAGCCACATGATATTTCTCAGGGGGACTATCCCTCTGAAGTGGCTCCTCAAGTTGATAGTGTTTAGAGACTATGTGAACTCACAGAGACCTTCCCTCAGTACCCCCCGTTTTAAAACCCAAAGATCAGAGTTTGTTGTTGCCTTATTACCCGAGAATGCACAATGGCAGTCACAGCAGAGACTATGAGAGCAACAGCCTTTAGAAGAACATTAAATGTGTCAGCAGCAAGACTCGGATCCTGAGCAGATACTGCTTAAACCCACCTCCGGCTGCCCTCTGTTTGCTGACGCACCCTGCATCTTTCTTGATAAGGTAGATAGTACATTCTGCTTTAACATTGGTCAACTACCTAACCAGAATAGGAATTTCCTGTTACCTGTGTTTGAAATCTGACCTCAAAACATATAGCTGTCTAATGCTTGCTGAGACAACTGCTGCGGTGCTGCCCATTACTTTATTTGATTTTTGTAGACACAGGCAAACAACCTGCATAAATCAAGTACTGATGAGTTGGGTTCCTTCATCTCCCGAGTGAAAGACAATCACATACATGGAAAATGTACCAAATTCAACTCTGATAATAAATTGACTTCAGCATCGGGAATGATTTTGACTCATTATATTTGTCTTGTTCTTTGTTGGCCAAATTTGACCTTCTCCCTTCAATAGGATTTAACAGGTGTAAGTGTGAGCAGAATTTGGCCCTATGACGTGACAGCAGACAGAAAGGAAGCTTTTGTTCTTTAGCGCTAGAACACTATTCTATTACTTACCTTACTACTTTTATATTCATGGAATCAATTCTGGTTTACAATGCATTGGTATTGCTACTCTCGCCCATAGAATAAAAAAGTACATTAGCACGAATATTCAGGTAATGATGCATTTCTGGTATCATAAACATAAAGCAAGATAAAAGTATATACTGAGCTAAAGATCTTGATCATACAAAGAAAGTACCATTTTACTGTTCTTTATCACTACTTATTTTTTCATTAGCTTTGACTCAAAATGCCAAAAGGAACTTTGTTAATAAGATCAAATATCCTGGATTAATTATTCTCCCGTGCTGTTAGTAACAAAAGACTGTGAATAAAAATTTACTTCTAAAAGCTAAAAATGTACATTTCAGTGAATGTCTAATGAGTCTCACAAAGCCCAGTAGCTAATAAAAGCTGAGGATTACCAGCAAGCCAATAGCAGGCTTCAGGGCATTCTATTCAATCAGAAAGTGGGCTAGTTTAAATTGATCATAATATCATAGGTAAACATCATAAATAAGAACCTGTTCTACTTTATTGGAGAATATAGGCAGGCTATATTACTTTGCTTCTAACACTTCTGATACTGTCTGGCCTAGTCTCCCTGATTCTGTTTTGTTTGGTGATTTTAATTACATAGTGATTCCCTTTGCTCTGAAGTTCAAACTCAAACTGAAATCAGATTTCGGTTTATGTTGCAGGAACAGAGAGGCTGAGAATTTTGGCTAAGTAGCTGCCATTTTTCAACCTCTTCTATTGGTCTTTGAAACTTATGGATCAAAATTTAAGCATAAAGCAAAAAATGATAGGTTAAATCCTGGTGCCATTGAAGTCAATGGGAAAACTCCCTTCAGTGGGGCCAGGATTTCACCCAAACAGTGCAGGTTCTATCCAACAAGCTCTATTTTAAAATGTTAGGAGGTCCATCTTGACACTCTGTAAAGGGGTCTGATGTTCAGAAAGTGCTAAGAACCCAGTTTCTGAAAAAACAGGCCCCATTAATGCATTTCAGGTTTGGCACCCTAAAAGTGATGAGTTAATCACTAGTCACTTTTGAAAATGTGGCTCAGATCTATATGTTGATGCTATGGCATATTAACCCCCCACCAAATCTCAATGGGGCTATTATCAGGGAGCGGGGAAGGAGAGGGCGGGAGGCAGAGATAAATATTGCAAAGTAGCATCAACCAAGATATCATTTTAAAACACAGTGTCATATTTCTAACCATTAAAATTCAGAGGGATAAAAATCTAATGTTTGTATTGCTGCTCATTCAGAATTTATTCTAGAGACTCCTCTCTCTGTCTCTCTTTGGCAGTTAATAAGAGGAGTCAGTCATAACAACCTATCCATGCATAAAGCAATGGAGGTTAGCAGAACTGTTTTGGGGCCCATTCAAGTGTTCCTGGCTGTTCAAAGACATCTTTCTGTGCTCCACTTTGATTCAAAAGGATTTGAATGTTAATAACCAAGGACAAACTTCTCATGTTTTTTTGACTTCTAAGTGTCAGTAAAAGTAATGGTGAACTTGGTAAACATGCCATGGTAAGGTCTAAAGAGATTTTTAGAGTTCTATTCTGTTATTATCAAATACATACCCAATACATATAACTCTCTTCTTCATAAAGATGGAATATGGATTTAGAGAAAACATTAAAAAAAAAAAAAAAGAAATCAAAAAGACTTTAGTTCTCAAATAAAACCAGGTAAACTTAATCCACAATTCTATTCCAGTAGGGAAAAGAAAATGGAGTTAGTAAAATGCAATGGATGGAAACAAGAATATTTGATTTGGAGATGTAGGTCTCTAGCCTTCCAGTATCAACTGAGGTTGAAATGGAAAAAAATGAGCTAATCCTGCATAGGTGGAGGTGAAGAAGAATAAAGTAAAAATCAGTAATCTAAGAATTCTAGAAGTCCCTGAGAAAATGGGGTCTTGGATTGCAGGAGAGGGACCTAAACAGCTAAAGCTGAATAACTATAGCAGGGGAAAGTTGCCACTTGTGTTGTTTCATGGGGCAAACTGCATTACTGGATACTTCCTACTGAAAAGCTGAATAGCTGCTTGTGATTTCAAACTGTAGCCTGCACCAAAGACGGTGCAGGCTACAGCAGACCAATACGAAAGTGCCTTGCACCCAGCGAGATTCATTATTGTGAAGGTATTTCTCCCTTTATGCCCTCCCTCCCTTTATGTTGAGGGGAAAGCTTTGAATTCTGCTGAGGACCTCACAGGAGCCAGTGGGAAACACTGGATTATTGTTATTATTATTTATAACATTTTCCAAAAATGTGAAACAGTGCATTCCCCTGCTAGCTTGGTCATGCCAACTTCTCAGCCAGTGCCACCCACTCTTTGGACTGTGCAGAACACTAAGTATGTAAGAAGGGAGATGGTATCTTGCTCCAACTCCTTCCCTGGCAGACCTGCTGACCCTGGAGACGTGTGCTGGGGTTTATTTTGGCAGAAGCCAGTATATGCCTGGAGTGAGTGTCATCTTTTCTTTGTGCAGAATGTGTAGATAAAAATATATTTTAAGTACAGAGTATTTTTAATGCACAGATGTTTAACACAGAGAAGATGCTGGCCATTTATTATTACAAATATAATATTTTGCAAATCATAAAAAGATCCAGAAAAAGATTTAATTAATGTATTTTTTTAATAAGAACATTTAAAGAACCTATTCACATAATATGAAATTGTCATGTTCAGACACAGCATTTTCAGTGTAAGGCACCCAAAAGCAGGTAGCTGAAAACCCTTTATCAATAAGAACAATATGAATACATTAATGCTTTTTTATTAAAATATCAAAACAACTTAGTACTTTGGCAATTTCTATAGTGTATTAGAAATCTTTTTACAACACACAGAACCACAGAATGGTGGCATAGAAGATTTACAGCATCTCTAAACTTCAAGATGTCTTTTCACACAACACAAGCATTTAATGAAAGTGTTCAGTGAAGCTTATTGACATTTACTTTTCCCTTTACCACATATTTATTAATCTTGAATATCACATTCACATTAACATCAAACACACATAAAATATGAAATAGCTGGAGAGAACAGAAGACATATTTTAGTGCTTTGATGTTGATGCCAAAGTTTTATTTAAGATATTTATATGTCGCCTAAAAAGGATAATAAATTTCATTGAAGGCTCAATATATTACCAGAGTTCTATCAACAAACTCCACAGGGTAGGCTCAAAGTGCCGAAAGGGAAAAATAGAAATACTATTGACTAATCAATCTTCGAAAGCAGTGAATGTTTTTAAAAAACCACATTTAAGAGATCCATAATTTAAAATTTGATTTGTGAAAAGTGGAATGGCACATACACTAGAGTTTTAGGCTAGACATGAGAATGGGTTTTTTTCTTTTTCATTTTCTAACAGAGATCATTTGATTCATGAGCATTAAAACAAAAGAGTACTGTGTACCAAGTACTTAGTGTGAAGCATGGTCTGATTTAGCAATGATAAGGTTGGGTCATGGCCTGACAAAAGCAAAGACAACTCCCTTGAATTAAGTGTTTGACAGTTTCTACATACTGCTAGCTGGTTGAAAATAAATCCATCCATGTATTTGCAACAAGCACATGAAGTAACTGAGCAAGACAGGAACATACCCTTGGTAGACCAAATTCATCCCTGCTCTAACTCTACTGACAGTTAGAACAGGGATGAATTTTGCCTACTGGTATTAGAAAGATGAGCAAACTGGTTCAGATTAAATAAGAATTGACCTAATCCATCAGAAAGCTAACCTCAAAAGAACATTTTATAAGCAATTAAACTAGTTAACTTTTAGGTTTAAATCTTAACAATTTATTTTCAGAAATTTCAGTTTTCTGTGTTGTGAATTAACTTTTGTCCAGATGTCAGGCTTAGAGCAATGGGTTCCATTGCCAAGGTCTTGATTTTGTTTCAAGAACAGAGGAGAGTTAGAACTTGTCTTAATGAGATCCAGGGTAAGGAGAAGCAGAGCTATGGGGCCATTTTGAATCAATGCCACCATATGAGAAATGTAACCAATGCTTCTTGGGTATTCAAAGCACACACAAATCCACCTTGGCTTAATTGAAATGATTCGGCCTGCTATGACATTCAGACCATCTCTTTCTCAGCACTGTGGAATCTTGCGGAAGGAACAATATTTTTGCTTCAGATTTGTCTGCTAAGCTCTTTCCGTGGGTTCGTAGATTCAGACAATCCCTGAATAGTAGCAGAGCATTCTTAATACAGAAGTCAGTGAAAGCTGTTGGATGCTCAGCATTGTGAAAATCAGGCAGCTTATCAAGTCATCTCTGACCTCAATCCTCTCAGGCCTCATAATTAGCATTAGAAACGAGAGTCCTAGCAATAAAAATCAATTACAAAATGCATGGTGGGCTCGGAGACACATGATGAGAGAAATGGGAAAATACAAATGTCAAGGGGGGATAAAAACACCGGTATATAGTAAATGATAGGTGCACTACTTTTCAGTCACTTCATCCAACACACAATGGCAGAATTAGTCCATATAGTCCTTTGAGTCTGCCCTCCCCCTTCTCTACCAGTCATTCAAGGAACAACATAGCTTTGTGTGTCCGAAAGGACACGGTGTGCTGGTTGAGAATAAAAAAAAGCAAACAAAAATGGGGTAGCTGATCTAGTGTTTTCAAAGCTATCCATGTTTCAATAACCTACTAGCCATCTGACAGTACGTTTTTGGTTCTGTCTCCCAGTTCTGGGACACAGCCCTCCCCTTAGCAAATTCCATAACTATGGTCTTCAAGACACATTTACAAAAACTGCAAATCAAACTGAAGAAATGTCATCTGCAACTTATATAGGGTATTTTACCTTTGCCCTTTTCCTGAACTTCCTGCCACTGGTCATCATGCTGGTCCCGTAGGACAGACTCAGAGCAGCTCTGAATTGCAATGGCTGCAACAGCCCCCAGGAGGCCAATCCCGCAGCTGAAATGCAGTAGCAAATCGACTATGCCCTTCTTCCACTGGTTATGTACTGGCTCTATCACATCAGGGGATTCTCTACAAGGTAGGTCTTCAAGTAGTTACATCAGTGGGCTTTACAGCTGCTTTGTGCCACCTGAACAGTGCACCGCAGCCTTAACAGGGGCTAGGATCTGGCCCACTCTTTCTTCATATAAAAACCTCAAATATTTGTATCTCACAATGAGATGTAGCCTCTCACTTGGAGCCCAACTGAAGTGAAGGTGAGTTTCCCCACTCACTTCAGTGACAGCAGGATCAGTTATTCAAAGTTATTCAGATACACACAGTCAATGTAGCAGTGCCTTTTTTAAAAAAAATAGGACTCACTTCGCACAACAGAGCAATCCCCACTGGATCTAGGTGGCAGCAGCACCAGTACTTTCTGGTGTTTGTTTAGTATTCTGTGCACATATTCCTAAAAAGCTGGTGCAAATATTAAAAAATCCCCTGCCCATCTGTGCATTATAGCACGTTTTATATTGCACAATGTAGATAATAATTTTCTCAAGTACCATCTAATCTCTTTGTTTTAAATGTCAGTGAGTTCCATACTCAAATATACTGCTGTCTACTTAAAGCTGGATCAGCTTTTGTATTTAGAAACAGATAATATGCTTAACTGCATTAAAAAAAGTATTAGCAACCCTGTAAATGGTCCTGTATGGGAATGACTCAGTAGATAAAGTTAATAAAAACATTAAACTTGCACAAACAATATTTTATGATGCCCTACATTTGATTTAACACTATCTAAATGAAAATGGATCAAAATGTTACCTTGATCTTGTTTTCAGATGTACCTGAAGATATTAAACATGCATTACTTTCTGTCAACAGCTTTAGAAACAGTTGTTAGAAATACATATAATCTCTTTTAATTGGCAATTCCTTAAGGCTGATGTGAGTGCTAAGCCAAAAGATTTTCTAATTTATAGATTTAGTTAGCAGATGTAGTTAGTAGCACTCTCATAACATTAAGTCATATACACCTAATTTCAAATTCTGCCATATGAGATTATATTAAAAGTCTGCTACTGGCAAGTATCATTTGCATATTAATATACTAAAAATGAAAAGGAGATGTAAAAATTTACTTTCAAATTGTCCGAACTTATTGAATTTACTTTAGAAAGACATAATGTGTAATAATTAGCACAATTCAAAATGTTGATTTTTGACACACAAATACTCCTATGCTTTGAGTCCTATTTATCTAAGAGCCCACCTTTCCCCTTATGTCCGATCATGGCAGTAGAGATCAGATGAAACATTCAAGATAAAACCCTGTTCATGTCTGGGGGTTGGTGGTAAGATGTTTACACTGAAATGCCCTCTACTCTGGAACTCGCTCCCCTTGTTGATGCAACAGAGATCAAGTTTACTGACCTTCAAGGAATGTTACGATGCCTTTGGAGAGGCACCTGCCTGAGGAAGTAGTGGAGGCTTTTGGGGAGATGGGTATGTCCTTTATTTGGATTTTAGTTGGTTATTGGTTGGTCTTTGCATTAACTGTTAGCCCCCAATCTTGCAATATGACCACTGTGTCTGTGCGGGTTCCCATTCAGTGAGGCTCTGCATGGACAGATGAGCTGGATGAGCGACCGACTGAAAGGGGCGATTAGGAAAAAACAGAAAGCGTACAAAGACTGGAAGAGGGGAGGGATCAGTAAGGAAACTTACCTTAGTGAAGTCAGAGAATGTAGAGATAGAGTGAGAAAGGCCAAAGGCCATGTAGAGTTGGACTTAGCAAGGGGAATTAAAAGCAATAGCAAGAGGTTTTACAGCCATATAAATAGGAAGAAAGCAAAGGAAGAAGAAGTGGGACCGCTGAAGACTATAGCCAGAGAGGAGATTAAAGATAATCTAGGCATGGCGCAATATCTCAATGAATATTTTGCATCGGTGTTTAATGAGGCCAATGAAGGTATTAGGGATACTAGCACCGTTACAGAGGGGCATACAGGATGGGGGATTACCGCATCCGAGGTAGAAACAAAACTAGAACGCCTTAATGGGACTAAGTCGGGTGGACCGGACGATCTTCATCCGAGAATATTGAAGGAATTGGCGCGGGAAATAGCAGGCCCATTAGCGATTATATTTAATGAATCTGTAAACTCGGGGGTGGTCCCGTTAGACTGGAGAATAGCCAATGTGGTTCCTATTTTCAAGAAAGGGAAAAAAAGTGACCCGGGTAACTATAGGCCTGTTAGTTTAACATCAGTAGTGTGCAAGGTGCTGGAGAAGATTCTGAAAGAGAAACTAGTTGAGGGCCTTGAGGTTAATGGCAAATGCGATAAATTACAGCATGGTTTTACGAAGGGCAGATCGTGCCAAACGAATCTGATCTCCTTCTTTGAGAAAGTAACGGACTTATTAGATAAGGGAAATGTGGTGGACCTAATATACCTGGATTTCAGTAAAGCTTTTGATACAGTACCCCATGAGGAATTATTGGTTAAAATGAAAAACATGGGGATCGAAATGAAAATCCAGAGGTGGATAAGGAATTGGTTAATGGGGAGAATGCAGAGGGTCGTATTAAAGGGTGAATTGTCGGGCTGGAGGGAGGTTACTAGTGGAGTGCCTCAAGGTTCAGTTTTGGGACCCATTTTATTTAATCTATTTATAACTGACCTCGGGACTGATTGCAAGAGTGGGCTGATAAAGTTTGCGGATGATACGAAGGTGGGAGGAGTTGCAAACTCGGAGGAGGACAGGGATATTCTGCAGGGAGACTTGAATGAGCTTGTGAATTGGAGTATCAGAAATAGGATGAAATTTAATAGTGAAAAGTGTAAGGTGATGCACTTGGGGATGAATAATAACAATTTTAGTTACAAGATGGGGACGCATTGGTTAGAAGTAACGGAAGAGGAGAAGGACCTAGGGGTCCTTGTGGACCGCAGGATGACTATGAGTCGACAATGTGACGTGGCGGTGAAAAAAGCCAATGCGGTTTTGGGGTGTATTAGGCGAGGTATATCTAGTAGGGATAGGGAGGTCCTGCTTCCGTTGTATAAGGCGCTGGTGAGACCTCATTTGGAGTACTGTGTGCAGTTCTGGTCTCCCATGTTTAAAAAAGATGAACTCAAACTGGAACGGGTGCAGAGAAGGGCGACTAAGATGATCAGAGGAATGGAAAACCTGTCGTATGAAAAGAGACTAGAGGAGCTTGGGTTGTTTAGTCTGACAAAGCGAAGGCTGAGGGGGGATATGATTGCTATCTTCAAATATATCAGAGGGGTTAATACAAGGGAGGGAGAGGAATTATTCCAGCTTAGTACTAATGTGGACACGAGAACGAATGGATATAAACTGGCCGTGGGGAAGTTCAGGCTTGAAATTAGACGAAGGTTTCTGACCGTCAGAGGGGTGAAATATTGGAACGGCCTTCCGAGGGAAACGGTGGGGGCGACGGACCTGTCTGGTTTTAAGATTAAGTTGGATAAGTTTATGGAGGGAATGGTTTAATGGTAAAACATAGTAGCCAAGGAAGACCAAGCAATGGTACATGAATAGCATAATGGCCAACAAGGGTCAGGCTAGAGACTCTTGCCTATATGCTCGGGGTATTACTGATCGCCATATTTGGGGTCGGGAAGGAATTTTCCTCCAGGGTAGATTGGCTGAGCCTCTGGAGGTTTTTCGCCTTCCTCCGCAGCATGGGGCAGGGATCACTAGCAGGAGGGCCTCAGCCGATTGAAGTCACTAAAACACAGGATTGGGGACTTCAACGGCAGAGTCCAGGGAAGGGTCTTGCGGCCTGCATCATGCAGGGGGTCAGACCAGATGATCATAATGGTCCCTTCTGACCTTAAAGTCTATGAGTCTATGAGTTTATGAGACAGAGGGGTTCAACTCATACACAAGACACTACTTTGGAACACAAGACACACGGAACAGGACATTATTTTGTTATGCAACTAATGTGTTTTCATTTGTATATGTTCTCACAGAAGTCTAATAGGGTGAACCATCTATAAATAAATAAAATAAAAAAATAAATATATTCTGCTAAATTGCTTTTTTTGCATGAGACATTGCAACCTCTTAAATGTTAACTGTTCTTCAAGAAAATAGACAGTGTTAAACCCAGAAAATTTGGGTTTCAAATGTGAACATCAAGGTTTGTTTATCAGTTTGAGGCCTTTAAGTTTTGCCAAAAAAGGAGACAAATCCTGAAGCAAACATAAAGCTATATCTCTTGGTGGCCAAAATCTTTAGTCTGGTCCCTTATGCTGTCGCAAACATGTAAAACTAAACTCCTTTTAATGATGAGAGAAAAGATGATAGTTACAAAACAAGATGTAGAATAATAATCTAAACATCCTCCCAGAGAGGGCAGCAAGCTAAGAAAAGTGAGGGGACTCAAACAGAGGAACGCAAAGAAAATAAATTCCTTTGCTGCTATTTAATTTTATTTTCTATAGTATTCCTTGTAACAACCTGAAGGCTCTAGAGACTATAAAGGAGTATCTTAGAGGGGTAAATCCTCCATTGCCCTACAACTTGAAGGACTCTTTTACCAAAAGTCACCTTGGTCAAAGATCAAAGATCCATTGTAAAGTAACAAGAGAGAGCTTGGATGGAAGCATTACACAGGTCTTGTATTAAAGCTTCCCATGAAAGGCCCAGTATGTAGCCAATTACCTCTTGGAGTGAACTCTGATATGTGAAGTCAATTGACAGCCCTTCCCTTAATGTGCTGCTTTAATGTACAAAACCATCTAGTTGGCAACTGAAGCTTTGGAAGCAGGCGAAAAAAATCTTTTTAGAGCATCTAAAAAGAACAAAGAGTCTATGCTACATAGAAGAGACTCTTTCCAAATAAAAAGTTAGAACTCTCTTGACATTTAGTGTGTGGAGAGACTTTGCTTTTAGATGCTGTAGTTTAGGGCCAAAGGATGGGAGTGCAATTGCTTTGTGTCAGAGAAAGTTAATATTAAGAAACTATTCTGTCTTTGTGGAAGTGAAGCGAGAAGTACCCACACTGACAGAGCTTGTAGCGCACAAGTTCTCCTCACAGAAGACATCACCACCCAAAAGATAGTTTTGATGGACACACAGAAAAGAGAGTGCTGTAAAACTGAATGTGTAAATGATGCTTCTTTAAATGCTTAAAGACAAAAACGCCTATCAAGCTAGGGTGCCAATGACAAATCTCTTTGCAGTAAGGATTAGTTATTTTTCTGTCACTGCAGGTATTGCAAGTTGTTATAGTTATTCTGTTCTCCCTTTGGTTTATTTTATTTATATATTTATTTGTTGCTAAATAAGAAAGTGTTTGTTAACCCAGCAAGATGACCAAAGAGAACATTAAAAGTGATACACTGAACTCCAGTGCCACAGACAATATCTAGGCAGAGGGTCAAGGTGCAGTAACTGAGCATTCCTTTCTCCTGAGTTGCCGACACAGGAACATTCCTCAGAAAAATGATGAACAATCTGACAAAGTTCATTCTTGGTTTAGAGATATCGTTGTTCTCACACTTACAATGGGGAATGAGTGTAATATTTCCAGAACTGGAATGAACTGTTAAAGTGCACCCACTATACTTTAGGCTTGGTTATGTGCTAGTCATTTTGAAGCCTGGAGTGGTTTCTGGAGACCAGATATACACCTGTTCTCTGAAACCCAATCTAAAACACCATGGCCCTGCTTTTCAGAGGTCCTGCTTTTCAGAGGTCCCCACAGTTTTCTTTGACTTCAGCTGGAGTTGAGGTCATCAGCATCTGAAAATCAAAACCAAGATGTCTCAAGTTGGAAGCATCCAAAATTAGGGGTCACTTTTGAATTTTGTGGCCTAAATGTCCCAAAAGGGTTAAGTCAAAAAACTCTTGTCCTGGTAGCACTTAGGAAATCTGAACCCTCAGCTCAGCTGGATTTGAAGTTAAAGGAAGACACTTTTATATGTAGGGCCCTACCAAATTCCGTCACAATTTTGGTCAATTTCATGGTCATAGGATTTTAAAAATCATAAATTTAATGATTACAGATATTTAAATCTGAAATTTCATGGTTTTGTAATTGTAAGAAACCTGTCCCAAAAAGGAGTTGTGGGAGGGGGTTGCAAGGTTATTGTAGGGCGCGGGGGGTGGGGGTGGGGGCGGAATGTTATAGTATACAGTAAAAACACACCAAAAAATAGATTTCACAGGGGGAGACCAGATTTCATGTTCTGTGATGTGTTTTTCATGGCCATGAATTTGGTAGGGCCCTATTTATAGGGGACGGGGGGGCGGATATTGGGCATGGAAACTGCAAAAGGGAGTGAGAGAGAAAGAAAATGGCTAGGATGTACTGGCAAGAGTTAAGTATCAGAGGGGTAGCTGTGTTAGTCTGGATCTGTAAAAGCAGCAAAGAGTCCTGTGGCACCTTATAGACTAACAAACGTATTGGAGCATAAGCTTTCGTGGGTGAATACCGATTTTGTCGGATGCATGGCAAGAGTTGTAATTCTGATTCTTTCAGCTGCCTGGGACAGAGCATTTTGCCGCACTTTTATTAAGGAGGGAGTCACAGCTCAGTTTCATACTTTTGATTTATACTGATCCATTTTTGTTTTGGGACACATGCATCTGTTATGCAGCTGCTATTCATATTCAGGAGAGACTGTGGATGAAGTCAGAAGATTTGGATAGGGACTGAATGTTAGACTGAGTAATTTTTGCTGGGATGTGTTTAATGAGACTATTAAATTGTGCTATTAATAGCTATTGCTTTGCTTTGCTTTTTTGCTAGTGTTTCTTCAATTACTTAATTTGCTTCATTGGTTCTAAGAGACGGGATGTGCTAAATCACTTGATGGTGGGCACTGGGTATTAAGGCTACTGCTGAAACACCATAATTAATTCTATATTTGTTATATGCAACATTACACGTTAATGCTACATAACACCACATAATAGGGTATAAACTGTTTTCTCTTTTTATTCTTTTCTTCAGTTCATTGTAAGTGTGCTGGCTTATAAAATCTAAAAGAAGAGCGGTGCTTTGGTTTTTACAACACTCAGACTGATTTCTCTCCATATGGAGAGGATATTTAAATACTTCATATGATTTCTTTAGTTTTACTAACAGTGTGTCCATCCATTGCCTTGGGTGCACATACAATTAACACAAATCACAACTGAACTTACAGTAACAATAAAAAAGTTACACAAAAACCTAAACTGATGCAAAATCCTCAAACTGCTGTTCCCCCACTGCTCAGTCCCTCTTGCCACCATTCAACTCCACCTCAGGAAAAGCCTGGGGAAACAGACAGAGAGCGTAGACAAGAAAAGAGACGGGCCTTGCAGTGGGCTGAAGATTGATAATTCTGAGCCCTTTCATATGAAAATGTGAAGCAAATTCAGAATCAAGGATGTATGGGAGAGAACTTTGCAGGCACAAAGGAAACTGCCATTGGTTTTCAATGGGAGCTGGGCAACTGACTGCTCTTTGTGCCTTTGAAAATCTTTCCCCATAACTACAAAGGCTCTGTTCGCAGCCCTCTTTTTGTTTAAACTAGGAGGGCATCATTTTGAGTCCCTTCGTTGATCTTGGCTGATGAAGCAGCACACACGGAGAGAAGCATTCTGTAATGTAGCCAGGACCCAAACCATTTAGGGCTGTGTATAATAGGCTGGAAAAAAAACCACCCTAGAAGCCAGTCCAGACTACTGAATGAAGTTGTAATGTGCCGTCAGGGAGAAGTTCTACTAAATAAGCAGGCAGCTGCATTCTATATCAGCTGAAGTTTCCATGTGGATTGTAGGTATAGTCTCATGTAGAGCACATAACATTAATCCAATCTGGAGATGGCAAGGGCATAAATAACTGTAGTGAGGTTTGTATCTGAAAGGAATGATTGCAGCCTCTTTGTCAAGTGCAGATTTTTAAAAAAGCACTCTCAGCCATCTCTGTTATCAGGAATCTAGCCATCCAGAAGCAGCCAAGATCTGTTAGACTGTGAACCAGAATGACAAAAGGCAGGTAACCTTCCTCACTCAAGAAAACTGCTATAACATTTGCTATTTCCTCCACTTGCTTTCCCCAGCATACCAGCATTACCTCTGTTATAGTTGGATTGAAATTCAGCTCTGATTCAGATGCCCAGTGTCTAGCCAAATTGGGTAAATCAAACAACTGCACTTTCAAAGTCTGATAAAGGAGAGACGTGGAGCCAAATACTCACCTACAGCTGAGGAACATGCAACAGGAAGGAGGAAAAATAGTATAAATCTCATCTATGCACTCCCCCAATCCTGGCACCACTATATGAAGGACTACTTCCCTGTCATAAATTAGAGCAACCCGAGGGCTGCTATAACTGATTAAAGGCTCCTAACATGCTACATGGGCAGAAATGTTAGCTGTGAATCTCTGCAGAGTAGGACATTGTGGCCACATCCCTATACTCTGGCCCCTTCCCTTATACAACCTGCAGGCATGAGAGTGGCATAGGAGCCTCCATGCTTGTTCTGTACCACCAAAGAATCTTCCTTCCACTGGCATGATCCTACGTAGGCTGGATACATCACAGTACGAGCATATTCCACTGGCAGCATAATGCAAAATTGTTGCACTGAATCCATGATCTCACCTACAGAGGTAGATATGAGCTGAATACTGAATGTCCAATGACACACCTAGAAACTACACCATCTGCTCAAGAAATTCCCAGCTACAGTACGGGAACAAATCTACATGGACACACCCCCAGAACCCCGACCAGGGGTATTCTATCTGCTACCCAAGATCCATAAACCCGGAAACCCTGGACGCCCCATCATCTCAGGCATTGGCACTCTGACAGCAGGATTATCTGGCTATTTGGACTCTCTCCTCAGACCCTACGCTACCAGCACTCCCAGCTATCTTCGAGACACCACCGACTTCCTGAGGAAACTACAATGCATTGATGTTCTTCCTGAAAACACCATCCTGGCCACCATGGATGTAGAAGCACTTTATACCAATATTCCACAGGAGGATGGACTACAAGCTGTCAGGAACAGTATCCCTGATGAGGCCACAGCAAGCTTGGTGGCTGAGCTTTGTGACTTTGTCCTCACCCACAACCACTTCAGATTTGGGGACAACTTATACCTTCAAGTCAGTGGCACTGCTATGGGTACCCGCATGGCCCCACAATATGCCAACATTTTTATGGCTGACTTAGAACAACGCTTCCTCAGCTCTCGTCGCCTAGTGCCCCTCCTCTACTTGCGCTACATTGATGACATCTTCATCATATGGACCCATGGAAAGGAGGCCCTTGAAGAATTCCACCTGGACTTCAACAATTTCCACCCCACCATCAACCTCAGCCTGGACCAGTCCACACAAGAGATCCACTTCCTGGACACTACAGTACAAATAAGTGATGGTCACATAAACACCACCCTATACCGGAAACCTACTGACCGCTATACGTACCTACATGCCTCCAGCTTCCATCCAAGACACATCACACGATCCATTGTCTACAGCCAAGCCCTAAGATACAACCGAATTTGCTCCAACCCCTCAGACAGAGACAAACACCTACAAGATCTTTATCAGCATTCGTAAAACTACAATACCCACCTGGGGAAGTGAGGAAACAGATTGACAGAGCAAGACGGGTACCCAGAAATCACCTACTACAGGACAGGCCCAGCAAGGACAATAACAGAACACCACTGGCCATCACATACAGCCCCCAACTAAAACCTCTCCAGCGCATTATCCACGATCTACAACCTATCCTGGAAAATGATGCCTCACTCTCACAGACTTTGGGAGGCAGGCCAGTCCTCGCTTACAGACAACCCCCCAACCTGAAGCAAATACTCACCAGTAACTACACACCACACCACAGAAACACCAACCCAGGAACCTATCCCTGTAGCAAACCTCGTTGCCTACTCTGTCCCCATATCTACTCTGGAAACAACATCAGAGGACCCAACCACATCAGCCACACCATCAAGGGCTCATTCACCTGCACATCCACTAATGTCATATATGCCATCATGTGCCAGCAATGCCCCTCTGCCATGTACATTGGCCAAACCGGACAGTCCCTCCACAAAAGAATAAATGGACACAAATCGGACATCAGGAATGGTAACATACATAAGCCAGTAAGTGAACACTTCAATCTTCCTGGTCATTCTATTACAGATTTAAAAGTCACTATCATTGAACAAAAAAACTTCAGAAACAGACTTCAAAGAGAAACAGCAGAACTAAAATTCATTTGCAAATTCAACACCATTAATTTAGGCTTGAATAGGGACTGAGAGTGGCTGGCTCATTACAGAAGCAGCTTTTCCTCTCCTGGAATTGACACCTCCTCATCTATTATTGGGAGTGGACTACATCCACCCTGATTGAATTGGCCCTGTCAACACTGGTTCTCCACTTGCGAAGTAACTCTCTGCTCTCCATGTGTCAGTATATAATGCCTGCATCTGTAACTTTCACTCTATGCATCTGAAGAAGTGAGGTTTTTACTCACGAAAGCTTATGCCCAAATAAATCTGTTAGTCTTTAAGGTGCCACCAGACTCCTTGTTGTTTTTGTAGATACAGACTAACATGGCTACCCCCTGATACTAGTAACTCTGTATATCTGTGACTGCCATATATAGAGGTTGGACAGGAGAAATCACAAGACAGAAGAACTATGTGGAGTTCTCAGGGAAAATGATCAATTACTCACTATTCATTACCTCCTGGATCCTCTCAAAGAGAAATGAAAGATTCTCTCAAGCTCATCTCCACCTATATTTGCCAGGGTCTGCAATCAAGTTAACTCAACCTTATCACCAATGGTATCAAAGATCCAACTGAGTCAGCCTAATCACCTGATCTATGTAAATTGCCAGAAGGAGATAATTGACATATCAGACCCGTGTATTCTCCATTCCATACCCAGGGCTAAAACCAGATTGTCTGGCTCAGAATTCCAGATAATGCCAGAGCTGCTTCACAACCACTTTCTCAAAAAAAATTTCTATAAAAAAAGAAAGATGGGGCTGTTTTGTCCTATCGATGACAATGTCAGTGTCAACTGAAGGTTTCTTGAGCATGGGCCTTAGAATCACATTCATAAGAGCTGGTAGAACCCTGTCCTCCCTAATGAAAGTATTAAGAATTTCCACCAAAAATGAACTTTTGATTTTAAAGACACAAGGTACAAAGGTTCAAACAGAAGCTTTCATGCTGCCCCCAGCACAAACACTGTTTGTTGCACAATATTTTTAAAAATATTATAGATGCGCCTGAGTTAATTTTCCTGTGCCTCCCCACCCTAAATGGAAGGACTAATAAGAAATAGCCAGGATATTTTTGGTTGCCCTTTCCTTTCTGTCTGTGAAAAGGATGGTGCAATGATCAATATTCAATGTGACGGATACTGTGACTGATATAATTTGCTTATTGCTAGGAGAGCAGTTAGAGAGAGAACATTGTTGCTCTATTACAATAACCTAATAAAATAAAAATAAAGTATTAATCATTTTTTCTTCCTAGGGTTAGTAGTTCTGCTATTGAATCAACGGAACTAAGCCACCTACACAAAAAAAGCTGTGTCAGAATGCAAACGGAATAAGAGTTCTGCTGATAATGAGAATACTACTTAGCATTTTTCATCTTCAAAACACTTTACAAACATTAATTAGTCATCAAAAGGAGATAGGTATGAACATGTTATTATTATTTCCCTTTTACAGATGGTGAAACCTAACCAGAGACCTTATGTCAGGAAGTCAAAAAGGCAATTCAGGGCCCCAGTGGGTCAGAGCTAGTATTAGAATTCAGGAGTTCCTGCCTTCCTGCCCAAAGCTCAAAACACTAAATTATGGCTCTCTTTTCTCTAAGAACCTAGAGAGCTGCCACCTATATCTTTACGATGCTAACCTCCATATATGTATCTGTTTCCATCAGATGCAAAAAGTTTCTACTGATAGTTCTTGCATAAGGGCAGAACTGACTGAAATCATCCAAGTGTGCAATCCACTTTGCACTTCTTTCAAATTAGTGTTTACCATTTTTGTTTCCAACTTTACTTTATTTACCATGTCTAGTGCTCCACTTAGATTTAGTCCAAAACAAAGAAAAATGTCAAAACAACTGAATACAAAATATAATGTATTGTTGTTTTAGATTCTGACTAGCAGCCATAGGCTTCAGCAACAGGTGCTTAAAAATCTATAAAAAAAGAGATACAAATATTACCCCGATTAATTATGTCAGGAGAACACTGATTCAAAAATATCCTTTCAGTGCAGTCAAGACTACTGTGGTCACTTCAGAGTCATTGCAATTAACTTTTTATGATAGGTCTATCAATGGCTATTAGCCAGGATGGACAGGGCTGGTGTCCCTAGCCTCTGTTTGCCAGAAGCTGGGAATGGTTGACAGTGGATGGATCACTTGATGCTTGATTACCTGTTCTGTTCAGTCTCTCTGGGGCACCTGGCATTGGCCACTGTCAGAAGACAGGATACTGGGCTAGACAGACTTTTGGTCTATCCCAGTATGGGAAATGATTGCCTAGGTAGGAGTACTGCGGAAAGGTATCTGGAGGTCAGAGTGGATCACAAGCTAAATATGAGTCAACAGTGTAACGCTGTTGCAAAAAAAGCAAACATCATTTTGGGATGTATTAGCAGGAGTATTGTAAGCAAGACATGAGAAGTAATTCTTCTGCTCTACTCCATGCTGATTAGGCCTCAACTGGAGTATTGTGTCCAGCTCTAGGAGCCTAATTTCAGGAAAGATGTGGACAAATTGGAGAAAGTCCAGAGAAGAGCAACAAAAATGATTAAAGGGCTAGAAAACATGACCTATGAGGGAAGATTGAAAAAATTGGGTTTGTTTAGTCTGGAGAAGAGAAGACTCAGAGGGGACATGATAATAGTTTTCAAGTACATAAAAGGTTGTTACAAGGAGGAGGGAGAAAAATTGGTCTTCTTAACCTTTGAGGATAGGACAAGAAGCAATGGGCTTAAATTGCAGCAAGGGCGGTTTAGGTTGGACATTAGAAAAACTTCGTAACTGTCAGAGTGGTTAAGCACTGGAATAAATTGCCTAGGGAGGTTTTGGAATCTCCATAATTGGGGATTTTTAAAAGCGTGTTGGACAAACACCTGTAAGGGATGGTCTAGATAATAGTCCTGCCTTGAGTGCATGGGACTGTACTAGATGACCTCTCGAGGCCCCTTCCAGTTCTATGATTCTATTCTATGATTCTATGGCCTTTCTTACGTTCTGTTCTTATCCTGGTTTAACACAGACTGAGGGACTCAATTGAGTTCAGCTTAAAGGAAATCAACACACAGCAGTGAGCCAGGGATGCAGTTATCAAGCTTTTCTACCTAATGTCTTCTTGTTGGTGTTCCCAAAATATAAGTAGGGTGTGTCACTGGCAGACCAGATGCCAGCTCATGCCAAAGCCCCAGCCCTCACTGCACACTTACATATACATAGCTGGAAGCCAGTCTTGCTTACCAATGTGTAGGCTTATTAAAATAAATATTAGGTGTTAAGTTGATAAGAATGTGTTTAGTGTTTTTTTAAATGCTTATAGGATGCTGCATGTATTGTTCGCTCTCAGCTATACACCACGTTATAAAGTAATAGCAAGTATTTGCATTCTAAACCTCAGTGACTAAGTAACTCATCAAACCGGGTAAAAGCTTTGTGTGATGCAAATGATGGTCTCTAAGAAGAAAATATTAAATTCTGTTCATTAAACACAAATGAGCCATAATGCAAGGTCAAAGATCAAAGACTTTATTAAGTGCATTCCTCCCATCCCCTCACCGCTCACAAAGAAGGGACCTGCGTGGGAACCGTTGCTGTCAGCCTGTGAAAGAAGCTATAAATATGGAACCAAGGAAAAATTCATCTCTGGACTGCTTGGTTTCTAACAGGGCAGAATAACAACAAAAAGACGGTCATCCACAGAGTTACTCTGAGTGATCCCAAAAGACTTTCAGGAAACTGGCAGTTTACTACATCTCTGTTGCCTTTTGAAATTATAGACAGTGATTCACCTGTACATATATTTTTACCTCTTGTACGTCTCAATAACTCTTGTTCCTTTTTCTTAGCTAATAAATCTTTAGTTCTTTTACTATAGAACTGGCTACCAGCATTTTCTTTGGTGAAAATCTAAGATCTAAGATGCAAATCAATGTGGGGGAATGATTGGTCTCTTGGGACTTCATGAAACCTTGAGATTTTTGTTGTAAGTGTCCATTTCTCACATAGTCAAGCTTGCTTGAGTGGCAAGATAGACTGGAGTGTCTAAGGGGATTGTCTGTGATTCAATTATAAGACAATGGTAGTACTTGAGGAGTTCTCATTTGTTATTGGGTTGGTGAAATCTAATTATAGAACATACCACCAGATTGAGGTGTCTGCCCTGTTTTTGACAGTCTTCCCTGAGGTAGGCATTCATGGTTATGAGCCATTCCAGACAGTGTAACATGGGGAACAATCCTGCAGTGATGACAGTGGGTTGGAAAAGACCTAATAGGTCTTTTTCAGCTCTAGCTTCTATGATTCCTCAATGATCAGCTTCATGTAGCCCAACCCCAAAGGGTCTTGAGCCTTCATCTCCCAAAAAAGTCAGTGGGTGCTGAGGATTTAATGTAATGCTGTTATTGTAATGCTGTGTCACATTCCTTTGAAATTGCTTTGTTCCTGGTCTTTCTGAGGATTGAGCAGAGCTAAAAGTTTCCAGATACTAATGGAAAATTGTGGTCCCTTTAGGGTCATATCATTTTGATTGATAACTAATCCATAGACACTGTGTGACTCCATAGACTGGTACACACGAATTTTCCTCACTGCTTGGATTGCTGCCCAGACAATGAGAAACAAAACCAGTACCATGGAGAGCTCTGCCGGAGCTGAAGCTTCCGATTGTTAGTGTATGATGTATAAATAGCTCAAGTTTAAAGAATTAAAACTTTTCTTTACATTGAGAATGCAGGAATTATACTGGATATTAATATAAAACCCCACAAGTATCTAAATAATAACATTATAAAGGAAGTAGTTTTATGTTCTCTGCTTTAAGGAATAGTATTAGCTAAATAAACATTCAAAGGATGACATAAAGGTTTATTTGTTTTTCCAAGTTTGGTCTCCAGAGAAGCCTGTGTCTCAGTTTCTGATTATTTTGTAAGGTATCCTGGTGAGCTTAATGGCTCCAAAGTGAGGAACTGGGGAAAATGCAATGTTATCTTCACAGATAATTGTCTCATCCCCTGAACTTCATTTAAGGAAGGATTGTGGCAATGCTTCCTCAACCATTCTCCATCCCTGCCTGCTTTTCACTCTGTGATGTGCAAATAAGGGAGACAATGGAGGGTCAAATCCTAAATTGTTATAGTTTTACTCTTTTCCATCTCAAATAACAGATGATCGTCTATGTTCTAACTTTAATCTCACAACACAATATATTCTTACCACTCTTTCTTGTATATAGAATTAATCTTCATCTGCTGTTCTAGCAGTTATTTCTGTATAGTGTCTTGTGTAAAAACAGGAAATACCTCTACAATAGTACTCAGCAAATGGATATTAATAGAAAGTGGCAGCTACTCAGTGCTTAGATAGCAATCAGATCAATCACTGTACAATAGTGTTTATAAGCAGCTGGAAGTTCTGCTAAGTTTTTATGTGAAATAAATGAATCAAAATATGTTTATTTTGAAAGTAGCTAAATAGGGACCTATTGATGGCTATTGACCTTAAATGGGAAAAGAAAAAAAACAGTTTATGCATTCCATGAATTAACACTCCATAGTATTTAATATAAATAGACTAGTACATTTCTGCTCACATGCGAGCATGACTGACATTCTTAAAGTGCATAACTCACTGAAGCAAGTTTTCAGAATTGCTTATTCAATATTCCCCACTTGTCATTAATTAATAGGTTTGTTTGAGTGGTGGTTCTGAGAATGTTTTATAGGGGTGCAAAGCTCAGGGTACTATCTGACAATACTGCATGCCTTCTGAATTTAGAAGTTGATCTAGCACAAGTAAAAAAAAAAATGCTCACATTTCCCAACTATTATCTCAGAAACATTCAATTATATGAGTGCTACCACCACATCTGCATATTTTACTTCATACTCACAAAGTATATTTATTTGTCTGTATTAAAAACATTTATCACTTATATTTTCTTTGCTGCCTTCCAACACCCACTCCCACACACACACTTGCTGTCCCCCCTGCCCTTAGCACATCCTTTCAGATGTACAGAGTAATCAGTTTTGAATGTCTGTTCTTTATAGTAGGAAAATGACACCTCAAATCAGCATAATCTGTGCCTCTAAAATCCACTGCACAGAAGAAAGATATTTTGTTAGGTCAATTTCATAGTGCAGAATCTATGAGTGCTAGGTTTCCACTAAAAGGTTTTTTTTTGAGCCCCTCTGGAGATACTCACTTATAGGTAGTTGTAAAACTGTTGGTGTAAAAACATGATGCAGCAATAAGTAGTGCTGTAGTTCTTTTATTTATGGAAATGTTTCTGAAGGACAACAGGAAGCTACTGAGAGAAGTCAGGAAATATTAAGTCCTCAACATCATCTGGAATATGGATTAACTACTTTTATTCCGGGAAGATCAGATATAAATTACTTTACATAGCAAAGGGAAAATGAAGGGAAAAGAGAATATTTTCAATGAACTTATTTTACAAATACTTGTTTGAACTATCATGCAGAGAACCTAAAAACTTCAGCCTGAAACCACCTACCACCCCCTCCCAAAAAAAACATTCTGTTCTATTCCTGTAGGTATTGAAATACTAAAAATAAAGAAATATGGAAGGGGAAGAAAAATGCCTGCAAGGAAGGAGGCAAAGCTACTGTTAATAACAACTTGGGGAATTTGATTTATCAAAACAGGTTATTTTTCAGGATGATTGTGTATTGATTCCAGTGGTTTTAAAAATATGTTTTAGGGCTTTGGAAGCACAATGAATATTAAAAACAAATGCTTATCAGCAAATATGACAGCAAAGGCAGCAGGTTAAAATAGATTTTTGGATCCGTATCGCCTGGACCAGGAAAACTGCATTTAGTGCAAGTCTGGAGGGGAGAGGGCAAAACACTTAGCCACTTTTGCAGATCCCCAATCTCTGGGCCTGACCAGGATCGGGGTGCAAAATAGGCTGCCCTATCTTATGTCAGCCCATCAACTGTTTTGGTAGTCAGGGATCAGCCGGCTGCAAGAAGTCTGAGCCAGAAGTATAGATGTACGCTAGAGTGACTTGAAGGCAGAGGTGGAAGGCCAAAAATGTGGCATTTTTCAGACAGAGACCCTCAAAATAATAAGTGCTGAGGGCTGGAGACTGGTGCCAGTGCTTCTGCAGCATCTCATTTCTCATTGTCTGCAGGAGGAGAGAGAATGAAAGGAATATAGAAAGAGAGAGGAGGGCAAGGATCAGGAGGGATTCAGTCAGAGTCCCTTTCCCCATATAACAGAGTGGGGTGATAAAAAGGGAGCAGTAATTTCCACCCTAATGCCTAATCTTCGTGTTTGGCAGTTCTATTTCAGCTGGAATTGAGGCTGACAAGGGGGAAGGGGCCCTCTGCACTTCACAGTCTTCCTGGCCATCAGTTAGCCAGTGAGAACATGTCCCTCATCCAGGGGTGTTTATAGGTGTCAACCACTCCCCTGAGATCACTCTTTAGCTACCCCTGGTGTATATGGCAGCGGATGGGGAGGAATGTGACAGATTCTGAGGGGTAGGCCTTGGCCCCCCACTCTGGCTGTTTTTTTACTGCTATGGCGGTGTAATGCCACTATAAAGCCAGTGGATTCTGCCCATTGAGAATTCCCCATTCATCAGAGAATTCTTGGATGGTGTAAAGTCTCCTATGCCAACCCCTTCCCAATCCCTGGCATAGTGTTCATACCCAGAGGAAGGAGGCACAGCTGGGATGTCCCTACTGCCCAGCCATCCCTGGCTGCTGAAATGGCCTCTTGGGATTGTGAGCAGTCAGGTATAACTTACAACATTCTTAAGGCTAAACTAACTTACACCACGTATGGCATAGTCATAAAAATAAGAATGGCCCTACTGGGTCAGACCAATGGTCCATCTAGCCCAGTATCCTCTTTTCTGACAGTAGCCAGTGCCAGATGCTTCAGAGGGAATGAAATTAACAAAACAAGGCAATTATCGAGTGATCCATCCCCCTGTTATCCAGTCCCAGCTTCTGGCAGTCAGACAGACCATCTTGGCTAATAGCCAGTGATGGACCTATCCTCCATGAGTTTATCTAATTCTTTTTTTAACCCAGTTATAATTTTAGCCTCCACAACATCCCCTGGCAAAGAGTTCCACAGGTTGACTGTGTGTTGTGTGAAGAAGCACTACTTGTTTGTTCTAAACCTGCTGCCTATTAACTTCATTGGGTGACCCCTGGTTGTTGTGTTATCTGAAGGATAAATAACAATTCCCTTTTCACTTTCTATACCCAATTCATGATTTTATAGACCTCTATTATATTCCCCCTTAGTTGTCTCTTTTCCGAGCTGAAAAGACCCAGCCTTCTAATCTCAACTCATATGGAAACCGTTCCATACCCCTGATCATTTTTGTTGCTCTTCTTTGGACCTTTTCCAATTCTATATAATTTTTGAGATGGGGTAACCAGAACTGGATATAGTTTTCAAGATGTAGGAGTACCATGGATTTATACAGTGGCAATATGATATTTTCTGTTTTCTTATCTATCCCTTTCCTAATGGTTCCTAACATTCTGTTAGCATTTTTGACTAACATCTTTTTTAAACATGGGAGACCAGAACTGGGATGACTAACAACAATTTTAGTTACAAGCTGGGGACGCATTGGTTAGAAGTAACGGAGGAGGAGAAGGACGTAGGGGTCCTGGTAGACCGCAGGATGACTATGAGTTGACAATGTGACGTGGCGGTCAAAAAAGCCAATGCGGTCTTGGGATGCATTAGGCGAGGTATATCTAGTAGGGATAAGGAGGTGCTGCTTCCGTTGTATAAGGCGCTGGTGAGACCTCATTTGGAGTACTGTGTGCAGTTCTGGTCTCCCATGTTTAAAAAAGATGAACTCAAACTGGAACGGGTACAGAGAAGGGTCACTAGGATGATCAGAGGAATGGAAAACCTGTCGTATGAAAGGAGACTAGAGGAGCTCGGGTTGTTTAGTCTGACAAAACGAAGGCTGAGGGGGGATATGATTGCTCTCTTTAAATATATCAGAGGGATAAATACAAGGGAGGGAGAGGAATTATTCCAGCTTAGTACTAATGTGGACATGAGAATGAATGGATATAAACTGGCCGTGGGGAAGTTTAGGCTTGAAATTAGATGAAGGTTTCTGACCGTCAGAGGGGTGAAATATTGGAACAGCCTTCCGAGGGAAACGGTGGGGGCGAAGGACCTGTCTGGTTTTAAGATTAAGTTAGATAAGTTTATGGAGGGAATGGTTTAATGGAAAAACATGATTTTAGCCAAGGAATACCGAGCCATGGCAGGTAAATAGTATAATGGTTAACAAGGGTCAGGCTGGAGACTCTTGCCTACATGCTCGGGGTTTTACTGATCGCCATATTTGGGGTCGGGAAGGAATTTTCCTCCAGGGTAGATTGGCAGAGGCCCTGGAGGTTTTTTGCCTTCCTCCGCAGCATGGGGCAGGGATCGCTAGCAGGAGGGTTCTCTGCCAATTTAAGTCATTAAGCCACAGGATTTGGGGACTTCAACAACAGAGTCAAGGGAAGGGGTAGGGACGGCTTTGTGGCCTGCAGCATGCAGGGGGTCAGACCAGATGATCATAATGGTCACTTCTGACCTTAAAGTCTATGAGTCTATGAGTCTATGACTGTCACTACACATTGAGACGATATTTTCAGAGAACTACCTATGATGACTCAAAATCTCTTTCTTGAGTGGTAACATCTAAATTAGATCCCATCATTTTGTATGTATAGTTGGAAATTATTTTTTCAAATGTACATTAGTTTGCACTTATCAACACTGTGCTTCATTTATCATTTTGTGGGTCAGTCACCCAGTTTTATGAGATCCCTTGTAAGTCTTCACAGTCAGCTTTGGACTTAACTAACTTGAGTAATTTTATATCATCTGCAAATTTTGCCACCACACTGTTCAACCCTTTTCCAGATCATTTATGAATATGTTGAACAGCACAAATCCCTGTACAGATCCTTGGGGGACCCCGCTATTACCTCTTTTCACTGTGAAAACTGACCATTTATTCCTACCTTTTGTTTCCTATCTTTTAGCCAGTTACTGATCCATCAGAAGATCTTCCCTTTTATCCCATGTCTGCTTACTTTGCTTAAGAGTCTTTAATGTGGGACCTTATCAACTAGATCACCCTTGTCCACATGCATGCAGACACCCTCAAAGACTTCTAATAGATTAGCGAGGCATGATTTCCCTTTATAAGAGTTATATTGACTATTCCCCAACATTTCATGTTCATCTATATGTCTGATCATTTTGTTCTTAACTACAGTTGCAACCAATCAGCCTGGTACTGTTTAGGCTTACTTGCCTGTAATTGCCAGGTTTGCCTCTGGAGCCTTTTTAAAAAATCAGCGTTATATAAACTATCCTCCAGTCATCCGGTACAGAGGTTGATTTCAGTTATAAGTTACATACCACAGTTGATATTTCCGCAATTTCAGATTTGAGTTTCTTGAGAACTCTTGGGTGAATACCATCTGATTCTGGTGACTTATTACTGTTTAATTTATCCTCAAACCTTCTCTACTGAAATCCAGTCTGGCACAGTTCTTCAGATTTGTCATTTAAAAAGAATGAGTCAAGTGTGGGAATCTTCCTTACATCCTCTACAGTGAAGACTGGTGCAAAAAATTCATTTAGTTCTTCTGCAATTTGCGTTGTCTTCCATGAGTGCTCCTTTAGCATCTTGATCAGCCAGTAGCCCCACTCATTGTTTTGCAGGCTTCCTGTTTTGCATGTACTTAAAAAAATTCCTGTTAGTTTCTGTATCTTTTACTAATTGTTCTTCAAATTATTTTTTGGACTGCCTAATTATACTTTTATGATTGACTTGCCAGAGTCTATGCTCCTTTCTATTTTCCTCAGTCGGATCTGACTTACAATTTTTAAAGGATGCCTTTTTGCCTCTAATTAGAGATTAGATTATAATCGCCTCTCCAACTCTGTTGTTTAGCCATGGTGTCAATTTTTGGTCCTCTTACCGTTTTTTTTTTTTAAAATTTGGGGCATACATTTAGCTTGAGTCTTTATTATGGTGTTTTAAATAGCTTCCATACAGCTTGCAGGCATTCAACCTTGTGACCATTCCTTTTAATTTCTGTTTAGCTAGTTTCCTCATTTTTGTATAGTTCCTCTTTTCAAAGTTAATGCTCTTGTGGTGGGTTTCATTTGTATTTCCCCCTACCAGGATTTTAAATTTAATTACATTATGGTTGCTATTACTGAGCAGTTCAGTTATATTCACCTCTTAGACTATATCCTGTGTGCCACTTAGGACTAAATCAAAAATTCCCTTTGCCCTATTTATATTTCTAATAATCAAATCCTCCATTGCTATTAACTGTCTCTCCCTAGTAACAATGGTTCCCATCTCCAGAGTACTATCCTCAGCGTGAGAGGATCATGACCAATGTTCCCTCTAATTTTTCCATCCATGTGCGGAATGAATTTTGTTATGTGCACCAATATTGAGGTAATGTCCGGATGTGCGCCACCAGTAGAAATGAAAAAAACCTAGATATAATATATAGTTTTAAAAAGTTACCATAGGAATAATTACTCCAGCCAGGACAGCTTAGGCATTTTAGAACTCACTAATCAAAGAATTAAATTTAAGCATAAGAGCGAAATAAAATTATGAAATGCACAGACCAGTCAAAAAACTAAAATAACAGCGCTTTGAAAGAATAAAATTACAGAGAATATATGTGCGTTGCAGGAAGTACCAAGAAGTAACAACAACAGCAATAATACAAGTATGTGTTGGGAGGTGAGTGTGAAAGAGACAGTGTGCGTGCGTGTGTGTGTGTGTGTGTGTGTGTGTGAGACACAGAGAGAGAGAGACAGTGTGTATATGTTTGTATTTGTGTGAGAGACAGAGAGTGTGTGTGTATGTGTGTGAGAGACAGAGTGTGTATGCTGGGGGAGTGTATGAGACACGCGCTGCCCCTTTAAGTAGATCAGCGCTCACCAGTCTGAAGGCTGCTTGTTCAGACACAGCAGCAGTCGCCAGCAGCTCCGTCCCACATCCCACTCCTGAGCCCTGTTGTGGTTCCCCCGCCCCCGGCTCTGTGGAGATGGGGTACATGGGCACGGGGTGGGAGGAAGAAGGACACCCTGACATCAGTGCGCCCTCCCTGCCCCACTCTGCACAGCAAGCAGGAGGCTCCTGGGAGCGGCTGGCCCCAGGGGCTCCAAGGCAGAGGGCAGGAGCAGCGCAGCAGCGGGGGAGGGGCACCTGACATTTGCGGCACTTGGTTGACTGCTGCGTGGCCGTGCAGGCGCGCAGCTTAGAGGGAACACTGATCATGACACCATCTGGAAGGATGGTGGTGATCATTTCCCTTGGGATCGTTTCCCTCCACTCCAGTTTGATGATGGTCTTCCCTGAGACTTTCATCCTCTTCAACAGTACAGAGGCTGTCAGACTGGGGGTGAGACCAATCTACTGTGTCCCTGAAAGTCTTGTCTATGTACCTCTCTGTCTCCTTTAGTTCTTCCAGTTCAGCCACTCTGGTCTCAAGAGCCCATGAGTTGCTTGCACTGAATGCACACGTACGCCACTTGCCCACAAGGCAGGTAACATGCTGCATTCAATGCAATAAGATGGATAACCCCCACTCTGCCGCAGGACTTCTGCTGGGGTTATTTTTACTTTTGCAGGACTTTGTTTGTTTGTTTGTTCTCTGCTTTTTGGGTAGGTTATTGGTCAAAGTTTAAAGTATGTTTGTTAGGTGTATCTAGCTGTCATGTTCTAAACTCCCTCACAAAACTCCCCTGTTTGCTGCTCCTGTTTGCTAGCGCCTCCGGTCCATTAAAAGCTGCCTTTTAAAACCCCATTCTCCCTGTGTTAGCCATGCCCCCTGGTCAAGGGATCCTACAGGGATTAGGGATCAAAGGACGGCAGGCTAGAGTCTCGTTAGTAAACTCTCAGCCTAGCCTAGCCGGCTTCTTGGCTCAGCACACAGTCCTGAAAACAGTCCTCATTCGGCTTCAGAATCATCTGGCCTAAAGTATCTTAAAGTCACTTTCCTCCTTTCTTCTTTTCCCCAGGTTTGCACTGAGCAGAGTGTGCCCACGGCAGGAAATCTGGGCCTGGGAATATGCCTTTGCAGAAGGATGCAAGGCTGGACAGCTGAAAAGCAGGCGGGGGAGACCTCCTCTCCCATCATGTTGCCAAGAAGTTGCTGGGCTACCCCGAGGGAATTCCTGGATCTGAAACTGGCCCACTAATAATTTTTTATTCCTTACCCTTACAGTTCTATGTTCAATCCAGACCAAGCACACCACTACAACAGGATTGGTGGACAGCCCAACAACTAGGGCAGGAGAGGCTACAATTGGAGAGGGACAGAGTATGTCTGGAAACACAGCAGCTTGCAGACTGGGAGTGAGAGAGAGCAGATTGGGAGCAGCAGCACCAGACCTAGAGAGAAGAGATGGGACTCCAGCATCAGTATGAGAGAGAAAAGAAAGAGAATCAGCATCAGCACGAGGAGTGCCAGCGATAGCATGAGGAGGGAGAGAGAGAAGGACAGGGAGCATCAATATCAGTTGAAGATAGAGAGACTGCACCAGTAGAACAGGAATCCAGTAGGTGGAGCCAGCCCCCAGGTATCTATCCCGGTGGGTGGTATAGACCCCAAATTACTTGCTTGCCTAAGGAAAGTGGGTGACATGGATGTGTTCCTATATGCTTTTGAAATGGGTTGTGAATTGAATAAGGTGGGAAAAGGGACTATAGTAAGGTACCTGGCTCTACTACGGTTTCAGACAAAAGGCCTTGGACATTTTTACCCTTATTAGAAGAGAGGACTATAAAGATTATGATTGTTGTAAACAAGCTTTGTTGCGAAAGTTTAAACTGACACCGCAAATGTATCAAAGAAGGTTTTGGGGAGTTCATAAAAGGGGTAAATGACATATGCTGAGGTTTTAAC
The DNA here is from genome assembly GCF_027887155.1 of Malaclemys terrapin pileata. NCBI lineage: Eukaryota > Metazoa > Chordata > Testudines > Emydidae > Malaclemys > Malaclemys terrapin. The sequence continues at coordinate 44,260,881 of NC_071505.1, forward strand.
CCAAATTAGGGTTATGTAAAGAAATGGAGAACTGGTTGGGGGTTGGCACAATTACTGAGGCCTAAGAGTTAATAGGTATAGAACAATTCTATAAATTCTTCAACCTTAACCTGAAAACATGCTTAATAGAGAAAAATCCAAGAGGTGTGACGATAGCTGGGAAACTGGAAGACTAGTATGTGGATAATTGTCCTGGTTGTCAGAGAAAACCTAACATAGGGAGGGAATGGGATCAGAGGAGAGCTAGTGGGTTGAAGCAGAGATCCACATTCAGGGGGGATGGAAACCACCTCCCAGAAGCCCTGGACAGGTGGGGAGAAGCGGTGTTCTGTATGTGGCCAGTGGGATCATTTTGTCTGAGACCGCCCACGATGCTCACTATGTCCCAGTGCAGTGCTGCATCCTAACCTCACACTGTGAACTGTGTGACCGAACCTCTGAAGGGAGAGAGTCACAGAGCCAGTTTTTCAATGGAGTATAATGTTCATGCTGAACCATTCACACACCAGACCATTATGTGCATGTCATGCTGCATCCTCCTGGATGCAGACCCATTCAATCAGCAGTGGGAGTGAAGGTGGTGGTTAATGGCAAGTCATTCCCCGGATGCTGAGACACTGGGACTGCTAAAACTGTAGCTAAGCCCCAGTTTGTGAAACCCCATCAAATGCTCCCAGGGTGTGAAATGTGGGTTAAGAATCCTGGTATGAAAGCAATTGCTCTACCTCCATCGCAGATTTCTATACAGACCCAAGAAATGTCAGTGTGCTTGTTGTAGGTATGTTGTCAGATACTCCATATTCTTTGCTTTTTGGGCAATGTTAGAGCATTGAAAACAGAAAGGGTAGACGAGGCCCCCTCAGTTAGCCTCAGACAGCCAGGAGAGTGTGTGAGCAAAAGTGCAAATAGAATAGCTAATGGGGGATGCTGGTGTGTGTCACATCCCCCCGCCAGTGTCTAAGAAGAGTCAGGATATATATCCCTAGCCTCTGGAGACAAATACCTAGGCAGAGGATGAGATCACCTGTTACTCCACAGAAGAGACAAGACCTATTGACTTGATGGGGAACTCTCTGGTTCCTAAAGCCCAGATCAGGAAATTGAACTTTCTGCCAACCCTTCAATGGGACTCAGGGGCAGTACAGTGCATGGTGATGGCAGTGTCTCCAGCCAAAAGAAGGGACATTGAGGCAGCTGAAGTGCATTGCCAAATCTTTGACACCCACTCAAGGGTGGGAAATGCCCAAGTAAAGGGTATGATAGATGCTTGGAAGATGACAAAGGTAACTACAGCCAGAAAGGAAGGGGGACTACTTCCTGCAGTTTCTGAGTGCCTGATGGTCTGTGAAAATGTAAAGGATCCTGAACCAGGTGGGAGAGAGATTTCTGCTCACCTTGACTCAGTGTGTGGGGAACCTAAGGGGATGAGTGTGTGTGTGGGGGGAATAATCCTCCCTCTCACCCAAAGGAGCTGGAGTGAGGCCACCACAGTCTCTGCATCCCAACCTCATGGGAGATGGGGAAGAGAAAGGAGTTTGGCTTTGGGGGAGGCTTGAAGACTCTCCTTGGCCTGACAACTCTGCTCTTAAGAGCACTGTATAGTTGAAAGCTGCTTCACAGGGAGGCAGCTCTGACAGAGTTCTCTCTTTGGTCCACAGAATGGCTGCTTGTAATATTCCTCCATGGGCGGGGAAACCTCAATCCATTGCTGAAGCAGTTAATCCCTTGGGAGACAAAGGGACACCACACACACTCCCTAGAAACTGGACAGGAGGTGAGAGTGGGAGAACTAGGTCTCAAGTTTACACTCAAAGGTTTGGGGTTTAGAAAGGTGCATGTGGGGATTTTTGAAGGATGTATGCTGGATTGCTAGCAGAATGTTTGTTATCTGAACAGGTGAAATGTGAAATTGTGAAAAGTAATGGCAAAACCACCATCCAGGGAATAAATCTGTCCAGGGAATAATCCCCTAGGATGCCAGTCAGCACCTGCACACACCCACTTCTGCAGTGGGGGGATGTGACAGACTGACAATAACCTGTATCGTCCTGAACAAACCTTATGGAATTAAGATAAACCTTAGTGAATTAGGTTTCAAAGTGGTAGCCATGTTAGTCTGTATCACCAAAAAGAACAGGAGTACTTGTGGCACCTTAGAGACTAACAAATTTATTAGAGCATAAGCTTTCGTGGGTTACTGCCCACTTCTTCGGATGCATATAGAGTGGAACATATATTGAGGAGATATATATATACACACATACAGAGAGCATGAACAGGTGGGAGTTGTCTTACCAACTCTGAGAAGCCAATTAAGTAAGAGAAATTTTTTTTGAAGTGATAATCAAGCTAGCCCAGTACAGACAGTTTGATAAGAAGTGTGAGAATACTTACAAGGGGAGATAGATTCAATGTTTGTAATGGCTCAGCCATTCCCAGTCCTTATTCAATCCTGAGTTGGTTGTATCTAGTTTGCATATCAATTCCAGCTCAGCAGTCTCTCGTTGGAGTCTGTTTTTGAAGTTTTTCTGTTGTAAGATAGCCACCCGCAGGTCTGTCATTGAATGGCCAGACAGGTTAAAGTGTTCTCCCACTGGTTTTTGAGTATTATGATTCTTGATGTCAGATTTGTGTCCATTAATTCTTTTGCGTAGAGACTGTCTGGTTTGGCCAATGTACATGGCAGAGGGGCATTGCTGGCACATGATGGCATATATCACATTGGTAGATGTGCAGGTGAACGAGCCCCTGATGTTATGGCTGATGTGATTAGGTCCTATGATGATGTCACTTGAATAGATATGTGGACAGAGTTGGCATCGGGCTTTGTTACAAGGATAGGTTCCTGGGTCAGTGTTTTTGTTCAGTGATGTGTGGTTGCTGGTGAGTATTTGCTTTAGGTTGGGGGGTTGTCTGTAAGCGAGGACAGGTCTGTCTCCCAAGATCTGTGAGAGTAAAGGATCATCTTTCAGGATAGGTTGTAGATCTCTGATGATGCACTGGAGAGGTTTTAGTTGGGGGCTGAAGGTGACAGCTAGTGGTGTTCTGTTATTTTCTTTGTTGGGCCTGTCTTGTAGGAGGTGACTTCTGGGTACTCGTCTGGCTCTGTCAATCTGTTTTTTCACTTCAGCAGGTGAGTATTGTAGTTTTAAGAATGCTTGATAGAGCTGTTGTAGGTGCTTGTCTCTATCTGAGGGATTGGAGCAAATGCGGTTATATCTTAGAGCTTGGCTGTAGACAATGGATCGTGTGGTGTGTCCTGGATGGAAGCTGGAGGCATGTAGGTAAGTGTAGCGTTTCCGGTATAGGGTGGTATTTATGTGCCCATCGCTTATTAGCACAGTAGTGTCCAGGAAATGGACCGCTTGTGTGGATTGATCTAGGCTGAGGTTGATGGTGGGATGGAAATTATTGAAATCATGGTGGAATTCCTCAAGGGCTTCTTTTCCATGGGTCCAGATGATGAAGATGTCATCAATGTAGCGCAAGTAGAGTAGGGGCATTGGGGGACAAGAGCTAAGGAAGCATTGTTCTAAGTCAGCCATAAAAATGTTGGCATACTGTGGACCCATGCGGGTACCCATAGCAGTGCCACTGACTTGAAGGTATATATTGTCCCCAAATGTGAAATAGTTGTGGGTGAGGACAAAATCACAAAGTTCAGCCACCAGGTTAGCTGTGACATTATCAGGGATACTGTTCCTGATAGCTTGTAGTCCATCTTTGTGTGGAATATTGGTGTAGAGGGCTTCTACGTCCATAGTGGCCAGGATGGTGTTTTCTGGAAGATCACGATGGATTGTAGTTTCCTCAGGAAGTCAGTGGTGTCTCGAAGATAGCTGGGAGTGCTGGTAGCGTAGGGTCTGAGGAGAGAGTCCACATAACCAGACAAGCCTGATGTTAGGGTGCCAATGCCTGAGATGATGGGGTGTCCAGGATTTCCAGGTTTATGGATCTTGGGTAGCAAATAGAATACCCCTGGTCGGGGGTCTAGGCATGTGTCTGTACAGATTTGTTCCTGTGCTTTGTCAGGGAGTTTTTTTAGCAGATGGTGTAGTTTCTTTAGGTAATCCTCAGTGGGATCAGAGGATAATGGTCTGTAGAATGTGGTGTTAGAGAGCTGTGTATCACCAAAAACAATGAAGAGTCCTTGTGGCACTTTAGAAACTAACAAATGTATTTGGGCATAAGCTTTCATGGGCTAAAACCCACTTCATCAGATGCATGGAGTGAAAAATACAGTAGTCAGTTATATATATTACAGCACGTTAGCACTGACCCCCCCACTGGGTAAGGCAATTCGCATCTTTTCATGTGTTTCGTGTTCTTCACTCAGACAGAGCTTTCCCGCTCATCTGCTGAGGCTACCTGGAAACCAGAGTTACTTGGCCACTCAGGTGCCAAAACCTCCTGCTGGGAAACCACCATACAGGTGGGGCCCTCTTTCCATGATGGACTCATAGAATCATAGGACTGGAAGGAACCTCAAGAGGTCAACTAGTCCAGTCCCCTGCACTCAAGGCAGGACTCAGTATTATCTAGACCAGAGGTCAGCAACGTTCGGCATGCGGCTCATGAGGGTAAGCACCCTAGCGGGCCGGGCCAGTGGGGGTGGTGGGAAGCCGCGGCCAGCACATCCCTCGGCCCGCGCCACTTCCCGCCGCCCCCATTGGACCGGGACAGCGAACCACGGTGAGTGGGGGCCGCGATCGGCCGAACCTGCTGTATCAGCTGGTAAATAAACTGGCCCAGCCCACGGTAGGGTGTTTACCGTGGTGAACCGCGTGCCGAACGTTGCCGACCCCTGATCTAGACCATCCCTTGTCTAACCTGCTCTTAAAAATCTGCAATGATGGCAATTCCACAACCTCTCTAGGAAATTTATTCCAGTGCTTAACCATCCTGACAGGAAGCTTTTCCTAATGTCCAACCTAAACCACCCTTGATGCAATTTTAGCCCATTGCTTCTTGTCCTATCCTCAGAGGTTAAGGAGAATAATATTTCTTCCTCCTCCTTGTAACAAACTTTTATGTACTTGAAAACTGTTATCATGTCCCCTCCGAGTCTTCTCTTCTCCAGACTAAGCAAACTAATTTTTTCAATCTTCCCTCATAGGTCATATTTTCTAGGCCTTTAATAATTTTTGTTGCTCTTCTCTGGATTCTCTCCAATTTGTCCACATCTTTCCTGAAATGTGGCACCCAGAACTGGACACAATATTCTAGTTAAGGTCTAATCATAGTGGAGTATTTGCTTTTTTTGCAACAGTGTTACATTGTTGACTCATATTTAGCTTCTGATCCACTCTGACTCCTAGATCTCTTTCTGCAGTACTCCTTCTTGGGCACTCATTTCCGTTGGCTCCTAAGCAACCAGAGGAGCTAGCAAATAGGAGCAGCTAAAAGGGGAGTTTTGCAAGGAAGTTTACAGGGGGAGTGTGAAGTGGCTAGGTACACTTAACATCCCTTAAGCGTCTGTAAACTTAAAGCCAAAACCATCCCCTAATAAAAACAAAAGAACTACAAAGGAACAAGCTTCAGGAGTTAAATGATAATGCAGGCAGAAGTCCAGCAACAGAGTGGGGACTACCCAGTTTATTGCACCGAATGCACCATGTATGATTACCTGCCCTATGGGCAGCTGGTGTATGTGTGCATTCAGTGCAAGGAGCTCCTGGCCCTCAGAGACTGTGTAGGAGCTAAGTGAGACAGAGAGATACATAGATGAGACTTTCAGGGACACAGTTGAACAGTCCCATCCCTGGTCAGACAGCCTTTGTGCTGTTGAGCAGGATGAAAGTCTCAGGGAAGGAGAACATCCAACTGGAGCAGAGGGAAAAGATCCCATAGTTGGGACCCTCCTTCCAGATGATGTTGTGGTGTCCTCTCGCACTGAGGATACCTCTCCAGCGGAGGGAATGCCAGTTATTAGGAAAAGACGGGTATTAGTAATGGGTGATTTGATCATTAGAACCATAGACAGCTGGGTTGCGATGATCAGGAGAACCACATTGTGTCTTGCCTGCCTGGTGCGAAGGTTGCGGATCTCTTGAGACACCTAGATAGACTTATGTGTAGTTCTGGGAAGAAGCCAGTGGTCGTCGTACACATAGGTACCAATAACATAGGGAAGGATAGGATAGATGTCTTGGAGGCCAAATTTAGGCTGCTAGGTAAGAGATTGATGATCAGGACCTCCATGGTAGCATTCTCTGAGATGCTCCCAGTTCCACATGCAGAGCCAGTTAGACAGGGAGAACTGCACGGTCTCAATGTCTGGATGAGACGATGGTGTAGGGAGGTGGGGTTTAGATTGATTAGGAACTGGGGAAACTTTGGGAAAGGGTGAGCCTATATAAGAAGAATGGGCTCCACCTAAATCAAAATGGAACCAGATTGCTGGCACTTAAAATTAAAAAGGTCCTAGAGCAGTTTTTAAACTAAGGGCTGGGGGAAAGCCAACAGGTGCAGAGGAGCATGTGGTTCAGACAGAGACATCCCTTAAGGGAGGATCTATTAATAGAGATTCTCTATGTCCTAGTAAGGAGGAAAGGATGGAAGATGATAAAATAGATGTAGGATCTGATGAGAAACAGTCAGATGAAAGAAGTCCCACTCAATTGCATCATGTAATGGCAGACAGCTAAAAAATGACAAGTTTTTTAAGTGTTTATATACCAATGCTAGAAGTCTAAATAATAAGATGGGTGAACCACAGTGCCTTGTATTAAATGAGGATATTGATATAATGGGCATCACAGAAACTTGGTGGAATGAAGATAATCAATGGGACACAGTAATACCAGGGTACAAAATATATCGGAAGGACAGAATAGGTTGTGCTGGTGGGGGGTGAGGGGAGGTAGCACTATCTGTGAAAGAAAGCGTAGAATCAAATGAAGTAAAAATCTTAAATGAACCAAACTGTACCATAAAATCTCTATGGATAGTAATTCTATGCTCCAATAATAAGAATATAGAGGTAGGGATATATTAGTGACCATCTGACCATGATAGCGATAGTGACTGTGAAATGCTCAGGGAGATTAGAGAGGCTATTCAAATAAAAAAACTCAATAATAATGGGAGATTTCAACTATCCCCATATTGACTCGGTACATATCACCTCAGAATGGGATGCAGAAATAAAGTTTCTTGACACCCTTAAATGATTGCTTTTTGGAGCAGCTAGTCCTGGAACTCACCAGAGCAAAGGCAAGTCTTGATTTAGTCTGAAGTGGAGCACAGGATCTGGTCCAAGAGGCAAGTCTTGATTTAGTCTTAAGTGGAGCACAGGATCTGGTCCAAGAAGTGAATATAGCTGGACCACTGGTAATAGTGACCATAATATAATTAAATATAAGTAAATTTAGCATCACTGTGACAGGGAAAACACCACAGCAGCCCAACACTGTAGCGTTTAATTTCAGAAAGGGGGACTACATAACAATAAGGAGGTTAGTTAAACAGAAACAGAGAGACTAAATTAATTCTTTGCATCGGTCTTCACAGCTGAGGATGTGAGGGAGATTTCCACACCTGAGCCATTCTTCTTAGGTGACAAGTCTGAGGAACTGTCCCAGATTGAGGTGTCATTAAAGTAGGTTTTGGAACAAATTGATAAACTAAACAGTAATAAGTCACCAGGACCAGATGGTATTCACCCAAGAGTTCTGAAGGAACTCAAATGGGAAATTGAAGAAATACTAACTGTAGTCTGCAACCTATCATTTAAATCAGCTTCTGTACCAAATGACTGGATGATAGCTAATATGACGCCATTTTTAAAAAGGCCGGTAAGTCTTACTTCAGTACCAGGCAAATTGGTTGAAACTATAGTAACAAAATTATCAGACACATAGATGAATAAAATTTGTTGGGGAAGAGTCAACATGATCTGGAAAAAAGGGGTAAACAGTGAGGTGGCAAAATTTGCAGATGATGCAAAACTACTCAAGATAGTTAAGTCCCAGGCAGACTGCAAAGAGCTACAAAAGGATCTCTCAAAACTGGTTGACTGGGCAACAAAATGGCAGATGAAATTCAATGTTGATAAATGCAAAATAATGCACATTGGAAAACATAATCCCAACTATACATATAAAATGATGGGTTCTAAATTAGCTGTTACCACTCAAGAAAGAGATCTTGGAGTCACTGAGGATAGTTCTCTAAAAACACCCACTGAATGTGGAGCAGCAGTCAAAAAAGAGAACAGAATGTTGGGAATCATTAAGAAAAGGGATAGATAAGAAGACAGAAAATATCATATTGCCTCTATATAAATCCATGGTATGTCCACATCTTGAATACTGAAGATATGGTCACTCCATCTCAAAAAAGATATATTGGAATTGAAAAAGGTTCAGAAAAGGGCACAAAAATAATTAGGGGTATGGAACGGGTTCCGTCTGAGGAGAGATTAATAAGACTGGGACTTTTCAGCTTGAAAAAGAGACAACTAAGGGGGGATATGATAGAGGCTTATAAAATCATGACTGCTGTGGAGAAAGTAAGGAAGGAAGTGTTATTTACTCCTTCTCATAACACAAGAACTAGGGGTCACCAAATGAAATTAATAGGCAACAGATTTAAAACAAATAAAAGGAAGTATTTTTTCACACAACGCACAGTCAACCTGTGGAACTCCTTGCCAGAGGATGTTGTGAAGACCAAGACTATAACGGCGTTCAAAAAAGAGGATAGGTCCATCAATGGCTATTAGCCAGGATGGACAGGGATGGTGTCCCTAGCCTCTGTTTGCCAGAAGTTGGGAATGGGTGACAGGGGCTGGATCACTTGATGATTACCTGTTCTGTTCATTCCCTCTGGGGCACCTGGCATTGGCCACTGTTGGAAGACAGGATTCTGGGCTAGTTAGGCCTTTGGTCTGACCCAGTTTGGCCATTCTTATGTTCTTATATTCTTATTTTGTATGTGTTACTGACTGTTCCTGCCTAAGTGGACCTGGGACTGCTCTGCAGCTGGGGACCACAGGAGCATATCAGGGTTCCAGCTACACCTCATCCCTTGGCATGCCCCCTACATGCCTTAAATGCCTCGGCCATGAGTGGGGGTTAGGTAGGGTTGGAACTCTGGCAACAACTACTCTCTGTTCTCATCACATCCCCTTCTTGCTTGCAGGAGTAGCAGCAAAGCTTGAGTTCCTTCACACACCCAGACTCAGGTCCTAAATGGCCACAAATGAAGTGGGTGGGAGCATTATATGCCCTTAGGCCCTATATGGCAGTATAGGAAGGAATCACAATCTAACCCAGCATTCTTTAATATTTTGTTCTGGATACAGTTTCTCAGTCTTTCTTATGAAACACTAGGTTTACCTTGGTCTCCTATTGAAAGTATGGACATGAGAAGTGGTTCAGAGATTAAGGTTACTGTCCAGCCCTCCTCATCATTGTCAGCTTCCTCCTGAAACGCTTTACTCTATGAGCCAGGTGTCATTAATGAGTTGTAAATGTGAGTTTCAATGATCTTTTGATTTATGATTTTGTCAAGTTAAAAAAAAGAAGGAGTAAAGAGAAAGACATTTTCAAATTATTCAGATCCTAGCATCTTAATTTAATCACTTCAAATGTAACCAGATGTGGCACATGTAATCCTGATGTAAACAGTGTGCCACTAGATGGATTCAGCTGACATCAGTTGGCAGAAGAGGAGTCTTCCTTCTGTGTTAGAATCTAACAAATGAAGAAAGCACCAATTAGTGATTAAAAATAATAAGCTCTTTAAGAAATCAGCTTTCAGATATAAAATACTGATTAGTTGGGGATATGTGTTTCAGTTAAGTTAAAGGTGTATGCTTATGTATACAACTAATATTTGTGTAGCTATTAATTTTAAGAAATTCAACACATAATTATATTCCTTGACTGCCTACTGTGGTCCTCAGACAAGTGAACACTTAAAATATGGGATACGATTATAAGCATATTATCTCCCTGTGAGAAAATATCACAACCTCAGAATTAGCTTACTATCTTATCCGCATGCTGTACAAATCTGTGCTACTAAGGTATGTTTCCTACTTAAAGTGCTTCACAAAATGCAAACGAAGTTTTGCATTAAGTTCAAGGAAATATAATAAAGATGTTACTAAACTCAAGTGTCATAGAGCTGCATCTTTCAAGAAAGGCAGATTTATGGGGAAGAGGGAACTGGCTCAAAAAAGCAGTAATGGGATAGGCAGCCTTTAAACTTTAGTCCCTCGTTCAACTCTTGCCCAGGTCAGTGGTGAACGAAATTCATTAATGTGTAATGCTTGCTCAGTGGTACAGAATATGTGACATTTGGCACAGATAAAGGCTGGAAATTTGCTCTGACCTGTTTCTGGAGAGGAGTAGTAGCAGTGCAGATTATCCTCATTCATTCATTACACATGAGCAGAAGTCCACCACGCCTGCTCTTGGAAGTTTGGATCAGCTTGGTATTCTACTCTGGAATTGGGCATTATAGTCACAGAAATGATGAGTAGAAGCACTACTTGGACCTAGTGATGTATTAAGTGCATGTAAAGAGCTCCCATGTGACAGGGCTCAGTCAGAATACCTCAATCCTATACATTTGAGGGGTCTTGGAATGGCTGATCCATGGTGAATTCAACAATGTGTGAAAATTGGAGGTCTTCATCCAGTTTCCAATGGGCGGTTGCCCACAGCATAAAACTATGATTTAACCTGATATTTATTCTAGGGTCTCAGAAAGGCCAAGGATTGAACGGCCATGGAAACACTCAACCTTGGTGGTGGTTCCTCCAGAGCATGTGTTGAGGCATATTGTCAGAGCAATATACACTACTGCATTCTGCACTATATCTGTTATTGTGGATAAATAACTGACTCCAGTCACCAAGGTTATATGGCTCGTACCTTTAATGAACGTTTCTAAATTTCCTAATTTAAAAAATCTATAAAAATAGGTTTATCAGTCAGGCTGATAAAAACTGATTCATCATTTTCTGTTTTATTTTTTAAATCAGCATAACCTCAAATAGTTTATTTTTCATTATTTTGGTTTTTTGAGTTCTAAATTTTCGCACACAGTGGAATGTGTTTGCCCTTTCTGCACTTTTGTGTATGGTGAAATCTGTGCTTTATGCCTACTGTGAACTTTGCTTTAAAAAATTATACAGATTCTCCAGAATGTCTCAGAAATGTCTGCTACACACATGGTTTCAAAATTTTGGGAGTTTTCCAAGTACTAGTACAATAGGAATGGATTAAAACAAGAGTGATACTCACAGCTGAATGATTATGGAGAGATTGCTGTAGGGCATATAGGATTTTTTAAATATTAATTACTTAAATTGCATTTCTGAAAAGTGACCCTCTAATGGCATCATGGGGTTGTGTGTTTATAGGCTTTCTAAATGAATATCAAATCTCCTCATTTTACGAAGAAAAGATTAGGGGATTTTAACTGCCAAACTCAATCTGGAATCTGAAACTCACACTGTGTTTCTTTCCTGATCACATGCAAACAGTTATAAAGAATTTGCAGTTTGGGGCCTAGCTAATAATTCTGTTGATGATGTATTAGCCAGAATGGAATCCAACTCATTCTCCCATAGATGAATTGTCTCTGCAGTGATAACAGGAAAAAAAGGAAATACAAAGTGTTTTTGACACTAAAAGAAGTAGGTATGACTGAATGCACATAGGCTGCATTCTATTGAGTAAGCTTTTACATTTTATATACATATATTTTTGTTCAGAATGGAACTTAAATTACAGAAGAAATGTTAATTACACCATGATTCAATTATGGCTCAGATAGAAATTTCCTGTTGTCTAGGAAATTTAAGAGGAGGGAGACTAAATTATTTAGATTGTTCAATACAGTAAAACAGGGGTTGGCAACCTCTGGCACGGGGCTTGCCAGGGTAAGCACGCTGGCGGGCCGGGCCGGTTTGTTTACCTGCCGCGTCCACAGGTTCGGCCGATCGCGGCTCCCACTGGCTGCGGTTCGCTGCTTCAGGCCAATGGGGGCGGCAGGAAGCCGTGGCCAGCACATCCCTTGGCCCGCGCCGCTTCCCACAGCCCCCATTGGCCTGGAGCGGCGAACTGCAGCCAGTGGGAGCCGCGATCGGCTGAACCTGCGGACGCAGCAGGTAAACAAACCGGCCTGGCCCGCCAGGGTGCTTACCCTGGCAAGCCGCATGTCAGAGGTTGCCGACCCCTGCAGTAAATTAGTCTCTTAAAAACAGCACTCATGTAGGGTGAATTTTTAGAAAGTGCCTACGTAACTTAAAAGTCTAAATCTCATTTTCAAAAAGGACATATGGATTTAAGTCCCATTGACTTTCAGTGAGACTTAGAGTAAAATTTTCATAAGTACCTAAGTGACTTAGGAGCCTAAATTCCAGTGCTTAATTTGTGCCAGCGGCTTGCAAGGGCTGAGCTCCGGCTCCTCTAGGCTTGACAGTTCATAGCTCTGGCACCTATGCGCTTGATGCATCAGTTAAGAATATAAAAATATTCCTTGAGCCCCGGCACCTCTTTCATTACAAATTAAGCACTGCTAAATTCCATCGACTTTTAGTGGAATTTAGGCTCCTACATTATCCAGGTGCTTTTGAAAATGTTACCCTTAGGGTCGTAAAGACCAGATTAATAAAGGAATTTATAAAGGAATTTTTGCACTTAAAGATGCAGAAAGGCACCTAGTGTAGTAAGATTTTAAAAAGCGTGCCTGGTCACCTAACTCCCATCAGTGTGAGTTCAGCACTTAGATACTTTTGTAAATCCCACTAGGTTAGGGTTGCCAACTTTATAATCCCACAAAACCGAACACCCTAGCCCTGCCCCTTTTTTGAGGCCATGCTCCTTTCCCAACCCCTTCCCCGAAGCCCTGCCCCCACGCTCAGTAGATTCCCCCTCCCTCGGTGGCTCGCTCTCCCCCACCCTCACTTACTTTCACTGGGCTGAGGCAGGAAGTCGGGGTGTGGGAGGTGGTAAGGGCTCTACCTGGGGGTGCGAGCTCTGGGGTGAAGCCAGAAATGAGGGGTTCAGGGTGCGGGAGGGGGCTCCAGGCTGGGGCAGGGGGTTGGAGTGCAGGAGGGGGTGAGGGCTCTGGCCGGGAGTGTGGGCTCTGGGATGGGGCTGGGGATGAGGGGTTCAACATGCAGGAGGGGTCTGTGGGTTGAGGCAGGGGGTTGGGCTGCAGGGTGGGGTGAGGGCTCCATCTGGGGGTGGGGCTGAGGATGAGGGGTTTCGGGTGCAGGAGGGGGCTCCAGGCTTGGGGATGGGACAGAGGGGCTCAGGGTGTTGGAGGGACACTGGGCTGGGGCAGGGGGTTGGAGTGCAGGGGGGTGAGGGCTCCATAAGGGGGTGCGGGCTCTGGGGTGGGGCAAGGGATGAGGGCTTTGGAATGCAGGAGGGGGCTCCAGGTTTGGGGGGGCTCAGGGCTGGGACAGGGGTTTGGGGCTTGGGGTTGGGGTGTGGGCTTACCTCGGGTGGCTCTCGGTCAGCGGCGCAGAAGGGGGCTAAGGCAGGCTTCTTGCCTGTCCTGGTACCGTGGACTGTGCTGCGTCCCAGAAGCAGCCAGCAGCAGGTCCGGCTCCCAGGCGGAGACGAGGCAGGCGGCTATGCATGCTGCTCAGTTCCTGGCCAATGGGAGTGCGGAGCCAGTGCTCAGGGCAGGGGTAGCACGCGGAGCCCCATGGCCCCCCTGGCTAGGAGCCAGACCTGCTGTCCGCTTCTGGGTGCAGCATGGAGCCAGGACAGGTAGGAATTAGCCTGCCTTAGCTCCGCAGCACCACCAACTGGACTTTTAACGGCCTGATCGGTGGTGCTGACCAGAGCCGCCAGGGTCCTTTTTCGACCAGTTGTTCCGGTCGAAAACTGGACACCTGGTCACCCTACACTAGATGTCTAAATACCTTTAATAATCTGGCCCGGAGGCCAGAACCTCAAAGGTATTTAAGCTTGTAACTTGGAAGTTAGCAGCCTAAATACCTTTGAGGATTGGGCCTAAGTGCCTGAAACACTTTTGAAAATAGGGCTAAGGCTCCTAAGTTGCTTTGGTACTTTTGAAACTGTTACCTAGGGGAACCATTTACTGAGTGTAGTAATATTTATCTGAACGGACATAAATAGTATATCTATAGCTGCTCAGCATCCACAGAGTTAAATTACTACTTCTCCCTATATTATGTTGGTATACTGGATAATAAAACTGGATAATATTTATCTCCAGTTTTTTCTTACTACTTACAATATCCCCAGTAAATATGTGCAGATATCTGGAAATTATTGCTCCCAGGACCACGAGGAGGTAACAAACAGGGAACCACAAATAGGGGAGTCTGAGACAGAGAGAAAGAACAAGGTGCAAGTACTAATCTTGGGGTTAGTGAATTTGTTTGTCTGTTTGGTTTTGGGCTTTTTGTGTTTTTCTTTCTCTTTCAGGGTATTTTTAAGTTACAGGGTCAGTTGAGATTGTGTGTGTGAGGACTGTTTGAGCTTTGGTTCCCTGTATCAGCCTTGATCATCTTTGATCAGACTTGATCAGCCTTGTGATCACCCTCCTCCTGTCTGATTAAAGAGGGGATAGGACTGACCTAAAACAGAAGGCCTTAAAAGTCAGAGGGCTAAGCGACCAAGGGGTCTCCAAACAGGAGAGTTTGAGAAGGAGTTTGTAAGAGGGAGTCGTAATATAGTTGATATGGTTAGGAAGGGTTGCATTGCCAGTGCCAATGCTGCTCCTGTCTCCTGAACCAGGAGAGTTGGCAGCTTTTCGAAGAGACATTATTAAAGGCACAAGAGCAAACTACCTCACTGTGTAGGAAAGATAGGAAGTATGGCAAGAGACCACCCTGGCTTAACCAGGAGATCTTCAATGATCTGAAACTCAAAAAAGCATCCTACATAAAGTGGAAACTAGGTCAAATTACAAAGGATTAATATAAACAAAAACACAAGTATTTAGGGACAAAATTAGAAAGGCAAAGACACAAAACAAGATTAAGCTAGCTAGAAACATAAAGGGTAACATAAAAACATTCTACAAATACATTAGAAGTAAGAGAAAGACTAAAAATAGGATAAGCCTATTACCCAGGGAAAAACAATAACAGAAAAGGTGGAAATGGCAGAAGTGCTGAATGACTTTTTTGTTTCAGTTTTCACCAAAAAGGTTAATAGCCATTGAACAACTAACTTAATGAATGCCGGTGAAAATGAGGTAGGATCAGAGGCTAAAACAGGGAAAGAACAAGTTAAAACATTCTTAGACAAGTTAGATGTTTTCAAGTCATTGGGGCCTGATGAAATACATCCTAAAATACTCAAGAAGCTGACTGGGGAGATATCTGAGCCATTACCAATTATCTTTGAAAAGTCATGGAAGACGTGAGAGATTCCAAAGGATTGGAAAAAGGCAAATATAGTGCCAATCTATAAAAAGGGAAATAAGGACAACCCAGGGAATTACAGACCAGTCAGACCGGAAAGATAATGGAACAAATAATTAAGGAATCAATTTGCAGACACCTAGAAGATAATGAGGTGATGAGTAACAGTCAACATGGATTTGTCAAGAACAAATCATGGCAAGCCAACCTAATAGCTTTCTTTGACAGCGTAACAAGCCTTGTGGATAGGGGAGGAAGCAGTAGGTGTGGTACATCTTGACATTAGTAAGGCTTTTGATACAGTCTCACGTGACCTTCTCATAAATAAACTAGGGAAATACAACCTAGATGGAGCTATTATAAGGTGGATGCATAACTGGTTGGAAAAACATTCCCAGATAGTAATTATCAGTGGTTCACAGTCCATCTGGAAAGGCATATCAAGTGAGGTCTTACAGGGATCAGTCCTGGGTCCAGTTCTGCCAAATATCTTCATCAATGATTTAGATAATGGCATAGCGAGGACACTTATAAAGTTTGAGGAAGATACCAAGCTGGGAGGAGTTGTGAGTGTTTTGGAGGACAGAATTAAAATTCAAAATGATCTGGACAAACTGGAGAAATGGTCTGAAGTAAATAGGATGAAATTCAAAAAGGACAAATGCAAAGTACTCCACTTAGGCAGGAACACTCAGTAGCACACATACAAAATGGGAAATGAGTGCCCAGGAAGGAGTACTGCAGAAAGAGATCTAGGGGTCAAGGTGGATCATAAGCTAAATATAAGTGACAAACATCATTCTAGGATGTATTAGCAGGAGTGTTCTAAGCAAGATCCCACAAGAGTAATTTTTCTGCTCTACCACGCTGATTAGGCCTCAACTAAAGTAGTGTGTCCAGTTCTGGGCACAACATTTCAGTAGCTTGCTAATGATGTACCGAGCGACTATGATTTTACCTTTCTCATAGCCTTCCCACATCACACCAGAACATTCTTGAGCTCCATCGGCCCTTGGGTTAATGTTGAAAACATAATCAAAAACAGACTTGTGTGAAAAGGACAACAGCCCAACCCCAAGAATTCAAACCAGACAGACCGTGCTCACAGTCCTAAAATAAATAGAACCAATTTGACCTTTACAATTAAACAGGCAAATCTAACAGTATATTGTCTATAATGCTTCCTTTAATGGTGAATAAAATAATATATATATAAATATAACAGGTAAATGAAAAATGTGTAACTAATGAAGGAATTGCATTTATGGTTTAATATTCGCGGCCGAAGTGAACTCTGATAAAATATTTAGTCTTATTTTTTCTTGAATATTGCTAGCATAAAAATAATGCTACACTCCTAATTAGACTTTTATTTTTCACTATGATCTACTTAGTGAATGTTCCATAGTAAACTGAAAAGCCATTAATATTTAATAGCTGTGAAAATTGTTAAGTTTGTATACATGCTCCCTTTTATTTACTTCTTCGATTTTGCTGTTGATAAATTACATTTTCCATTATTTTAAGATTCTCTTAAGTCAATAAGAAAGGAAATGCAAAATGTTGTGTCAAATTAAATCAAACCATACCATTTCTTATGCTACATTGCTAGAAGTCTTTGGAAAGCTAAGTAATTTTGATACTAAACTAGCATCATTGTATAATTAGATATGGCTCTTACAGTTTGGTTGCATTTTAGCATGCTTGTCTACTGTAACTCAGGCTGCGAGGTTGTCATGGAGGTCATGGAAGTCATGGATTCCATGACATTCCGGGACCTCCAGGACTTCCGCAGCTGCCCGGGCAGCTGGCCTGGGAGCCGCCTGAGCAGCACAGGCAGCCCCTGGACCAGCCACACCAGCCGCTGCTGGGGCAGTCTCGGGCCATCAGGCCCTCCTCCCCCAGCAGCAGCAGGAGTTTAGGTGGGGGAGGGGGCTCGGGGCTGGGGGTTGGGGCACAGGAGGGGTGAGGGCTCTGGACAGTGCTTACCTTGGGGGGGCTCCCTGAAAGCAGCGACATCCCCCTCCCTCAGCTCCTAAGCGGAGGTGTGGCCAGGCAGCTCTGCACACTGCCTCCAACTGCAGGCACCACCCCTTCAGCTCCCATTGGCCGCAGTTCCTGGCTAATGGGAGCTGTGGAACCAGCACTCGGGGCAGAGATAGTGCTCAGTGCCAGGTAGGGAGCCTGCCAGCCTCACCAACCCACCCCCCACCAGCACCAGCGGGAGTCCTGGGCCATGTGCTGCCGAAGCATCAGTGGGGGTCCCAGGCCACCCTCCCCAGCACCTGTGGTGCCCTCGGGCTGCCTCCCTTCAGCATTTGTGGCACCCCCAGGCCACCCCTCCACAAGATTTAGTCGGGGTATATAGAACAAGTCATGGACAGGTCTTGAGTCATGAATTTTTGTTTACTGCCCGTGACCTGTCCATGGCTTTTACTAAAAACACCCGTGACTAAAACCTAGACTTAACTATAACCAAAGAATGAATTAACTAAGACATTAATGGCCATATTCTACCATCACCTATATACTCTATGCTGAAAATCTCACATTTTCTTGAAACAGAAACAAGAGGATGAGATTGGACCAGACAATCAAAAGTCTCTACCTGTGCTACTCATGTAAATATAAAGAGTTTCTTGTCCAAGTATGTGTGCAAGTTGCCTCAGTGCATGGAGTTCAAACAGGTGCACACACAGGGATGTTACAGTTTCACCCAAAGGGCCTGGAAAATGGGCTTTGTGGAGGGAACAAGTGGAGGTTGGAGGGGAAGAGGGAAACCTGGAAGAGATCACAGAGCAACAGCACAGCCCCACAATCACACTCTATGACCACCACTGCCTCTGGGCTGAAAAAACAATTACTGTCCCACCATACTTCCTATGTGATGACTCCTGGCCGCTGGATCTGTAAGAGGGTAATCACTTGGACTGGGGTAGTCAATTATTTTTTGTCAAGGTCCAAATTTCTTGGTCAAGGTATAGTCAGGGTCCAGACTCCAGATAACAATAATGATAATAATAATTAATTTAAAAGATTTCAGGGTCTGTTCAAAAGCATCTGGCAGTCCAGATTTGGTGCATGGTTTGCCTATTGACTACCTCTGACTTAGACTATGTATTATTAAATACTTGTATAATGAAATCTATTTGGCAGCTGTATAGCTTCCTGAGGAAAGCAGTGGATATTTAAACATCTAAATATGTAAATAAAAACTGGACTAGAATCACAAGAAAATGTATAGAATAAAAAAATCAGTAACCGCAGAGAGAGAGAGACTAGATGACCTCATAGGTCTTTTCCATTTCTCATTCCTGTGATCATTTTCATAGACTTGATTAGTTACTGATATCTTTTTCTGTGCTCTGTTTTCTCTAGTTTTCTTTTCTTTCAAATAAATAATCTATCTGAACAGGAGTCTGGTGAGATTGCAGGTGATTGGCTATTGGATAAATCAATTCCCTTTTTGCTATGTGTTCCCAATTTACTTGATCTATTTCTAATGTTTTGCGCTGTTTGTTTATTCATTCAGGTGATGTTGGTTACACTTAAAACATGGCTCCTGGCTCCTATTCTAATACCCCCTGAGAGGAAAATGATAATGCTTTATTATTAAGGCTCACCAGATTGGTTATTGAAAGAAACTATGACACTTTAAAATTGAGCTTTAGATTTACTAAATCTAAATAAATACCTAAATATCAAAATAGATACCTAAATACATTTGATGGTACATTTTTACAGCCCTTCTAACGTATTCAATGTGTTCATGCTGTGTGGCTTTATTAAATGACATTGCCATCATGCATGATATAGCATTACAGTGGGCAGACATAAGAAATTCTAATGAGAATGACCCAGAGAGATGCTATTAGCACAGAGCTAAAGGAAGTCAATATAGGTGCCCCTGCAGCAAGAAAAGAATGAGCATAAAAGAACAAAACTTGTAAGACAGTGATGCCCAATTATTATTGCCCAGGATCCAGTAGTAGCATTTCTGGAATGCTCTGAGCTCCTGGTAGCTCATCGGTTTATCTCAGCAAGCACCACATTAACAGTTTTCATTCAGATCTGTGTAGGAGAAGATATTCTAAAAAGGGGTGGACACCACTTGGGTAGACTGCAAGAATCTGAGGGGCTGCCAATCTCTCAGCACAGTTATGCATGCTCCCTTTTATACCTAGTAACAATCCGCATATCTGACATTGTTCCAGACCTGTTCCTAAGTAGCAGACTTTCCCATTTGCCTTGCAGCCCCCTTGAATATAACAGAAATGGGATGTTTCCCCAATGATCAAGAGGATTGTTAATGATGGGGTTCATACCCTAATTACTACATAAAAGAGAAATTATCTAGCTCAAAAAGGTTTGATAGCAATTTTTACACTTGTGGGTGATTTCCTTCCTCCAATTAAAGACTCTTTTTAGCCCACTGGCTCCATCATACTTACTAGAAGAAAACAACTCAGAGTGTGGGTCTTCTTTCAAGGATTGTTCTCCACTGCTTAAAATGTAGCAATGCTGTTTTTTGGACAGCTGCTGCCTTTCTATGGGCAAAGACTCTGACTAGGTAATTCTGCTAAGCACACCTACAAGGTAAAAATGAAATAGTTTGTAATGTGCTGCTCCTTATTCCTTCCCCCATTCATTCAGTGTTGTTTATAGTCTTCATGCTCTACCTCAAGTCTACATTTTAAGGGATAAAGAACACTGATTAAGGCATCAGATAGTCTGACTGCTGAGGGGAGAACGGAGCACTGAGTGCTGATAGTGTTTCTGCTTCCACAAAGCATTTGTCAAAGTATTTACTACAGCATCATCCCATAGTTTAGAAACTGACTTACAAGGGGTTCTTTTGTTTCTGAACAGAATTTTGAGGGAAGAGCCTTTACATGTTTCCCTGCTGATTTTCTGTTCTTATTCTCATGGTATGGGTAGAGACCAAAGCACTTGCATTTTCAACTTGACCAAAAAAAATTAAAACAGGGTACATATTTAATCTTTATATAACGTAATGGATATAATTCACAATAAGTTCATCGTAGCCTAGAGGCCTATATTTAATGTGTTCACATATATTCTTTGTAAGAAAAGTAGAATGCACAGTGTTATTGGAAGGTAACAGGGCTTGTCTGCTAATTAGTCACTTTTGCTACATAATTGTAACCTCCCACTCTGTTTTTAAAAATCAATTTATAATTTACTTCCATAGTCTGTTTTCCCTTTGAAAGGACATTTATGAGAGTATGGTGAATTTAAAAGCTAATGAAGTCTGAAGTTCCCTTGGAAATATCTGGCATCCTCCGATGTTCTGTGCTCCCTCCAGTCCTTCTGGATTGCACCAGAACACAAGCTAAGCAGGCGCTAACTACAACTAGATTCCAGGTATGTACAAGGAGCTTTGAAGGAAATCTGAAGAAGATTAGAAAATAAAGAACCCTTCCAAAATGCTTAGGAAAGCAGAATCAATAACTGAGTTACAAATGAAATATTTTAAAAAGTAAGCTTTGTTGCACTAGAACCACAACTAGACCAAGATGCTATTTCAATACATTAAAGGTTACTGTGTAAAACGCTATACAAGAGAGACCATTTTTAAATTCCTGAGTTTCAGTAAAATTGAAAAAATTATAGAGTGAATTTCTATTCTCATAAGAATGGCCATACTGATCAGACCCCCCCCCCCATGGTCCATCTAGCCCAATATCCTATCTTCTGACAGTGGCCAGTGCCAGATGCTTCAGAGGGAAATGAGCAGAACAGGGCAATTATCGAGTGATCCATCTGCTGTGGTCCCGTCCCAGCATCTAGCAGTTGGAGGTTTAGGGACACCTGGAGCATGGACTGGGTCCCTGAACATCTTGGCCAATAGTCATTGATGGACCTGTCCTCCATGACCGTGTCTTAATTCTTTTTTGAACCCAGTTATACTTTTGGTCTTCACAACATCCCTGGCAAAGAGTTCCACAGGTTGACTGTGTTTGTGTGAAGAAAGATTTCCTTTTGTTTGTTTTAAACCTGCTACCTATTCATTTAATCAGGTGACCACCCAGATCCTGGATTATGTGAAGGGGTAAATAACATACTCTTAATAATTTTTGTTGTCTTTTCTGTACCTTTTCCAATTCTAATATATCTTTTTTAGATGGGGTGACAGAACTGCACACAGTATTCAAGGTGCAGGCATGTGTCCTGCAAATGCAGTTGGGCTACACTTTGCATGGGTCAATTCTATTTGGCCAGCCTGAGGCAAGAGCATCGGGCGAGTAGGCTTCTGCTATGCTCTTGGCAGATCTTTGGGACAAGGGTTAATTTTTCATTACATTCATGTACAGCCTGGAGGTGCTACTGCAATGCAAATGACAGAGAATACATATGCATTTACCATGAACACTTCTCAGCCTTTCAAATGAGGGTGAATATATCAGCAAAGGGAATAGGTTAGCTCTTAGAATATGTGTAGAATTTTAATTAGGGGGAGGTGTTCTCTCTGAGTCAATGAGTATGTCTACATTGCAGCTGGCAACAAGTTAACCAGCCTGGACAGACAGATTTGTGATAGTAGGCATATGTGCCGAGTTTCTAATGTGCCAGGGGGTGCTTCTCCCCATTTACAGTGTACTCAAGCATTTAGTCAACGTTTGAGATTGCTATTATTTATTGTAGCTGTACTAAAAATGTGTTTGCTTTATGTGTTTGAATGATCACTCCTGTGAAGGCAAAAATTGCCAAACTTCTTTAGAAAAGACAAACTCAAATTATTTTAAGGGTGTCCCCAGGGACATTTTGTGACCCTGTTGGAAGTTTTCTTTCCTTTTTTAATTAGTCAGAAAAGCTCTTAAGCCGCCGTAAACTGCTTTTTTTTGTAAATGGGGAACAGATTTAGAGTAGAGCTATCAGTCTCAAATGAGCTTGCATTTTAATCTTCTATAGACGGAGGTGAACCTGGAAGGTTAATACCTACTATTCCTTAAAATTCATGTGAATACTTTCAACCAGCTGTAAGATGTAGTAAAGGGATTTATGAATTAAGGGATGATTGATGCTATAAGCAGCTCTCACAGACTTTACAAGAAAATTCCCCATTTTTCTGTTAATTTCACTTTTTATTATACCCAAGGTAAGTTAATGGAACATTACATTTCATTTACTTTTTTATGCAAGTAAAAGGAACACTATTGTGTTAAACTACAGGAGCCTCTTGTATTATGGTTAGGGTACTTGACTTGGAGTCATACTATTTTGTGTCTCTTGTTCTCCTGTGGAGAACTGTACATTTCGTCACATTAACCTTTTAGAAGCCGCATCCCTAAATAGCCACATTTTGAGGCTGATCCTACTGATCACACTGAAGTCACTAGAAGTCTCCCAGAATATGCACTGCAGGGCTGAACCTTTTGTACAGGATTGATGCTAAGGTCTTGCACAAGACTTATGCAGAGAGGGACATTTGTTACAAAAGTACCTTTGTCTCGGACACTGCAGGCAAGACACCAGGAATTTTGTTTAAGATTATCAAGTAACTCATCGGGGAACTAGCTGGCAACAACTCATTCAATGCAGGTCACCCTTCCTTTATAATCTCTTCCACCTGGTAGAGGGTTGCCATCAGCCTCCCATCAGCCTCCCAACCCTGTTAACCTGGCCCTAGTACTATTGTTGGCATCCCAGTGCCTCCCCTCATACAAGGGCTAAGGGGGTGGTGAAGAGGGGGTTTAACCCCTTCACTGTACCAGACATTAGGAGCCTCAATCCCATTCCCCAGCTTCTTCAGGAGATGTGTTCCCCTAACCAATTCCAATTTAATCAGGGAACCAAGCTCTCTATTGAATGATTATCTGTACTGGGCTCCTGGCACTAGGAGACACTACTCAGTTTTGCTTGGCTGCCTCACTTCACTGGAAAAGTTGGGGGAAGTCCTCTGTTTTTTATTTTGCTGACAGTACTTCTAATGTACCAGCCAACCTAACAAGAGGCCAACAAACTTGTCTCCTCTTTTGAATTCACCATTGCTGCAAATAAAAATTTCATCCAGGTGGTCCACCCCCTGTAAATCACAAACCTGACCCACATCTCACCATCCTCTCTGACACTATTCTGAACCTTTGGAGGCTGAGCATGGTCATAAGCATCCATGGGCTTGGCCTTGACAAAATAACTTGACCCTCCCTAAAAGAAGCCTCAGAAGATTAAATTCTGAAGTTGTATTTGGAGTAGCCAGAAAGCTGCTTGCTGTGAACTTTCCCCCCATTCTTCAGGCCCTCACCATGTTAACAGCAGGACAAAGGAACAACAAAAGACACATCTTTCTCGTCTAATGACCTTATATGAAGGTAGTGGTTCAAGTGATATTCACCAAGATATCTTTTTGGGCATCCACTTCAAAAGGCAGGCTTGCAGAGCTTAAATCTTACTTTTCACTATGCAATATAAACCTCTAAGGACATCAAAGTGGTGTCTTTAGTTCTACTGGACACTCTTCCCACACTATGCTCTCCCTTGTTATGGCAATCCCACAGGAGAACCTACAGCACCTGGAGCCCAACTGTGGAGTAGGCCATTCGCATTCTTCCACTACTGGACTTGTACCTGGATGGGGAGCACCTGACTGACCCCATTACCTCCCTTGGGGCTGGGGCACATATGTGCTCCGTGGATGCCATTTGTGTTTACCTCTGTGTTTGTAAACTGTGTTTGCATAAGTTCCAACACCACTTGCCTGTGAGGGCCCAGCATAATTGCTTGCTAACATCAGGTCTCCAGCTTGCCTGCTATGGAACCTATAAACCACCAAAAGTAAAAAGGATGAAACTGTACGAGACAAAGTAATCAATTCTCACCAGATTTCAATATCAGCCTGTCCCACTTCATGGCCATGCACATTGCAGCCATCAGTCTAAGTTCCTCTGAATGGGCCCATGCCATAGCCCTAAGTGGATTGTGGGCCCAACAGACTCAATTGCTGTATTTTGACAAGGCTGAATATCTGTCTGACAGACTGCACATATCAGGTGGGCAACATGCTCATTCTCTCAGATCCAAGTTACTCTGTTAGTCACCAGGCCCTTCTCTGAGGAGAGGCGTGTGGGGGAAGAACTCAGCCAGGGTATCTACCAACCTGCCACTCATTCATTCACCCCTAGCCCAGGAGAAAGCTCCACTGGAAGAAACACCTGCATTAGCTCCCATTTGCCTCTGCTTCGGTCAGGAGCAGGCAGGGTTCATGCCACCCCACAAGAGAAAAGTTCTGGGTCCTGTTGAGTGATAGAGGTCCAACCACTGGGCCAATGTTGTACTGCCTCCAGACAGTTCTCATTGGGCCCCCCCTGGTCTCCCTGAGGCTCCTGGGTATCCCCAAGCCTACAGGGTGGTGCCATGGCCATGTGTAAGTGCGGCAGGTCCTCTCCCTCTTTCCCTTCATTCCAGTGCAGACTGGCATACCCCAGACAGGGGAAAGGGCTTATAAGATCTCTTAATGAGTGTGAGGGAGCCAATAGGCTTATGCTGCACACTTCTGTCCAACCAATCAGTCTTCTTTCTCTCCCCAGAAGACCTTGAGAAGAAGGGGGGTGCAATCCTTAAAGAGGCCAAGGGTTTTCTTTCCCCTGCTGGCCCAGATAAAGGCTCCCCGCCTCTGAGGCTGGGTGCATGTGGGTGGACATTCTGTATCCTGTTTCTTCTTCTCTTCACTTTATTAGGACACAGTCAATTTCCACTGAAACCTAAAATCTTGTTAATTACAAAACCCATGTTCTGTCATATGACATGTATTACATTTAGGAATATCTTCTTAACTTGATGAAACTGGCTTTAGATGTCTCACCTCTATTAACATTAATGGCAACCTTGTGACTAAAGCTCTGAATATCAACTTGAGAATAAACCATTATAATGCAATTGTTTAACTTTTATTGCCCTTCATGTCAGAACCATCAAACAGAGATGCTACTGGAATTCTCCATTTAACTGAACACGTAATTTAATCTTGCTATTATTGTTGCTATGTTACATTTAAAATCAGCTGTTACACCTTTTTCAGATCTTACTTTCAGAACTATTCCCAATCAGCTTTCACCCTATAAATAACAAGCTGACTTAGGGACTGGTCTTCCATACATTTAAACAGAGCTGATCAAAAAAAGTAAAAAAAAAAAAAATCATGAACATTTTCAAAATTTTTAAGTTGTTTCTGTTTGCACGTTTCAAAATTGACCCATGTAAAACAATAATTAAAATTTTAAAATGCCATTGATTTTAAAAAAGTGATTTTTTTTGTTTTAAAAAGACCATTTTTAATCAAAAAAAATTGTTCAAAAATTTCAAGTAGATTTACACTTAAGCACACAAGAAACTTATTCAGATAAGTAGTCCAACTGAGTTCACACATCAGAAAATAGTTACTATAGCTCTGAATTTAAAGTGCTAAGTTTAATACATTAGCCCAGGGATCGGCAACGTTCGGCACGCAGCTCGCCAGGGTAAGCACCCTGGTGGGCCGGGCCAGTTTATTTACTGCTGAGGCGGCAGGTTTGGCCGATCGCGGCCCCCACTTGCCGCGGTTCACCGTACCAGGCCAATGGGGGTGGCGGGAAGCCGCGGCCAGCACATCCCTCGGCCCATGCCGCTTCCCGCCTCCCCCATTGGCCCGGGATGGTGAACCGCGGTGAGTGGGGGCCGCAATCAGCTGAACCTGCCACGTCAGCAGGTAAATAAACTGGCCCGGCCCGCCAGGGTGCTTACCCTGGTGAGCTGCGTGCCAAATGTTGCCGACTCCTGCATTAGCCCTTGGAGTAAACAGCACTTCATGTTCAAAATGCTGTACAAACATTAAGGGCCCAATCACGTGAGGTGCTGTGTTCCCTCAGTTCCCTAAATCAGGAGGAGTTAAACATCTGGTCCAACTTCCCCTGAAGTCAGTGGAAAGGCACCCACTGACATCAATAGGGCTGGACTGGACTCTACAGAATGAAATAATTGGAATTATTTTATGTGCTGAGTATCCCTATAGGACACATTCAACACCTTGCAGAATCAGGCCTTGGGGTACCATTAGATTTCTATGGGAGAAGAACTTGTTTGGGTTTTGATTTTATTCCTAATTAATTATTTTCTAGTTTTGGGGTGAGGAGCAGCTGTTCAATTTTTTTATGTGACTGTATAATTTGTGGCACGTACACCTAGAGACACTTTTAAATATTCATTACAATCAAAATACAATAAATTAAAAATAAGAAAATTGTGCTTTGATTTTGTGTGTGCATAGGTATCCCAGAGAGGACTCCATTCTGTGTACCTTGAACATGCACAACTCCCATTCATTTTCAATTAAAGTTTTGGGTGCGTAAGAAACACAAAATTGGGCCATAATAACGTCTTAATTAATCAAAATAAAACAATATTTTTTCTTGTTCTTAATTTTGCTTTGTTCTTTTAGTAGCTACATCTAAAAATTCTACATTTTTTATTAAAAATATGGTTAAGAGTACTGCATCTGTGTGTATGATAGCAGGATGCTAGTTCCAGTGTACTTTGGGTTGAGCATTGCTTTCTGTTTAAAGATTATTTTTCCGAAGTGCTCTAAAATCACAAACTTGCGCAGACTGTCCTAACATGTACTGTGTCTCATGGTGGTGTAACATAGGATTAGCAATTCAAATCTGGTGTCATCTGAGCAAAGAATTACTAAAATACAGCTCTACTAAAAACCCCAGCATTTTACAAAATTAACTCATTCCTCTAACTTTTTTGGTCACAGCTGGAGCTCAAACTATGGTTCAGATCCTCCCCAATCTGTTGGGATTTTTCTCAGCTAGAACATGCCTCCGGCTGAGCCTTTGGTATATATGTCTGAGAGTCCATCCATAGTCCAGCTGTTGACAGATTGAACCCCAAAAATTCAGCAGATGATTGGTCAAATATGCCCTTTTCCAGTTTTGCATATAACCCATGCTGGCTCAATCATGTGAAAGTTTCACTGACATGTTGGTCATGTCTTGCTTGACTACTGGAATAGATTAAGATATCATCTAGATATGCCACCACAAACCAGTCTAGGATATCTCAAAATAGGTCATTGAACAAGTGCTGGAAAATGGTGGAAGCCCAAATGATGAGTCCAAAGGGCATTACCAAATATGCAAAGTGCCCATACTCTGTACTAGAGGCGGTCCTCCACTCGTCCCCTACCCTGATTCAAACAAGATTATATACTCCTGTGCAGTTCAGTTTAGTAAACACCCATGCTGACTGTACTCAGTCCAGGATCTTGGGGATTAATGGTAAAGGGTACTGACTGTGTATGGTTATTTGGTTCAGTGCCCTGTTGTCTACACAGAATCTCAGAGAGCCATCATTCTGCTTCATAAAAAGTTCCCATGTGCCTTTGGGGGAGGTTTCCTGGAGGCTCTCCCTTAACACTGCTAGCTCTGGTTCAGACATAGAATATATATGCTCGAATGGAACCTTGGCTCCAGGCTGAAGGTTGAGGGGGCAATCATATTTGTTACAATGTGGGGCAGCAAGTCTGCTTTCCGGTTTTCAAAGACATTGTGGTATGTCACAGGAAGACCTGGTCCATCGTGCACTTATGACATTTCAAGTTCTGACATGGTTGTTACCATACAAAGGAATGTCTGGGTTACCACAGTGGAACCCTCCAGCTTAGTTCTAGGGTCTCATGTTCTTGAACAAAAAGCCAATTCTCCCTACAGAAGCTTGACAGGAAAGCAATGACACATTGGGACCACCGAATATGGGATTTTGACAAATGAGGTAGGATGACCCTAAAATTAGGGTGAAATGTGGTGAGGAAATAAGGTTAAACTGTAGGACTTTCTGATGCTCCCCAATCACCACTTCCAGTGGTATGGTTTCCTGTGTAACTGCAACCCCTCCCAGCTTGGTATTCTCTGCTAACTTTGTAAGTGTACTCTCTATGCCATTATCCAAATAATTTATCTAGAGATTGAATGGAACGAGACCCAGGAGAGATTCCACTTGATATGCCCTTGCAGCTTGATTGTGAGCCATTGATAACTACTTTCTGAGTACAGTTTTTCAGACAGTTGTGCACCCACCTTATAATAGGTTTGTCTAGGCTATATTTCTCTAGTTTGTTTATGAGAAAGTCATGTGAAACCATATCAAAAGCCTTACTAAATTCGAGATATATCATATCTACTACTTCCTCCCATTCACAAGGCTTGTTACCCTGTCAAAAAGGGATATGAGGTTAGGTTGACATGATTTGTTCTTGACAAATCCATGCTGAGTGCTACTTATCACCTTATTTTCATCTAGGTGCTTACAAATCGATTCACTGATTATTTGCTCCATTACCTTTCCGGGTACTGAAGTTAAACAGACTGGTTTATAATTCCTTGGGCTGTCTTTATTCCTGTTTTTATAGATAGGTACTACATTTGCCCTTTTCCAGTCCTCGGGGATCTCTCCCATCCTCCAGGAGTTCTCATGGATGAGAGATGTTTTGAGCCATTTCCTTAAATATTCTAGAATGTATTTCAAGAGGCCCTGCCACCCTGAAGACATCTAACTTGTCTAAGTAATTCTCAGCTTGCTCTTTTCCTACTTTAGCCTCAGAGTCTACCCTATTTACATTAATAAATATATTAATAATAATATATGGAGATATACCTATCTCATAGAACTGGAAGGGACCTTGAAAGGTCATCAAGTCCAGTCCCCTGCCTTCACTAGGAGGACCAATTTTTTTGCCCCAGATCCCTAAATGGCCCCCTCAAGGATTGAGCTCACAATCCTAGGTTTAGCAGGCTAATGCTCAAACCACTGAGCTATCCCTCTCCCCTTTGATGCTTATTCTATTAGTTGTCCAATCACTACTTACTTTTTTTGGTGAAAAACAAAAAAAGCATTTCACACTTCAGCCATTGCTGCATTTTCTATTTTTGTCTTTTCCTCCTCTTTGAGTAATGGGCCTCCCCAGCCTTTGGTCTTCCTCTTGCTTCTCATGTATTTGTGTAATGCCTTCTTGTTACCTTTTAGGTCCCTAGCTAGTTTAATTTCATTTTTTGTCTTGGCCTTTATAATTTTGTCCCTATGTGCTTGTATTTTTTTATAGTCATCCTTCATAATTTGACCTAGTTTCCATGCCAAGGCCTCACCAGTAAACAGGCTCAGTAATAGCCCCAATTTAACTGATCTGAGACTAACTGATCTGGGGCTGGACCATAAGCAGGAGTCTGCATTGGGTAATGAACCTGGAAACTTACTATGGGGACCATCATCTCTCTTTGACAAAGGAACTCTGGGGCTGGTCAGCTGAGCTGGTGTCATAAAAGAACCCATATGGTTACCCAGAGTCACTCTGAGTTCTGTAGCTCGCTCCTGCAGGGAATGATTTCCCATCTGCAGCTCTCACACTTGGTTTCTCAGTTTCTGGTTTTCTGCCTGGTGGGTAGTGATCTGCTCCTGAGGACTCACAGGGCACCTGGATGGCAAAGGGGCAAGAGCCCTGGCAGTGTCCCTGCTCAGTCCAGAGGTTCAACAACAAGTCCCACAGGAGACCAAGACGGTCTGAGCGAGGTATTAGGGCCCATAACATGGGCTGTCTGACCTAGTAGTTGGAGCCAGGAGTAGCATCAGAGTCAGAAGGCACACCAAGGGTCAAGCCAGAGTCAGCAACTGGGGTCAGGGTGAGGAAGCAGGAGCAAGACATGGCAGGTAGCAGGAACAGGGATGACACAGGATAGCAGGAACCGGGTGAGGAAGCAGGAACTTGGTTTCAGATATCTAGGCAGCAACAGGCCTAGCAACTAGTTGCTCAGACAAGTGGGACAGGAACAGGAAGCTTTATACTTTGTGGTGTCCAATCACAGTCTGCAGTCATCTGACCCAGCTGAGTCAGTGGGTGTAGCTTCTGGTGGTGGGGTATTAGCAGAAGTTCCCTCAGCATCCCTTTGGTAGCACAGAAGATAAGGCACCTACTTGGTAGCTCTGTGGGCTTGGGTTTGTCTCTTTTGGACCTGATACCTGCCTTGTGAGCCAGCATTTGGGGAGTTCTGCACTTCTGAGAGGGCCTGGTCCCTGCGATAGATGAGCCAGGAATTGGGGACTCTGCTGTTATCAGTGCTTTGCCCCTCTGCCTGTGAGCTGGAATCTGGGGCTCAGGGGTGGGGGGCAGAGAACAGCCATGCTCAGAGAATGCACCAGGCACAGAGTGCTGACACTAAGATGAGGCGCCAAGAACAGACACGCTTGGTGCACAGCTTGGGGCTCACAAACACTCACACCAGGAAGCGGGATAAGAACACACACTGAAATGAATGGAACAGTTCACATCTCAGAGCTATTGTTTCAGGCTGTGTCCATCTCCACGGGATATTGTCATTCTACGGAGAACATCTCATGGAGATGAATGGACTAGTTCATATTACTCTGAGCCTCTTTTGCTGCAGATGGATGTGTAGAACTCCTTCCCCATAAATTAGGCCCAGATTTGGGATAGTGACATACTCCAGCTACCTAGCCCCCAGGCTCAGTGTTAGCCCCTCAGGGTGTCGCCTATAACACACAAGCTATAGCTACACTTGGAGATGGGGTACAATTCCTAGCTCACATAGACATACCCACACTAGCTTGAAAAATAGCAGCGCTATCGTGGATACGTCTGTGCGAGCTGGGAATCACACCCCTACCTCCAAGTGTAGATGAAGCTACAGAAACATTTTGCACAGAATTCTAGTATATTATTGCTCTTTACTTAATCACATAAAATACAGATCTATACAAAAAATAAACCCTATTCACATGTCCCTTCCTCAGTTTCCTCACCACTTCAGGGTATTGGTTTATCTGGGGTCAAAGTCTTTCTGTCCAGTGCATGGCTTGTGTTCTGACAGAGCCTTTTTCCTAGATCAGTTTACTTCTTGTTACCTTGGCCAGTCTATGCCCTTCCTTTGTCTTGCTTAAACTTCCTATGTGTCTCTTGGTGCCTCCTCTCCAATCTGTGAATCATTTTATAGACTCCCATTTGATCACCAACCTTCTGCATTTGGGACTTTTCCACTCTCCTACTTCTGCCCTCCCTTCAGACAGGAGGAGGAAGTACCTTTTCCCACCTCAAGCAAGCCATCTTAGCATAGCTTTTTTTTCCAGTCAAAACACAGTCATTAAAGCTAAGTACTGCTCAAGGGCCTCAGTCTGATGCGCATATGTTGAAGGTCCAATGAAAGATGGTGGATGCACATCCACATGGGGTTTCCCATGATATAGCAATTTTACAAGTTATTAAGCTCAAAACAGCAGCTACAAAGTTAGACATTTTAAAATCAGCAGGTCTGGATAACTTGTACCCAAGAGTTTTAGAAGAAGTGGCTGAGTAGCTCATTGGGCCATTAATGGTGATTTTCAATAAGTCTTGGAAGACAGGGAGGTTCCAGAAACTGGAAGAAAGCTAATGTTGTGCCAATATTTAAAAAAAGGTAAATGGGATGATCCAGGTAATTATAGGTCTGTCAGTCTGACATTGATCCTGGGCAAGCTAATAGAGCAGCTGATACAGGACTCAACTAATAAAAAAATTAAAGGAGGCTAATATAATTACTGCCAATCAACACTGGTTTATGGAATATTCTGTCAAAATAACTTGATATCTTTATTCATGAACTTACAAGTTTGTTTTATAAAGGTAGTAGTGTTGATGTAATATATTTAGACTGCTGAAAGGCATTTGACTTGGTACCACACAACATTTTGTTTAAAATATTAGAATGATATAAAACTAACATGGCATACACTAAATGGATTAAAAGCTGACTGGTAGATCTCAAAATGTAATTGTAAACGGGGAATCATTATCCAGCGGTTGTATTTCTGGTGGGGTCCCATAGGGATCATTTTTTGGCCCTATGCTATTTAACATTTTTATCAGTGACCTGGAAGAAAAGATAAAATCATCACTGATAAAGTCTGCAGATGACAAACATTGGGATAGTGGAAAATAATGAAGAGGACCGAAGACTAATACAGAACAATCTGGATTGCTTGGTAAGCTGGGTGCAAGCAAGCAATATGCATTTAAATATGGCTAAATGTAAATGTATGCCTCTAGGAAAAAAGAGTGATGGCCATAATTACACAATAGGGCAGTGCTTCTCAAAGTCGGGCCGCCACTTGTTCAGGGAAAACCCTTGGCGGTCCGGGCCGGTTTGTTTACCTGCTGCGTCCACAGGTTCAGCTGATCGCGACCCCCACTGGCCGCGGTTTGCTGCTTCAGGCCAATGGGGGCTACGGGAAGCAATTTAGGCCAAGGGATGTGCTGGCCACCCTTCCCGCAGCCCCCATTGGCCTGGAGCGGCGAACTGCCGCCCGTGGGAGCCACGATCGGCCGAACCTGTGGACGCGGCAGGTAAACAAAGCGGCCCGGATCTCCAGGGGTTTTCCCTGAACAAGCAGTGGACCGGCTTTGAGAAGCACTGTAATAGGGGACTTTATCCTGGGAAGCAGTGACTCTGAAAAAAGATTTGGTGGCCATGGTGAATAATCAGCTGAACATGAGCTCCCAGTGCAATGCTGTGGCCAAAATGGCTAATGCCGTCCTTCGATTCATAAACGGGAATCTCATATAGGAGTAGAGAGGTTACTTTATCTCTTTATTTAGCACTGGTGCAGCCACTGTTGGAATACTGTGTCCAGTTCTTGTGCCCACAATTCAAGAAAGATGTTGATAAATTGGGGAGGATTCAGAGAAGAGCCATTAGAATGATTAAAGGATTAGGAAGCATGCCTTATAGTGACAGACTCAAGGAGCACAATCCATTTAGCTTAATAGAGAGAAGATCCAGGAGTGACTTAATTGCAGTCTATAAGTACCTCCACGGACAAATATTTGATAATGGGCTCTCCAATGTAGCAGTGAAAGGGATAATGATCCATTGGCTGAAAGCTGAAGTTAGACAAATACAGACTGGAAATAAGGCATACAGTTTTAACAGTGAGGGCAATTAACCACTGGAACACCTCACCAATGGGCATGGTGGATTCTCCATCACTGACAATATTTAAATCAACATTGGATGTTTTTCTAAAAGATCTGTTCTAGGAATTATTTTGGGAAGTTCCATGGCCTGTGTTATACATAAGTCAGACTAGATGATGACAATGGTACCTTCTGGCCTTGAAAGCTATGAATCTATGAAATTCTATTGCCTGAGTTATATTGGAGGTCAAACTAGATTTTTCCTTCTGGCCTTGAAAGCTATGAATCTATAATAAGTGGATATGAAGAAGGACTAAGTGAATACGCCATTGATTACGATGGTATTTCAGATTTGAAATCCAACACTTACCTGCATGCACTACAGCTGCGTTCACTATGTATGCTGTAGTTCTACTAAATGGTGGAGGAATTGAATGGTGGAAGAGCTTAGCAGAGCTGTGACTGGGGTATGAACAGTGGCAGATTAATAATTTTGCTGCCCGTAGGCCGGGAAATAATTGCCGCCCTGGCCCCGCCCCGACTCCGCCCTTTTCCCGCCCCCATTCCAACTCCCTCCCCAAAGTCTCTGCCACAACTCCACCCCCTCCCTTCCCCTATTGGATCCCTTCCCCAAATCCCCGCCCCCGCCTCTTCCCCCAGCGCGCAGTGTTCCCCCTCCTCCCCCTCCTGCCCCGTGAAACAGCTGTTTCGCGGCGCAAGCGCTGGGAGGGGAGAGAAACAGGAGGCGGTGGCCCGCTTGCAGAGGAGGCGGAGGTGAGCTGGAGCAGGGGGGTGGCGCGCAGAGGGGAGCTTCCGCCCCTGCAAATTTGCCGCCCTAGGCCTAGACCTTGTCGGCTTAGACAATAATACGGCACTGGATATGAAGAGAGGTGCACGTGTACCTTGAGGGATAACGTATGCCTCGTTTCAGTGCAGAATTTGGTTATTTATGTTAGTCGAAGTGAACAAGGGTGTCTCCTTACCATGAGGATCGTGAGAAGTGTTGTGGCATACAAAAGAGTGGTCTTAGTGAGGGATGAGTGAAGGTAATGTCTCTGAAGGAATTCTCTGGGAAAGTGTGGAGTGGTTTGTGTGGAGAAGGCTGTGCCTGAGTAAATGCCAGGTATAGGCATCCCCTGTTTGCTACATCTGATTCAAACCTGAGTTTTTCCTTAATACAGAAAAGGTATTAGGACTTCATCCTGCAGTGCTCATGCACTCCGTTCCCAAATTGTTCTATAGCAGGAACTCAAACTTCATTGCATCACGACCCCCTTCTGAGAGCAAAAATTACTACACGACCCCAGGACCAGGGACTGAAGCCTGGGGGGGGTCCAAATCTGAAGCCTAAGCCTCGCCACCCCGGGCGGGTGGCCAAAGTCGAATCCCAAGGGCAGTGTGGCTTGGGCTTGGGATTCTGCCCCAGGCCCCAGCAAGTCTAACACCAGCCCTGACGACCCCATTAAAATGGGGTCATGACCCATTTTGGGGTCCCGACCCACAGTTTGAGAACCACTGTTCTATAGGATCTGTGAGCGTAGAGTACTAGTATGTGTATTATTGGGACATTGGGGCTTTGTTCAAAGAAGACAGAGTTAAGGTTGTGTTTTGTGGGGATAGCTTCTATCTAATTCTGTATTTCCTGTTTTCAGAGGTTTAAGTTAAGCCACTCTTCATATTCTGGAATGGCACGAGGCACCAGTGGAAAACCTTACTTCTGCGTTAACATGGTTTCTGTGCCCAGCATACACAGCCCCAAGCAGCCACGAGGAGCAATTGCAGAGAAAGTCCAGTTCAGCCTCTGCAGCCCTGAGCTGGAGCATGATCAGTCACTCTGTGGGATAGTGTATGTACAGTCCAGTCACTGTGTAGGAGCTGCAGAGTGATGGAGCCTACTCGGTGCAGTCAGAATCTTAAGAGAATTTGGCTACGAAATTCTAACAAAACTCCATTGAGCATGTGCAAGTTACAATTTTCAGAGGCTCACAACTTGGCCAAATTTGAGTGGATTTTCACAAAGACAGCAAAAGGCACATCCCTGATGCCAAGCAACCACCTTGGCAAATTTCAAGTCCTTTATCCAAAGCATGGAGGCACTAAAGCTAAATCCTTTTAGTTGAATCTTCCCAAAGAATTCACCCTGAAGCCAACCCCCTGCATGGACAATTTCAGCCTGAATGGTTAAATTTTAGCAGAGTTATAAATAGCTGAAAACAGGGTCTTATAATGGAAAGTGTTAGGCAACCTTAATTGTAGTTATGCCACCCACACATATACACACAAAAAGAGAAAATTAAATTATTTCCTTTTTATTACTTAAAAATATACATGGGTAAGTTTCTGGACACCACCAGCTGAGCCATTAACATGTAACATGCAAAATATTGTCTTTATTTTTATTATTTCCCTTTCTTCCTTGTTTGAATCTCAGCTTTCATTAAAAAAGAGTCAGTTTTTAATCCTTATGATTGCAGAGAAAAAAAATGTGAAAACGTGACCCTTAAAAGTTCAAAACTGAGAAGGGAAATGATGAATCCAAAGGCTGTTTTTTTAATCTTATGATGTTGGGGGGGGGGGGGGGGGGCATTGAGAAGCTGGGGTTGTCAATGTGAGGTTATTTATTGACAATTTTTTTGCAATCGGTCTATATCTGGTTTAGACCCTTATGTCCACATAGAAGACACTGCAGGATCAGGTCCTTATGTTTTTCCAAGGCATCTACCAATGTGGGGACTGATCCTGGGACATGCTTAACTTTATTATAAGTAGGCTGAATCTCTTATGGGTTTGAATTATTCAATATTCTGCACTAAATCCCTTATACACTACAACATTTCTGTATATTTCAAAAGCAGTTAATTTTTTTTTAGTTAAAATTAGGTGTGGGTTTTATTCAGCACTGATTATTAAAACCTCAAGTTTTGATCTCATGGCTCTGTAATGTCCTATACAGTACATACATGGTAAGTGTTTTTTAAAAATGTAGTTCACCTCCTCAGATCTTCTATTTGCCTTATATATATTATAATGCTCCCAGTTAACCCTCTTGGTTTAAATTCTTGTGTTCTAAGGAGACACGAGTTTTACAATTTACACAATAAATTCAGCACTGAAATTATAATCTGACTTCAAAAATGCACTGTTTCTGGACATTACAGAGAACTAATATTTGATTCATTTTGACCCTTGGTCTGCAGGAAAATGTGTCTAGCTTTTAAGGAGACTTTTCTAACCAGTGCTTTACAACCTCAGGTTATAAATACCATCAAGCAGGAGAATGGTGAGACCTTTCACATGAGGGTCAGAAGGGGGTGAGGTATAGAGAGAAGATGATATACTCATATACACATTTCCAAATGCCCTTTCTCACTAAACACGATTATACCATTAACAAAGGCAAAAATAGATACTCTGACAAAATTTGTCAGACCCTTTTGTTCAGAGAGGTTTAAATAAAGTTTACATAAAAAATTGTAATCTAAATATGATGAACAAGTTATAGGATGTGATTTCAGTTATTTTTCCAACAAAGAAAGTACAATGCATGACATGAGACACTGTCTTTCCCTATGTGGTACTGATTGAGTGGATTTGGGGCCAGCTCCAGCTCCCATTGAAAACAGCAGTCTTTCCATTGAGTAGCATGAAGTAGTTCCATAGTGAGCCAGTTCTGTGGGTGTGATCTCATCATCATTAATCATCTCAGGCAAATATTTTTGGGGGCACTTCATTATGGAGTTTGTGAATTTTACTTCTGACTTCGTATGTTTCTGTAAAAGCACCCAAAGCTCTGGATAAGTGCTCTAAAGACATTGAAAAAATAAATGTGTTGACAGTCTATCCTGATATGCTAATTGATTAATCAGCTGCTATGAAGAAAGGAAGGTTCAATTCTAGGAACAAAACAAGAAGTGTTTGCATGACTCATGGACTTGTTAGACTAGGCCTAATATCAAATCTAACGATCTAACACAAGATCTAGTCTTACTAACATTCCAGTTATTTCTACTAAATTAATGAGATTTGTGTGCTGAAAGGTAGAAAATAATGCTTCAACAGAATTTTCATATTAGACTCATGCTAATTTAATTACAAAGAATATCCATTGTATTTTATCCATATGTCATTTTTTTTATAACAAAGCAATACAATAAAGCAATGGAGTGTTTCAACTGAAGTAATGCAGTGTAATCTACATCATATATATGCTGCGAAATCATACCTCTCAATCTGGAGGAAGAAGACTGAAAATTAGAGCCACTAGAATCTCTGCAGCCAGTAATAACAAGGTGTGTTATTACCAGCAGTTGCTTGTACAGCAATTTGAAATGGTGTGCACTTGTAATGGTGCCCCTAGTGGGGATGCCTGAAGGACCCCAACCCAGGACCTCTAGGTCTAAAAAAAGATCCTGCACTGCCCAAGCTAAACAACCAGCTGCAGAAGCTGAGGTGCAGTAGTAGTCTATAAATGACCTAGCTATTAGAAGGACACAAAGAACTAAGTTGTCTGAGTTTCAGTAACAATAGCATCTACATTTAATGGCAACTGTCAGGAAAAAACCTTTTTGCTAAACAAAAAAGTATTCATTACTTATTTTGTATCTGAAAAATGATCACCCATGTTACAGGAGTAACTTTGAAAAGAAAAAAAAGGTCCTCTCATTGTGATTTTCTTGGGTCTTTTTTGTCCTAAAGGCTCTGTATGTAAAAGAATCTATCTATCTATAAAAAACCCAAAGTCATTACAGTTTACAGGCAATCTTTTACAATACTCACAGGGATAAACTCTTACTGATTTTAACACACATCCAGTAGAAAGATAGATATCTGCCTTGAGGCTCAAATTCCAAGAATTATGATACAGTACTGCACAAGAAATTAAAATCATTCTTTATAGTTTCTACCTGATCAGATATTTTTAAACATGAATATTTTTGGAAACATACATCGATAAGTAATCTAATCTGTCACTAGCTGGAATCAGTGCTTCAAACAGAACAGTTTACAGGTCAAATTACATGGCAGTAAAATGCTTGAGCCTTACAGTTTAGCACTGATATTTTTAGGTAGTTTATCTACTATTTCTAGAGTAGACATTGAAATATAATTGTTTTTCTAGAATCTAAAAAACTAGAACTTGAGTGACTTTGCCTCCTAAATAACCGTCCCCCTAATTTCTGTGATGATATATTTGCATTGAAGCCAGAAACCTTCTGTAGAAATACACAAGCCTTCAATACTAATCAAGCAATTATTTTACCTTATGGGCCTTGTTTATATAAAAAAGTGACCTTTCACAATTTAATAATATTAAAATGTAGACTCTTCTAACTAAGAAGGATTTACACAAAAGAGATCCTAGAAACTTGAACAGTAACTACAGTGCTAGGCTAACTGGCTCAAAAAGAGCATTCAGCTGGGGTTATGAATGTTCGCTGGCAAAGATTTGGAACAGCAACTTAAAATTCTGCTCAAGTAGGAAATGGAGGAAAAATAATACCTTTTAAAGACAGGAAACCGTTAAGAAAAGCTGATCTTAATGCTGGTATTAAGTATTAGAGACATTAACAACGTTATGAATCAACGACTTTTCTTTTGATATTTGATAATTTGCATACAAAACACATAATTATACAGAACAGTATAATGCAAGAGAGACATAATGAATTGCTGGTTTTGATATATGACAGGATGTTCCCACTGTTGACCTGACAATTCCTAATAAAGGTGCAGTTTATGATGCTTTTGCTAATTACTCACTACCATACAAACCCAATTGTGAATGAATGTTTTGGTGAATGATGCATATGAACAGAGAGCTTTTTCTTTGTCCATTAGAAGGGTGAATGAATGAATGAATGAATAAACAAATGTAGCAATATGGACTATATTATTCCCATTAAAAAAAGAGAAATTTTTCAAAAGTAAAAAGCCAAGACAAAAGTAAAATGGGAAAAGAAATATATATTCAGCTTTATATTTATAAACCTAAAATATTGCAAAATTAAATTAATTTTAATTAAATTAAAAATATGAAAAATTAATACAAAAGGTATATAATGGGCAGTGTATTTTGTCAACTTTTTCATTTGGAAAACTTACAATATTTGCCATGTAGGATTCCATGATGCACAGCTTCTTAAACACAGTATTTTTGAGCTGTTAAATGCATTCTACTTCTGGGGAAAAGGGCTCAAATTGAAAAAATTGTTAGTCCCCAGATTTAAAGCCAGTGGGAAAGTTGTTTCAAGAAAGCAACAGGGAGTCTGGTGGCACCTTAAAGACTAACAGATTTATTTGGGCATAAGCTTTCGTGGGTAAAAAACCCACTTCTTCAGATGCATGGAGTGAAAATTACAGATGCAGGCATTAAATAATGACACTCATTATTTTTATTAATGAGTCTGCAAAAAACCTACATAAATAACTGAATATGCATGTATACACATCCAGATCATTTAATTTGTTTTTCCTAAAGTTAATCAAGTATTTTAGG
Source organism: Malaclemys terrapin pileata (assembly GCF_027887155.1). Lineage (NCBI taxonomy): Eukaryota > Metazoa > Chordata > Testudines > Emydidae > Malaclemys > Malaclemys terrapin. The sequence continues at coordinate 44,300,703 of NC_071505.1, forward strand.
AAAAAATGTCAGTGTGTCCACCAGCAAAAGTTGGTGGCCACACTCTGAGGCCACCAAAATTTTGTTGTAAGAACCCCTGAACTAGGAGAAGTAGACTGTTTATTCTCTTACTATGAAACTATTGATAGACTTCAGTTTCAGAGAGCTTTCTTGAAACGTGTCAAAAATCAGGGGGAGTCGTGTTAGTCTGTATCCAGAAAAACAACAAGGAGTCTGGTGGCAACTTAAAGACTAACAGATTTATTTGGGCATACAGCCACAGTGGCCAAATTTGAGAAATGGTGTCCTAGTGTGAATGGTTCCAAGGATTCCTCTTGAAGTCACTTGTTCAAACTCCTTTGACAGTGGTGAAAGCCATTATCAACTGATGGTTGTTTAAAAAAAGTGGTGGAATTGGTACAGTTCCTAGTAAACAGATGTCACAAAACAATAATAAAAATTGGCACCTTGCTGGTAATCTCAACAAGCAATGGAGAAGTTTATATTGCCAGCCTCTGTGCTACACCCAAATTGTGGATAAAGAACAGACTTCATCCTAGAGATGCATGTACAGCATCTTTCACAAACATTAAATTTACTCAAATGTTGGGTCTTTTTTTAATCTTCTCTTTTTTAACATCCATGCAATTTTTCCAGTAGCAAGAATGTCTAAAAAATGTTCTTGCTGCTATCTAAGATGGATAGCCCAGAATAAAAATATTAAGAACACTAACCAAGGAGTTAAGCAATATTATGTCTTACAGGTAAAAACAGTGTCTAATGTCTGATATATTATAGGAGAATGGTAACCATTCAAGATGTTAAAAGGTTATCTGAAGAAATGTTATACAGTTATAAGGCCATAAATAATTAATACTGTATTAGTAACATAAGAAGTGGATAAACTATACAGTTTCAATTACTCCTTTATAAACCAAAAATCTAAAAACAGAAAGAGGAATAGGGTTATCAGAACAATGGTTCTGTAGCTGAAATAGAAGACGTGGTTCTGGAACAATGTATAAAGTGGGGGTGCTGAGAGCCTTGACCCAAACTGTACACCCTGTAGATGATGGAAACCACTTCTAGCCAGCACCATAGCCCAGGACCTATGAATACAAGTACACAAACAAGCAACTAGTAAGCAAAAGCTGATTATAAAATCATCCCTTCCAACAAGCTTGAAGACAGACAGCTCTGGACCCTGGAATCTGTGTCAAAACCAACCGAAGTGGAATTATAGACAAAATCAAACTTCTGCAATTTCAAAGGAAAATAACCACCCACTGATATACACCCTGAAACAGGGAATGACTTGTGATAAACATAAAACAGAATTGGTCATGAGCAGTCTGCATGCAAACAACCTAGAAAGGTATTGCTGATACGTGGCTAGAGATACGAGTGTCCGAGAAACTGAACTCAAGCTGACACGAGAGGATAAAGAGTGTAAAAGGCTCAGAACAGCATCTGCAGTTTCATTTCTCTCTTCCTTCTAGCAGCAACAGGCAGCCCAAAGGAAAGGAGGACTCCCCCCCCGCCACACCCCGCACCAGGGAATTGTAAAAATCAGCTGTAGCAGCTTGAAAATTTAAAAGCCTGTGTACAGGCATTGTGGTTTCACTTCTCTCTTCCTTCCCTGCAGCAGGAACAGTATAAAGGAAAAAAATCCTCAACACTCCCACCTACGGAACTGGACAAAACAGTTGTTGCAACCTGAGGAGAGCTGAAAAGCTGCTGTGTATCTCCTACACTAGCGATAATTCCTACCAAGGATATATATATATGAGCAGCACCCAAAGGGACTGTGCTGTTCTCTTCAATCCCAGCAGGAAACAGAATGAGAGCCCCTCAAGCACTACCAGCCTCCAGGAAGATTCACTTCTTTGATCTGATAGCCTCGAAGCCCTGGCCCCAGGAGTACCATCTCACTCTCCCCTTCCCACTGCTGCAGTCAGTTCATCAATCACTCATTTTGTAGAATGTCTTTCAACTTTAGGCATGTTGATTAAAAAACCAACCCCAGACCAAAACCCCTTTACAGCTTTCTGTAACTGAAAAAGGGAGAATAGCAAGAGACTCCACTATATTAGGGACTTCACTATTGTCAATCTAGTTAACAAGGAAGGAGATCAGATACTACTGTTATGGATGGCAGTACAAACCCTAAGATAAGAACAATTCATTCACTGAAGTTTGGTAACCACTAGAAACTAAATCACCAAGTACTGATCAGAAGATTTTATGTTTAGATTTATAAGGAGGAACAACCGCCAAGGGAAGTCAACACAGTGAAGGCTGAAAAATAAAGCAAAGCAATCCCGCTTTATATTGGAACCATATTATCACAAGACTATCTTCTAGAAAACCAAGCTACCACTTCTCCAACATTCATAACAGTTGATCCCACCCATTAACACACCACTCTCTCGAATCACCAATTACTGCACCCCCCAATTCCTTGTCCTGCTAAGTGTCTGGACAGTTCTACATCTGTTTTACCATTTTCCAATTGACATAACCTAGAAAATCTTCATGTTCTCATCACCAACCTTTTAACTTCTTAGAATAGGTAAAGTGTTTATTGGTTTCACTGATGCAAATTAGAACCTAAAATTTCTAGTACCAAAAACTTTCAAACTATGTTATGTTCATGTAAATACCATACCACAGAATGACAGACATTAAAAAAAAAAAAGAACTGTGTGTCCTCCACCCAAAACCCCCCAGGATTTTCATAATCCTTGATGTAGCTTCTCTTGGTTTCCCCCATTTCTGCCACGGTGGTGATAGAAGGAAATCCTAAACTCCTCTAAGTTTAAAGTGAGTCACATGCACACACCTCATAGTTCACATCAGTGATGCTGGCCCTAATGAAAAAGTGAACCCTTCTCTATCATGAGTCTCTCATTCTCATCCTCCTCAGTCCCTACGCTACCAGCACTCCTAGCTACCTTTGAGACACCACTGACTTCCTGAGGAAACTACAATCCATTAGTGATCTTCCTGAAAACACCATCCTAGCCACTATAGATGTAGAAGCCCTCTACACCAACATTCCACACAAAGATGGATTACAAGCCATCAGGAACAGTATCCCTGATAATGTCACACACAGGGCCGGCTCCAGGCACCAGCTTACCAAGCAGGTGCTTGGGGCGGCCACTTCGGAGAGGGGCGGCACGTCCAGCTGTTCGGCGGCAATTTGGCGGACGGTCCCTCACTCCTGCTCAGAGCGAAGGACCTCCCACCGAATTGCCACCGCAGATCGCGATCACGGCTTTTTTTGGTAGGTTTTTTTTTGTTTGGCTGCTTGGGGCGGCCAAAACCCTGGAGCCGACCCTGGTCACACAGATACAGACAGACATCATCTCACAATCCACTGAAGTGTATCACACAGTGCATCCTAACCCCTCCACCACTGGAAGCAGGAGACTGGAGCAGCCTCAGAGGATGAGGTGAAATTGACTCAGTTTCCTTCCTGACCTCATGAAGCTTATTGTCGCTAGAGCACAAATAGCTGCTACTACTGAATCACACACTGAAGTCTCTATAGACAGACCTCACTCACAATATAGCCAGTCCCGCAAACAATAACACACAGCTCATTGAAATGTAACTCACTTGAGAAACAGCAGTATGTATATCTGAAAATAAACTTTTAAGACTATTACTATTAGAAGTTACCTCCACCTGTGACCAGAACTGAACAATAATGGGCACAACCAAACCCAATGAATAAAATGATCCTGGCTCTACTAGACATTTTTTGTATATAGAGCTGACCAGAATGCCAAAATACAACAGAACACAAGGGTAGCATATGTTCTTAAACATAATTTAAATTATGTTTCATGTACCTCAAAGATGACACAGCCCTTTTCATATTATTAAAACATTCTGAACATATGCCCCTGTCAATTGTTCATTCTAGGTCTTTTCTTCAGTTTCACTACTGCTTTTCCAGGGAACAAAAAGTAGCAATGATTAACAGCCCATACATTTTTGAAGGCTGAAACATAAGATGTTTTTATGAAAACTTCTAAGTTGGACCACACAATGTATTTTCTATTGATCTTGAGCAATTGTTCAGTGTAACATCTCATTTGCAAAAATACATAAAAACATGACAGAGCTGTAGAACATCTCCCAGCTAAGCTCTCAAAGGATAGTAAGTTATTTCCTTCTATTAGGCTATAGAAAAAATGATGTATTTTGTCTGCCACTGAATGAAAACATAATTTCTCAGGCCCCTAAGGATGCAAAAGGCACCATGCTGAAGTGCATGTGTCTTATGTGACGCCCCATTTATATTAACAAGTAATTAAGAGGAAAGAAACAGAGGTTCTGGAACATATGAAGGCAGAAGTGAGTGGAGATAATGGAGTTCTTATGCACTACATCATCCCTATGTTAACATGCAGAAATTTCCATAGAATTTAATGCTAATCCTGGCAATATTCAGTCCCATGAAAAGCCTGCTCCAGATCAAGAGGGTTAGGAAGCAGATCTGAGAGTCAATAGGCTCCTTAAGAAGCTGTACTGCCATGGAGTAAGTGGCTGAGATGTTGCACAGAGAGATAGCTCTTCACTATGGATGTATCTTGCCTTTCCCTCTGCCCCTCTTTCCATGGATCTCTAGACTTTTGCAAGGTTGGAGGAACCAGCCTTTTTTCTCTATGCAGACATAAAGATCACACTGCACTCCACTCCCACTAGCATAGTCACAATGAGATAATCTGTCAAAAAGTCTTCAAGTGAAGATATAGACGATTTCTGCTTAATTGACTCTCCCATATAGTGAAAGGGAGATTTGCCTGAGCTTGGACTGCAACATGAGGCCCAATATACTTTAAACTTCAAAAAAAGAACTGGCAAGTAATTGTTTTGCTGTTTAGACTGATCTGGGGATATCTGGTGTTACTTTGCGGGGATCCTTGACTTATACTCAAAGCAAATTAAAGGAATTCAGTGTCTTTGAAATGGAATTTGTGAATAAAAGGAGAAAGTTATGCACCAAGACTGGTTTTTGTAAAACTCAGGTCACCATCACAAGTCACTCAGGGTTAGGACAGGGCAGCAGATTCAAATCTCCTTCATGCCTTTTTCTTCTTAATATAAGCCTGTGCTGAAAAGCAGTGTTTTACAATGACAAAATATCATCCCAGGTTCTTAAGATGACAATGTTTATCATTTGTTTTTATGATCACTCACCCATTTGAGACCTTGTATATCAGTTTGGAAAAAAGGAAGGAAATACTGTTCTCACTCCTTAAATTTTAGGGTGCATTTGATGAGGTTTAGTGTTGCAAATGATGGACTGTATAAAAACAGCTAAAAGTGCAAGATGTAGACACAAAACATGTCTAGGTGTAACAGGAAAATTACTTTGTTTAAATATCAACTCCTATTAAAAGGGATACTATAAACAGTATATTAGACATGATGTATATGCCAATACAATATACTTTAGAACACATCCATTTAATCTAAATGAATGTACCTCGCTACTTGCAGGAGACAAGCAAGAGAAATCATAATGACCTTTTCAAGTATTACTATTTCTAGCCTCTATCTCACCCTTTACCATATCCATTATTATAGTCTATCTGGGAAAGCCAAATGGGAACCTGTAAACTACCAAATGTCAAATAAAATATCATCATTAACTTTAATGTGTTACTGTTCGTGCTTCTGATACAACTCATAATAGTTTTAGAGTGGTGTAACTCCATTGTCAATGAAGCTACTCTGAATTTATACCAGTGTAAGTAAGATCAGAATCATGCCCTATGTTGCTAAATATAGCAAAAGTTGCCTCTTTGTTCTTATTTTCAGTGGTTTCTTAGTAGCTGTGGGCTGATCTTTTCAGTCTTTCTGTATCATTCTTTACAAAGAAACAGTTTGGAAGAATTTCTCTCCTTTCGGGCTATCGCCAGTCTCTATGCAGAACTCCAATTTATGTCAATAAGGGAGTCATTATGGATCAAGGTCATATCTGGCCCTGTAAGCTGGTGGACAGATACACCAGATAGGGAAGGTAAAATAAAATCCAAACTATAGTTCAATCCAAGACCTTTACCTCAGGGCTTTATCATCACAAAAGGATTCAAAGCAAGACTAAAGCCACTCATAGAACTTGGTCTCAGTCAGGAGGGGTCTTTTGAGCTTTCAGCAAGCCAGAAAGGGGAGAAGACACAACTTTTCCCAAGGTAAGCTTTCTTGGATATCTCCCATTCTTCCTGACAAGTCCCCAAGGAGGAACTTCCTCAGGGCCTTACGTCAATCCTCATCTTCCTTCCTATTCCCTCCTACTGAGCTAAGGCTATCTCTTATGTAGTTCTCAAATCAGTCACCTGATTACCTGTCATGTGACCTCTGGATTTTCAATCCTTCCTGAGGGACAACATTTCCCAGAACATCTGTTCTTAAAAGGCCCAAAAGTTGTAATAGGTGCATTGAGATGTGCACATGTGCCCAATGGCCCAGTACTGTGTTATATCCTCTTCCTATTTAAGAGAATAAAGTTGTAAATGTATAACTATGTAAAAAGAAGATTCTGGTATCAAAGATTCAATTATACATATTTGTTAATGTTCTGTGCATTTTTGTTCTGAGATGTTCTGAGCAACATACCATTGCTCTTTTTTAACCAGTTATCTGAGAAATGAAGAAAAATCAACCGTTCCATTTCCATACTGTATAATAGCCCTTCTTAAACTTAGTGCCATAATGTTTTGCACCTAGTTATACTTCTATTTCTCTAACAGTCTACTATTAATAAAGGTCTACTGATTCTACCTTTCTTACTTCTTATAACGTCATTCCCCTTTGTACTTCAGCATCCCATGGTAGCTTATCTTTCCTTGTTGTAGTGTATTTATTTTTCCCCATTATGCTATTAACTTCATTCCACACCATTATATCATTTTAGTGAAGTTTTGTGCTCTAAAATTAAAAATGTTGCCAAGAAGTTCTATGTCTAGGACCAAATTGCTTTATTTAGTATTCAATAAAACCCAGTTCAGCTGTTTGCATTGTAGACATTAAAAACAAGTTGTTTAAAAGTCTGACATGCTTTTTCTCCTAATATTTTGTATCTCATAATAAAACACTTTGACTTAAAAAACACAAAATAGCATCTAATGGGTTTTGGTATTTAAAAGAAGAGAGGAGAAAAATGGCTAAGAAGAGTTGAAGCTTGAAAACTGTCTTTTCAGCATGCACATTAACTTTTATCATTATACATGTTATACATTTTATTATCACATATTACACAACTTTTATCACAGACTCTTGAAAGTACCTTAACACAATAGGATAGCCACTGCAGAGAAGCTTATTAAAGGTAACCTGCAAATATATTTTATATTAGTTAGTTATAGGCATATGTACTGAATGCCCCAAATAGCAAAAGCAGGTGAAGCCTTTAGCAAATGATTCTATATGTACCATTTACTAGTTGCACTCTGTAACCCTTAATGCCACTACTCAGGAACCTAGGGATTTTGAGGCACAATCAACAGCAGTATGGCTGGCAGATAGTAATGGAAGCATTTCTCCTTTCCTTCTGCCTTCTTTGTGTGGTAAGATCATCTTATTCTCTTGACAAGCCTTTATGATTTTTTTGGGATATTGGACCTTAATTTGTAGCATCTTCCAAAGATCCTGCAAAGAGTGTGGCCACTTGAAACCCCATGAAGACACTGGAATAGCAGTCTTCTTTATTGTAATGCAGCCATTACAGACTTATCTATTACATTCAGTCTAGCCCAGATTGTGCCTTGTAATGGGTCTGAGAAGACAGTACAAAAAACCTCTTCTCCTGGAAGAGTACATGGGACTCCTTGTATTAGGAGAGCTAGTGCGACTGTTGACACTAGTCTGTGCAAAAGGGGGAGGAAAAAGAAAAGTAAGAGGTAGGGTTATGGATTCATCTCTGGCCAGCAGAGCTTAGGGTTACCATACGTCCGGATTTTCCCGGACATGTCCGGCTTTTGGGGGCTCAAATCCCCGTCCGGGGGGAAATCCCCAAAAGCCGGGCATGTCCGGGAAAATCGGGAGGGAGGGCTCGGCCGGGGCCTCTTTGGCCGGGGCCGGTGCGGGGCCGGGGTCGCGGGGCTGGGGGCATGGTGCCGGGGGCATGGTGCCGGGCTGGGAGCCGGGCCGGGCGCGCGGTGCCGGGCCGGAGTCCAGGGGCGCAGTGCCGGGCCGGGGTTGCAGTGCCGGGCCGGGCTAGGCGCGGGGCCGGGCGGGGAGCCGGGGGCGCGGTGCCGGGCCGGGGTCCAGGCCGGTCCGGGAGCCAGTCCGGGGTGGCGGGGCCGGGAGCCAGTCCGGGGTGGCGGGGCCGGGGGACCGGGGCTGGGAGCCGGTCCGGGGTGGCGGGGCCGGGCTCGCGGGGCCGGGAGCCGGTCCGGAGTGGCGGGGCCGGGGGGCCGGGAGCCGGTCTGGGGTGGCGGGGCCGGGAGCCGGTCCGGGGTCGCGGGGCCGGGGAGCCGGGCCCGCGGGGCCGGGAGCCGGGGGGCCGGTCCGGGGTCGCGGGGCCGGGCCGCCGGGGGGTGCGCCGGGCCGCGGGGCCGCGGGGCCGCGGGGCCGGGAGCTGGTCCGGGGTCGCGGGGCCGGGAGCCGGGGGGCCGGGGTCGCGGGGCCGGAGGGCCGGGGTCGCCGGGGGGTGCGCTGGGCCGCTGGGGGCCGGCAGTGCTGGGCGGGCCGGGGGTGGTCGGCCGGGGTCCGGGGCCGGCACCCCAGGGCCCGAGCCGACCCAGGCTGGAGCCGCCGGGGGGCCAGCCTGGGCCGCGCCTCCTCCCCCCACACTCCCCCTTACCTGCTTCAGGCTTCCCGCGAATCAAATGTTCGCGGGAAGCAAGGGAGGGGGCGGAGACTTTGGGGAGGGGGCGGAGTTGGGGCGTGGGTGTGGGCGGGGCTGGGGGCGGGGCCGGGGCCCCATGGAGTGTCCTCCATTTGGAGGCACAAAATATGGTAACCCTAGCAGAGCTTATAGAAGGGAGTGCACACTGGACCCACTTGAAAGGTTTAGGGTTGTCAGGCGTCTGGTTTTTGACTGGAACGCCCCGTCGAAAAGAGACCGTAGTGGCTCTGGTCACCACTGCTTCCTGGGCCATTAAAAGTCCAGTTGGTGGCGCACTGGGGCTAAGGAGGCTCCCTGCCTGCCTGCCTTGGCTCCATGTGGCTCCTGGAAGCAGCTGGCATGCCTGGCTCCTACATGCAGGGGTGCCCACAGGGGCTCCGTGTGCTGCCCCCACACCAAACGCTGGCTCTGTAGCTCCCATTGGGCAGGAACCATGGCCAATGGGAGCTGCAGGGGTGGTGCCTGCAAACGGGGTCAGCACGCAGAGCCGCCTGGCCATGCCTCACCTAAGAGCCGCCTGGAGGAACATGCCGCTGCTTCCGGGAGCCGCCTGAGCTAAGCGCTGACCAGAGTCCACACCCCAAACCCCCTCTCCAATCCCACCCCCTTGTCCCAGCCCTGAGCCCCCTCCTACACCCACACTCCCTCCTGCACCCCATACCGCCTCCTGCCCCAGCCTAAGTCCCCTCCTGCACAAAAAATCCCTCCCAAAGCCTGCACCCCACACCCCCTCCCACACTCCAAACCCCTCGGCCCCAGCCCAGAGCCCCTCCTCCACATCACACACCTCATACCTGGCCCCACGCCAGAGCCCGCACCCTCAGCCAGAGCCCTCATCCCCTCTCACACCCCAACCCACTACCCCAGCCCGGTGAAAATGAATATGTGAGCAAGGGTGGGGGAGAGCGAAAGATGGAGGGTGGGGGGATGGAGTGAGCAGGAGGGCTCTCGGAGAAGGAGCAGGGCAGGGACGGACCCTCAGGGAAGGGGCAGGGGCAAGGGTGTTTGGTTTTCTGCGATTAGAAAGTTGGATCATGGATACTCCAGAAGACACTAATATTCAGTGAGCATCATTGAGGTGCTATGTAGTCATGCCCCACAGTTTAACTTTATCTTAACTCCCATACAGCTCCTGACTACAGCACAGACCTGACTCCAAACCTATCTGGAGGTACTACCATAACCTCATTTCTGCCAGGTACTGAGATCTAAGAGATGCTTGGTAACCCATACAGCCTCAAGTGGCCAGAACCACAGGAACACAAAAAATTCTGTTCAGGTGGAAGCTAACATGAACTTCTTCCACATATTTTATTTCATTCACTCTGACTTTTAAGTCTGTTTGCTTATGAACTCCTCTATCTAAAAAAACCTAAAAACAGAACGAGGAAAAGAACAGCAGTGATATACAGAGAGGGCAGCAGCAATACTTCTCCCACTTAAGACACACATTTCAATACTTGAGGATACATCATCTTACTTCTTCTGAATTAGTTCCTTTCACACCCCAAAGAAGATCTGTAACGGCAGAATTGTGAAGAAATTTAAGACTCCCATTTAAGTTCTCCTAGGTCTCTGAGGAAGCTCTGGACTTACATAGGCTCCAAGGGGAACAGGATGTTCAATAATTAGTCCCTTTGAAACTACTTGAGTTCCTCTACATGCAGTACATCCTAGTTCAAAATATTTTAATGAATGTAGAAGGGAACTGTAGATTCTGAGGTACCAAAAAGTGTTCTCACAGCACCGCTGCGGCACCCTATAGTCTTGAGGAGAACTCTTTTCAAGTGGCTCAGTAACTCCATCTTCCCTCATGAAATAAACAAGCCGTCCTGAACTTTGCCCTCTGAGTTCATGTGCCAAGCTTCTAATGTGGCTCCACATACATGAATTTCAGAGACCTTTTCCCCTACCATGCTCAAACTCTCAGAATCCAGGCTCAGCACCCTTCCTCAGACACAACCCCTTGGTTGTAAAGGGTTTCCCTAGCAGCCGGCCACTTCCGGGAGCTGTGTGGGGCCATGGCATGCAGGCAGCCTGTCTGAGCGCACCGCTGCGCCGCGGGACTTTTAGCAGCCTGGAGTTGGAGATCACTGCCTGTGATTTACTTTTGCGGGGACTCCCTTGAGCCGAGGTCCTGGGCTTCAGCCCCTAAAGCCCCTGCTTTAATCTCGCCCTGTGTGCTGGGAGTAAGTCTAGTTAGACTAGATCTCTCATTATAGCTTTTGCTTCACATTTTACAGCCTACCATAAATTGCTCAGAATTTCAATACAAAAGATTTATTTACCATTCTCAAATTATTCGTAATACATGCACCTCACATGATCATGCAGTGTGTGTGTGTCTGCATTACTGTGCACCTACCTATTAAACTTAAAGGTATTTTAAATGCTTTCTATATATACTGTGCTTACCTGTAAAGGTACTAGTTAATTTAAAGTAAATTGTAAGAGGATGCACACTGAATTGAATCATTTTATGTCAACAGAATTTTGAAGCCAATTAAAAGCTTTTAACCTGAGCAATGGGTAAGTTACATGGTAAACTGCTGAAAGTGCAGCAAGCTGCAAAAATGTTCCCAGGACTGCTAGTGTAATTTATTTTTATATATTCACAAAACTAAACTAGTCCAGCACAGATTAGAAATCACAGCACAATACATGAGTTATTAAGCTCCTGCTTATAAACTGGCTATTGTGCCTTTGCCCTCAGGAAAGGCTGTGATTTGAGCAAGGACAGAATAAGAACCGTGTCCAAAGAGCTAATAACAGCATGCATCTTGATTTCTGATGCACCTCCCTGGGAGAAAAATCCTAATCACATTAAATAAAGCTTTTTTTTTTTTTAAGATCTATATCAGGCCGGGCAGTCATTCTGTGTACAATCCTCTCTTCAGAAGTGGGAATACTGGCGTCGGAGCTTCTAAATAATATTGAACCAGTATACTAAACTGACAGCATTGCAAAGGGTATGTTATAAAAGGCCTACAGTAACATCCCTGACTGCCATTAATACAAAGGCGAGAAAGGTAGGGGATAGAAGATGACAGACAAGCAACAGCCAGGTAGTCATAATGCAACTGAGAACTAGGTCAAAATTAATTACCACAAGTTAGAAAGTGATGCTATGAGTGCCACATTCATTACTATGTGACAAATTATGTATTCTGTGTATATCACACATCAAGAATGCAGTTAGTATTTCTTTTATACTTCTGTATTACAATAGCGCTCTAAGGGGGCAGGACTGCAAAAAATAGCTCTGTCACTGAAAATAATTGGGACTGAAGCCACGCTCTGATAGTCATTCTAGCATTGCTAATGACATCTAGCTAGCAACAGTGAGTGGAGTACTCATACCTATTATATCTATTTGAAAAACAATTTTCAACTATTTATATGCCTCACTAGTCAAGTATAATAAACACGATTCTTCGAACACACACACACAGAGCTCAGATAGAGATGCTGTACAAATCTGTATTGTGCTACCCAAAGTCCAAACTACTAAACAAAGCTGGATTTACTGTAGCTAATTTTCATGCTGCTGCATTAAGCTATAGAGGAGGCAGCAAAATCAGCTACCCAGTAGTTTGCTAGCCCAGGAAATTAAGGAAGGAAATATTTATAAATAGTTTTAGACAACCTCCCTGATGTCTGCAATAAAACCAGACTAGGAACTTGTCTCTCTCTATTGCAGGTCAAAATATGAGAGTATACAACTGTGGATCAGGGTTGTATTCCTGGCTTTGTCATTAACACTGTTGTGTTGATGTTGGATAAATATCTTAACTTTACTTTGCATCAGTTCCGCTATCCAGAAAACAGGGATAATAATAGTAGTTATCTATTTCATTTGGATGCTAAGAAGCTTAATACAGTAATTTGTATTAATACTTAATACAGTAAGCTTAATACAGTAAATAAAAAATACAGAGCTACAGTAAAACTTAGCTCTGTTCCCTATCTCACTCCCAGCCTGGAGTGGCTATTAAATCTGTCTCCTTTCACACCCTTCTTACCACACTCAGTGGCAGGGCTGTTGGATTTTTATATCTACTTCTGGCCTGGAGTTTGCAACCATTTTCTATTGGATGCTTTGTAAATCCATATCTCTGTCACCTTGCACTTAGACTAAAGAAGTACACTTTATGACACCACACCCAAAAACCATTTGGAAACAACCCATTGCAGAATGTGGCAGCCACTTAACAAGCAGTATAGGTGAAATCCTGGCCCTGATGAAGTGAATGCAAAACTCTCTTGGTATCAAAGAATGGGAGCTGCCCATGAGGGTAACCTTCTTTCTGTTTATATTTTAATATCAGCATTTCTAAAGGACATTGTAGCAGCATTCTCAACAGAAAATGTACTGTGTTGAAGCAATTCCTCTTGATTAAATAATCTGTTCTTTTTTATTGAACACCACAAGCACTGAGAAGGAGGAAGGTGGGGAATCAAAGTTTTTCTTTTTTGAAATGGTAACTACTGTAAGAGTATTAGAAATGTTTCCCTCCTCAGGAAATATGGCACTCAGAACCAATTTTTATAAAAATGAAATGTCACCTGTGAGGGTTTTCTAAAAAAGTGCTAAATAGGCCAGCGATTGAAAACTTCAAAAATTGTATTAAAAAAAATTACATGTTGCTATAAAACCCAGCGTTTTGGTCTGTAAAATTGAGGCTATTTACAGAGGAAAAGAGAATACTGCTAATAGCTAGATGCAGTTTATAAATAGGAGGAGACAATCATGAGCAAATTAGATAAATGGTCTTTAGGGAGAACAATTAAAGATCATTTATGCCATAATTGCATAACAACATTCCAGGGCTGGAGGTTTTCTGCCTTCTTTTTTGTTAATTAGATAATATCCAGAATTACTATGCTAAATTATTTACAAATATTCTTTATACTTTCTGCAACAAATATTTTCTTGGCATAACTCCATTCATTTAAATGAATATAAAAGAAATTGTTTAATGGAAATGCAAAAATTATTCAGTTCTACTAGTTTAGTGCTTTTTCTACAGAATTTTTATGACTAACTGCAAAGATATTAAAAAATCAGTGTTTTTGTAATCTCTGATACAGGATTGTAGGTAATCTGCTGAATGCTTTTTTGTGGTGGGAATTCACTGCAATATGAATTAAGCATAAAGTAAAGCATGTGCATAAGTCTTCACAAGATTGGGGGCTTAAAAGGGAATTCTGGGGTGCTCTGCCTTCAAACTGTGAAATATCAGGTGCAATTTCCTGCTTCTTATAAGATTAAAAAAAGTTTGACATCTATAATTTTTACTCAAATTATCTAAAGGTTTGTTTGGGAAATGGGTCCATAGATTCATAGGAAACAGGAAGTCATGGGAATATCATAAATGTTTTTTTTACAGTCTCATGAAGTTATCATATGTATTATCATAGCAGGAGGAGCCCTAGTAATGGATGAGGAGCCCATGTGCTAGGCATTGTAAAAACACAGAAATGCTCTTAGAAAAAGAACATAAGAGAGGAAGGAGGGCTTTGTGGCTAAGGCTCTAGTCTGAGCATTGGGAGCACTAGATTTGATTCCAGGCCCTGCCAGAATCTTCCTGTGTCCTTGGATAAATTATTACTTTTATTTGTATTGTGGTAGTACCTAAGGGACCTAATCAGAGAATGGGGCCTCATTGTGGCAGGCACTGTACAAACACATAACAAAAAGAAAGTCCCTTCCAAGAAGAATTTATAATCTAAATAATTTAATTTCTGTGTGTCTCAGTTGCCTGTAAGACAAGGAAGATATTACTTCTTTTCTCCCATTCTCTGTCTTGTCTCTTTAGGCTGTAAGGTCTTTGGGGACTCTCTTATTATGTATTTGTACAGCACTTAGCATAATGAGACCCCAGTCTCATCTGGGACCTGCTAGTATCCCTATATAAGAACATAAGAATGGCTATACTGGGTCAGACAAATGGTCCATTCAGCCCCATAGCCTGTCTTCTGACAGCAGTCAATGCCAGATACTTCAGAGGGAATGAACAGAACAGGGCAATCATCAAGTGATCCATCCTCTATAGTCCAGTCCCAGCATCTGACAGTGAGAATAATAATTATATTTATAGACAAGCCATCGTGACATATATAGAAAAATTGTGACACAATGAATCCAGGGTCTTGCAGATGAAAGGACAATCAGTTGGCTTGCCGGGGATCACTTATTTACATGATCTAACCTCAAATGCCCGAGAACCAGGATGAACAGTTTACTGGTGGAAAGGGGACAATACCACTTTCCAATGAGAGCCGGTACTTGTTGGTAACTGACAATTCCAGAGGTACCAGACTTCAAACAGTGATATTTTTATGTCTAGAAGAGCTTTTTAGGTCATTTTAGGAAGTTTTAATGACTCCCTCTGAGTACTTTGCAGTTCTCATAAAAACTTCAGCAGCTGGCTTTACAAGGGTAGGAATACAAAAATAGTCATTTAAAAATCTCCAGATTGGAGAAATTGTTTTCTTCTGAAATGTGGCATATACAGACTATCTGTTGGTATGGGGTAATATAAAAACGTTGTTAGAATCATTTGGGATGATCTGCACAACTCACTAATGGCTTTTGAAACTTGTGAGTAATAAGGTTAAATCCTTCTGTCACATTAAAAATGGGCAGAATATTCACCCCACTCTCAACCTAGCATCAACTCACTTTCTCCCTGGAGTTTGCTTTTATTATTAATGACATAATAATAAACATGAATTGGAACCCAGCTTTCTTCTGAGATTGGCTTGTTGCAAGGGTGCTTCTCAAAGTTCTCCCTGCATGGCCCCTCAGTCTCTGTCCCTATTGTCCTGTACCTCTAAGAGAGGCACAATCCTTGTTATACCAAGGGGGTAAAGCTAATAGGACTCATCTGCTCTGGTGAGTCAGACAAAAATAATTATACATCTCTACGTTGGTTCCTGGCACCTGACATACCATCTACCAAGAGCGACCCCAGGGCATGCTCATCTTAATTTTCTTCACATATAATTTTAGCTGGGACCCAACTTCCATACTCCAGAAGATCCAGTCTCCTTGCTGCCTGCAGCATTTCTTTTTCCATGGACTTTTTTTTGTGCTGCACTGCAAACATTCAATAGGTTACACTAGCAGATTCCACCTGGATTCCAGCCGGATGTGTGGGCCCCTCAGCTCAGATTCTTGGCGAGTGCCCTTGATCCCCTTGATCTTTACTGACTCTCCTTGAGAATTTTAATATCCTATTGTTCTGCTCAATGTTGACTCTCTGGCTTCAATTATAAATAACAACTGTAGCCATGGGAGTTCCTCTGGCAGCTCAGTCTCCAGCTAGTTCTCTGTTGCTCTCTGATGCTGGCACTAGACAGATTAGGCAACTCATTAACTCAAGGAAGAAATCTGGATACTAGTGAGCTAATGGCCATTATAATGATAGAGAAGTTCTTGGAAAGTCTTCCTGGAAGGACACAAACGTGGGTGTGCTTAGCACTATATATCTTCACTGGAAGAGACTGCAACAAGTGCAGGACTACCTGGGGGCTGAGATATCAAACAGATAGCCGTGACCACAGATGGAAGGACAGTCCATTGGGTGGATGGAACAGCTGCAAACAGAAGATTAAAGGGACTTTGGGATCCTAAGAG
This sequence comes from Malaclemys terrapin pileata, assembly GCF_027887155.1. Taxonomy (NCBI): domain Eukaryota; kingdom Metazoa; phylum Chordata; order Testudines; family Emydidae; genus Malaclemys; species Malaclemys terrapin. Next base: position 44,317,193 of record NC_071505.1, read on the forward strand.
AGAAGCCAAAAACAGCCAGGACACTCACTCAGAATTCAATAGGAATCCACCAGCCCAGGCTGTTGTCTGTTTCCAGTGTGGCAGAAATGACTTGAACAGGGTCGCTCGTCTCTCCAGAGTCTGCTTTAAACACTGGCCTATGAGATAGTCCAGGGGTTCTCAAAATGGGAGTTGGGATCCCTCAGGGGATCACGAGGTTATTACATGGGGGGTTGTGAGCTGTCAGCCTCCACCCCAAACCCTGCTTTGCCTCCAGCATTTATAATGGTGTTACATATATTCAAAAGTGTTTTTAATTTATAAGGGGGGTCACACTCAGAGGCTTGCTATGTGAAAGTGGTCACCAGTACAAAAGTTTGAGAACCACTGAGACAGTCTGATGTGGGGGGAGTCACAGGAAGCGGGGGGGGGGGGGGGGAGGGAATTCCCTCAGTCTTGCCTGCTGAAGGTGTTCTACTGTGGCTAAATATGGGGAGGGATAGCTCAGTGGTTTAAGCATTGGCCTGCTAAACCCAGGGTTATAAATTCAATCCTTGAGGGGGCCACTTAGGGATCTGGGGCAAAATCAGTACTTGGCTAGTGAAGGCAGGGGGCTGGACTCAATGACCTTTCGGGATCCCTTCCAGTTCTATGAGATAGGTATATCTCCATATATTATTTTATTTTATATTAATAGTGACTGGAGCACCATGACAGCACTGTGAGTCTCCCACCTGTACTCACTAGACTACAGACCCCTTCTCTCACTCTGGCCCAATGACAATTTAAGTATTTATGCACAGTGGAACAGTCATTGTGCCAGAGAGAGAAGTCCAGCAGTTAGGTGGACCCGCCTGGGAGCTGGGAGACCCAAAATCCAGTCCCCCTGCTCCAATCACTTTCGTTATTTATTCACAATAGAACAGCATCAGCAGGAGAGATTGAGTGAGCCCATGTACTAGAATATCCCATAGCTCAGTGATTTGAGCACTTATCTGAGAGGTGGGAGAGCCCTGTTCAAATCCTTTTTCTCCATCAGGTAAAGGGGGTTATTTAGCCTGTTTAATTAGGGGTTACTGGGTAAAGGGGTTATTGAACCCAGGAGAGTACTTTAACCACTGGGCTAAAAATTATAATGTGGGCAGCACCTACTCCTGCTCTGATTGTTGTGTGTAGAGCCAGGCAGGTGCCTACCTCATCCCTGCAAGAAATGTCTTAGGTGCCTAAGCTTCCCGACTCCATGCAGCAGGTTCCCATTCGTGGACTGCTGGCATAGATAGGTGCTCCTTGCAACATAGTATTAGGCACCTATCTCCGAGAAAGAGGCAGAGCTTAGCACACACCATTGTTGTCAGCATGTCCTATTACCTAGCTTAAATGGCTCCTTGCCTAACATGCTGGCTTTTGTGGATCACATTCTAAGGCACCTATTTCTCCCCATTCATTGTATAAGGAGCCTAGGCACCTAACTCAGGCTTTGTGGATCACAGTGTTCCTGTGATTTGCTAGGTGCCTATAAGTTAGGCATTGCAATGCTCAGTGTTGCAACACCTAAATCCTTTGTAGATCCAGGCCTTTATGCCTATGTCTGGAGGTATTTTAGAAAGTATAAGACTCTTATGGATAAAAAATCCCCCTCAAAATTACTGAAATATTTTCTGTATTCTCTGTGATAATTTAAAGAGGGGAAAAACACAATTGCAACAGTACCACTCAATTACAGGTTCACTGGTATTGCCAACTCCTTTGGAGAAGTGTAATAAGTCCTTTTTGATGGGATATATTTTCTCAATCTTCCTGTGTCTCTATTTTTCATTGTCTGTTTTTTTCCCTACCATATTGTCTTTGGTCTCTTTTGCCCTCTTTTTGCTCTAGTCTCATCTTCACATTCATTCCCAATATGTCCCTTTGCTATTCTTCTCTCACTGTGTTTTCGATTCTTGGTCTTCCCTTTCCTATTCCTTCCTTTGCCCCTCTATTCCCCACACCACTGCTCTTGTAATGTTAGTAATTCTAGGCTATTTTGAACATCCCGTAAAACCCCTTTGACCTCATTGACATTGTACAGGATGTACATGAGAATGGAATTTGGCCTCCAAGGTCTCCTCCTTCTTCTAGGATGTAATCCCACTTGATCATTACAATGCAGTTTGTGGTGGTACTGTGGAATTCAGTTTATTTCTTAGAACTTCAAAGATATTTTGCTAAATGCTTTGAAAAATCCTGTAATTTACAATAATTCGCAATATTCTTCAGCCAACAGCATGCTATCAATTTAAAACTGCTCTGTACAATCTTGCAACCACCAGGAAGGAAGAGGAAGAAGTGAAATAAAAACAGAGTACGGAGAGTCATGACTGGGGAGCTGTATGGGAATGACATCAGTTCTAGTAGAGAATGTTCTTCATCCAGAATTATTTTGGGGGAAGAACTATTAATATAGACATGAAGGGAAGGAACAAAACCCTGGGAATGTCCAGAGAGGCAAAGAGGCTACAAATACAGGTGCACCAGATGGGACAGCACTCCTCCCCCGCACTTCCAAAAAGAGAAACTTGTTTATATTTGTGTAAAATGCAACACATTATTAATGATTAATTTTTTATTAATTATTATTATTATAAACTGCAGGGTGAGCTGGAGGTGACCTCAATACTTAGGTTGCCTAACACTTTGCATTATCAAAGATCCTTGTGACCTTTTTTTTGAGAAGTTGTAACACCTCCATTGTTTGCAATAGGTCTTTGAAATTCTGCTGCGTTGTGCACATACATCACAGCACAGCGTTTAAGCACATGATCACCTACTATTTTTTCCACAGGACTTCTGCCTCATTCAGTGGACAGTTTGGATGCATGAGGGAGCACAACTAAGGTTGCATGCGTAGTTCTAAAATTAACATTTACTAGCTTTCAAGTGCTTGACTGTGCACCCAAATAACTTCCTTGTAACCTAGGTTTTTTGTGTAATACAATATAATTTGTTTTCACTATAAAACAGTCACATTTAACTTCACAGCTTTCAACATATATAGCTCACTTTCTATTTCTGAAAAAAACAAAAACCTGCTGATATTTCTTAAGACATCAATACCCCCACAACCACAAGAGACCTTATCTTAAGTTTGGAATAATTTTAAAGTATGCATCCTAAACTGTGAATGATACCACTGCTAAGCTCAAGTTCCAATTGTTTGCAGAGAGATTGCCATAACTTCTTTTTTCCAACGGTTTATTTTGTAGAAGCTTCTTGGATTTTTAATTGATCATGTGAGTAGAGATTTTCAAATAAACATAATACATTAGAATATTCCAGTTCTTTATCATTTCACCTGTGTACAGTGCACAAACATAACAAACCAGGAAGCATTTTAAGCGTTACCATTAAACTAAATTCCTAAATTCTGCTTTGCTGATTAATCTGCAGCGAGCTTTTATGTAGTAAAACACTCCATGGTAAATGTTTTCAGGACCCTGGGGACAAGATTTTCTATGGAAAGTAGCAGTGTTTATATCAACATTGAATTATTTATGAACTCACTTTGGGATAGAAGATAAATTCTAAGAACCCAAAAAAGCATCTAACCAAGCGCTGTAGTTATTTTTTTAATGTTAGCCTTTGATCAAAGACAGTCACATTTAGAGCTCACTGATAAAAGAGGATCAGATATCCAAGGCCAATCATGCAAATGAAAAATTCATTTAAACCTAACGTGGAATGGGATATTTCACCTTAGTATTGTCTTTCATTAGGACAGATTTCTTCTTCAAAAGCTCAGCTATTCAGTAGTGTGACCATTTTCACAGCAGTCTCAGTATCTATAATGGTTTTATAAGGGCTTTTTAGAAGAACGCTTATTGTTTAGTTTTCATCTGGGGCACCACAAAACAATGGTTTAATGAAATCACTCTGAAGTGGGAGTTTATGAGATTAAATGACAGCAATTAATGTTTAAAGTTTGCTTGTTTTAACCTCAAGAAACATAGGCCTGATCTAATAGTCCTTACTCTGGTTACGGACAGCAGGATTAGGCCTGTGATATCTCTACGTTGTCAAACAAATTTTAAACAAATACAGGTCAAGATTGGGTGGAGAAGATGAGCGGGTGTAAGGTCCCTCTTATTCTCCTACACAGGCTACACATATTGTGAGTAGCTGCACAGGGGGAAGTAGCCTGAACAGGATCACTACTCCCCCTCCTTTATGGGTGGGCAGAACATGAGTTGATGGGGTGAAGAGTGGGCAAAGCTTTGGCTCATGCTGTCCAGTGCATCTAGCTATAGGGTTTGCACAGATTCTCCCTTCACTCATTGGAGGAAGGAGGGAAACCAGTGACCCCACCGTGACTCCAAGGTGCAGAGCAATGGAACAGACCTACGACTCTTACAACATTTTTTTCCTTACAAATTAAACTGCCTACTACTTCCGTCTCACACAAAGCATCGTTGTCTAGCAATGAGATTGAAGAGTCATCTTTACCTGAGATTAAAACCTGTCCCCATTTAAATCAATGGCAAAATTCCCATAGAGATCAGTGGGGGTAAGATTTCACACTGATATTTAATTATAATTGCATTAGAGTGGTATAAAATGGATGGGAATAATGCATAGTGGTAGTTTAATGAACTAATTTATATTTGTCTCTCGGTTTTATGATGTTTATTCATCAGGTCTTAACACAATAAGTTATTTAACTCAATTTCCATTTTCTTTTAGTCAATGGAGATTTTTTTTTTTTACTGAAAACTCCTATTTTAGCTCCTCTGCAGATTTTTGTTTTCTGGCTTTTGTACGGCTACTAGGATTTTCTGCTTTATTAGGACACTAGGATTTACTATTTTTCTACACTGAACTTTCATTACAGAAATTGTAACTAAAAAGCCAAAATATACAATAATAAAAATATTGACTTCAGGTATCATGTTCATAAAAATGATTCTCACAGAACACTCTCCTGCAGCCATTTAAAAGCCGCAGCTCTTCCTGACCTGCAGAAGAGACTTATGGCTTTCTTTGATCTTTACAAAAAACGGTTCATAGTGTACATTTAAGAATATACTCTTTCTGAGGAGCTGATGGTCACTTCCACCTGAAGCTGTCATGTAGAACAAGTGGCTAAATGTTAGATTTCACAATGAATTTAGCATCTTATTACAAATACCTTGAAAATAGAAACATGCCTTAGTCAATGTAATGTGATTTTTAAAATTTTAACGTACCAGATTAACTTCTGCCACCAGGGAAGGACTAAAAAGGCAAGAAAATACTGCAATAGCCATGTTCACCTTGCAGAGTTTCCTGCACAGCATCTTCTCAAGGGAGAAGAGCTTGGGGTGAGGAACTGAGGTTCAGTGTTACCAAGCCTTGTGATTTTATTGTGAGTCACACAATAGTCTTCTTCTTAAAGCCCAAACTCCTGGAATCAAGTGATTATGTGAACATCTCACTTTAAAAAAAAAAAGAAAAAGAAAGAAAGCTAAGTTTCTCGTATTCAATGTTGTGAAGAAAAGCAAAATAAAACCTGAGTGCACCTGGAAGTTTCAGAAACTACAAGGAACACCTCTCCCCCCTCATGATTTTTAAGCCAGGCTCATGATTTTAGGGAGTACTTTGTCACAGAACTGTCAATACTGGCTACATGACAGAGTTTATGCTAGTGAGAGTAAACGCTGCTCAAAGCAACATGAAACCCTGCAGACGCTCCTATGTTTCTCCCACTGAACAGCTACAGCCAATGACAGCTCTGGTTCCTGCTAGTGTTTCCTCCATGACTTTGGGGCAGTGCGGGGGTCTCCTCCACGCAGATCTATAGGCTTAATGGCCTCATATTCAATAAACTTCAGTACAACTAACCCAAAGCATTCAGAAATCATGAGACTGACTTAAAAATTGGGGCATTTATTCTCACTAGCATAAACTCTGTCATGTAGCCAGTATTGCCAGTTCTATAAGTAAGGACTCCCCAAAATCATGAGCCTGGAATCAGAATCATGAGATTTAAAAATACGTTTGGGGTTCTTCGCCTTCAGGTCAGACTTAGGTCAGTTTTTCCAGCTTTTTTTCCCTGCAGCTAGGAGTGTTAGAAACTGTTATTGTAATGAAAGCTGGGCTTCTCGTGTAATCACCTGACTTCAGGAACAAGGGATTTAAAAGAAACAACAAATATCACAAGACTCACAATAAAGCCGTGAAAGTTGGCAGCATTGTATATCCATGGGCTTTACAGGGGATGGTAGCGGTTCTATCGCCTCTCCTTCCAAATCTCCAGTGGGGCTTCCACAGTGTGCAAAGGAGAAGGGATGGCTCTGTGGGTGCATTACTCTCCCCCTTTTGCAGATAGGAAGGAGACAATCACTCCCCACACTCAAATCACTTCTTCATATGTCCATTATGCTCATGAAACAACCTCAGCTTCTGTTTTGTAATATTATGTTGTTCGGCTCTAGAATGTGCTGTGACAGCAAATAATTTGGAGACTACAGAAACTCTACATTATGATGCTGAAGGTTCAAGGCAAAATTTCATTTTACAAGAATTTCTTTCATTAATAAGCACATTTATGAGATTTTTTTCACTGATAAAATAGGTATTGGGAAACTTCAGTTAATGCTAATAGGAGTTGGTGAATAAATTGCTAAAAGAATAGACAACTTTCAACACATTACATTTAAAACTCAGTCTGAGCCTTTAAAACAGTCCTTTAATACTGCTGCAGTATAAGGTTGGATGCTTTTAGAATAAAGAGAAAGCTCACTGATACTCCCATCTGTTATTTTAAAACATCTTTTCACCCATTTAGAATATTGTTGCTTTGCTTCAAGCACATAAATGTTTATCCTATATAAAAAGGATAGTTTCTCTATTATATTATTTATGCATTTATTTTTTTATCTTTCAAATATAGCCATTTATACATCTCAGGGTTCATGTACAGTACTTAATAAAAAAAATCAGTATGTATACAAAGTAAAATAAGCATATATTAACCTGTTACTTCCACCCCATGCATTGTTCACATTTTCAACTTAAACATTTTCCCATCATAAACTAAAAATTCCATTCATTAACTATTTTATTATGGAATATCAAATACAGTTTGTTTCATCCATTCTGATTGCAGGTTGGATTATTTAGTGAGAAAAATTTAGAAAATAAAATGGCAGTTGATGAGCAATTAGCTGCTTATAAAAAATGTAATCTGGAATCTGAATGGTTAAGAAAACAGATGAGCTAACTTCTTTATCCAATCAAAATGCAACAAGTTAACAATGTTACATTGAGCAGCTGTGATGCTGCCGCACCACAATGCATCTGATAAAATGATTAAAGTTACATCAATCATTTGATATAATAGGAATGAAGGAACTGTAATAGAACACTGTCACAAGATCAATGTCTCCTACTTTGAAAGTAAATGCCTTGGCTTTGCCTCAGCATTTATATGGCAGCTGGAGACCATTAACATTATTCATAGATTCATAGATTCATAGATTCTAGGACTGGAAGGGACCTCGAGAGGTCATCGAGTCCAGTCCCCTGCCCGCATGGCAGGACCAAATACTGCCTAGACCATCCCTAATAGACATTTATCTAACCTACTCTTAAATATCTCCAGAGACGGAGATTCCACAACCTCCCTAGGCAATTTGTTCCAGTGTTTAACCACCCTGACAGTTAGGAACTTTTTCCTAATGTCCAATCTAGACCTCCCTTGCTGCAGTTTAAACCCATTGTTTCTGGTTCTATCCTTAGAGGCTAAGGTGAACAAGTTCTCTCCCTCCTCCTTATGACACCCTTTTATATACCTGAAAACTGCTATCATGTCCCCTCTCAGTCTTCTCTTTTCCAAACTAAACAAACCCAATTCTTTCAGCCTTCCTTCATAGGTCATGTTCTCAAGACCTTTAATCATTCTTGTTGCTCTTCTTTGGACCCTTTCCAGTTTCTCCACATCTTTTTTAAAATGCGGCGCCCAGAACTGGACACAATACTCCAGCTGAGGCCTAACCAGAGCAGAGTAGAGCGGAAGAATGACTTCTCGTGTCTTGCTCACAACACACCTGTTAATGCATCCCAGAATCATGTTTGCTTTTTTTGCAACAGCATCACACTGTTGACTCATATTTAGCTTGTGGTCCACTATAACCCCTAGATCCCTTTCTGCCGTACTCCTTCCTAGACAGTCTTTTCCCATTCTGTATGTGTGAAATTGATTTTTCCTTCCTAAGTGGAGCACTTTGCATTTGTCTTTGTTAAACTTCATCCTGTTTAACTCAGACCATTTCTCCAATTTGTCCAGATCATTTTGAATTATGACCCTGTCCTCCAAAGTAGTTGCAATCCCTCCCAGTTTGGTATCATCCGCAAACTTAATAAGCGTACTTTCTATGCCAATATCTAAGTCGTTGATGAAGATATTGAACAGAGCCGGTCCCAAAACAGACCCCTGCGGTACCCCCCTCGTTACGCCTTTCCAGCAGGATTGGGAACCATTAATAACAACTCTCTGAGTACGATTATCCAGCCAGTTATGCACCCACCTTATAGTAGCCCCATCTAATTTGTATTTGCCTAGTTTATCGATAAGAATATCATGCGAGACCGTATCAAATGCCTTACTAAAGTCTAGGTATACCACATCCACCGCTTCACCCTTATCCACAAGGCTCGTTATCCTATCAAAGAAAGCTATCAGATTGGTTTGACATGATTTGTTCTTCACAAATCCATGCTGGCTATTCCCTATCACCTTACCACCTTCCAAGTGTTGGCAGACGATTTCCTTAATTACTTGCTCCATTATCTTCCCTGGCACAGAAGTTAAACTAACTGGTCTGTAGTTACCTGGGTTGTTTTTATTTCCCTTTTTATAGATGGGCACTATATTTGCCCTTTTCCAGTCTTCTGGAATCTCTCCCGTCTCCCATGACTTTCCAAAGATAATAATTAGACAACCTTCTATTCTATTGACATTATCTCTTAATTAAGGCACACTGTCAAGCACTTTTTTTGGAGGGGAGGGTTTCAAATTTTTCAAATTAATTTTAACAATATAAAGAACATGCATCCTTTTAATCACTTATAAGAAATTATTCCCAATTAAAGGATTTTTTTTAAAAGAGTAACCACAACAAAATTAGATTAGAAGTACAAGTACAAGAAATTGCAATATATAAATATGAAATATGAATAGGGAAATATGGCACAACAATAGAAAAAGGGAACAGCACCAATTAAATAATATTTTAGGACTACAAGATTCCAGAGTTGTGTTCTCATAATGTTTGACAGTATTTATGTAAAGTGTTAATATGCCCATTTATTTTAAATGTTCTAAATTATTTCAAGTACTCTATCACTTATTTATATTTTTGGGTTTTTAAATAAAGTGGAAATTAACTTTTTTTATCAAATTAGATCAGCATCAAAGATTATTTTAGATATGATGTGGGAAAGGGGCAGATCTGGATCCATAAGATAGAACTATACTGAACATGCCAAATGAATGTTTTTCTTCATTCTTTCAATGGTAGAATGTTTAAAACTCAATACAGGATGAAACTTTTTTCCTTTTGAAAGTGAACTCCCTGTGCTATTTAACAGCCTAATCTTCCACTGGTGCATAAGGGATTACTTACATAAATCCCATGCATATCCTTTTTTAAAAGTCCTTTTCCCCATTAGTGCTTTAGTTCCTGATATTTTCAATTATATTCCTAATAGATAAAAAAAATCTATGCAAGGAAGAAGATGCTTATCTGAGATCATGATCCAACAAAGCTGTTTCAAAGAGAAGGTTAAAATGATAATGATTGGTTTGAGTGTGCCAAGGACGAGCCACTGTTGATTATAACAGGACAATATCAATAATCTAAAATCAACTCCATTACATTTTTACCCTTCTACAAAGATTTTGTTCACTAAGGACCTGGTCCTGCTATGTTCTGAACAATCTCAGCTTTCATTAAACTCAGTAAGAATTTAGGGAGCTCAACACCTCAGGTGGTCAGAACCTTCCAGTATCAGTCCCTACACAGAAGTCACAAATAGAATGGGGCACATTTTTGATTCATTTATAAGACAACACCCATCATTAATTTCTGGTGAAAACTCAATGTGCTACAGCCTTAGAGCCCAATTCTCCAGTACAGTACACCTATTTGAAACCAACGAAATTCAATTTAAATCAATAGCATAACACTGGTGTAACACAGTACAGAATAAGGTCCTCACTCTGCCATGGCTTGAGACCAGCACAGGTATGAAAACATTTTTTTTCTGACTATGTAAAGTTAAAATATATTTTGTTTGCAGAATGCAGATAGAAATGTATGAACATTATACTGTGCTCCAGTCCCCAAAATGATATCTTCATGTGTCACAATACTATAAAACCTATATTATATTAGCAAGTGTGCCACTTCATGAACAGCATCATGTACATATTCAGGGAGACAAAAATAGTCCGATATTTCAGCGTTAAACCTATCAGAACAATCATTCCCAAATTATAAGAATTTTATTATGCTCAGTTTTAGAGCTGTAGTGGGCCTAAAGAAATCCTGCAGCAAGGGGTTGGCCTTCATGCTTCTGGAGAAGAAATAGCCCATATGTTATTCACGTGTATTTTGTCTATATGTTTGCCTCTAAGACAAAAACATCATTAACACAGAGTTAAGTTTGCTCAAGTACAAACCTCAACAATGTAATATCTAAAAATCTAGAAGTTGACCATTTAAGCTTCTCCTCTTCAATCCTCTTCTTGTTACACTCACCAACACCCATTCACAACACATTAAATACAATTCCGATGACTGCAGACATCTTAAAGACAACAACAGTGTTTCATTTGCAAAGAGTAAAGCTGAAAGAAGGTTATATTGAACAAGTGGAATTTTATTAAATCCTGTAAATAGCTCTGTCCATGTGTCTGAGTCGCTTCTAGCCTAATTCTACCTGTTCCCTGTTCCCCTAGTGTCCTGTCAATAACAGCCTCTCCAGGAAACATGGGCCCTCTGACTTCAGTTCCACTGATCAAGATACAATCAGTGCTCTGATGAACTGCCTGTGGTTCATCAGAGAAGAGATCTGCTGGGGGCCAGCAACATGAGTTCTGCAGTCAGCAGCTAGTAGAACCCAGGTAATTAAACTGATGCTGAGTCTACAGGCAAGATCTTCCAGGACTCTCCATTCCAAGAAACCCCTAACAGCTTCATCATCTTCAAGGGAGAAGTGATAACACTCTCCTGAAGAAAATTTATGTCATAGCATCAGACCCCACAAGGCAACAGCCAAGACACTGTCTTGTTCAAGGAGAGAAATGAATTGCAGAATGCCCCACAAAGAGATTAGTTAATGTGAACAAGTTACTTTGTGTCTATCCATTATAAACATTGGAATCCAGAGGGAACAGGCATTCTGACTTTGATGAGACAAGAAACAATATTAATTGAAACTGAAAGGCTCTAGTGACAGGCTGATTTTTAACAGAGTTTAGTGGGCTTTAAAGAGTATAAACAAGACTTTAATAAATTGACACTTAAGTAGAGTCCTTTATTGGCCATCTATAAGCCTACTCATGGTCTGGGATTACTAAAGAAAGTAGGGTCCCTTTACATCCAGCATAAAGGATTCACATTTAAGGTTAGAGCTTAATTTATTTAAACTGGGATATATAGATATAAAGCATACTGAAGCCTAATATTAGAGGGACATCTATTATGAACGGAACTAAAAAAATGCCGTGCTGGTTATTACATCTCATTGGTAATTAATAAAATAGTTTAGTTATTTTTGAAGTTTCTCTTATTACCTAATTAAAATAGCTCTTAAGGTCCAACAATTCATATAATTCAAGTATAAATGATTTGGAGAAATTGCCATGGGAAATGAAGTGAAATTAATTAATATAGTGCCTGATTAGTTCTTATAACTGGTTATTAATAATTAGTTTTTCCTGTGTCATTAAGAAATGTCTGTACTATAGAATGAGCCATAAAAATCTAGTGTGTTTTGTTAAACTATCCTCAAAAATACTTTTTGAATGGCTGTTGGGGTAAAGATACCCCAAATTATTTGGCTATTGTTGGAAGAATCCACATTCCCCAACCAGCACAAACTAGTGCTCCTAATAAGCTGATATTTTTAAAATGTTACATTGCCATCATGATATAATTAGGGTGCTCTCCTGAGTATATTGAGACTTGTTGGTCTTGTTTAACAAACATAGGGCTACACCAAAATCCAGTCTGGCAGCTTAGCACAGGTTCTTATGGGAACACTAATAGGGAGAAATATCCCTACCTGCTTCCTCCTTAAACTTTTTCTTTTTTTAATTGCTACCTACTTCTCTCACTTTCTCTCCCTTGATTTCTCCCATATGAGGTCCTAAAATGAAAGTGACATTAAATAGCTTGTCACTCCACTATATACAATTATTTTTGCATTGTATGTCACTGAAGCTCTCATGTTACATAGAGCTCATTATATAAACACAATAAGGTACTCAAGTTTATATCTCATATTATAATATAATATCTGAATGCCTAGCATCACACCAGATATGTAAATATAGTCCAGCACAACACATACAATGCCATGTTTTGTTCAATATAATAATGAACCAATCTGTTTGTCTGATTAATATTATGATCAGTGAAATTATTACACAACAATTCAGTACTTAGAATTTGTGAACAATAACTTTAATCCTATCATGCATGCACATTTTTTACAAAAATAAAGTATCTATTAATATATGAATGTATATTATATAATTATATACTACAAAAGTGTATATGTATTTAGCCTGATGTGAAGCAAAATATTGCAACAATATCCTAAACAAACACTGACATTTCTGGTCTATTTTTCCCCAGAGATGATGAAAAATGTTATTGAAAGTGTTAACTGCAAAGTTCAGTGATATCACATTTAAGCAATTAGATGTAAGCATGGTCAATTGATACATTTTAATCACAGACTTTTTGAGTCAAACCTCTTAATGACTTTTTACTTTATGTTTCTTACAATGCTGAGTCAGTGAATTTCTTCTAATTCAAACCTCACTTCTGTGTAAAGTAGCATTTGTATTGTTATCCAATCATTCCTGCACTTCCCAAAAGACTAGGAAACAGATTTTAAAATAGCTCAAGATCATTATCACCTCATCAGGGAAAATTCACCATATAATACATTGCTCCCAATGGGCAACTGGTACAAGAAAAAAACCTACTCTGTCCTTGTGAGTGTCAAGTCTAATTAATATGTTTGACAAATACTTAGCTCCTTGATATTGGATTGATATTAATGATTGAAGCAGAATATTTAATATATTGCTAGTATTGTGGTGAGAGAATTTGCCTCAGTTGCCTGACATGCCTTAGAACACTTTAAACTGAAGGTTTGCAGAAAACCCCCAGGAAGGGGTTTAAATTTGGAGAAATTGTAATTCTCTTAACTGGATATAAAATGAGTGGTGGTAGTGTCAGGACCATTTGACATGCTTAGAACAGTAATTAGTTTTAAAAATAAAGTGTAATTAAAAATTAAGACTAGTTTAAATTAGAAAATACAGTAATGGTGACTACAGGCTTATGTAATGTAGCGGGAAATTCCATAGGAATACATGAGAGCCCACTGAAATGAATAGGGATGATGCAATCAAGGCAAGGTATTGTATCACTTCCTGTGAGGAATGACTTAGCAAAACCCCATAAGAATACATTGTTGCCCATAGAAACAAATGGGACTTCCAGACAGGAAGTAGCTAGGGTTGTTCCAGAGGTCAGCTGAAAAACTCCATAGGAATACATTGAGCCCATAGAAGTCCATGGGAGGAGGAGGAGCTACTAGTACATGTCACATATTAGCATATAATTAACATATGCTAATCTCTGAAAGCTGATAGGTTTATTGCAATAATAAACGATAGCTAATGAGCTGCAAACCGTATATAAAGGCGACAGTAATGGTTCTAGGTTTGGAGGTTATGATGGAAAATTAGCTAAACCTTTGCAGGGAACAAGGAACAGCTAGAGAGAGGAGCTATGCCAGATATCTGCAAGGGAGAAGGCGCTTACGGACCAACGGCAGCAGCATCAGCGGAACCCAGCAAAGGAGAGGCTGCTTGAAAAGCAGCTACTGCAGCAGCAGCAGCCTACCCAGGGTTCTGGGGTTGGCCCTGGCAACGGCGGCTCCTGCCACCCAGCCAGCAGGGGGCCTTCGCAGCAGCCACTGCAGCAATTACCCAGCGGGCTTCCAGCTCTCCTGGCTGAGGGATCGCTTTAGTTCCGGAAAAGGCAGCAGAACAACACCGCCGCCAGCAGCACAAGCTCAGCGACTAGCTGACATCGCACGCCAGCACCGTGACAGAGAAGGAGGACCCTTCCGGTGCCGAATCAGAGGGATTTTAAGAAGGCCTCTGTAAGTCAAAATCTTCCTCTATTTTATCATCTTAGAGTGTGTGGGTTTCAAGTGTAAATAAAGCTGGATGCTTGTGCTCTGAGCGAGATCTCTCCCTACCCGTTTAGTAACCACCAGGCCAGCGCTTACTGGATGTTTAGTTTTAAGTGTTTAATATTGAATGTTAATTAATATATTGTTATATGTTTAACTGCTATATTGTTCTAAGGTATAGAGTAATAATAGAATGATTATATTATTGTTATATGCCATAGTTAATTGAAACGATAATTGTAGTGTGAAGTATCAGAGGGGTTGCCGTGTTAGTCTGGATCTGCAAAAAGCAACAGCAAGTCCTGTGGCACCTTTAAGACTAACAGATGTATTGGAGCATAAGCTTTCGTGGAGAGGAAAGTGATCAGAAACACTCAGCATGGATTCACCAAGGGGAAGTCGTGCCTGACTAACCTAATTGCCTTCTATGATGAGATAACTGGCTCTGTGGATGAGGGGAAAGCAGTGGATGTGTTATTCCTTGACTTTAGCAAAGCTTTTGATATGGTCTCCCACAGTATTCTTGCTGCCAAGTTAAAGAAGTATGGGCTGGATGAATGGACTGTAAGGTGGATAGAAAGCTGGCTAGATCATCGGGCTCAACGGGTAGTGATCAATGGCTCCATGTCTAGTTGGCAGCCGGTTTCAAGCGGAGTGCCCCAAGGGTCGGTCCTGGAGCCGGTTTTGTTTAATATCTTTATTAATGATCTGGAGGATGGTGTGGACTGCACTCTCAGAAAGTTTGCAGATGACACTAAACTAGGAGGCGTGGTAGATACACTAGAGGGTAGGGATCGGATACAGAGGGACCTAGACAAATTAGAGGATTGGGCCAAAAAAAACCTAATGAGGTTCAACAAGGACAAGTGCAGAGTCCTGCACTTAGGACAGAAGAATACCATGCACTGCTACAGACTAGGGACCGAATGGCTAGGTAGCAGTTCTGCAGAAAAGGACCTAGGGGTTACAGTGGAAGAGAAGCTGGATATGAGTCAACAGTGTGCTCTTGTTGCCAAGAAGGCTAACGGCATTTTGGGCTGTATAAGTAGGGGCATTGCCAGCAGATCGAGGAACTTGATCGTTCCCCTTTATTCGACATTGGTGAGGCCTCATCTGGAATACTGTGTCCAGTTTTGGGCCCCACACTACAAGAAGGATGTGGAAAAATTGGAAAGAGTACAGCGGAGGGCAACTAAAATGATTAGGGGTCTGGAGCACATGACTTATGAGGAGAGGCTGAGGGAACTGGGATCGTTTAGTCTCCAGAAGAGAAGAATGAGGGGGGATTTGATAGCAGCCTTCAACTACCTGAAGGGGGGTTCCAAAGAGGATGGAGCTCGGCTGTTCTCAGTGGTGGCAGATGACAGAACAAGGAGCAATGGTCTCAAGTTGCAGTGGGGGAGGTCCAGGTTGGATATTAGGAAACACTATTTCACTAGGAGGGTGGTGAAGCACTGGAATGCGTTACCTAGGGAGGTGGTGAAGTCTCCTTCCTTGGAGGTTTTTAAGGCCCGGCTTGACAAAGCCCTGGCTGGGATGATTTAGTTGGGAATTGGTCCTGCTTTGAGCAGGGGGTTGGACTAGATGACCTCCTGAGGTCCCTTCCAACCCTGATATTCTATGATTCTGTGGGTGACGAAGTGGGTATTCATCCATGAAAGCTTATGCTCCAATACATCTGTTAGTCTTAAGGGTGCCACAGGACTCTCAATTGTAGTGTTGTGTCTTTATTTGCTGTGCCGCTTCATTCCTTTTTAATTGTAACTCTTATTACACTGGTCTACAATTTTTGAGAAGTTGTCTGCTTCAGAGTTAAAATGTGCTATTTATTATGTATTTTGATGTGCTGAATTCAAATATGACAATTAAAACAACTGATTGGCTACTGTTTCTAAGATATTTAAGTTTTTACATTTTATGTCTATGTATATTGTGTAGATAGTAGAGTTTTAATCATAAATTGTAAACCTAGGTCTTTTCATGTGTTTATGGTTGCTTTACATGATAATATTTCACCTGTCCTGTTTATATAACACTTTAAAAATCAGCAAAAGGGTTATATAAATAAAATTTATTATGAAACAAAAGGCAAAAAACTATTATGTACATAGTTTAGTCCTATTCAGTGTCTACTCGGTGCTTTTTGGCTTGTATCTTGTATTCATTAAATGGAGCATCTCTTGTCACTGTCCAGCAATAGTCTGCAAGCATTGATGGGCTCCATTTGTCCTGATAGCATTTCTCCATTGTTGCAATGTCCTGGTGAAATCACTCGCTGTGCTCGTCGCTCACTGCTCCGCAGTTCGGTGGAAAAAAATCTAGATGAGAGTGCAAAAAATGTCTCTTTAGTGACATGTTGCAACCAAGGCTTTTGTATGCCTTGAGAAGGTTTTCCACCAACAACCTGTAGTTGTCTGCCTTGTTGTTTCCGAGAAAATTTATTGCCACTAACTGGAAGGCTTTACATGCCATCTTTTCCTTGCCACGCAGTGCCTGGTCAAATGCATCATCTCGAAGAAGTTCACGAATCTGTGGACCAACAAAGACACGTTCCTTTATCTTAGCTTCACTTAACTTTGGAAATTTTCCACAGAGGTACTTGAAAGCTGCTTGTGTTTTGTCAATGGCCTTGACAAAGTTCTTCATCAGACCCAGCTTGATGTGTAAGGTTGGTAACAAAATCTTCCTCAAGTCAACAAGTGGAGGATGCTGAACACTTTTCCTCCCAGGCTCCAATGACTGTCGGAGTGACAAATCTTTCTTGATGTAGTGGGAATCTCTTGCACGACTATCCCATTCACAGAGAAAACAGCAGTACTTTGTGTATCCAGTCTGCAGACCAAGCAAGAGAGCAACAACCTTCAAATCGCCACAAAGCTGCCACTGATGTTGGTCATAGTTTATGCACCTCAAAAGTTGTTTCATGTTGTCATAGGTTTCCTTCATATGGACTGCATGACCAACTGGAATTGATGGCAAAACATTGCCATTATGCAGTAAAACAGCTTTAAGACTCGTCTTCGATGAATCAATGAACAGTCTCCACTCATCTGGATCGTGAACGATGTTGAGGGCTGCCATCACACCATCGATGTTGCAGGCTACAAGATCACCTTCCATGAAGAAGAATGGGACAAGATCCTTTGGACGGTCACGGAACATGGAAACCCTAACATCACCTGCCAGGAGATTCCACTGCTGTAGTCTGGAGCCCAACAGCTCTGCCTTACTCTTGGGTAGTTCCAAATCCCTGACAAGGTCATTCAGTTCACCTTGTGTTATGAGCTGTGGTTCAGAGGAGGAGGATGGGAGAAAATGTGGGTCCTGTGACATTGATGGTTCAGGACCAGAAGTTTCATCCTCTTCCTCGTCTGACTCAAGTGAGAATGATTCTGGTGCATCAGAAACTGGCAGTCCTTCTCCGTGGGGTACTGGGCATATAGCTGATGGAATGTTTGGATAATGCACAGTCCACTTTTTCTTCTTTGACACACCTTTCCCAACTGGAGGCACCATGCAGAAGTAACAATTGCTGGTATGATCTGTTGGCTCTCTCCAAATCATTGGCACTGCAAAAGGCATAGATTTCCTTTTCCTGTTCAACCACTGGCGAAGATTTGTTGCACAAGTGTTGCAGCATATGTGTGGGGCCCACCTCTTGTCCTGATCTCCAATTTTGCAGCCAAAATAAAGGTGATAGGCTTTCTTAACCATAGTGGTTATACTGCGCTTTTGTGATGCAAAAGTCACTTCACCGCAAACATAGTAGAAGTTCTCTGCACTGTTCACACAAGTACGAGGCATCTCTGCTCACTTTGGCTAAACAGAAGTGTGTCCCTTTGCAAAATCAAACACTGACAAATAAGAGAGCACGACACTGTATTTTTTCTAGAGCTGATATAGGGCAATTTGTTCAGCAGAGTGATGTAAGCTTCATTATGATTGCATCATCCATGACTTCTAGGAATAACATGATGCAATTCATATCATGTATGATGCAATACCAGCTTCAGATTGCATCATTCATTGTTTTCCCTAAAAAGCAAGTGCTGTCCAAACCCAGTCATAGATTTATTCATAGATCCAGTCAAAGATGTATTTTAGTCATTTCTGGTTTAAATTGAGATCCCTTCCCTTTATAACTCACTTATCCTTCGCCATTCCCAAGTCAAGGGTCGTATATACTGACTCAATAGCATATCTTGAAAACTAGAGCCAATCAACAATTTTAAGCATCATTTTCGTTCTCAGTGACCCAGAATTAGTAAAGTTTGACTACATTTATTTCAGAAGCATTTTGGCTGTAGAGCAGTGTTATCTGTATCTCTACTCTTCTTCAGAATTCACTCACTTCTAAATAAATATTATTTTTGTTTTCGAAGAATTTACTGCTTGTTTGCCTATTCTTTATTGGAGGGCTGTATCCGTGTCCTTTCAAGGGGAAGTTAGCTAACTGCAGCTTTCCCTGGAAACTCCTTTAGGGTGAGCCACAACCTTAATTACCAGAATAGATAAATTGGGAATAAAAGGTTTTAAATTAAAAAGCAAATCTTCCGGTAATAGTATTCAGGTTGAGATTGCAGTACATAAATATACACAGCATGTACACATCTCATTTTATCTCGGCGATGGAAATCACATAAGCAGTGTATGTATCAAATGAATATGGGAACCAGGCTGCTGATGTGATGACAGCAGGTTGCACTGCCCTACACAAGCCCTGGATGTCAGAGGAACCTCCTCCACCACTTGGAGACACAGAACAGTGGTTCTCAACCAGAGGTCCGGGGCCCACTGGGGGGCCACGAGCAGGTTTCAGGGAGTCCGCCAAGCAGGGCTGGCATTAGACTTGCTGGGGTCCAGGGCATAAAGCCAAAACCACACCGCCTGGGTGCATTATTTTGGTACATATCAATTGCTAGTTCTCAAATATTTAATCAAGCTCCTAAATTTGCATTGAATTAGTGTAAAATAAGTATGGGATAATAATTTGCTAAACACCTCTGATTTGGAAAAAGATTTGACCTTCAGGTTTCTAAAGGGCTAATAACCACTATATAAAACATGTTGATTTTTGATTTGCTAGAGTCTCGTCTGTTTCTTTTAAAGTTAGGGTGGTATTTTCAAAAGCACTGAGCAATGGCCTTATTCTGCTCCCATTAAAGTCAATGGTGAACTTGACTTCAGCGGGATCAAAGTTAGCCCTATGTTGAGCACATTAAAAATTACACCCTTGATACAAACTGATTCCATGAGAACAGATGATGTACTTATTTTTTGGTCTGATAATTTCTGCTCTGTCTTTTCTAGAGGTGTACAACAGTTATCTGCATATTATACTTAGCACCTACAGACATATATTCCAAGGCCAGAAGGGTCATTTAGTCTGACCTCCTGTATAACACAAGCCAGAGAATTTCCCCAAAATAATTCCTAAAGCATAGAAAAACATCCAATCTTGATTTTAAAATTTTCAGTGATGAAGAATCCACCACAACCCTTGGTAAATTGTTCTAATGGTTAATTACTCCACGAGATAGTGTTATACCTTCCACTGCTAGATTGAAGAGCCCTTATTAAATATTTGTTTCCCATGCAGATACTTAGAGACTGTAATCAAGTCACCCCTTAACCTTTTCTTTGCTCAGCTAAATAGATTGAGTTCCTTGAGTCTATCACTGTGGGTATGTCTACACAGCACATGGAAGCAAGCTGGTCGATAGACTTGGGCTACCAGGGCTCGCACAAATGCTTTAAAAATAGCTGTGCAGACAGTGCTTTGAAGTTACAGCTCAGGCTCTGAAGATTTAGGAGGGCACTGAAGCTCACCCCTCTGCCTAGGCTTCAGAGCCTGAGTCCAAGCCACAACTTCAAAGCGCTGTCTTCACAACTGTTTTTAGAGTGCTAGTGTAACGTGGACAGACCCTGGTCATGGGCAGGGGGGATCGAACCTGGGACCTCTGAAGTTTAGTGCATGCGCCTTTACTGCGTAAAGGCCAACTGGCTATTAGCTATGGCTGTAGAGCAGACTCGTAATCTCTCTCTAAGTGGTCTCGGTGCCACAATGGGACAGAACACCACACCAGGAGGTGTGCAAGTTACATACTTCCCCTAGCTGAGGAAGCGCATCCCGAGCTTCAGAGACTTCCCAGTTGAAATCCCAGACGAGCCCCCACTTGTAACACCGACAGACCCCAGTCATCGGCGGGCAGGATTGAATCTGGGACCTCTGGAGCCTCTACTGCATGAGCTAAAAGCCAACTGGCTGTTAGCTACGGCTGTAGAGCAGACTCATTTTATCTTTCTCTTTAAGTGGTCACAGTGCCACTAAATGGGACAGAACACCACACCCTGAAGGTGTGTGGGTTATACCAGTGCGAGCCCCGCTATCCTGAATCTATTAACCCAGGTTTGGAGGCTTGCTTCCGAGGGCTGTGTAGACATACCTTATAGGCATGTTTTCTAATCCTTTGATTATTCTCTGAACTCTCTCCAATTTATCAGCATCCTTCTTGAATTATGGACACTAGAGCTGGACACAGTACTCCAGCAGTGGTTGCACCAGTGCCAAATACGGAGGTAAAATGACCTCTCTATTCCTAGTCGAGATTCCCCTGTTTATGCATCCAAGGATTGTAATAGCCCTTTTGGCCATAGCGTGATACTTGGAGCTCATGTTTAGTTCATTTTCCATCATGACCCCCAAACCTAGAACCATTACTGTGTATTTACAAGGCACCCAATAACCAAAGGCATGTTGGCACTCAATACAAAATAAAGAAAATATACAAATAAAAAGGCACTTTTAATAAAGCTACTGGATTGTTGTGTGTATCCAAGACATTAACAGGAAAGGCCAATATGAAATGTGCATTGAGAAATACTGCATGCAAAGAGATTTTTGTTTTAAGATCCTTCCTATAGCTAATTTAAACATAGAGCAAAGAATACAATAGTATGTTTATAAACTGCTTTGAGACCTTTGAATGAAGGGTGTTACAGACGTGCGAAGTATTACTGTTATTATTAATCCCAAATGTATTAAAATGTATGGTTAAAATAATTCACCAAGTAAAATTGCTTCTGCTAACAAACACTCTTGCCACATGCAGCATTTACTAATAGTAAAGGATTGGTCCTTGTTAATGATTAAATATTGTACTACACTGCATTCCAGAGTAGCAAACAGAATGTTTCATATACTATACAATATTTCCCCCCGTCTATACGTTTAAATCTTCCTAGTAAGCACACGCAGGGACACAACACAGCACAGCAATGAATGAATATGCACAGACACAGTAGCTCATTTCTTCTCTATTAAAACTGTATTGGATGGTGCAATGATGCTTTGGCTACCTGTGGGTTATTTCTGGGGCAGCGTCATATCTCTCTAGGAAAGGTGTTTTTGATCTTGGCCTGAGTGTCCCTCTTTGTGATTTAACTGACATAGTTGAAACGTTGCCAAGGTGAGAGAGCAATTCAAGTTCAGCAACAAGGAGAGCAGCTTGGGTCACTGCCATGAACAAACAGCTTTGGGAGAGAGACATGGAACAGAGGTTCAGGTACAGGATATTCTTGAAATGAGGAAAACACGAACACCCTTGCACCTGTGAATACTGACAGTTTTCAAGGAAATCCAAGCACAGACTTAAGAAAACATTATACTGTATTGGAGGTGGCGGAGAGGGGAAGGAAGGTATAACTACTGGAAAATTCTGAATTTTAAATACTCTAGAAGCTGAAATTTTGAAGGTGAAAGTGTTTAAGGATAGTCATTTTTAAAGCAAATCCAAGAGAGAGAGATGTTTGCATAAGCACAAGAGCAAGTGGTTCTGTCTTTCCTTAGAGGTAAAATGTGATTCTTAAGGACAGAAAGGAAATAAAAATCAAAGCACAAAGGAAGTAAGACTGTGTTGTTTTAATAATACCCTGGTGTGCAGCACAGTATTAACAGCAGAAAGCACCTGGTAACCAAAGCAGAGACTAGGTAAAATACCAACAATATGTTGAGATATTTACATTTGGGAAAAAAAAGAGAACATTTTCTCAGCACAATCCACAACCAGACCAGGGTAGCAGTCCCTGATGAAGACATACACAATAAACAAGATGCTGAGTGTACTTTATTATAGCAGATAAAAAACAAATATAACTTTCAATGTAATATGAAGGTTCCGACAATGATTCAAAATGCAACAGCAGCGCGCACCAGGCTTCGCTGATTCAAAAAAATTACAATCCATCCAAATCTTCCAGTCAACAATCAAGCTAACGAACGAACAGACAAGGAGAGTGAGTTTAAAAACGACAGCTATGGTCTGTAAGTATAACATAAACTCATGCCCGACCAGCAGCAGATTTAAGACAGCAGGAGGAAGGTGCAGCTGTGTTAGAGGGCAGAGGAGAAATAGACAGGGCAACAGAGGGGGGAGGAGAGAAAGGAAAAACAGCGGGAGAGGAGGGTTGGAGAGAAAAACAGGAACAGAGGCATGCTTCGTGGGGCTGTTAAAAAGCTCTTGGCTACCGAAAATGTTTTAAAAAAACTGAATACATTAAAACTGTGCAGCCATGAGTTTTTTTGGTCCTCCTTGCACCAGTTACAAAGGATGTTATCCCTTCGGTACAACATTTTCATTGTACTGGCTTGGGTCCCAAAATAAACTCACAATCAGGATCAAATATAGTTGTGATTTGCAGTTTATGTTGACTGACAAGCCAGCTGACTGAGACAGCTGGTACGTGATATTCAGGCTTTACGACATTCCATGATTTCAGTTTAATTACAAAGTGTACACTACGACTAGGCATCATCTAAATACTTTGAGAGAGGACAAAGAATCTCCTGAAATAACTGTGCCATTAATAAATTATACAATTACAGTACAGAATATCATTATGTTTGATTGGCTGGAGCATAATAAAGTTGATATGGGTACTGTGCTGTAATGCACATGCCATAGGATTGTAAATGCATGCACAGCAGGCCTACTGGCATTATCATCAGCATGAAATGGTAAGACCCACTATTTGTGGTGTTTCTCTGTGTGTGTTTATTTATAACACATATTAACAAATGTTGTATAATTGAAGAGTGCTTGTTTCACCATACACTTCAGTGTATGAAGGAATAGGAGGGATAGCTGAGTGGTTTGAGCATTGGCCTGCTAAACCCAGGGTTATGAGCTCAATTCTTGAGGCAGAATCACAAAACAGAAGTCCTGTTTACACTGAAAAATGAATCCCACAGCAATTTAAGTTTCTTGCTTAAATAATGACCCAAAAGGATGGGTGCACACATATTGGTTCCCACATTTGGGCCTCAGCAGGTTGAGAGGCATGACCAAATACTATTGGTCTGATCCTACATAATGTAGAAAGCCTCTTGTGGTTTCAAGTAACGTCAACTCACATTAGTCCTTCCTGGACTGAGCCTTCGGGGCAATCTAAAACACTGCAGGAGGAAGTAATGCATAGTGAAGAATTAGGAGAAGAATTAAAAATACTGTCACATAGTCAGTAGAGATGAGTAATGTGGAGGTGTCCTACAATGAAAGGCAGTTTCTTACTTTTTTGATTCTTTCAACCTCATGTATATGAATAACATCATTAAAATGAAGACACTTAGAAAAGTTTAGGATTTGATTAGCTTTCACCCATGTGTTTATATGTTAAAAAACAAGAAAGGGCAGATTGTGTCTGACTGTTGTAGATGTGTGTGGGAAGGGGCATAAGAAGCTATTCACACTTTAAACCCATGCACAGAGTAGTCCCTTTATTCCCCTAAATGCTGGGACAGATCCTTCCTAAGACCCTCCAGGACAGAAGAAATCACAAAGTGAGCAGAAAGAAGCAAGAAGGAACAAGGCTACGGTCCCACCTCCATCTTCACACTGTACAATATATATAGAAGAGTTCATACTGCATGCCCTGAAAGGATGTGGCAAGCAGTAGGTGGACTCTCATCAAGTAGCTTGAGGCTCTGGGATGGAATGTGCTTCCCTGAAGTAGGGAAGCTTCATAAAATGTGTCAATATAGAACCTCAAAGATGTAGACCTATTTAAAGGGCCTAATTTGTGTTCCTATTGAAGTCAATGGCAAAGGTGGATTGAGTTTTGGGTTTGGGTAGTAAAAAGAGAAGATGGTTCTATTGTGCATATATGAAATTGTCAGTCTATTCAAAATGACTCTCCAAATGCTGATGTTTAAAATCACCCCAAAAGGTCAAATCATCAGCTGACATATGGAAGCTTTCTCCTAAAATAAATAATACATGAAATCTTCTTAGAGATAATAAGACAAACCATTATTTCTGCAAAAATATTTTTTCTCCAAGCAAATATTATGATCTTTAATAATTATGTTAATTTGTCATTCATATTCATGGCTCAACTAGCAAAATCATTATATGTCTTAACATTAACTTTCCTGGCATAAATATTACATTAACTTTGATCACACAGGTATTGCACAATCACTATTTTAAATCGTTATGAAGGTGACTGAACAGGTTTCAATTGAGTTTAATTTAACTGGATTAGGAAAGGTTTTTACTTTGATTTTTAGTTATACTTTTGATTTTGCTATTTATAGTCCATTGGAAGGCTCTGCCTAGCTGTAAAGTTACATAACAAAAGTGTGAGATGAGGCAAAACAACTTTTCTTTCCTAATGCAGAAACATTTAAACTAAGATTTGAGCATATATGGTACATTACTTACCAGAACTCCATTCTCCCCTCTTCAGTCTCCATATGAAGGACTGGAATCCCAGACCCCAATCCAGGAAGGGGCATAACTTAAACTTGTCTCTATTACTATTCATTTTAATTGGACTACTTAAGTGCTTAAGGCCCTGTATGTGCTTCCCATCCCCAGTATGTGCTTGAAATTTGTCTTGAATGGGGTCACACTTAAGCATGTGTTTAAGTACCTTGCGGCATCAGGGCTTCAGTAAGTTTGCACTCATAACATTTCCTGCTAATTCTTCTTCTGCATGGTGTGTTTGGTGACTGTGCAAATCACAGGAAACTGAGTCACACTGGCACAGGCCATAGCCATTCTGGTCTATCCCCATCCCTTGAGGCTTCACTCTGCAAAGCATCCATATTGGGATATCTATGGTGTTGAGGAAGAAGTAGCATGCCACGAAGCGAGCTTCTATGTCTCTTGAACTGGCCTCCTGGGGTACAGCTTCACCTATACTGTCACTTGTAGAAGCAGAGTGCCTTTTCTTACTTGCTTAGTTTAGCCTTTTGGCCACACTTGCAAAAGCCACCCATTCTGGGGTAATAAACATCCAAAACAAAACAGTCTTCTGCCATACCTGGGCATCTAGGGCTCCTTCCCCAGCCTGTGCAGCCTCCTCATCTTAGTTGCATGGGTTCCAGAAGGTCCTTCTCCCCTTGGCTTCAGGAGTCTCAACCAGCTAGTTCTTCAGCTGTTCTGGTCCCAGGCTGTCTGGAGAATTTATGACCATCTCCTGCCTGATTGTACTGAGGACTGAATGAAGGGGGACTTCCTCCTTCCTTATTCTGAAAGTCCTAATTCTAGGCCTTTTAAAAGAAAATAGATGTTCATTCTAGGTTTTCTGCAGGCTTCAATGATCAGTATCCTTCCATTACCAACCATTTCTACACCAATCTCTAGGTCTCCTTCCTGGCAATTTCCAGACTTCTTCCTACAGCCATTTCCAGGCTGCCCCCTGCAGCTGTTAGCCCAGACCCCAATCACAGCCTCACTGTAGAGACCCACCAGAAGTTGCTTTTTCAGGAGGTCTTGTACCAGATAGAACCAGGACAGATCCTGTTCCTTCAGGTGCTTCCTTCTTACTCTGCATAGCTATGGCTTCTCCTGTGTTCTCATCTTTACTGGAGAAAGGCTGGATCTTCTGTCTAGATTCCCTTTTTCCAGCAGGCTTTGCTTTCAGCCCACAGTCTTCTCAGTTCTGGGAACAACACTTTCTATAATTCCCTTTTAGCTCTGGGCAGGGCTAGATGACAGCCTAGCCTGAAGGGGTAGTATACTTTGTTCCAATGAGCCAAGTACATGTTATTATGCATTTTGCTTGCTTCTAAAATTATTTATTTTTTCTTTAAACTAATCAGTAAAATTACATAATTTGTAATTGCTCTCCCTGCTATTAATGTGGAATATTAAGGTTCTCCTATCCTGCTTTATTGATGACTCTTTATTAAATATGTGTTTATTATGCTTACATTTGCACTAAATTTAATATAGCACTAAATTTTACACACTGGTCAAATTCTGAATTCAAATATGCATATGTAACCTGCATTAATACCAGTGTGAGTCTTTTGCCCCACCTAGAGGCTATCTCATGCAAAGAGGTTTTTGAGTCTGCTACTGCTTACAGTCTAACAGTGTTGGTCTTTAAGCTCAAGAAGTAGAAGTTTATTCTTTCAGTCCAGAAATGCTGAGTTTGATCCCCACAGATGATCTATACATGATCACAATTCTTATTGGAACGTATGGATTTCTGTGCATGAATCTTGAGATAGAATTTGTCCCTAAATTTTTAAAGAACCCATTACATGATTTTTGCATTTCACTTATGTCTCTTTTAGTGGAAAGTCATGCTTTTTAATTATTTGATTGCAAAGTCTGTTCTTGACACAGACAAAAAGAAGGATCGATTAAAAATATGGTAGTGGTTTTAAATTAGAAATTTTGGCACATATTAAATATGCCAGACATTATCCTTTTTTTTTGGTAGTTATGTGTCTTTTAAAATCAGACAATGTTTTTGAAACACTGCTTAATATACCCAGTAGCTACGACTTCATATGACATCTTTTTTGAAGGCTTTGGAAATTAGCATATAAAAAGGAACAATGCGACTTAACTGCCTCCATACATTTCAGTCTATTTGCAAATATGTTGCTTCAAATACGGTACTTTGAAGTATTTTACTTCAATTCCTATATTCCTGAATTTCGCAGGAAACATGAGTAACTCTAGCAGACAGACCAACAATTGAAAAACAAACTAAATAGTGACAGAGACCTAATTTAAGAAATGCAGAATGCTAGATTTCTTTCTATCAAGGGTAGAGGCCATCATTACTGAAAGAAATAAGACAGTAACAGATTCTTTTACAAAGCTATAATTGGACAGATGCTTTAACTAAGTCTTAATCTTGTTGCTTTTCAACAGAAAAAATCCTCACTGATGTAAGTCATAATTGATCATAACGAGCACGTATTATCTATAAATAACCTAATCAACATTCAGCCAGGAGTTGTATAAATGAGCCTTTCTACATATTGCACCTTATAATGAGCCACTACAAGTCTAATGACTTATTAGTGCCGAGGGCAATGAATGATTAATGAGTTAATTCAAAAGTGACTTTTTAAGGGTATAATTGCTACCTTTTCTAATTTCTGAAGGTTAGACAGAATTCATACCACCTCGGAATATTAGTACTTTTATAATAATACCTTTTGTTTACTAACAATGCACTAAATGCAGAGGGTAGTTCCAGAGAGCTGATTGCATTATATAGAATATGTGTTTTGGTTATGGGTTCTCCAAATTATATTCAAAATACCTGGGTGAATTTTGGAGAAGTTTTGTAAACAGGGGCTGCTAACAGGGAGTTTCGCAAGAGAGTTCTCCAGGTGAAGGAGGAGCAATACAGCACCCTTTTGGGGTAAGTGACTGTCTGTAGTGTGTGTTTGTTTGTGTTTGAGGGTTACTTGCTGTGAGCTGAGCTTGTGTTTGTCAGTCTGTTTGTTTGTTTTGGTTGTTTGAAGGACCGTGTGCTGTGGCTGGCAGTTGGAAGGTTTGAAAGCTAGAAGTCTCTGGTAAGTGGCTGAGCCTTTATCAGTGGGCGGGGCATTCATACAGGCCAGGGCTTTATAAAGCAGCGCACAAGCGACCAGGGGCTGCTAACAGGGAGTTTCGCAAGGGAGTTGGGAAGGGAGCAGGAAGGGGGCGAGGGTCCCTTGCCGGTTCCATCTGTTTTCCCTTGATTCCCCTTAATACCTATAAAGCAACTACATTCATAACTTTTCGCTTAAACAACCCTTTCAGCTGACAGGGGGCTGCAGACGGGAGTTTGACAGAGGGAGCCTTACGATGGTTAGGAAGACCCGCAACACCTGTGCCAGCACTGCTACTGTCTCCTCCACCTGTGCCTGTAGCCAGACAGAGTGCCTAAGCATGGATGCCTCTACCCAGATCCTGGTGTGGTTTTGCAAAGACTGTAACTTGCAATTTCCACTTACTGATATCCAGGCTGGGGGGACCATCCAATGTGAGAGGTGCCTGCTGGTGGAATCTCTCAGGCAGCAGGTGGGAGAGCTACAGGAGGAGGTGGCTAGGTTGAGGAGCATCCGTATCCATGAGCAATTCCTCGACAGTGTCCATGTGGAGACAGCTGAGGTAGCTGTCCCAGTACGCAGGACTGCTGATACACCACTGGTGGAGGAGGAGATGGCTCAGGGTGGACACTGGCAGCTGGTTACTTCTGGCAGCAGGCAGTGCTCCACCCTTGCTCCGAACCCTCCTGCCGTGGTTATAGGTAACCGTTATGCTGTTCTTGACACAGGAAAGAAGGAATCACTCCCTACAGTAAAGGAGGAGAAGCCTCGTACCCCTAAGGCTGGAAAGTCTGCTGCCACCACTGCGAATAGGAAACGTAGGGTAGTGGTGGTCGGAGACTCTCTGCTGAGGGGGACGGAGGCGCCCATCTGTCGCCCTGACATCTCATCTCGGGAGGTATGCTGCCTGCCGGGGGCCCGTATCCGAGACGTTACGGAGGCATTGTCGAGGATTATCCAGCCCTCTGACTACTACCCCATGCTACTCATCCATGTGGGCACAAATGATACTGCGCGGTGTGACATTGAGCGGATCAAGAGTGACTACAGGGCTCTGGGAGTACGGGTGAAGGAGTTTGGAGCGCAGGTGGTATTCTCTTCAATTCTTCCTGTCAAAGGTAGGGGCCCAGGCAGAGACAGATGCATCATGGAGGTGAATGCCTGGCTGCGAAGATGGTGTCGCCAGGAGGGCTTTGGCTTCCTAGACCACGGGATGCTATTCGAGGAAGGACTGCTAGGCAGAGATGGCGTTCACCTTTCGAGGAGAGGAAAGACCCTATTCGGACACAGACTGGCTAACCTAGTGAGGAGGGCTTTAAACTAGGTTCGACGGGGACAGGTGAGCAAAGCCCACAGGTAAGTGGGGAACATGGAGACCGGGGAGATGGGTCGGAAACGAGAGGGAGTGTGGGCTATATTGGCAGAGAGAAAGGAGAGTCAGGACAAAACTGGGAGGAAAGATCAAACCAGTATCTTAGATGCCTATATACAAATGCGAGAAGTATGGGGAATAAGCAGGAAGAACTGGAAGTGCTAATAAATAAATACAACTATGACATTGTTGGCATCACTGAAACTTGGTGGGATAATACACATGATTGGAATGTTGGTGTGGATGGGTACAGCTTGCTCAGGAAGGATAGACAGGGGAAAAAGGGAGGAGGTGTCGCCTTATATATTAAAAATGTACACACTTGGACTGAGGTAGAGATGGACATAGGAGACGGAAGTGTTGAGAGTCTCTGGGTTAGGCTTAAAGGGGCAAAAAACAAGGGAGATGTCATGCTAGGAGTCTACTACAGGCCACCTAACCAGGTGGAAGAGGTGGATGAGGCTTTTTTCAAGCAACTAACAAAATCATCCAAAGCCCAAGATTTGGTGGTGATGGGGGACTTCAACTATCCGGATATATGTTGGGAAAATAACACAACCGGGCACAGACTATCCAACAAATTCTTGGACTGCATTGGAGACAACTTTTTATTTCAGAAGGTTGAAAAAGCTACTAGGGGGGAAGCTGTTCTAGACTTGATTTTAACAAATAGGGAGGAACTCGTTGAGAATGTGAAAGTAGAAGGCAGCCTGGGTGAAAGTGATCATGAAATCATAGAGTTTGCAATTCTAAGGAAGGGTAGAAGGGAGAACAGCAAAATAGAGACAATGGATTTCAGGAAGGCAGATTTTGGGAAGCTCAGAGAGCTGATGGGTAAGGTCCCATGGGAATCAAGACTGAGGGGAAAAACAACTGAGGAGAGTTGGCAGTTTTTCAAAGGGACGCTATTAAGGGCCCAAAAGCAAGCTATTCCGCTGGTTAGGAAAGATAGAAAATGTGGCAAAAGACCACCTTGGCTTAACCACGAGATCTTGCACGATCTAAAAAATAAAAAGGAGTCATATAAAAAATGGAAACTAGGACAGATTACAAAGGATGAATATAGGCAAACAACACAGGAATGCAGGGGCAAGATTAGAAAGGCAAAGGCACAAAATGAGCTCAAACTAGCTACGGGAATAAAAGGAAACAAGAAGACTTTTTATCAATACATTAGAAGCAAGAGGAAGACCAAAGACAGGGTAGGCCCACTGCTTAGTGAAGAGGGAGAAACAGTAACAGGAAACTTGGAAATGGCAGAGATGCTTAATGACTTCTTTGTTTCGGTCTTCACCGAGAAGTCTGAAGGAATGCCTAACATAGTGAATGCTAATGGGAAGGGGGTAGGTTTAGCGGATAAAATAAAAAAAGAACAAGTTAAAAATCACTTAGAAAAGTTAGATGCCTGCAAGTCACCCGGGCCTGATGAAATGCATCCTAGAATACTCAAGGAGCTAATAGAGGAGGTATCTGAGCCTCTAGCTATTATCTTTGGAAAGTCATGGGAGACAGGAGAGATTCCAGAAGACTGGAAAAGGGCAAATATAGTGCCCATCTATAAAAAGGGAAATAAAAACAACCCAGGTAACTACAGACCAGTTAGTTTAACTTCTGTGCCAGGGAAGATAATGGAGCAAGTAATTAAGGAAATCATCTGCAAACACTTGGAAGGTGGTAAGGTGATAGGGAACAGCCAGCATGGATTTGTGAAGAACAAATCATGTCAAACCAATCTGATAGCTTTCTTTGATAGGATAACGAGCCTTGTGGATAAGGGTGAAGCGGTGGATGTGGTATACCTAGACTTTAGTAAGGCATTTGATACGGTCTCGCATGATATTCTTATCGATAAACTAGGCAAATACAAATTAGATGGGGCTACTATAAGGTGGGTGCATAACTGGCTGGATAACCGTACTCAGAGAGTTGTTATTAATGGTTCCCAATCCTGCTGGAAAGGCGTAACGAGTGGGGTTCCGCAGGGGTCTGTTTTGGGACCGGCTCTGTTCAATATCTTCATCAACGACTTAGATATTGGCATAGAAAGTACGCTTATTAAGTTTGCGGATGATACCAAACTGGGAGGGATTGCAACTACTTTGGAGGACAGGGTCATAATTCAAAATGATCTGGACAAATTGGAGAAATGGGCTGAGGTAAACAGGATGAAGTTTAACAAAGACAAATGCAAAGTGCTCCACTTAGGAAGGAAAAATCAATTTCACACATACAGAATGGGAAAAGACTGTCTAGGAAG
The DNA here is from genome assembly GCF_027887155.1 of Malaclemys terrapin pileata. Lineage (NCBI taxonomy): Eukaryota > Metazoa > Chordata > Testudines > Emydidae > Malaclemys > Malaclemys terrapin. Next base: position 44,349,104 of record NC_071505.1, read on the forward strand.
GAGTACGGCAGAAAGGGATCTAGGGGTTATAGTGGACCACAAGCTAAATATGAGTCAACAGTGTGATGCTGTTGCAAAAAAAGCAAACATGATTCTGGGATGCATTAACAGGTGTGTTGTGAGCAAGACACGAGAAGTCCTTCTTCCGCTCTACTCTGCTCTGGTTAGGCCTCAGCTGGAGTATTGTGTCCAGTTCTGGGCGCCGCATTTTAAAAAAGATGTGGAGAAATTGGAAAGGGTCCAAAGAAGAGCAACAAGAATGATTAAAGGTCTTGAGAACATGACCTATGAAGGAAGGCTGAAAGAACTGGGTTTGTTTAGTTTGGAAAAGAGAAGACTGAGAGGGGACATGATAGCAGTTTTCAGGTATCTAATAGGGTGTCATAAGGAGGAGGGAGAGAACTTGTTCACCTTAGCCTCTAAGGATAGAACCAGAAACAATGGGTTTAAACTGCAGCAAGGGAGGTCTAGGTTGGACATTAGGAAAAAGTTCCTAACTGTCAGGGTGGTTAAACGCTGGAACAAATTGCCTAGGGAGGTTGTGGAATCTCCGTCTCTGGAGATATTTAAGAGTAGGTTAGATAAATGTCTATCAGGGATGGTCTAGACAGTATTTGGTCCTGCCATGCGGGCAGGGGACTGGACTCGATGACCTCTCGAGGTCCCTTCCAGTCCTATAATCTATGAATCTATGAAAAACAGCCAACTTTGGAATGGATAGAGAATATAAAGCACTAGAATTTTTCACCACCATCCATAGAGTAATGGCTTTAATTATGCATGTGCTGCTATCCTGGAGCCCAGCATATGATTTATTACCTGCCCAAACAACCACTACTACCATGCTCTGCTTCCTCCTGCCTCCCTCCAATGCATGTGGGTCAACTTTACAAAGGTGCATGACAGAGCAGGCTCTAATAGGGCACCTATAACTATTATGGGAATTGTGGATCCAAATTCTCATTGGGCAAATGTATCACATTTGTTCACAGTTTTAACAAGTTTGGTTCTCCTCATACCCCTCACCATGGCAGCAGTCAGTTACGAGGAGGCGCACTGGTCCATTCACTCCTACTTGCATGAAAGGAATAGGAGAGTAATGGACCATTGCAGCAGTCCATGAGCTGCCCTCATGGCTAGGACACCTTGCATGTGCTTGGGGTCCGTGCCACATTAGGGAGAACTGCTAATATGGAACTGCTTGAAAACAGACATGTCCCTTTCTTTGTATAAACATTAAGAAAATCTTGGTTTGATTTTTTAATATTTGTTACCATCTTTCTAGGTATCTGTTAATTGTATGGAAGTTAAACAGAAAATGTAATTAAGACATAAAATAAGGAAATGAGTTAAAATTTCAAATTCTAACATGAATTTCAAAGGACTAGTGACTTGAGCTGGGGAAACTATTCATAGTGAATGCTTTGTATTACAAAATTAGCCCTTGTCTGTTTCTGAATTATCTGCAAACAGATTTTGACTATTATGAATTTTCTATTCATAACTGTTACCAAACATATTTCAGCCTGTGGTTCTTTGGAAACTCAATGACGTATTTGACTACTAGCTATCTGCAGTGTGTGATGGGTTAGTTAAGCCACATGATATTCTTTCTGTTTCTTGTTTGGATGACTGCAGCTTTCTAAATGGGGAGAGTCTTGCTGGCTGAAGATTGAATATTTATATCCTCTTGTGAATTCCCTTACATGTGATTGAGGGCATTCACGCAAGAAGATATGGTCCAAATCAGGCAGAGCAGGGAATCTCCTGTGTCTCTGGTGAATGCCCTGCTACTGGGCACCTACTCCCAACTGTCTTTTGTGCCAGGTCTTAGGCATGCTCTTAGAAAGCCTACAGAATCAGTGAGCTAGACAGGGGAACACCTAGTTTGAGAATCTCTCTTTGGGTCTACCAGGGCTTCAGCCAGGGCTCTGAGCTGCTCATTAGCGGAGGGGCAGCATCACAGCTTAGGTGGCTTTGTACACACCTATCGACAGAAACTGGGGCACATACAGGATTAGGTAGCTGGTCAATTGTGATTTTGAGAATGACTGACACATAAATAGTGGACTTAGTTAAGTGCCTAAGTACCTTTGCGTCTCTAACCCCAAGGGTCTGATGCAATGCCCACTGAGGTCAGTGAAAAGAATTTCAGTAACTTCAAAGAGCATTGGATAACACCCTAAAAGAGGAGGTGTAGAATGGTGCAGCATGGCCAGAGTGTGGCTACTTTGCCATTCAGTGACCCTTTATGGGCTAGGAGAGTGAATTCCCTCACTTCCAACCACTGCTTAGTGCCCTGCCACAAAGCCCGATCACACAAGCATTGGGTGGAAGAAGTGAATTCAGCCTTAGCAGGTTGCACAATGAGTCAATTAATAAAATTATTTCTTCAGTTATTTTCATTGATGCTGCTACATACAAAGGCAAATAAATTATATACATATATTTGTTAAATCCAGACAAAACATTAATATATGCTTGTATTGTAGCAAAGATATGTCAGAGCACTTTTCTCAGTAATGTCAGTGCAGCGTCCAAAGTAACTGCATCTCAAATTAATACATCTAATTAATATCTGTGCCCTCTTTTAATGTAGGTCATTTTCTGGAGATGTGCTGAAATTATCAATGGACAAGTGTGGAAACAAACAACACACAGAGTTTGTAGATGGATAACATTCATTTGTATTCTTTTAAGTACTGAAATATAAATTGTTTATAGGGAGACTATCAGCTAACTATGGGAGGTTTATTTTTCTCCCACGCATCTGTGGATATACTTGTTTTGTGGGGCTGCATGGGGTGGAGCTGGAGAGCAGCATGCTTCCCTCAACAAGTCCAAGGGGAAATCTGGGCAGAAATTAATACTACTCCAAATAGCATTACACTTCATATAGCTTTACTACTCCAAATCCAATAATAATACCCAGTTCCTATATAACAATTTTCATCAGTAGACCTCAAAGCACTTTGGAAAGGAGGGAAGTATCAAATAGCATTAATCAGCTTGTTCATTATAACTTTTATCTTCTCCACTGCCAATAACAGAGTAGGGAGCAATATACAACTGCTTTTAGGGGCAATAGCTTTTGAGTGGCAGAAAAGAGAACATTCTATAGAATGCAGCCCTGACTCCCCCAGTCTTCCATGGAGATTGGGCCAGGGGATTGGAGCCTCATTTCCTTGAACTGTACATCTTTTCTCCTTGGGGTTGGAAAGCCTTGCTCAATGGCCCCTCCTAACAGCTGCAAACAACTTCACCTGTGGCAGTGGTGCCCAACCTTATTACATAGGAGGGCCACATAAACCTATGCACAACCTTTTGTGGCCCAAACACATTCTACATATTTGAATAAGATCTAAAGTCACCTGTATTGATTTATATGTTCAGTTCAGCTTGTTTCAGATGTATTTAGATAAGTTGTTTCTATGTACAGTATTGTCTATTTACACACTTGACTAAACTAAAATGATGTAAACATGACGACAGAATTCTAATGAATCGGCCATTAGTATATTGTGTTGAACCAGGACACGGGCCTTATGAAATGTTCTGGTGAGCTGTGTATGGCCCATGAGCCGTATGTTGGGCACCCCGCCCTATAGAAGAGAAATTTTTTGTGACTATGGGTTGATTGACAGAATGGGAGCATTTAGCCCTAGATTCACAAATAAGCTGAAGTTTCTAATGCTGCAAAAGTGAATTTAGAACTTTAAGTGCTACATTTCTCCCACCCCACAATTTACTATTTAAAGCATGGTAAATGTCCAAAGCTAAGAGTTCTGCATCACCTAATGGATGTTCTGTGCTATTTTTTGTTGTTGTTCTGTTTACAGAGCCCATTTCCCATGATGTTTCATAAGGTTGCTTACAGCTTCCTAATGTGCTCTTAGTGCATTTTTTTCTTAGAACGTGAGGCCATTTCATAGCATTTTTCTTTTGTTTTTTCTACGGCTACATCCATGCCTTCTTCAGTTTGAGGAAAAAACCTCTCTCTCTAGCTTTCTATCATTTCTATTACTTATCACCACTGTCACACTGAATGACTCACAAATATTAAATGCATTTGTTCTCAAAGTACCTCTGTTAGGAAGATCAGTATTATTTCCCACATTTTACACATAGGAACTGAGGCATAGAAAAGTTAGTCTAATCAACATGGTGGTAAAAGCACCAACATCCATTCTATACTGGCACTTACACCATTGCTAGAAGTTACAGAGCTGCAGTGCTACAAAAAAAAGTGGTGGGAGTATTTCAGAACTTCCTTCAAATAGAAAGGCCAAGTGTACAAGTATATTACTCTGTAGTGAGGCGGCCTGGCTCCCAACAGCCCCTGCGAGGGACGAGCCAGAACAGCTGCCGGAGTGGGCGGAGTCACCGCCGCCTGTCCCCGTCCCCCAGAAATCAAGGGGCGGGACAGGAAGTATAAAGGCCCGGCCCCAGCGCTCAGTTGCGGCCCGACCGCGGGAGAGGGCAGACGCTGGTGCCTGAGCTCCTGCTGGGCCGAGGCTGCCCCAAGCCCGGTATCCTGAGGAGGACTGGCCGAGCCTGCTCCAAGCCCGGTATCCTGAGGAGGACTGGCCGCGCTTGCCCCGAGCCCGGTATCCTGAGGAGGACTGGCCGCGCTTGCCCCGAGCCCGGTATCCTGAGGAGGACTGGCTGAGCCTACCCCAAGCCCGGTATCCTGAGGAGCGGACTGAACTTCTCCTCACCGAGGGTCCGGAGGAGCTGCCCAATCTACCCAGCGCTCGCTGCCCTGAGGAGCCCATGATCTGGGACACGGCGGAGAAGGCTAAGGACGTGCAGGTACCCATGGAGGAGGAGATGGGAAGTGGCCCGGGGATAGCAGACCACGAACCCATGTCAGTGTGTTGTGGTCAGGATCCCCAGTGACCCAGCAGCAGACAGATTGGTGCTGACAGGGCCCGGGTTGGAACACAGTGGAGTGGGTGGGCCTGTGTTCCCCCCTGCCACCCCACGCCGGGTGGCAGTCTCTCCTCCTCCCCTGGCCTGAGCCCCTGAACTGTTTGTTTGCTCAGCCCCTGCCTGAGGGCCTGAGCCCTGAACTAGCTGTTTGTTTGCTCAGCCCCTGCCTGAGGGCCTGAGCCCTGAACTAGCTGTTTGTTTGCTCAGCCCCTGTCTGAGGGCCTGAGCCCTGAACTAGTTGTTTGTTTGTTCAGCCCCTGTCTGAGGGTCTGAGCCCCTGAACTTACTTCAGAGAAGTGGGCTGTAGTCCATGAAAGCTTATGCTCTAATAAATTTGTTAGTCTCTAAGGTGCCACAAGTACTCCTGTTCTTCTTTTTCCTGAACTTACTGTTTGTTTGTTCAGCCCCTGTCTGAGGGCATTAGCCTGGGACTACTGATTGCTCGCGACCCTGACCCAACTTAGGGCTTGGACCTGCGAGACTTATCTGTTCCCCAGCCTCGTGGAGTGAAGGGCCTGGCTCCCAACAGCCCCTGCGAGGGACGAGCCCCACCCCAGACGTCTACATACTCATTAATCAAATGCACCACGAACTGCCCTCAGCAAAAAAGGTAATGGAATATCTAAACAAAACCACCTAAATCCTAGATAATATAGACCAACATTCATGTTATACTGTAATTAGGATGAAGCATCTACTTCACAAAACATGAGTTAATGTAAAATTAAAAGCAGTCAAAGACTAAATCTCCATAATAAAGGAGGTGCATTTTAAATGTAATTATAAAGGATTTGCTGTCTTCTTTGATAACCATTAGGAAATACATTTTTTTAAAAAATCTTAATCATGGCATTGGTTGCTTTTATCTTTTTGGAATAAAACTCTAATTAGTAGCTTATAGACAGATGTGCCATGGTTTGCATGTAAGTTAATAGACAATAAAAACATTGAGTTTCATTAAAGTGATCAAAGAGAACTAGATACTCCCCACTCCTCTTAATAACTGTTCTATGGAGAGCTAGAATATTTTCAAAAGCCTGAACAGTCCTTGTCATTAACATAATTACCTAAATCAAGAAAAGACAACTTATTTGCAAAAAACGTTCCAAATTAAAATATATGTTTGACTGCTAATACAATTAGCTTCAGCTCATGAAATGCTAATTATAATTAGGAAAAAATTATTACTTAAACTAGCATGAAATCTTAGGACAATGCCCAGCCTTGAGTTTGGGAGAGCTCTTCTTGACAATCTAGAAACCACAAAGACTAATGCTGATTAGCATTTTTTCATTACTCCATACTCAGGGTCAAAACATCTGGATAACTCAACATACGAGTGACTGAGAAACATAATAGACAGAGAGACAGTCAAGCTTTTATTAAAATTATTTTAAAAGTGTAAATCAATTACTATGATAACTTCAATGTAAAACCAAGTAAAAATTGTTAGAAAACTCAGCCTACATTGAACAATCCAAACAACACATGTAGACACAATAATGGTGAAGCAGAAGACAATATATGGGCATCCATATAAATGACATACAATATATTGGGCATACAAAATCAAAAGTGCAAAACTACTCAGAGCCACGTGGATCTTAATAAAAGAAGCCGGCAACATATCTTTGATATACAAACATCTATCAGATTTGTTCTCTTCGTCACATGGTTCTTTAAAGCCCTGGTTTAGCAAAGAACTTCTGCAGAAGAAATAGGATTTAAGAACACGTGTGAGTACTTGGCTCAACAGAGATGGACTTAAGCCACGCTTAAACAATTTGCTAAATAAGGGCTTACTGGCTGATCTAGCTCCCATTGACATCAATGAGAGTGAGATCTGCCCTAAAATGGCAGAATGCGGCCCAAAATGTTTTAGAGATATAAGCAGTACTGAAAAGCAGTAGAGAAAACAGCTATGAAAACTTACAAAATGTTTACAGTACAATGGAATAGATATACCACTTAAAATATGCATTGCATAAAATGAGATGCACAATAATTATAGAATCATAGAATCATAGAACTGGAAGGGACCTCGAGAGGTCATCTAGTCCAGTCCCCTGCACTCAAGGCAGGACTAAGTATTATCTAGACTATCCCTGACAGGTGTTTGGCCAACCTGATCTTAAAAATCCCCAATGATGGAGATTCCACAATCTTCCTAGGCAATTTATTCCAGTGCTTATCCACTCTGACAGTTAGGAAGTTTTTCCTAATGTCCAACTTAAACCACCCTTGCTGTAATTTAAGCCCATTGCTTCTTGTCCTATCCTCAGAGGTTAAGAACAACAATTTTTCTCCCTCCTCCTTGTAACAACCTGTTATGTACTTGAAAAGTGTTATCATGTCCCTCTCAGTCTTCTCTTCCCCAGACTAAACAAACCCAGTTTTTTCAATCTTCTCTCATGTTTTCTAAAGCTTTAATCATTTTGTTGCTCTTCTCTGGACTTTTTTTCCAATTTGTCCACATCTTTCCTGAAATGTGGCACCCAGAACTGGACACAATACTCCAGTTGAGGCCTAATCAGTGAAAAGTAGAGCAGAAGAATTACTTCTCGTGTCTTGCTTACAATACTCCTGCTAATACATCCCAGAATGATATTTGCTTTTTTTTGCAACCGTGTTACACTGTTGACTCATGTTTAGCTTGTGATCCACTATGACCCCCAGATCCCTTTCCACAGTACTCCTTCCTAAGCAGTCATTTCCCATTTCCCCCCCCCATTTTGTATGTGTGCAGAATATAGAATATTTATTATGGAAATTGAGGTGAAAATTCTTAAAAAGAAACTGTGAATTGAAAAAAAATATTTGAAAAGGAATACTGTTGGTTTAAATATGACCCCGAGTATAATGTTTTAAATATAATTAAAACAAAATATTTTTATTAAGCTTATTAAATGTTTCCATGATTTTAAATTCCAAATGTAACAGTTTTTGTTTTTGTATACATTTTATTAATACATAAAAACAGTGATAGAAGTTTTAAAATATCTTACAGATATTTTACAAATTTAGAACAAGAAAAAAAAAGGTTCTAAATATTTTTTTAAGGCCCTGATTCTGCACACATTAACAGAAGTACTTAACTATGTGAATACAGTGTTTGGAAGATTGGGAGCCTTAATCTTCACAAGATCAGGCCTTTGAACATCAATAAAATGTTTCAACAAAAGAACCACGTGTTTAAATGTCAGGATTTTTAATATATTGATGTATTTCCTCATAATCTAAATGATAAATTAATTATATCAAATAGATCTTTCTACTATGTGTTTGCAGGATCAGGAACTTTATGGATGAAAGCAATCACTTGATGGAGGCCATGGAGAGGGAAAATCTGCTGTGAAAGCATTGCACTGTACTGGTGAAACAGGTGAAGCATTTGTGCAGAGGGTCACTGTAGTCTCTGCACCATGGAGGTGGCCTCCATCTCTGCTTTGAATTATATGTAGGATGTGCTTATGTTGCTACAGTAGCTAGGAATCCTTTATAGGAGCTGCAACTGCTATTCCAACCTGTAGGCTGTAGTGCCAGCCATGAAGGGGCTGCCCTTGATTTGAAGCGGTAGGTTTTATCCCCTATGCCTTTACACAGCACACCTCAATATAAAGCAGTTTTACTGACTTGCACCCTAAAGGTCTGGACATCTCAGCTGAAAAGAAATGTGGCTTACAATGTAACAGGACATCTTTGTCTCATGGCAACTCCCAAAACAGTTGCTTGAGGTGCTTTACACATCTATGCACCTGTTAAAGAGATTCATAGATATTCATGAGATGCTGTACTTTCCATCAGCCAAGGAGGCAAACATCAAAGACTATTCTGAGATATGCAGTCCTGTTTTAAAGATACTCAGAAATTAGGCCATTGATAAAAAACTTTCATCGGATTAGTAGCACTTTTCAGAACATTATGAAACATTTATCCTCTTTATTCTTAATTCAAATATGTATGCTAATATTTCCCTAATTTTAATGACAATTGTGCCACATGGTTTTGGGGATGGCATGATGCCTGGAAACTGTTTCAGTAAATTACACACCAAGATGATCTACTCTTTGGATTGTCTCCAGGACAAAGGCCATGATGTATAATTAAAAACAACTAACAATTAACTCCCATCAAATGAAACATGAAGGACAAGCATGATAAATTTAGTTATATACTATAAGCAGCTTTAAAAACCTTTTTTTAATGAAAAATGTAAATGGCTAAATATTTCTGTGATTATCATCTTAGAGGTGTGTGTAAAATTTCTAAGATATAAACTAAGAAGTGCAACACTCTCTTTACGTCAATATATTAAATAATAGACTTATTAATACCTAAAGAACTATGTACTTTCATATTAGGTGCTTAATAGAATTTATTAGCAACACTAAAATGGTCCACTTGGGATTAGATGTTTCAAAAACTCATCTCTCAAGAAAGTGCAATAATTTTCATGAGCTCCATGACATAGCAACATGGAGAAGAGGAAGTAATTGATATATTAGCCCAACTTAAAAGAATCACATGAATGTATAGAAAAGTAATGTTACATAGTGACAAGACAATATAATTTAATGCACGCTATATGAATGCTCTCTCTCTTGCTCTCTCTATATATCTATATATACACTCACAGAAATACAGATTTTGCTTTCATTTACACCAGTGTAAATCCAGAGTAGCTCCATCAACTCACTGATTTTAATGGAGTTACTTTGGATTTTCATGATGTAAATGAGAGCAGAAACAGGCCCATTTGTATTTTATATCACCATCTAAATAGACCATCTATTTTTAATCATTATAAATAGCTAAAAACACATGCATATACTTACTAAAGGTCAGTCATTAATGTGTCAACAAACACTAATCTTTTAAATAATATAGTAGATAATTAACCTCTAAAAATATACCAGAGGCAAAAGCCACAAAATGTGCATATATTTTATTCACTTAAGGTTCATGTTAAGAACCTTGAAAAAAGAGATGGGCAGATTCTGTAGTATATTTGTTTATGTTTCTACAGTCTACTTTACATACTGTGCACAATACCTAAGAAGATTTTTAACACATTTAGTAATGTTAATTACACTAATAAAATTTAATTGCTTTTGAAATACATGAAGATATCTTCTGCACAATTAATTTTGTGGGGTCTACGTGTCATTTTGGAGGCAATCATTTGTTAAATTTGTGGATCTCAAGCAAGGCAAAGATGAAAAAAGTAATTAAAGATATTACAGAAGAACTACATGCCCTCATTCAGTGCTCATAGAAACTATTTTCCTTTCGGTATACAGTTAATCTCCCCTACAAGTCTACTACCACCTTAAGGGAGCTGCCGTATAAATATTTCTAATGATCAGTCAATACTGCCAGCATTCTCATCAATCACTGCAGAACAAGTACTGTTTTACACAGTAATCACATAAATCGTGCTCCAAGAAATTATAATTCTTCCAGATACACCTCTTGATCTTTGGCAAGGTCATCTTGGCTCTGTGAGCCTCTACAGCAAGACAGCATACGTCAAAATAGAGAGATGGATGAATCAGATAAAAAGGAGACTGCAGCATAAAAAAATTTCAGAGTAAGCAGTCTTACATCTTTAACAAACAATAGATCAAACCATATTTTATTAAAAATGAAGAAAAGTTTGACAATTGCTGATGATACCTCGTAGAACTAACATTTTGTTTCTGATATCCTAAGTGCTGGTTTAGAATATCACACAGGAATTACTCTTTGTTTTCTCACTATACCCATGGAATGAGGTTTAACATTTAAAACCAACACTGGAAGAAAAAATATACTGTGAGGGCAGAGGTGTCATATGTATCATTTATTAGGTGCATATCGCAAAGAAATATCTTGAAATAACCTTTAAAAGTTACATGCTGTTACTGTGTCTTAAATGCTATTAGACAGAGATACAACACGATAGATACTAATAGATACAAATTAAGAGCCTCTCCCTATGGCTGTACTCATGACTTGAAGTTGATGTTAATTTTGCCTGAATAAGGATTCTATGATTGGATTTGCATGGGGTCCAAACCTACCTTGTGAGCTAAACCTGAGTAACAGGGCTTTGTGCTCATAGAAATTTTTGTGCTCAAAGGGAACCTGAGGAAGAATCCTCATCTCCAAGCTAAACGTAAGGTATAGGGCACCTACTTAGCTGGGTTGTGTCCAGTTTCTGGTTGTGTGGGGAGTAGTGGACATAACTCCCTGTCTCAATCTCTGCAAATATTTGCATGGATCTGTGCTGTGGGTATAATCAATGGCCATACCTTTCACACCCTTGCATTTCCCACTCTGATGAGAGCTGCAGAACTCTTCCTGGTGACCATGGTGGTGGACAACCCATGTAAGGCATTCCCATGGCAGTTCCATGTGCCCCAAACACAGCTTTTAAGCTGCTTTCTTACTTATGCACCCATACAAGGATTGTGTCTATTCCTCTTTCCTGGCAGTTTCCCCTAAATTACCTTTTTCTCCAGTAGAAGGGGGGAAATCTAAATGTTTGTTTTGTTTTCTTCTTTTTTAAATTTTAAAGATAAACAATAAAATTTATGGATAAATGGCCTTTGAGGCAAGATTATTATAAATAGCTAGAAAAGGAAATAGTTTTGTGTAAAACTGAACTCTATGAGACACCAAAATACAATAAAGTATAGAAAAGGGATTTTTGTAAAAGTTATGATGAAAAGCTAGTGCTAATAAAATATTAGGATATTAGGCAATTCGGACATGATTTATGAAAAGATGCCTCATGCAGATAAGCCACTTTCTTCCCATAATGTTGAATGTATGGGTGAAATCACAGGGTAGCTGTACCTTTCGCAAAGAAACATTCTCCAGAAACCTTCATGGCACAGAGAGTCAATATAGTCTTTCACCTTGGAAAAACCTGATTGAAATCAGTCATTAATGGAATTAGTTTAATGTCACAACCTTGTCTCAGGTAGGGATTTGTTAACTTTACAAAATAATAGCACTGAGGTGCATAAAAGACAATGTCTGATCAGAAGCCACTAGGAAGTGGAGCAGCAAGGGGACCCGCAGATCATAACTAAGGAGCATTTGCCAAGCTTGGGAGAGAAGCTTCATATTATTTCTGGCTCCAGTCAATAAATAATTGGTAGCCTTAAATTTCACCCTAAATTTAAAAAAGAAAAAAAGAAACAAACATTCTTTACTTTAGAGGTGCAGGTAGGATTTAGATGAGTGTCAACACACACATACAGGAATGTTTCCCTATGATAGAACTAAACATATGTCAATAAGTTTTACAGTGTTTCTGGGACATTGCTGAAAGACACTAGTAGCAACTGTGATGGGTGAGTGTTGTCACCATATAACCCAGTTGCTAGTCTGGAAATATAGTCTACATATTTAAGCTATTTATTGTGAGATAACAGACAATAAAAATACATGTAAACCATGATACATGAATTGGAACACTTGGCCTCCTGATGGGAGAGGTATTCCACAGCATATCAGTGTTTCAGATGTAACGTATCCTTCATAATAGCCATACTCTCTAACCTGCATGACTAGCAGAGAGCTATTCATTCACAGTCAGCCTAGTTCAGATTAGAAAATGTGATGAAGCAACTATTTTTGTATTTATCTGAATACCAAATGGTTGGTATCAGTATTTAGAGAGGAAGGATGGTCCAGTGGCTAGGGCTGGGACTTGGAGACCTTGGTTCAATTCCTTGATGTCCCATCGACTTCCTGTGTGTAACCTTGGACAAGTCACTTATGCCCACATTTTTAATGTAACTGACTTTCAATGAGAATTAGGCTCCTGAGTGAAAATGGAACCTCGCCATCTAAGTCTCTTAGGCCTTGCGACACTAAGCTCAGCAATGCCCAAATACCATTAAAAATCTGTGCCTTGGTCTTTCTGTGCCTCAGTTCCCCATCTGTAAAGTAAAATGGGGATAAAAGCACTTCCCTACCTCACAGGAGTTCTGTAAGCTTATATTAAATTAAAGATTGTAAGACACTCAGATATTATGGTAATGACAGCCATATAAGCATCTAAGATAGACAGATAGAACTGATACTGACACCTCCTACTACCCATGAGATTTTCCATAGATACAGGAAGTGGTACCATTAACATACAGGAGACCCAGAATGTGACATCCAAGCTGCAGAGAAATCCTCTGAGGCATTCACTGCAGTATCTGACTCAAATAAACCATTCCTCAACAATTTTGAAGTGCCGCAGACCCACATCATCTATTCCCTGACTGGTGGCATCATTTTTCTCCTTGCTGTGCTCCCACATTGCTGGTCAGCAGGAAGGAAGTACGAGCTACATCTGCATGTTGCTTTTCAATAATACAGTTGCTTGCAGAGAAGTGAGCAGCAATGGCCAACATAGAACGAACAAAGGGATTTAAGACATGACCCACAAAAGAGCTGATCCTGTGCTCATTGATTTCCCTGGTTCAGGAACCGGATCAGGCCCAACATGAGTATAACATGCAACAGGAGGAAGCTGGAAGCTGGACGGGATGATGAGGATAGTAGTAATAGGACTAGCTATGTTGATGGTTCTGAGTCACTTACAAGTTTTTAAAAACATAAATAACTAAGTATAAGCTATTGTCAACTGCCCTGGTATTGAGCAAGTGACTCGACATAACTAACATTCATTGGCTGGTTCATTGTCGGTGTCACAACAGAAGTGGTTCTACAGGACATCGTATTAAAGCCATTTTCAACTCTTGAGATTTGTGAATATAAGGTAAGTCATACATCAAGATAGAAATGGAAGATGGCACCATTTGCCCCTTGTTACATGGTAAAATGCCCCCTCTGCCCCACACCAGTCTCAGTGAGGGGTAGTTGGTTGGACCGGCTAGGATGAAACACAGTACTCAGCAAGAAGGGGGTGGGCAAGAACACATGCTAGGCCTGAAGTATTTTAGGATGATGGAGTCCATCTGTTGGATGCAGGGACTGACATTTGGCTTCATAGATCTTAAGGGCTGGACCATGCAGTGCGGGTGAGGAGTGCAACCAAGCTAACGGCTAGAATCCCCAGTGGCTGGTGTCTAGCGCAGATAAAGGCTAAAAGGGCCAGCTCCTAGACGTAAATGAAATGAAGGGTTTTGCCATTGGACCGTATGCCTATAAGGAGAAGGGGAGACCAGAAGTCTTTGTGGATGTCGGTAACCTCTGCCCCCCACTTCCAAGGGGGGAGGGATGAGACTATTCAGATATGAGCCTAGTCCTAGGGTCAAGTTATCAGTTGAGCCTGCCTCAAGTTATTGGTTATATGGTGAGATCTCTGTAACATCACATTGGACCCAGTTAAATGCCTGGGATGCGAGAGCAGGGGGTGGGTGTATCGTGCCTTTCCCCAGTGTTAATAAAGTTGTGATCAGCAACTTAATATCCATCCCTGTGTCTGTCATTCATGTGCCTGTGTGTCCTGATCAAATTACAGATATCTGCACTTTATTATGCTGGTACTTACTAATAGAAAATAATTTGAAATAATTTTCCATGCCAGACATACATAGCGAGAATTGGACAACTGATTCATAATGAGATCTAGAGTTTCATCATCACTGTTTTATCAAACTTTTCTAACGTAAAGACTTTCTTGAACAGAACTGTGAAAATAGCATATAAGTATGACTTTGGCTTTTTCTGGAAATGCACCTTATTATGGAATATTTTGGCTAACATTTTTTTTTATTAACACTGAAGTTTTTGAAATGTAATACATACTCAAAAGAGTAAAGTATGCACTTTAACTCCACCGGAGCAGAATGCTGAGATACAAGTAAAACAAGACTGTCAAAAGGTAAAAACACAGGAGTGTTTGTGGTCAGATATGAAATTAACATTTTGGTTCTATACTAATAGGATAATATTCTACTGTTATAGCAATGGATTTTTTTCCCCTTGTGATTTGAAAAAATGTGTAATCTTAGATCTAATTGACCATTTTACACTTTAACTTTAGTGATACGATACTTGAAAGTAGGCATTGGTAGATGTCTGTGTCAACAGAATATTCAATCAAGATAAAGTTTTAAAACTCAATAATGAAATAACTTACCATAATTCCAAAAATATGAAATATAAAATGGAACAAGCGTTATTCTCTTACTCAAATAAATCACGTTTTCTAAGGTTAATCAGCCAAAGCTCCATTGACTTCCCATAGGTGTTTTATCTGAGTCAGGACTTTAGGTTTTTGCCCATTAACAAAATTTGTAAATTTCATCTCCTTCCTATTTTCTCATGGCCGAATTTTGCAATGCTTACTTGTGATGAGTAACACTTATTCAGGTGAGAAGCAGCACTAAACAATGGAATTTTTTGCAAAACTAAGTACAACTCAGTGTAAGCGGTGAGACTTTTCATGTGAATAAACACTGCTCCATGTGATTAAAGTTGTTGAATTTGGCCCTCAGAACCAGGGCCGGCTCTAGGCACCAGCAAAACAAGCTGGTGCTTGGGGCGGCACATTTTTAGGGGCGGCATGGCCGGTGCCAGAATGCCGGCCCTAAAAATGTGCCCCGGCCGCCCTAGCTCACCTCCGCTGCTGCTGCCACGGCGCGCGAAACAGCTGATTTGCATGCCGCTACTCGCCCTCCTTCCCAGGCTTGAGAGCCTGGGAGGGAGGGGGAGCAGCGGCGCGCGAATCAGCTGTTTCGCGCGTTGCGGCGGCTCGGGGTCTCCCCCTCCCTCCCAGGCTCTCAAACCTGGGAGGGGGGGAGACCCAGAGTGGCCGTTTCGTGCGCCGCTGCTCCCCCTCCCTCCCAGGCTTGGGAGCTAGGGAGGGAGGGGGAGAAGCGGCGCCCGCGCCGCGGCCACTCGGAGTCTCCCCCTCCCTCCCAGGCTCTCAAACCTGGGAGGGACGGGGAGATCCCAAGCGGCCGTGGCACGTGAAACAGCCGTTTCGCGCGCCGCTGCTCCCCCTCCCTCCCTCCCAGATTTGAGAGCCTGGGAGGGAGGGGGAGAAGCGGCGCCCACGCCGCGGCCACTCAGAGTCTCCCCCTCCCTCCCTCTCTCCCTCCCTCTCTTCCTCCCAGGCTCTCAAACCTGGGGCGGGGGGAGACTCCAAGTGGCCGCGGCGCGGGCGCCGCTTCTCCCCCTCCCTCCCTCCTAGGCTTGAGAGCCTGGGGGGAGGAGGCAGGGCTGGGGATTTGGGGAAGGGTCGGAGTTGAGGCGGGGCCGGGGGTGGGGTAATTAAAGAGACAGGGGGGTGGCCAAAATTGTTTTTGCTTTGGGCGGCAAAAATGCTAGAGCCGGCCCTGCTCAGAACAGCAAAATGTAACGTTTTAAGAGCCAGATTTTAAAAAATGCTCAGCACCTATAACTGGGGGCAGATTTTCAAAACAGCTCAGCTCCCATTTAGATGCCTAAATGAGGTGGTCAGATTTTCAAAAATGCCTAGTATCTAGCAGCTCCTGTTGTTCTCAACAGACAGCACATACTTGAGAGACAAGGTGAGTGGGGGAATATTTTTTATTGAACTAACTTCTGTTGGTGAGAGAAATAAGCTTTCAAGACACATAGATCTCTACTTCGTGATTTTTTATTTGGCTAGGGAACCAAAAATTAGCTATTTGCACAGCTCTAAGACTAAACTAGTTTTTCCTTCTGAGAGAATACAGTAACTCCTCACTTAACGTTCCTGGAAAATGCAACTTTAAGTGAAACAATGTTAAACGAATCCAATTTTCCCATAAGATTTAATGTAAATGCAGGGGGGTTAGGTTCCAAGGAAATTTTTTTCCAGCAGACAAAAGGCATTATATACTGAACAGTACTGTATTGTACTGTGGTGGGGAGGTGCCCCTGGCTTACCCCTGGGGCTCAGGGGTGCGGGAGGGCGCTCAGGGCTGGGGGTGTAGGGTCTGGGAGGGGGTTAGAGTGCGGGAGGAGGCTCAGGACTGGGGCAGGCAGGAGGTGCAGAGCACTTACCTGGGGCAGCTCCTGTTTGGTGCAGGGGGTGTGCAGGTGGCTCTGCGCAGCACGGCACCACCCCCATGGCTGCGATTCCAGGAGACGCGATTCTGGTAGCTGCCCTCCCTTCCGCCCCCTGCACCCTGCCGGCAGGCAGGGCCACCCGGAACCGCAGGGGCTTTAGGGGCTGCAGAGCCCTGGGCTAAGGTGGCCCCAGGGCCCCGACCTGCAGCCTTAAAGCCCCTTTCAGAATGCAGCCCTGCGAGCAGGGGCCGGAGGACTCAGGAGGAGCAGGGGCAGCCGCGGCCAGAGAGAAGCAGCACTTTCCCCTTCAAAGCTGGCCAGAGAGAAGCGTTCTGGATGGCCCTACCTGCTGGGGGGGGGTGAGGGAGCTTCCCTGCTGGCTCCCTCCCTCCCTCCCTCCAAGAAAGTCCTAAGTGCCGCCAAACAGCTGGGAGGGAGGGAGGAAAAGAGGGGGAGGAGGTGAAGAGAAACTTGTGCAATGCTCCCTTGTAAAGTCAGCCAAATGCCGCTATAAGGGAGCATTGCACTATTTTAAACGATTGTGTTCCCTAATGGAGCAGCAACATAACTTCGAAACAACATTAAGCAGGAGGACGTTAAGTGAGGAGTTACTGTATCCCCAAACGTCAGATTTGACTCACCTTTGTGGGAAATGGTGCACAGTATCAGTGTTGCGTGCCTTTTGTGGATAGAGGCCTTCGCTCTTCCTCTATGACTGTTAAAAACTGTTCTTTATTAGTTGTAAGATATCTACCACACAATTGACAACACAGATATATGTTTGCAGTGTTGTAGCCATGTTGGTCCCAAGATATTAGAGACAAGATGGGCAAGGTAATATCTTTTATTGGACCAGCTTCTGTTGATGAAAGAGACAAGCCTTCAAGCTACACAGAGCTCTTTGTTGGTCTAGTAAAAGATATTACCCCATCCACCTTGCCTCTCTAATGCACATTTATCATCTCTCCACTTCCATGAATACTAAAATCATTTTAAAATATATAAAATAAATCATTTTGAATGAGAAATTATTTCTCTTGCCCCAGTTTATCACAGTCATATATAGGCAGAAGAAACATGCTTTTTATGTGCCAAAAATGTAGTATTAAAATAAATCACCATCTTAAAATAAAGTAAAATATTATGGGTGCTATGTGGGTGAGTAGGAGAGCAGGAGCAAGTCTTAAAACTGTAAATTTGTTTCAGAGAGTTGTTACTGAGATTCAGAGCTTTTCACCCATCAAATCCAGGCCAGACTGAAAATGAAAGAAAGTCATTACCGTCCCCTAGCTATTCAGTGGTCTATATAAAATGAGATTTGTGATTTTGGCCTGGTTCATAGTAGACAAGTGTCCACATCACAAAAGCTACTAGCACAAATGACACGCTTGTTGGCAGTGTCAGCAGAAGGAGTAAGGACTGAATGAGGTGGTTTCCCCATCTCAGGGTTGAGACCCGTTTTTAGAGCAGTCTGTGGAAAGCTACCCTGCACTACCTTGGTCACACTATAGCTTCTCTATTGATAGATGGAGGACTTTAATCTCCGGGATTTTCAAGACAGACCCTTTTAATAGTACTAAAGTGACATTTTTTTAAAGAAAAAACCCCTCTACATTTCAACAAGTGATTGCCTGATGTCTGAGCTCATATTTTTGTTGATTCATATGTGAGTTCTTGTATCCACGTTCCTGTGGTGGCAGGAAACACATTTTTATTTTGTGATTGATGCCCTAGTAGAAGGTATGAGATACTGCTTGAATAACAAGTGCATATGCCATTTTGGTCACTGTAATATAACAGACAATACAGACATACAGGTTGTTGTCTGTAATGTGGATTAAGACACTATGGAATTCTGAGGAAAAAATGGTTTGAAATTGCTGTATTTTAGCCATCTTGTTCATGTAACGGGTAAAGAAAATTAGATAATATTATATGTGATTACTTCCCTTTATCTGCACCTCAGCCTACTCTCCTGCTGGTGCACAGGCTAGAACTCAGTCCATTCAAGATACAAGTTTAAAAGAAAAAAAGAATGACACAATTTATTAAATGTTATTTTTCAACAAGTATAAGCAATTTACAAGCAATATTTGAGTGGATTGTGAATATTTCTCATAAACAACTGTTATGTGACAGTCCTTTGGTGTTTCTCACACAAACTTACACACTTACTAAGGTTACAAAATATTGAGGAAATGTATACCTTGAACTCACACATATACATACACTTCCCTTCAACTTTCTCATGGGATGAATCCTTAGCCCTTCTTGCAATGTGTGCTATTCAAAGTATATATGTGTGTATGCATGTCCCCCGAGTTTCTTACAGCTAGAGCAGGGCAGTAGTTCTAGTCTCCTCTCAACCTTTCTCCATCTCTTCAGCAACAACAATCAAAGTCTCACAACTATCAGTCGCCTTCTCTGGCTCCCCATGAGATAGGGAGAACACTGTCTGGATCCAAATGGACTGGCACGGTCTTTGAGATACAGACCTCACAGGTGACACCTCTGACCCCTGCGTGGTTCACCTGCTGAGTTCCCCCAACTTCCCCTATTTATAGCGTCCTCCTCACTGAGCTCTAATTGGCTCAGGCGTAAGATGTTGACCATAGGTGTAGCCTGCCAAGTGGTTTGCCCACAGTGAAAGCTTCCTATATAGCTTTAAAATGGGTACTGAGCACCTTTGGTGACTGATACACACCAGATTCTGGATGTTCCTAACTCCTCCAGCCACCCCTCCGGGGTTTGGCAAGACTACAGATACAGAGTTCCCAAAATAAAAAGAAAAAATTATGTATCATCCCCACTGTTTCTTCCCTTATTTACTCTGCTAACTGCTACAATGCAAGTATCTCAGTTACACTGACACTAGATGATTTCCATAATGTTTTGGAAAGATTTTTATAAAATCCAAAACATTCTAATAATGATTACATCTAGTAACCTTAATTACATAATTATACCAATTACACAAATAGGTGGTAGTACACAAAGTTTACTGAAACCAACAACTAATTAACACAACAAAAACTATATGAAATGAGCATTAAATCTGTGAGTCAAACACAGGTGGTATCTATTCATCTCTCCATGTACATGGGATTGACATGTGCAAACCTCCCTTCCTCTCCTCTCCTTGCACTCCTGAATAGAGCTCTAGGTATTGAAGCACTGATTCAGGAAAACATACCTATTCTGGAGAGCACTTAAACCTGTCTTTTCTTTAAATACATTCTCTAAGTCCCACTGAGGTCAGCTGGACTTAACACACTCAAGTGGTTTCCTGAATCAGGGCCTAAATTGATAAAGCTAGATGTAACAGTATATCATCCTTAATATTATTTTGCAGTATCTTAGTGTATCAAGTTACTGAAGTATTGATCCTTCTTTGATCTTCGTTGCTTTATTTCAAAAACTCTATTTTCTTACTTGTAATTTATTTTCACCTTATTATAAACAAGTAATGGCACATAGGTGAGGACATAAACAACAAACTCTCCAAAATTAATTTCACCTTCATCCATCGCCCAAAACACCATTCAGCAGCCCACTTCCCATTCTACAATCAACATCACAAAGCTACACTCAACTTCTAGATCAGGGGTTGGCAACCTTTGGCACACGAGCCAATTTTTGATGGCACGCGGGGCAGGCTGCCGCCGCTATGGGACTTTCCACCGCTGGCTCCTGCCAGCTGGGGTCCCACCACCGGTCCCACTCAGCACCCACTGCTGGCCTGGGTGAAGGAACCCCAGGCTGGCAGGGGGCTCAGACCCCAGCTGGCAGGAGCCAGCGGTGGAAACCCCAGAGCGGGGCCGGGCTGAGCCACTCAGCCTGCTGCCGCTCCGAGGTTTCCGCTGCTGGCCCCTTGCCAGCCAGGGTCCCCCCCTGCCGCAGTCCCACTCAGCACCCGCTGCTGTCCTGGGTAAAGGAACCCCAGGCTGTCAGGGGGCTGAGACCCCAGCTGGCAGGAGCCAACGGCCGAAACTCCAGAGTGGGGCAGGCTGAACCGCTCTGGGGTTCCCGCTGCTGGCCTGGGTGAAGGAACCCCAGGCTGGCAGCGGGCTGAGACCCCCCCACTGCAGCCCCACTCACCTTGCACAGGCCTCCTGCCAGATAGGGTCCAGGCCTCCGGCCCTGCTCAGCCCTACCAGCTGCCAGCTCCACTCACCTCAGCTGCCGATATAGGGTTCCAGCTGCTGATCTCCTGGCAGCCGGGTCGGGATCTCCAGCCTTGCTCAGCCTGCTTTCCGGCCTGGAGTCCCAGCAGGCCACCCTGGGCTCTGCTCCTGGCCTTGGATCAGTGCTCTGCAGCCTCCCCGCTGTGGTCCACTGTCCCCAGCCTGGGACAGTGAGGGTTGCACACAAGGCAAGAGGGGGCGCAGCTCAGCACCCTCATCTTAAAATTGCTTATATCAGACCACACTGCGTTTGACCTTGTGCCTGCCTTCTATCGCCATTTTTTTTTCCCACTGAGAGTTGAAGGGAACATTTGACAAAATGGCAGCTCCTAAGAAAGTGAAGCTAGATGTCCGACCATTTCAGCCTGCTTGGAGAGACACATTTGGATTTATTGAAAAGAAGGACCGTGCTATTTGTGCTTTCTGTTATGAAAGTGTTGTTTGTCGCACATCAAGTGTTCGACAACATTTTGAAACGAAGCACGAGAAAACCTTTCTTGATGAAGCAGACAAGACTGAATCAATCAAAAGGCAGTAGCAGCCTATGAGAAGCAAAACAGTGTTTTTAAAAGCTTAAGTGTAAGTAAAAATCAAGCTACAAAAGGAAGTTATAAGATTGCACAGTGCATTGCAAAAAATGGAAAGCCATTTACAGATGGGGAATACATAAAAGAAGTTTTTCTCAGCAGTTCGGAGATTTTGTTCAATGATTTGCCAAAATAAAGATACAATCATATCTAGAATAAAAGAACTGCCTATGTCTGCCAGAACAGTTGAGAGACGCATAAGTGAAATGGCAGAAAACATTAAGGAAAAGCAGATGACTGCATTGAAAGACACAGCAGTGTTTAGTGTTGCAGTTGATGAGAATGAGGATATAAACAATGTTCCACATTTGGCTGTTGTTGCAAGATATTGTGCTTCCGATGAAATCCAAGAGGAACTTTGTTGCCTAAAACCCCTGCATGGCACAACAAAGGGATAGATATACTGGAAAGTTTTGTAAACTATTTGGAAGAACGAGGAGTTGACATCAGAAAAATATTTTGTGTGACAACAGATGGTGCTCCTGCCAGGGTCGGAAAACAGAAGGGATTTGTAAAGTTACTTGAAGATCAAATTGGCCATCCAACAGTCAAATTTCACTCTATCATCCATCAAGAAAACCTGTGTGCTAAAATTTCTAATTCAGAGCTTAATAATGTGATGAATACAGTTGTGCAAATTGTGAATTTCCTTGTTGCTCAATCTGCTTTGACTCACAGACAATTTCAAGCACTGCTAGAAGAGATGGACAGTGCTTTTAACGACATCCCACTTCACAGCAACATTTGGTGGCTAAGTCGTGGCAAGGTTTTGGTGCGCTTTGTAAACTGTTTTGATGCAATCAAGGCCTTTTTGTTGGAAAAAGAACAAAACTTTCCCGAACTGGATGATGACAAATGGCTATGTAAGCTCATGTTTCTAACTGATATCACCGCTCACCTAAACGAACTCAACCTCTGTCTCCAGAGTGCAGGGCAAACAGTTCTGGATCTTTATGAAGCCTGGAAAGCATTTGTTGTGAAACTAGCAGTTTTTTCCAGGGATATTCAAACTTCTACTTTCCGCTACTTCCAACTCATAAAAGAGCTATTGACATGTTGCACTGTCAATGTTGATGACATTGGAAAGTACATGCAAGAACTGGAATCAGAATTTTCTGACAGATTTCAAGGTTTCCAGCAATTTGGCCCAATGCTTTCTTTTCTAATTAAACCTGAAAAGTTCAATGAAAGCGACTTGGATTTGTCTGTATTTCAGTGGATGGGTGTTGAAGATTTCGAAATGCATCTCATTCAGTTAAAAAGCTCAGAATTGTGGACATCAAAGTTTGTGGATCTGCGGAGCACACTTGAAGCTACCGAGAGAGATCATGGGGCCTCTATTCTGACCTGCCTGACATCCCTGCCAGTGAAATTTAACTGTTTGAAGAAAATTGCCTTTGCAATGCTTTCAGCATTTGGATCCACATACCTGTGTGACCAGGTATTTTCACACATGAAATATGTCCTCTGTCCCTCTCGGAGCCGGTTAACAACTGATCACTCAGAAGCCTGTGTGCAGCTTAAAGTATCCAAATACGTGCCAGACGATGGAAACTCAGCAAGGAAAAGCAAGGGCAAGGATCACACTAAACTGATAAGATCTGCATTTTAATTTAATTTTAAATAAAGCTTCTGAAACATTTTGAAAACCTTGTTTACTTTACATATAACGGTAGTTTGGTTATATATTATAGACTTATAGAGAGACCTTCTAAAAAACGTTAAAATGTATTACCGGCACGCAAAGCCTTAAATTAGAGTGTATAAATGAAGACTCGGCACACCACTTCTGAAAGGTTGCCGACCCCTGTTCTAGATTAATTAACTTAAATAATTTCCCCCCTTTATGTGGCTCTATTTCTCTTCCATCTCTTATTTTTGGCAAAAGGGATATATTTTGAGCATGTATGTGATATTAATATCTCAATTTGATAATTAAATAATTGGTGGAAAAGAACAGAAAAAATAGCCTAAAATTCATCAGAATGCTCAGAAAACTCTCTGGCAGCTGAAAGTTTAGTGGCCCTAGATACCAGAATTATTTGAAGACTTTCATCATGCTCAGAAAAAGTGAATTATCCTTGGAGTGGGGGGGCGGGGGGGAATTTGTTGTCATTTATTGATAGAATCCAATACCCGTACGCTAGTAGCCGGGCCCAACTTATCCTGCTGCAGAAAAGGCTTGTGGTAGCTCAAAGATTCGTATTCCTCCCTTTAAATAACAAAAATGATTACACTGACTTTAGGGGCCATAGAAGGCAGAAAATTAGCTCACTAACTGTCCTTAATTTCTTTTCCCAAATCACCTTCCTAAAATCCTAAGGACAGTTCTCAGGAAAATCTTGTGATAGATGTGCGTGATTACGGTGGATAGTATCAGTTAAGTTTGAGGAGATCTGGGACAGAAAATCTGTTTCACAAGACAACAAGTTTGCATGCCAATGCATTCACTAGAATACATACAGCTGGTATTTTTGTATAAACCCAGATCTTTATTCACATTTTAAAGAGAGTAAAATTCACACAATGATATACTCTATGTCTAATTACCCTTTCCTTTAAAGCTATCTCTATAGTTTGTGTTTCTTACAATGATGATTCTTTTTGGGGGGAACTGAGTTTTTAATCTTGTTTTATTCCCTACATATGGTATGCCATACATTCAGGCACACGCTGGAGTATTTGGGACACAATTCTATATTTTTATGTACTGAGCTATATTAACATGTGTTGCTCAAGATAGATACCATTAACTTTTAAGAGAGCTGTGGTAGTTTTAATTAGGGCACTCAATGGCACTTGCTGGAAACATTTAACTGTAATCGACAACTTGTCAACTTGATCTAACATTTCCTACTTTCAAATGACTATAGAAGAAAGAAGTGCAGACATTACAAAAAGACTTGCTCTTCATTTATGCATTTGAAGAAAAGAGTCTAATGAACAGCTAGAATTCCTGATTCCCTTTGAGATTTTTATAGAGTATAGAATGCAATTTAGATATTTAACCGGGGTGAATGGTTTTCCACATTTCATGGTTGGTGTACGTTTCCTTGTTTCTTCTGTGTGTATAACATTGAACACTTTTGAAAATAAACATTAAAAAAAATGTAAGTCTTCTGATTAATAAGGTGCCTAATCTTTTCAGAGAATAATAATAGTAATAATTAATAATAGCAATGCAACTGAAATATATTAAATAAATTCACATTCTTACTGTTATCATCATTATTTGTATTATTTCAGGGCAAAAAAGGCCTAATTAGAATCAGGGCCCTATTGCACGAGGCACTGCGTAGAGCAGGGATTGGCAACCTTTCAGAAGTGGTGTGCCGAGTCTTCATTTATTCACTGTAATTTAAGGTTTCGCGTGCCAGTAATACATTTTATCATTTTTAGAAAGTCTCTTTCTCTAAGTCTATAATATATAACTAAACTATTGTTGTATGTAAAGTAAATAAGGTTTTTAAAATGTTTAAGAAGCTTCATTTAAAATTAAATGAAAATGCAGAGTCCCCCGGACCGGTGGCCAGGACCCAGGCAGTGTGAGTATCACTGAAAATCAGCTCACGTGCGGCCTTCGGCACGAGTCCCGTAGGTTGCCTACCCCTGGTGTAGAGTCTAAGGCTGTGTCTACACTGCCCCACACTTTGGAATATGGAGGTGTGAATAGCAGTGTGCACCAAAGTGCTGTGCTGTAACTCCCCCATGTGGATGCTGCAGACACGAACTAAAAGGTTCCTAGTGCATATTAGTGTAATCCAGTTTGAAGAGGATTACATTAATGTGAACTAGGAATCTTTTAGTTCACACCCGCATTACAGCATCCACTTGGGGGCGTCACAGCACAGCTTTATGTTCACACTGCTATTCTCCCTCCACCCATAGACTGAACTGCGGGGCAGTATAGACGAGCTCTAAGACTATTATACAGATGTAGTAATGGTCAAAATTAGAAACACAGAAAAATAACATTACTTCTAAGCTCTTACTTGGAAGGAGGGGACAGTTTTTCCTTCTCAGTTTTCAAAAACTCCTTTGAGTGAAAAACAGTTTATCACAAGATGGGTATTCAAAATAGGGGAGCAGAAGTATACACTGAGCAATTAAGAAACAAAGATGACTATCAACTGTTTGTTATAACAACCAGGGTTGCCAACCCTCCAGGATTGTCCTGGAGCCTCCAGGAATGAAAGATAAGTCTTTAATTAAAGATTATGTCATGTGATGAAACCTCCAGGAATACATCCAACCAAAATAAATTAAGATGTCAAACAACTTTAAAGAGATGTAAAGAACTCAAGACAACTCCATATTGCAACACGTCATCAAAACATGGGGGAGGGATAGCTCAGTGATTTGAGCATTGGCCTGCTAAACCCAGGGTTGTGAGTTCAGTCATTGAGGGGGCCTCTTAGGGATCTAGGGCAAAATCAGTACTTGGTCCTGCTAGTGAAGGTAAGGGGCTGGATCCATGATCTTTCAAGGTCCCTTCCAGTTCTAAGAGATGGAATATCTCCATTGATTTATTTATTTATTTTATTTAAAATCAATATAGAACAGTATATTAGGGTAGATAACACAAACACAAGCAAAATTAAGGAATAGCAAAGTTAATCTAATCAGGGCCGGCTCTAGGCACCAGCAAACCAAGCACGTGCTTGGGGCAGCACATTTTCAAGGGCAGCATTCTGGCCATTTTTTTTTGTGCTTCCGGTGGCAAAAGCTTAGAGCCGGCCCTGGCAGCAGCAGCGCGTCGTGTGCGGGGGGCGCCCTGGGGCCGCTGCGGTTCGCACCGTGGGGGAGCAGCGCCCACACCTTGTGGCTGGGCAGGCTTCGAGTGGGGGACACTCAGGCTGGGGGACACCCCACGGGGCACACGGAGCCACCTGCAGCTGCCGCAGGGTGGCCGCCCCCCCAGCACTGCAGCCAGGGCTGGGCAAAGCAGCCCAAGCTGCCCCGGGACTGTGGCAGGGCGGCCAGAAGCAGCAGCAGCAGCGGGGCCATAGAGTAGGGTTACCATCCGTCTGGGTTTCCCCAGACATGTCCGGCTTTTTCAGCGTTAAATGGCCGTCCGGGGGGGGGGGGATTTCTAATCAAGTAGAAATGTCCGGGATTTTCCCCTTCCCCTCATGCGGAGTGCGGCGCGGCTGATTGGACGTCTGGCCTGATTGAAAGCCGCTCGCAGCCACTAGGGCCTCTAGCAGCCAGAGTCCCTCCCCCTCCCCCGCTGCCTCCTCCCCCACAGAGCAGCGCGGCTGTGTTTGATTCCACATGGAGCCTGCATTTCTCCCTCTGCCGGGTGAGCGGGGGGAGCAGGGCAGGCGGCGGGGTGTGTGTGTGTGTGTAGAGGCTGCAGGGGCAGGGCAGGCAGGGGGCGCAGAGGCTGCAGGGCGAGTGGGGAGCAGGGGGGCACAGAGGCTGCAGGCGCAGGGCAGGCAGGGGGTGCAGAGGCTGCAGGGCGAGTGGGGAGCCGGGGGCACAGAGGCTGCAGGGGCGGGGGGCGCAGAGGCTGCAGGGCGAGTGGGGAGCAGGGGGGCACAGAGGTTGCAGGGGCGGGGGGGCACAGAGGCTGCAGGGGCAGGGCAGGCAGGGGGTGCAGAGGCTGCAGGGCGAGTGGGGAGCAGGGGGCACAGAGGCTGCAGGGGCAGGGGGGCTCAGAGGCTGCAGGGGCAGGGGGGCGCAGAGGCTGCAGGGTGAGGAGGAGCAGGGCAGGCAAGGGCATAGGGGCTGCGGGGCAAGTGGGGAGCAGGGAAGCACTTAGCAACCCCCAACCAAGATCAGAGCGGGAGGGAGGAGGGGGAATGCGGGGTGCTCAGAGGAGGGGGCAGAGTTGGGGCAGGGACTTTGGGGAAGGGGTTGGAATGGGGGCGGAGAAGGGGTGGGGTTGGGGCGGGGCCGGGGTGGGGAAGGGGCGGAGTTGGGGCGGGGCCGGGACCGGGGCCCTGTGGAGTGTCCTCTTTTTTAAATGTTTGAATATGGTAACCGTACCATAGAGGGTGGGGCGCTGCCGTGCGGGGCCTGCGTCCTGCTCTCCGGGGCTCTGCTGCCTCTGGGGCTGCCCTGCTCTGGCTCCTCAGACACCTGCCGGGGCAGTCTCCCGGCTCTGCCCTCCCGGGTCCGGCCGGTCCTGGAGGCAGG
This sequence comes from Malaclemys terrapin pileata, assembly GCF_027887155.1. NCBI lineage: Eukaryota > Metazoa > Chordata > Testudines > Emydidae > Malaclemys > Malaclemys terrapin. The sequence goes on from NC_071505.1 coordinate 44,376,921, forward strand.
AGCACTGGATGGAGGGATCCTGGGTTGAGGGGCGGCCCAGGAGCCCCATTGCTTACCCTGACCCTGCCAGCACTGGACCGGCTGGAGGCGAGGGGGGAGTGGGCAGAGTCATCACTGGTGGGGGGAGCCCAGGGCTGGGGCAGCAGGAGGTGCGGGTGTGGGAGGGGGAAGAGAGAGCCCAGGGCTGGGGTGGGGGGCAGCCAAAAATTTTTTTGCTTGGGGCGGCAAAAAACCTAGAGCCGGCCCTGAATCTAAGCATTGTCATAAGCAGCTAAACTGCACAACAAATTTTCAGTAACTTCTTCTGGGGAATAAGAAATCAAATTAGATGGACATTATCAAATCTAGAAAAAAATTGCCTATTTAGAAATATGCATAATTTTATAGAAAACAAAATTTCTTTATCTATTCCTGTAGAGATGAATTCTATTTTGAGTGCCACAAACCCCTTTCTGGGAACGTAAGATTTTCCTTAAATCAGGGAAAATTGTTGTTCTTTTTAAAATAAAAAATGCCATGAACCCTTTTCATACTAACCTCCATGCTTGATCTTTATCACATCGGATGACTAAAGAGACTCCAGTAAATTCAGCTTTGGCTCTCTGTTACACTGAATGTAACTGATGTAGAAATTTGTTTTCTTTGTAAAATTCACCCTTATGCACAGGATCAGTCAAGAACTAGGAACTTGAGTCCTGCCTAACCTTTATTTTGAGGGTTTAAGTGGGACTTTAGTAAGCGCAGAGACCCAGACTGGCCCACTGCACAGAGGATAAATTTCATTATGCTAATAGTCTCCAATATTCACTTAAAATTAGCTGTTTTAAGCTCCAGTTCAGCAAAGCATTTAAGCCTGTGCTTAAATCAATCCCTGTTCAGCAAAGCAATTAATCACATGCTTAACTTTGAACATGTTTAAGTCTCATTGAGGCCAAACGGGACATAAGCATGTGATTAAAGTTAAGCACATGCTTAAATATGGATGAACTGCTCAATTGGGGCCTTACTGAATATGTCTGCTATTAAACTAGTTTGCTAGAATATTTGTGGAAAGTGAATTCACAAGGGACACAGAAATAATCAAACCAAGTTTGTTTATTTATTTATTTATTTTTAAGTTCATGAATAGTTTTTGCAGCATTTGCCCAGCTCAGCTACGGAGAGTGATTTCTGCCAGCTGGCCTCAACATCAGTACCTGGGGAGTTATATGCAAAAGGTTGACATATATATAGCTCTTTCAGGGTGACCCCAGGAACAGATGTGTCAATGAAGTTAAAAAGTTTTCCAGTAAACTTCTGGCTCTGGTCTCTTCTAAACTAAACTAAACTAAACTAAACTAAACTAAAGCCATCTCTAGTTGATGTTAGCTAGCTGGGAAAGAATCTGCTTTACATTAGGGCATCTGGTGGACTCCCTCCCCTCCCATTCCCAACAGGTCTGACTGCCTTATTGGGCTGGGGAAGTAGAGAGGGTTGCTGAAGGCTCTGCTTTGAGAAAAGAGTGTCTCTAAGACTGCAAAGAGTAGAGCACACAAATGGAGTTTCCATAGGCCAGCAGCTGTAGACAATTATTTCAAGTGACCAATACTGAAATGATAAAAAAAGAAATATTTGTACTGTTTCAAACCTGCAGCAAAGATACAATTGAAATGAAACTCAACAGAATCTATTTATGCAGTATCCAAACTAATGTATCATTTGTTAGTTTCTTAATTTATTTCCCCATCTTACATTAGCATTAAAAATAGAAAGAACTACATAAAATAAACAAGATAAGACAGAAGCTGATCACTCATAGGGTTGGAGAAAGGAGGTGACATCTTCACATTCAAGTCACTGGCTTGAATTCATACCATGTTGATAGTTATGAAAGCCATTACTGTGGGCACCATTATAATCCTGCCTGTCACTCAGGCCTGTCATCTTTGACTTGGATTTCTCTCTAGGTCCTCACATCCAGGCTGTATCTAAACTTTGCCTCCTTATCACTTCTCGTTTACTATAGAGATGTAGATGGTTGCCTCCAATCTGTCCATAAAGCCAGCCTCCCTTGCCCACTTGTTAAATTTTGAAATAAACTCCTTAGTGCTTTTTCCTATGCCACCTCACATCCTTCCTGTAACCCTCTGCAAAGCTCTTTCACTATGCACCTTCACATCCTTCCTCAAAACTCTTCTTAGCCATGATCCCTACATAAAACTTGACAATGGTTAGGCTTCTAGTGTGCAGAGACCACTGTCTATTATGTTGACCAAGATCACCTCATTGTTTACTTATACTCCCGCTTTTGGCTATATCCATCTGCTGTTGCAGTTTTATACTTAAACTGCAAGTCCTTTTGGGCAGGAACTGCCTTTTCGTCTGTGTTTGTACAGCTCCTATCACAGTGGGGTCCTCGTCCATGACTAGCGCTCCTAGGCAGTATAGTAATACAAATAATAAATATTAATAATAATTACTTACTGGCAGTTATGCAGTGATGCAATGATATTGTGGTCTATGGGACAGACGTGGTTGAGCATCATGTAATTAAAACTCTCACAAACATCACAGCTGGAACAACTGCAGCTGCAATGGCAGCCTGAGCAAAAAGGATAAGGATTTCTGGGCACAGAAACTGAACTATGGTTTCATTTTTGACAGTGTACCTGCCAAGCCAGGGATGAGGCACATCAACACTACAGAGTGACTAAACTCGAATTGCAGCTGCTTGTGCTTTATCTATTTGGTGGCTAATCAGAGGACTTTACGTTCCATTAGTGTCAATTCGGGACTTTTCGCCAGCGCTATATTCACTTAGGGTGATATTCTGCCTTCCTCTGATGTGGCTGTACAGTGACAGGAAGGCCTTCCCCACTAGTGAGGCTCACATAGGCACCTGGCAGAGCTGAAGACCATAAGGGCTACTCTTTCCCTACTCCCCTGGGGTGAATGGCAATCTGAAAGGGGTTGGGAAATTGGGAAGGAGACAGGGCCATGGCTCTGCTTCTCACTAGTCACTTGCTAGCACAGCTGGTTGAAAATTGGCCTTAATTTTCACAAAAATGTTTATTACAAATCTTATGGTCAATAATCAAAATTTTAATGAACATTTTCAGGAAAAAAATCCAGTTTGGTAGAATTTCAACCAGCTGTGCCAAGTTGGCTGGCTATGTGTGCAGGAATAGAATGGACTCTATTCTATTCCTGGAAAGGGCATAGCAGAGGGCGCACCGATTCTGCATGCCTAGCAGCTCTCGAAGACATTCTTTCCAGTGCTCACCTTGGCAATGGTGTGACTTTCCCAACACAGGCCCAGTGTCACACAGAAAATCTGTAGGAGAACCCCACATCTCCTGACACCCCATCTTAACCATAAAAACATCTTTCCTCTCAAGGAGGAGGAGAGGTTTAGTTGTTCTACATATTTTAAAGGCTGGGATTCTCCACTAATGAAAAGGAATTTCTTGCACACCCACAATCCTGGTTATCCACAGAGGATCTAGCCCTTATAATTGAGAAATCTATACCTGGAGAAAATGAAATGTGTTTGTGCTGAATTTGTGTACAGTCAAGTGTACACTAACTACTAATTACTATGCTATCTACAGAGACTAGTTATTCTCTGCTTATTCTGTCTCTAATGTATTGATTGATTATTTAAGAAACACATTAATCAACATTGTAATGGTGGTCTTTAAGATGATATATGAAGGATGTGACAAGTGTTTAAAACTCTTTTTATGGTACAATCTGAATAATGGTGCAGAAGACTCAGAAGAGGTCATTAATTTAATCCTAATCAGGCCAACCATTGAATTAAAGAACTGTTATTGGATACATGACTGTGTCTAGTGCTTTAAGGCTACAAGACAGTAGCATCTGAGAAGGGACTGTAGTGTGAGAAAAGTGATTTGGTCTTCACTGATCTTTAACTATTTAGACATAGTGTGTAAAGGTAAAATCTTTATGCCATCTAATGATATGTGCCTGCTGGTTATATGAACTATGCTATACCTGCCTGCTATGGTTTATAAGTAAACAAATCCACTAATTAGAGCTAATTGTGTCAGACACTTGGCTGACTAGCATAATTAATCTAGCCCCCCTTTTTACCTCAAGGAGAAAAGTATTCTTGGCTACACAAGGTGAAAAATAAGAATAGCATCTGAGTGAAAGGCAAATAAGTAGTAGAGCATGAAGAAGTAAATAATGAAGAAGCTCTAAACTTAAGAAAAGTTTAGAGCACAGCCTATTGTTGAGATTTTGTAGGAAATGTGGTGGTAGGGAAATACAGGTTAGGGCTAGAGTACAAGTAGCTTTATGCAGAGGGTAAAAGAGTCTTAAGTCACAGCCACAGCAGCAGCGGTTATGTCATGGCAAGTACGGTTAATGATTGGTTATAGCTGTTGCATGAGAATGAGTTGCAGTACTGTTACTGATTAACCAGATGGAACTCTGGAGCATGGAGGGTTAGCCCAAGAAGTGGTGACTACGTAAAATATTTGCAAGCCCAGGATATGTAAACGTTATGGTGTTGATTGCATTCTGCATATTAGTGAAAACAACTTTTATGTTTATAATGAAATTGAAGCCTATTTTTATACTCCTACTCTCCATGTATAACTGCAGTCAATAAAAGGTCTCTATCACACATCAGTGTGGAGGTTGGTTGCCATAGCTCCTATCCAATTACTTTTCTTCAGTGTTTCAACAAACCTGCATAACAGCACCTTAAATCTGCTGTGTATCCATGTGCCCAACTTCTTCTATTGCAGAGGTAGAATAAGTTGTTCAGGAAGTCTGATCAGACCAATATATACAGGCAGGGCCATCCCTAGGGGGATGTGGGGTGCGGGGCCCAGAGCGGAAGTGACAAATTCGTTACTTCCGGGACCAACCCGTCACTTCCGGGACTGACTGTGCTGGCCAATCGTACCAGTCCGCGGGGCCCCCCAAAGCGTGGGGCCCCCCAAAGCATGGGGCCCGGAGCAGTTGCCTCGATTCGTCATACCCAAGGGATGACTCTGTATATAGGATCTACAGGTGTCAGTACATTGGGTTTCACATGTCCCTTTTTGCATCTTCATATACTGACACACTCTGCAAGTGTACGGATCTTTCTCCTATTTTTGGAAGATGTTCTCTGCTTGTTCAGTGTGCAGTGCTTTTCTGATATCTGCTAGCATACAGTACTACCTCTCTTACCATCCTTCTCTCTCCTAAATACCATCACATCAAACTGCAGCCAGAATCTGCCTACATTTGTGGAAGACCCACCTTTTGAACACGATAGATTTCCACATTTCCAGAAGTCCTACGGAAACAAGCAGGTACTATCAAATGGTCAAATACCACTCAACATTTCAAGTCCCAGAAAACAAAATACTACTTTATCCTAGGTTGATTTTATAATACAGAATTAGAAAAGAATGTTTCTATTCTACATATTTTCAATGTACATGTGCCCAGATCAAAGGACAAATAATATAAAAGGAACCTACAAGCAACTGACATTAAATTTCATATAATTATGACAACATTACACATTAGAAGTGAAAAGGTGAAAAACAAACAAAAAAATAACAAATTGGATAGAAAATATTAGAGTTAAAAATTACTTCTTTGGTTAGAATTATATAATTTAGTTTTCACAACATGCAAACCAATTGTGTTCAGTGATAGTGGTGACAATTGATGGAATATTACAGACCAAAAATGTAATAATCAGCAAAATTATATCTTCATGAAGTATGTTAATTCATAACGTGCCCATAGGCTATAGATTTTTCCAGGTCTCTCTGTTTTGACAAACAAAACATCTGCAACATTACAACCATTAATTTTAAATTAAAATAGCATGTAGTTAAGTTTAAATCATGAATATCAATAGATTAGTTTTGATTGTTAAATGTAAAAGGGGTCCAGATGAGCTGTTTGCCCCCTCCTATGATATAATCTTCAGGAGAGGATATTAGGCACAGAGAAATGGACAGTTCTGTGGAGAGTGTTCTGTCCCTTTCTCTCCGCAGTTCCTACCCCCACAATAGAAAATCTGGAGAGTCCTTTGCAATCAGGTGGTACAGAAGGGTGGCACGCTCCTTCTTCCAAATGAAAATGGGAAGATCCATACATGTACAGACTCCTATTTTCTGGGTCTTCAGGAGATGGTCTGGGTCAATATTTATTATATAAGCTTCTAGTAAACGGAAAAAGGTATCAGTACATTTAAACCAGGAAAGGTATACTGAGGGCCTGATCCAAAGTCCATTTTAAGTCAGTGATGGTGGAGTTATTTTTAGTCTTAACTTTCAGATAACATATAGGATAACATTTAATAAGGATTTTTGCCAGGATTATCAGAGATAAAAAAGTCATGTTCCTTGAGTCCCCCAAAAATATGTTCTCAGCCCCTTAAAAAAAAAAACTTGATATATTTTGCTATATTTTATATGAAAAGAACTGATATGTTGAGATACTATTTATGTATATTTTGTTTTAACATTAAAGATAATAGACAACATAAATGATTCATGTATTATTGTATCAAAATAAATATCTCCTATATTGTGGATTTTTTTAGAAACTTAAAACCCTTTTTTCATTTCCTATAATTCATATTCCAGTCAAGTAAACTAATAAGCACTATTTGTCCATCTGCCAAGATCAAATACCTTTATCTTGTTTGGGATCACAATGTAAGAGGAAACTAATGATGTCTTTCTTCAATAGTAAGACAGGTGGCTGACAAACGATAGTAAACTGAAGTGGTATATTGATCCTTGAACAGTACTAATTAGGGAGAAAAAATTTAGCATATACTGAGATGAAATACCAGAGCAAAACCGTTAAAAGGAATCAACTTTTGTTTTTCAAGTGCAAATACAAGCAAAAATGCACATTAAAATACATATATCAACTTAAAAAAAACAACGAGGAGTCCTTGTGGCACCTTAGAGACTAACCAATTTATTTGGTTAGTCTCTAAGGTGCCACAAGGACTCCTCGTTGTTTTTGCTGATACAGACTAACACGGCTACCACTCTGAAACCTATATTAACTTAGTTATACTGCTTTTTGCCTTTCTATTCCAGAAGTAATATTTTTGTATATAAATATTAGAGCTATGTGAACAATTCATCCAGAACCAAGAAATCATCTGAAGTCAAATTAGGTTCTGAATTCCATGGACCAAGTTCTACATTTAGTCATGAGATTGTAGGGGCCTGAGCAGACCTTTAATCTACTGTAAGTGATGCATTTAAAGAATTATCTGTGGTACATGATTTTACTGGGGTTTTTAACAGAATTCAATTAACACGTTTCTTCGGTGCAATAATGAAAGCGCAATACAATGATATAGTGATGTTAAATATTCTAGTGTGAAATACACATCTTGTAAATTATTTGAAGATGAATAACTATATCCATCTCAGAACAGTGGCAAGACAGAGATGAGGTGTTAAGCTTCACAAATGAGAGGATGTAATTCATCTAAGTTTTGTGCTCTACTCATGCTCAACACCTAAGGAATTTACACAGCAAAGTGTGGAACGGGTCAAAGCATAGTAAATCTTCAGTAAGTTTGTTGGGGATCTGCACGTAGATCATTTTCGAATTGAAGAGCACTGCCTACCAGCAAAGCTACAGAAGCAATTTTGAATCCTCTTCTGTCTGTAAGAAGGTCTGGCTAGCGTGACTGCCTATGGGAGGGTTTTCCAAGAGCTGCCTTCCTCTGAACATGGTAAGGATTCAACAGCAGTTTTTCAAAGAAATGCATTGTTTTGGCCACAAAGCACTGACCTCATTCATAAGCCCATCCTCCTCTTCACTTGACACAGATCTTTAAATTAATTTAATTACTTAATTTGATTTCTAAAATTCCAAAAAAGGCACCCATCCAGAAGCTCTGGGCAACCTATCAACACATAAAATCATCATACAAAAGTGTATAGTGAGACATCCTAACGTGTCTCACTCCTTAGTAAAATACTGCAATCATTATGCAATAAATGAATCAGCAACTCAACATCCCATTTCTTCTCAGTGCATTAACACCTCCCCCTCCACAGATACCAGAAAAACAGAGAGGACTTGCAATCTGCCCTAAAGAGCAAAAGAGTCAGCCTCAGCTCAGGGAAAATGAGCTAGGGTGCGGGAGAGCGAGCAACAAAGGGGGAATGGGGGGGGGGCAGGAACTCTGAGAAGGGACAGGGCAGGGACATGGCAAGGATGTTCGGTTTTCTGCAAATAGAAAGTTGGCAATGTAAAATAATGGATCTCAACAATATCAGACAATGAGAAAGTAGAATACATTATAAGAAGCACGATTGGGCAGAGTTTAAATGAGAGAGTGAATAGAAGATGAAACAATTATTAATATGAAGATAAAAACCTTTTGCCAACAAGTTCAATGATGGTATGGAATTAATTATGGAATCTGCCATAGTTTTCCATTTTTTGCCAAGCCTTCTTCAGAGCATACAGGTCTGCAAGTAGTAGGAAAAAAGCTACCAAGTCAGTGTAGTTACTCTGGATTTACACTGCTGTAACAGAGCAGAGTCTGGTCCTAGCTGTTTGTGGATTGCTCTGGGATTTCAGCGAGAGATAGGCGCACAGACACCTAGAGTAAGGCAGCAGTGTGCATGCCCAGACACAGAAACGTAGTTGGCTAGGGAACATTTACAGCAGAAATATAGGTGCTGAGTCAGTTTAGGTGCCTACAAGGTTAGGCAGCAGCTGAGAAGGAATTTTGTGGATCATAGAGGTGCCTAAAACTGGGATGTAGGCAACTAAAACTGGGGATTAGTTGTACAAGTCCCTTTGTGGACCTGCCCTAAATAACCATCTAAGTCACTTTCGAAAACGAGACATAGGCTCCTAAATCACTTTGGTGTTTTTGAAAGAGGTACCCCTAATCTTTATGATTTCTGTGTCTATCCTTAGTAAAAATAACACTGCTACCACATGCTTCACATCCATAGTGAAGTGGTAAAGTAGAAAAGGCCTCTGAAAGCAGTGCATAAAGTGGATTTGTGAGGTAAAATTTTTCCAGTGTCTTCTTCACTCTTTGAGTGTTAATGCTCTCAAGTTTGGTTTGAAGTATTCAAGGACAGTCATACAAAATGTGAAATCAATGTTTCCTTGTAGTGCCCAACTTCAGATTTCAAGTCCAAAACAGAAATTGATTGCCTGATACTTTGGGCAGTAAAATTAGCTTTTTCTTCATGATACCTACAAAAGCAGTAAAAACTACATCAGCAGTAAAGAAAACACAGGCAGTGATATTGGCTAGAGTGAAAGCAAAGAATTAGGAGTAGTATCAGTACTGCTACTATAGTGCAATCTTCTTTGGCATTTCATTATTATGACAATTCACTTAAAATGTGAATGTTAATGGAGGATCAAAATTCTTGTCCAAAACAAGAGGATATGAAAAGATTTTAAAAAATTAAAGGATACACATATTTTGAAATAAATTCTGCATTGACTTCTAATGCTTGCAGTCTTATTATAGTTAATGAGTTTGCATGACTTGGAATTCTCAAAGCATTTGAACCTGCATTTCTAGTTTGTTTTATTCTGACTACTGCAGTTGTTTTGAGTCATAAAATAAAACAATGTTAATTTTAAAAAATCCATCTGTTCATGGATTCATAGATTTCAGGACAAATGAACTATTGTGAACATCTAGTTTGATTGCCTGTGTAACCCAGGCCATAGGACTTCCCTGAATTAATTCCCACTTCAAGTCCAATTGTGGTTGAACTAGAGCATGTCATGTAGAAAAAAACATCTAATTTTGATTTAAATATTTCCAGTGATGGAGACTCCACCACAACTCTTCATAAATTGTTCCAATCATTAATTACCTTCACTGTAAAAAGCACTTATTCCAGTAGTAGCCATATCAGTGCCAAATACAGAGGTAACATAGATGTTGAATTTCATATAAAAATAAACTGACATTTGCATCTGTATTTGCTCAGATATGTGTAAGTTAATTGTCAACATCTATGTGTCTTTGTGTAACTGAAATGCTCATTTTCAGAAGAAATAATCTGTAAAACATTATGTAAAAATTATATGTGAAAATCACAAGTGATAGACACATTCATGGTTGCCCTATTTATGCAATATTCCTATATAAATCAATGGGAATATTCATAAGAATAAGGCATACAGGATTTTGTCCTTGGTTTGAATTTACAAATATTTGCCCTGCCAATTTCCACGTATAAATCTAAACCTAGCTCTTTAAAAATGGTTCAGCCAAGCACCACAAAAGAGGGATAGAAAATGGATGTTAACAGAAAATATCACCCCAAACAGCAGCCCATATACTTAGAAACATTGCATACATCTCCCACTATAGCAATGCTACATATACCACCTCTAGTATATATAAGCTTCTAGGATGAAATCTTGACTGCATTGAAGTTAATGGTAAAACTGCCACTGACTTCAACAGGGGCAGGATTTCACCCTGAGTATTACACTGCAAGAGGAGGGGGAAAAAATCACATGACTGGGAAGAAACACTACATTCAAAGCCCGAAGTGAGAACAGTGAATTGCTCAGGGATTCAATAATAAAGCACATAGCAGAGCTTCAGTGAGCTGTATTGCACATAAGTACACTGACAAGTTTCAGGGACTGAAAGGAAACATGTTATAGGAATTCTAGCAGAAAGGTTTTGAACTATTCAAACATAATCATAAGGTTAGCTTACTTTAGATTTAATTAAGTAATACTAGAATGTAAGGCCCTAAAACAAAATGCACAAAACTGACATACAAACTAAACTCATCAACAGTGAAAACAATTCAATTAAAAGCACAAATGGGTCTTCACTACTCACATCTATCTGTGCACACTGGGGCATGTGTATATAGTGCAGTATGATATGCCTGCAATAACATTACATCTTTAATAAAATAACAACATAATTAATTTTTGCCTTTCAGACCTCAAATCCCTTTACAAATATTAACTAATAGCTCATAGAGTCTTATTAATAAGGTAAGTTTATAAAGAGAGGTCACGCACCAGTAACTGTTGATCTTTAAGAGTAGCTTCTGTGCATTCCCACTTGTTGGATATGGCACCCTTGGTGTTGAGCTGTGGAACTGCCTTGGAAAGCATTGTCTGTTGCAGAGTGCACACGAGATCTCATGTGAGGGTGACATCATAACCCTGTTCTGTATAAGGGAGTGCCATCACCCCACAGACACCTCACTTCCTTCTCCCTAACCACCTAGTCCAGCTGTTGAATAGAACTCTGAGGCAGAATGGAAGGTGGTCAGGGAATGTGAATATACAAGGGCAACTCTCAGAGAATAACACTTATTGGTAAGTAATGTCCCTTTCTTCTTTGAGGGCCTCTGTATATTCCCACTTGTGTGGTACTGCACTATTTGGATGGTGGTTCAGGAGTTCGGAGCTAAATTTGGAAAGTTGCCCCATCTCCCAAACTGGGTATCAGAGCACAATGCTAAATCTAAGGAGTAGTGTCTGGTGAAAGTATGCACCAAAATCCAAGTTGCTGCATTGCAGACCTTGATCAGAGGAAACTGCCTAAATCATGCTACTGATACCGGGCTGGCTCTCATGGAGTGGGATTTTAAACCAGGAAGTACTATTTTTCTAGCTAAAATGGAACAATGTTCTATCCATGTGCTAATCCAGCGTGGAAGTCTCTGTTTGGTACTTTTCTGAAAAGCTTGGTTTCTTCCAGGTAAAACGAGATTGCCCTCCTTACCTTGAGCATATGGAGACAAGTGTCCTCTGGGTCTGAGTAGGGTCGGAGGAAGAACACAGGGAGGGAAAGCTCCAGAGGGCAGCTGGAGGAGCTAGTCAGCTGAGGAGCCCAGTAGCCTTTGGAGCAGGGAAGCTGTGGGAGCTGGGGAGCCAGTCACCCTGGGAGGCAGGCAACCCACCAGGCAAACTGCTGGGGAGTTGTGCAGCCTGCGGAGTTAGCTGGGCTTCCAGGAAACCAGGCCACCTGCTTACCTGGCTTCTGTAGAAAGTTTTGAGAGACTCAACACATTCCACTGAAATGTTTAGATTTTGTTGAATCGGAAATTGCTAAAGCAATGGAGTCGAAACATGTTGCATGAATGTGTTGATTCTGTCAAAACTTTCTACAGAAGCCAGGCATTTTCCAATGAAAATCTATTCTGTCAGAAAACTGTAGCCGAGCTCTAGAATGGAGTGGAACACCTTGTTGCCCCTAACTCTTTTTTGTGTATGCAGTTTGCCCCAGGGTACTGTAGCAAAATTTAATGTCCTTCAGTCTGTACAGGATACACACACTCTGTTCTTGGATAGAAGAGAGGGTGAGAACCAAGAGGGCCAGATATTCTGACTGGATTGGGAAGGCCTGAGTTAACAGCTAGAGCCAGCTTCTCCATAGTTTTTATCTGCATTTACTTGTGGTGCTGAGCCTGAGGCATTGGTGCCAGAGGAGAGGCCTGGAGTCCATGCTAAGAGCAACAGATGAGGAACAGAAATTGCGGAGGGCATTTCCTGTGTTAATCACCAAGGCTACTGAGGCCTTAACAAGCAGTGCCAGTTTGATCTTCAGTGCTGTGTTTGATTCAGCCAGCAGGAGTAGTGTTGGGTAAGGAATTCACTCCCACTATATTGTTGAGGAGATTCTGGTCTCAGGCCCATGAGAGAAGGCAGCACTGAGACCAGAGTGAATCTTTCATCCAGTATCAGAGGAACTTGTTACAGAGACTGGTCTCGGTACCCTCAACAGGCCCATTGGAGTAGCAGTCTGTAAGCAACAAGAAGCCAGGAGAGCCTGGAGTCTTGAGTGCCTCTCCCTTCTAGTGTGGGGAGTGAAGGTGAGGTACAACATAGACTGGATTACTGAGTGGGTCTCACCCAGACACAGAGGTCACTAGATATGGGTGCTGGTCTCTGGTATGATCATTGGGCAAAAGGTGCACCTATTTAAACCCCTATAGAGCTCTGAACCCAACACAGTCCCAGCCAGGGGCTGCAGACTCCCAGGACAACAGTAGGCTATGCACACTAATATATCCTATACTAAACTATCTCAACTAACTGCTAAAAAAAAAAAAAAAACTACACTAAGAAAAGATCTAGCCTGAAAAACACAAAAACAAGTTCCATTCTCTCTCTGCAATGGCAAAGAAGGAATTGAGGCAGCTTTGGGGGCACTCATTTCTATTACAGTAGGGAATGACGTCATCTTTGTACTATATCTCACTTGTGCCTAAAGGACACAGCTTTTGAAGGCAGTTCTGCAGTCATATCAGAAGTGCCATATCCCTCAAAGTGTGAATGCACAGAGGCCCCCAACAGAAATGCTGGAACAATTTGTATGGTGAAGGTGATGATGATGGAAACCATGGAAACCACGTACACCTCTACCCCGATATAATGCTATCCTCGGGAGCCAAAAATCTTACCACATTATAGGTGAAACCGCGTTATATTGAACTTGCTTTGATCCGCCGCAGCGCGCAGCCCCGCCCGCCCGGAGCACTGCTTTACCGCATTATATCTGAATTCCTGCTATATCGGGTTGCATTATATCGAGGTAGAGGTGTATTTGGTGTTTGTTATTACAACTTCAAGCCGGGGGAGTGGCAGCACTACCAGCGCTCCCTAGAGCCAGTAACGGTGGCCCTCAAAGAAGAGTTCTCATTTTGTAGACAGAAATATTGAGGCAGAGGTGGATTAATAAAAAATAGATAGTTTCAACAAAAATCCAAAACAAAACACTCCACAGCACACACTTCTCCTTGGTATCCTGCTGTTAACTGATTTAGCTCGTTAGACTGACAACACTTGGTAAGCAACCCACATCCTTTCATGTATTTATACCTGCTCCTGTATCTTTTACTTCATACATCTGATGAAGTGGGCTCTAGTCCATGAAAGCTTATGCCCAAATAAATTTGTTAGTCTCTAAGGTGCCACAAGGACTCCACATTTTTTTTTATGTGACAGATGTGTAATCATGTTTTAATGGACTAATGAATCAGTTACTAGTACTAGAGTGATGAGCGCAGTATAAGAATCTGTCCAGAATAGAATAAAATAGGATAAATTGCTATTCAGCGTGAGTAGGAGTATCAGAATCTAACCCTTTTCCAACATTACACAGCAAGTCAGTGGCAGAGTCAGGAAGAAGACCCAGCGCTCATATCTCACAGTCCTCAGGTCTAATAATAAAGTACAGCTAAAAAGTCCCAGCAACCATATTTAGAAATTTTCAATGTACAAAGTTACATAAAATAGCACATAATACACACTTCAAAAAACCACACAACAATGATTCTAAGTCTAGAATGCTCTGCTTCCCCTCATTACCCAGGAAAATTTAAATTACACACACCTGCAGTGTATATAGATCCCTTTTCTCTTTAATGAAGTGCACATACTCTAACCACAATTAATCAAATTCCAATCAATCTACCATTAATTTGGAATGACAGCTTTTCAGCCATCTCAATATACTAATCTTTCATTACCAGTATGTTCACACTCCTTTACCTCCCCTAAATTGGTCTCATAATACATCCAATGGCAACAGCCATCTATCTTGTGAAGTTTTTACTTGTATTTTTAATTGCCTAGAAAATATTAAGCAAATACAAACATGTTAGGGAAGTAATTTGTAATCTCAAATAATATTGATAATCTTAATCCCTTTAGTCTGAAATATCTTAATTCTGGGACAAGACTGTATTTATTATGGTCAACTTAACACTTTTACCCATTGCGTTTATTAATGATGAAATATGTGTTTCTTAATGAAATGCTTCTTTATGGGATTAAATTCCTGCTACTCATTTGACTGTGTTTTTCAGGAGACTGAATTTTTATTCCCATTCTCAGCATCTTGCTCTTGGGTCCACCCGCTGATGTAACTGACCTAAGGAAGCATGCATCATCCTTGGGAATGAGGAAGTGAGTTCTTACACTGCTCAGCAGTAACTTCTCTGGCTAATTAGGGTATGTCTCACTACAAAATTAGGTCGATTTTATAGAAATTGATCTTTAGAAAGCGATTTTATACAGTTGATTGTATATGTCCCCACTAAGGGCTTGTCTATACTTACGCGCTGGTTCGGCGGCAGGCAATCGAACTTCTGGGTTCAATTTATCGCGTCTTGTCTGGATGCAATAAATCGAACCCAGAAGTGCTCGCCGTCGACTCCGGTAATCCTGCTCGGCGCGAGGAGTACGCGGAGTCAACGGGGGAGCCTGCCTGCCGCGTCTGGACCGCGGTAAGTTCGAACTAAGGTATGTTGACTTCAGCTACGTTATTCACGTAGCTGAAGTTGTGTACCTTAGTTCGAATTGGGGGGTTAGTGTAAACCAGGCCTAAGTGCATTAAGTCAGCGGAATGCGTCCTCAATACCGTGGCTAGCATTGACTCATGGAGCGGTGCACTGTGGGTAGCTATCCCACAGTTCCTGCAGTCTCCGCTGCCCATTGGAATTCTGGGTTAAGCTCCCAACGCCTGATGGGGCAAAAACATTGTCGCGGATGGTTTTGGGTACATGTCGTCATTCTCCCCTTCCTCCCTCCCTCCCTGTCGTGAGTATTGTAAACACCTCATGCATTATCCTGCAGTATGTACAGAACCTGGCTAGGAGACACCAGCACGAGGACAATTGTGAGGCGGACATGGACACAGACTTTCCTGAAAGCACGGAATGTGGCAATTGGGACATCATGGCAGCAGTGGGGCAGGTTGATTCAGTGGAACGCTGATTCTGGGCCTGGCAAACAAGTACAGACTGGTGGGACCACATAGTGTTGCAGGTCTGGGATGATTCCCAGTGGCTGTGAAACTTCTGCATGTGTAAGGCCACTTTCCTGGAACTGTGTGAGTTGCTTTCCCCTACCCTGAAGCGCAGGAATACCAAGATGAGGGCTGCCCTGACAGTTGAGAAGCTAGTGGCGATAGCCCTGTGGAAGCTTGCAACGCCTGACTGCTACCAGTCAGTCGTGAATCAATTGGGAGTGGGCAAATTTACTGTGGGGGCTGCTGTGATCCAAGTAGCTAATGCAATCACTGACCTTCTGCTAGCAAGGGTAGTGACTCTGGGAAATGTGCAGGTCATAATGGATGGCTTTGCTGCAATGGGGTTCCCTAACTGTGGTGGGGCGATAGACGGAATGCATATCCCTATCTTGGCACTGGACTACCTTGCCAACCAGTACATAAACCGCAAGGGGTACTTCTCAATGGTGTTTCAAGCACTGGTGGATCACAAGGGACATTTCACCAACATCAAAGTGGGATGGCCGGGAAAGGTGCATGATGCTCGCATCTTTAGGAACTCTGGGCTGTTGGTGCAGCTACAAGAAGGGACTTACTTCCCAGACCAGAAAATTACCATTGGGGATGTTGAAATGCCAATAGTTATCCTTAGGGAACCAGCCTACCTCTTGCTCCCATGGCTCATGAAGCCATACACAGGCAGCCTGGACAGTAGTATGGAGCAGTTCAACTATAGGCTAAGCAAGTGCAGAATGGTGGTAGAATGTGCCTTTGGATGTTTAAAAGCTCGCTGGCACTGTTTGATGACTAGGTTAGACCTCAGCACAACCAACATTCCCATTGTTATTGCTGCTTCTGTGTTCGCCATACTATCTGTGAGAATAAGGAGGAGATGTTTATGGCGGGGTGGGAGGTTGAGACAAATCGCCTGGTGGCCGATTTTAAGCAGCCAGACACCAGGGCAATTAGAAGAGCACAGCTAGGCGCGCTGTGCATCAGAGAGGCTTTGAAAACCAGTTTCATGACTGGCCAGGCTATGGTGTGACAGTTGTGTGTGTTTCTCCTTGATGCAAACCCGCCCCCTTTGTTGATTTAAATTCCCTGTAAGTCAACCACCCTCCCTCCTTCGATCACAGCTGGCAAAGGAAATAAAGTCACTATTATTTTGAAACCATGCATTCTTTCTTTATTAATTAAAAAAAAGTGAGATAACTGACAAGGTAGGCCAGGTGGGGAGGACGGAAGTACAAGGCCACATTGCTTATTGTAGCCACACTACAAATCAAAAGTGTATGAATGACAGCCTTCTGTTGCTTGGGCCATCCTCTGCAGTGGAGTGGCTGGGTGCCCGTAGCCTTCCCCTCCCCCCCCCCCCGCATTCTTGGGCATCTGGGTGAGGAGGATATGGAACTTGGGGAGGAGGGCAGGCAGTCATACAGTGGATGCAGTAGTGGTCTGTGCTCTTGTTGGCTTTCCTACAGCTCCACCAGATGCCTCATCATGTCCATTTGCTCCCCCATTAGCCTCAGCATCACCTCCTACCTCTTCTCATCACGCTCACCTAATGCTTTTCTGGCCTCTGCCACTGAATGCCTCCATGCCTTCAGCTGTGCCCTATCAGTGCGGGAGGACTGCATGAGCTCGGAAAACATGTCATCGTGAGTTCATTTTTTCGCCTTCTAATCTGCGATAACCTCAGGGACGGAGATGATAGAGAGAGCACAGAAACATTTGCACCTGTGGGGGGATAAAAAGGGAGAGTAAAATTTAAGATGATACATTTCTGAGAACAAAAGGGAGACTCTTTCACAGTGAATCAAGCAAATCACAGCAGACAGCACGTGTGCTTTAGATACGAGGTTGCATTTTGCCTTTTATATTGAGCGCCTGCCAGTATGGTGACACATCACACACGGCTGGGCAATAGAATTCGGTTTCTAGGCAGCCAGGGTAAGCCAAAGGATATGTGGGGTTGGCTTCTTCCGCCTTCATAACATATGGGAATGGTTTCAAACTGCAGTGCCCTCCTTTCCCATAGCAAGCAGTGCCAGTTGGGTTTGCCATTTAAAAGGAGGGGCTGCTTTTTTCGGCTGGAGGTAGTAGCACACACGTCCCCCGACACCTCCGCATGACTATTCTCTGGGATGAGCCCTTCACCCTCCCACCATGTGGCTATTCTCCAGGATGATCCCTTTTAGCCAAGTGCAAACAGCCCAGCATGAACAGGGTCCTTATACTGTTCCCTTACTAAAAATTCCCCTATTTCAACCTGGTGACCATGAATGATATCACTCTCCTGAGGCTAACACAGAAAGATATAGACCGAACGTTGCTTGAACGCAACCAAAACCCAGGACCATTCGCTGCCAAGCTTTGCGCTGCAATGATTCCAGACTACTTGCTACTGGCTTTGCATAGTAAAGTGTCCTACCGTGGAGGACAAAATAAGGCAGCCCTCCCCAGAAACCTTCTGCAAAGGCTTTCAGAGTACCTCCAGCAGAGCTTCATGGAGATGTCCCTGGAGGATTCCCGCTCCATCCCCAGACATGTTAACAGACTTTTCCAGTAGCTGTACTGGCTGTGAATGTATCCCAATTCTTCAGGGCAAATCAAACATTAAACACAATAGCTTTTAAACCCTGTACTGCAGTTACAAATGTGCACTCACCAGAGGTGCCTTCTCCGGCTTCAGGGTCGGGGATCCCACCTTGGGAGGGTATTGGCTCCAGGGTGATGAAAAGGTCCTGGCTGCCACGGAGAACAGATTCACCACTTGCCTGGTGCACATTCTCCTCCTCCTCCTCTTCCTCATCCACAAGATCCTTCTCCCTGTTGTGTGAGACTTCCCCTTGCATGTGTCCACAGACAGTGGTGGGGTAGTGAAAGGATCCCCCCTACAATGCCATGCAGCTGATCATAGAAGCGGCATGTATGGGGCTCTGACCCGGAGTGACTGTTTGCCTCCTTTGTCTTTTGGTAGGCTTGCCTGAGCGCCTTAACTTTCACGCAGCACAGCACAGCACAGCCGTGTTGTAGCCTCTGTCCACCATGCACTGTGCGATTTTGGCATATATATTGGCATGTCTTCTTTTTGATTGGAGTTCGGCCTGAACAGATTCTTCTTCCCATGCAGCAATCAGAGCCAGTGTCTCCCGTTCGGTCCATGCTGGAGTTCGTTTGTGATTCTGGGGCGACTGCATGGTCACCTGAGCTCGCCACGCTGACCAAACAGGAAATGAAATTCAAAATATCCCGGGGCTTTTCCTGTGTACCTGGCTAATGCATCAGAGTTGAAAGTGCTGTCCAGAGCGGTCACATTGGAGCACTGTGGGATAGCTCCCGGAGGCCAATACTGTCAAATTGCATCTGCAGTAACCCAAATTCAACCCAACAAGGTTGATTTTAGCGCTACTCCCCTCACCGGGGAGAGTACAGCAGTCGATTTTAAGAGCCCTTTAGGTCAACGGAACTGGTTTAGTTGTGTAGACGCACTGCTTATAAAATCAACCTAACGCGGCTAAATTCGACCTAACCTCATAGTGTTGACCAGAGCTCAAAGAGCAGCACAGGCAGATTCTGAAGAGGTTCTCTTTCAGACCTCAGCTAGAACGAAGGTGACTGCAGAATGGGGTCAAATACAGGGAGAAAAAAATCCTGTTCTTACAAAACTTCACTGTTTTGCACTGAATCAAAACAGGGACTAGAATCAAATTGGACCAAAGTGTTTCAAAACATTGCAACATAAAAACTGGAAGTATATTTTATTGAACATAGCCAGCATTAACATGCATCTTTATATGATGGTTACAAACATTTACAAGTTAATCAGAATAGTGACCTATGAGTCACTGGGCAATGCCAGTAAAGTTTTTACCACTCTAAACAAATTGGAAAATTTCATCATTCACCACTCTGCAGTCACCCACACATTTTAATTATACAAAAAAAAAAACAATCTTCCACTATTAGTTGGCTGCTCTCGGCAATATCTGTGCTTCACGTATGGTAGAACTGGTAATGATTTTGGAAATTAAGACTACAGTATGTAAGAGAGTGATTTTATCTTCTAAAGTGTTCTGAAGGCATCATTCTAAGGAAACCTGATCTAACTTTAGAAAGATAACAAACTAAAACATATGTTCATATGGCTCAATCCTACACCAGGTGAATTCAGTCAGCCCTGGATCATGGCCATTATTATTCATATTTTATTATTCATAGAGTAGGCACCTTATTTTAAAAAATAAGATTAAAAAACATGACAAAAATAATTCAGCTTTACTGATATTCTATAGTTCATGTTTAAGTTATTGTTTTGACAGACTAGTACATAATATGGGTTCTATAGATCTGCTGAAATGTATGTATCAATATTCAATATTACAAATCAGCATTCTCAGATAAAGTAACCACTGTAACTGTGTCAAAGAATATAATGCTAGAAAGATGTTTACATATTGCCTAATCTGAATACCCTGAAGTTATATTTAACAGCCTGTTATACTTATGGAAAATCAAACCATTTCTTGAATTGCAGTAAGAAAGTGTGGCTGAGTCTCACCGTACATTCTTTCTTATAATATTTTAGAGTTATAGTATTTCAGAATATGACTGAAAATATCACACATAGATTGAGAAAAAATCTGATCAAATTCTTCTCTTGGTTATGCTACATTAGCAACTCATATCACAGACAAGGCCGGTGCAAGGAAGTTTCGCACCCTAGGCGAAACTTCCACTTTGCGCGACCCCCCATCCAGCTAACCCCGTCCCCCACCCCCCCGCAGCAGCTAACCCCGCCCGCCGCCACCCTCCTCCACCCAGGGAGCCCGCTGCCCCCCCCGCCCGGGGAGTCCCCCCTGCAGCAGCTACCCCCCCTCTGCAACTAACCCACCCAGGTAGCCCCCCTCCACGGCAGCTAACCCCGCCCGCCGCCCCCCCCGCCCGGGGAGCCCCCCTCCCATGGAAGCTAACCCCACCCGGGGAGTCCGCCCCAGCTCACCTCCACTCCGCCTCCTCCACTGAGTACGCCGGCGCTGCTCTAATTCTCCTCCTCTCCCCGGCTTGCGGCACCGATTGGAGGAGAATTACAGCAGGGGCTGTATGCTCAGCGGAGGAGGCAGAGTGGAGGTGATCTGGGGCGGGGAGCGGTTCCCCTGTGCGCCCCCCACCCTGTTACTGTGGGCAGCCCTCCCTGCGCCCCCCCGTCCCAGCTTATCTCCACTCCATCTCCTCGCCTGAGCGGGCTTTTAGGCGCCCTCAACCACTAGGCGCCCTAGGTTGCACCGGCCCTGATCACAGACTAACTATAGGTTTGGAGATTTTTTTCACTGTTTCATCTGTTTCAAGGCCAGAAGGGACCATTATGATCAGTTAGTCTGATTTCTTTTATAAGGCAGCCATAGAATTTCTCTAAGTGATTCCTGCATCAAGCCCATAATTTCTTGTTGGGTATAGCATATCTTTTAGAAAGACAGACAATCTTTATTTAAAGATTTCAAGTGATGGAGAATCTTCCACATCTCTGTGTAAGTTAATGGGTAATTACCTTCCCTATTAAAAATCTGCATCTTATTTCTAGTCAAAAATTTATCTATCTTTGGCTTTACTCCCATTCATGCTATTTTGTTAGTGACATTTGCTATTTAGCTTGAGTGCTAATACCAGAAGTATTTCAGCCCAGATCTTCAAAAGTATTTAGGCACCTGACCTCCATTTTAGGTTGCTAATCACCAGTGCTTAATTTGTGCCAGGGCTTGCTGGGGCTGGCCCCCCATCTCTAGGCTTGGCAGTTCAGAGCCCCAGCATCTCTGCGCTCCCAGCCAGCAGCTGCCAGCTCTGACTATCCAGCTCTGAAAGCAGTGCTGCCGCCAGCAGCAGCGCAGAAGTAGAGGTGGCAATATATCATATCATGTCACCCTACTTCTGCACTGCTGCTGATGGCAGTGCTGCCTTCAGAGCTGGGCACCTGGCCAGCAACTGCTGCTCTCCAGCCACCCAGCTTGAGCCCCCTGGCACCTCTTTCATTACAAATTAAGCACTGCTAATCACTTTTGAGGATCTGGGTCTTCCTGCTCAATCAGGAAGAGCTGGGAGTGCTCCCTCTGCCTAGTAGCAAATGTCCCCTGCTCTGCCCAGCAATGTGATCTCATGCCACCAGACACAACAGAGAAACAATTTTCCATAGGCTTTTAAGTGCACGGACCAAATGCCAAGGCCATTGGTGTGGAATTCTGGAATTGGGCTTTGTATAGACCACTTCTGCCCTCATAGTGATCCTTTCCATGCCTCTTTCATAAACACATTCTTTCTTACTGTCACACCCTCCCAAAGACATGTAAGTCCTAGCAAAAGGGACAGTTATAGCACAGGTGTTAATGTAAACTTTTGATAAACCCTGACCTGGACTTGGCACCACATGACATTTTGATTTAAAAAAATAGAATGATACAAAATTAATATGGCACTCATTAAATGGTTTTAAAACTGGCTAACTAATAGGTCTCAAAAAGTAAATGTACCCGGCGAAACATCATCACATAGGTGTGTTTCTAGCAGTATCCTGCATTTTTGTAATGACCCAGAAGAAAATATAATACCACTGCTGATAAAGTTTGCAGATGCCACAAAAATTGGGAGAGTGGTAAATAACAGAGGGCAGAACAGTGACACAGAGCGATCTGGATAACTTGGTAACTGGATAACTTGGTAAGCTGGGCACAAGCAAACAATATTTGTTTTAATACGGGTAAATGTAAACATATACATGTAGGCATGAAGAACACAGGCCATACTTACACAATGGTGAAGTTTATCTTGGGAAGCAGTGACTCTGAAAAAGATTTGGGGATCAATGGAACATGCGGTCTTAGTGAGACACTGTGGCCAAAAGGGCTAGTGTGATTTTGGATGCATAAACATCAGGAATCTCAAGTAGGAGTACGAAGGTTACTTTACCTCTGTATTTGGCACTGGTGGAATACTGTATCCAGTTCTGGTGTCCACAATTCAGGAAGCATGCTAATAAATTGGAAAGAGTTCAGAGAAGAGCCACCAAAAGGATTAAAGGATTATAAAACCTTCCTTATAGCGATAGACTCATGGAGCTCAATATATTTAGCTTAACAAAGAGAAGGTTAAGGGGTGACGATAATTTTATAGGTACCTACATTGGAAACAAATATTTGACAATGGGCTCTTCAATCTAGCAATAAAAGGCATAACACGATCCAATGGCTGGAAGTTGAAGCTAGACAAATTTAAACTGGAAATAAGGTGTAAGATTTTAACAGTGAGGATAATTAACCATTAGAACATTTTACCAAGGATTGTGGTGGATTCTCCGTCACTGGCAATTTTTAAATCTAGACTGGATGTTTTTCTAAAAGATGATCTAGGAATTATTTTGAGAGCGTTCTCTGGCCTGTTTTAGACAGGTCAGACTGGATGATCACAATCATGCTTTCTGGCCTTAGAGTTCATGGTTACGTCTACAAGGGGATAAAAGGCCCACAGCTGGCCTGGGTGAGCGGATGAAAGCTTTGGAGCTGACTAATTGCTGTATATGCCAAAAGAACACAATCCTATACTCATCCCAAGAGTGGGAGTTGCTAATCTATGTGTGAGAGGGAGCTCAGGTTGGAGGGATAGGTTGATATAGCCTCCCCTGGGTGTGCTGGGGCCAGTATCTTACCTGAGCTCCACTGGCCTGTTCCCCTGCTCAGGTGATACTTCCTTTTCCCCACCCTCCCATGCCCTTCCGTCCCAACTCCCAAGGGGAGACCCTTAAAGGAGCCACTACCCTTTTGTCGTACCAATCCAGACAAAGTTTTTGAGGTTGCAGGGGTTATGGGTAACCACTGCAACACTTTGAAAGGCTGCCGCATGTTTTCTCCCCCCATAGGGCGTGTTGTGCTGTTAGTGTGGCGGGAGATATAACCATGACCCAGACTCCTTAGGGGAGACTGACACATCTATAGACATTAACTCTACACATGGAACTCAGTAGTGTTGCATGGGTAAAGTGAGGACAGAATTTGGCTTGAGAAATGTATGCCAGTTTTACATATGACATGTTTCACTACATTTTCAGCTTCTAAGAACCAGTTTGAAATGCGATATGTTAATTTGTTACAGAGGTATCAATGTGGACAATGGTGGGGGCTAGTTTGCCTACCCTAATCTAACCAGCTGATTTAATTTCCCATCTTGTGGGTATTAATGCTTTTATAAGATAATGGTCACAACAAGAGTGCCAGCTGCATCGTTCGACAGCTGTGCTAAATCCTTCTTCACACAAGGAGGTCCATTATGTTTCCTAATGCTGGTACGCTGAGTTATGAGCTGAAGGCGAAGTGTTGTGGAGTGCTGAAGAGGTCTGGCAGTCAGTCAGGGTTATACTATAGTACGGTATGGTTAGTGGAGTGTAGCAGACAATAGCCAGTTGCTGGAAATTACAGGTCTCTCATGTTTATGGTAATGTGTGATGTGTTGGCAAATGGTGGCTATGATTTTTATGGTAAAATTGAACTGCTATTGCTTAACAGATTTAGTTAATCAGAATTTGCCTTTAGCCTCTTAGTACGCTGGTTCAGAATTATAGAAGTGTGGCCATTTGCTTCTTTTAGCAACTTGCCTAGAGATGCCTATATTTGGAATTTTGGTTAGGTTTTTCAAAAAGTGAGTAATACAGTTTCCTATGGAATTTATGGACTCAGAATGTGTGCACATGTTTGTTTATTTTTAAAGATACTATGGGGGCTGGTCGTTAAGGGTGTTGAGAGTCAGCCTAACTTATTTGGGTTCTAACTTCCTTGACTGACTCAAGCAGAGAAGGCCTAGTATTTATTCCCTCCAGATACTATCCTGCCTCCCCAAACAAAGATAGTTTCATCTAGATTTGATTGATTTTATCCCTACCTAATTGAATTTTCATCATAGCATTAAAGACGCTGTTTATCATTAATCACTATCTAGCTGTGTAGGCACAGTTTTCCATAGTCGGTCAGGCTACATCCCTTAAGTTTTCATCTACTTCATACGTGGGTTTTTTTCTCTACTATTATGACATTGAACATTCTGTGATGGACTAATGTTCCATCTTTTTCCCACTGTATAGTGTTTTAATATCTCATATTACAAAACATTATAAAACTTCTTGAACACTCTTGCTCATGTTGCCATTTCACTGCAGTTTCTGAGTTGTAATTGTGTGTGCTGGATGGTCCTGGCTGAAATTTGGAAGTGATAATGATACATGTGCACCAGTTTCATACCTCTCAAACCAGTCAGTCAGGAGCCCAAAACATCCTGAGAACTGAAAGTTTTGTAGAAAAACATCAACCCTTGATATATTGCAGACATGACTGAAAGATTGGGCTTCCATTCCAAACACAATTACACCACTGTCCAGAGGGAACTGAAATGGGACTCATATGCCTTTCTGTGGATCATGGTGCCATGGCATACTTTTAGATTATTTATCTCAACTTCTATACCAGGAAAAGTCCCCATGTGGTGGGACTTTGATGTCTTGACAGACTCTTGGAAATGTAGTCAGTAACTAGGGCAAGGACCATGGGCTCAATCCAATGTCAACTGAAGTCTTTCCATTAACTTCAATGTTTGTTCCATCATAGTTTTTAGTTACTGAAATTACAGCTTTTCCATATTAAATTATTACTTTGTTAACTAATCTTCTGACAGCATAACAAAGTTAATCTGTTTAACTCAAGAAAAGAGATCTTGGAGTCATTGTGGATAGTTCTCTGAAAACATCCACTCAGTGTGCAGCGGCAGTCAAAAAAGCAAAGAAAATGCTCAGAATAATTAAGAAAGGGATAGATAATAGGATGAAAATATCATGTTGCTTCTATATAAATCTATGGTACACCCACATTTTGAATACTGTGTGCAGATGTGGTCGCCCCATCTCAAAAAAGATATATTGGAATTGGAAAAGGTTCAGAAAAGGGCAACAAAATTGATTAGGGGTATGGAACGGCTTCCGTATGAGGAGAGATTGATAAGACTGGGACTTTTCAGCTTGGAAAAGAGACGGCTAAGGGGAGATATGACTGAGGTCTATAAAAGCATGACTGGTGTACAGAAAGTAGATAAGGAAGTGTTGTTTACTACTTCTCATAACACAAGAACTAGGGGTCACCAAATAAAATCACTAGGCAGCAGGTTTAAAGCAAATAAAAGGAAGTATTTCTTCATACAACGCACAGTCAACCCGTGGAACTCCTTGCTAGAGGATGTTGTGAAGGCCAGGACCATAATAGGGTTCAAAGAAGAACTAGATAAATTCATGGAGGATAGGTCCATCAATGGCTATTAGCCAGGATAGGCAGGAATGGTGTCCCTAGCCTCTGTTTGCCAGAAGCTGGGAATGAGTGCCAGGGGATGGATCACTTGATGATTACCTGTTCTGTTCATTCCCTCTGGGGCACCTGGCACTGGCCACTGTCGGAAGACAGGATACTGGGCTAGATGGACCTTTGGTCTGACCCAGTAGGGCCATTCTTATGTTCATCTATATAAATCTCTCTCTCTCTGTCACGATCAACTGCAACCATGGTGCAGTAAAACTAATATGAGGAAAGTCTGAATATTTTAGAAAAGATGGTTTCTTCTTAAACTAAGGATAAGAACAGACATGGAGTCAGTACAATTAATGGGAGAGACCATCAGGTGGCGTAAACTGCAATAGCCCCAATATGTTGTTGTTTGTTGCTTCAGAAATCTTATTCTTAATAGTATTTAGTTTTATTCCAGCCTTGTATTGTTCTCAGAGGCTTTGAAATAGTCGTAAGACTAGAGGCTGTTTCAAAAACCACTGTGTACGAAGGTTAATTTAAAAAAAAATAGATCAGTAAATCAAATTACCAGGATGATTGAGGGGGAACTTTGTTAAGAGGTGAATAGCCCTAAGGCCCTGATATACCTTTGCAGTCTTCAGCACAGTGTAATAAGATCAGATTTACTCTAACAATCCAGGAAAAGCAATATGTGACTTCATATTTTTTTATTTGAAATTTTACTATTACTTACTGCCAAGACCTTTTCTTGCTTGAGAGATACAATTTTAAATTAAACCCTTCACAATCTGTCTTGTGATTACTATTCTCAGTGAAAACCTTAGACCCATTTTATTAGGACAAGTGTCATGGCACATACTTTTTGATGGAATAAATAGTAAACTGAATATCATAATACTTTTGTTGGTATGCAAGGCATGAACACTGTAATATGTGTGGGTTATGAATTGGCTGGTATTTAACATATAAATATATATATAATACACTGACTCAACATATAAATATATATATAATACACTGACTCTTCTTCACTGTAACTGGCTGCTTTCTGCTATTATGGAAATGCAGAGTACACTGAGATTAGTGGTGCAGGATTGAGCCAAAAGTGACCAGAAACAACTGATGCGAATGCTCACATGTTCATTCATGTCTTGCATCTGAAGAAGTGAGGTTCTTACCCACGAAAGCTTATGCTCCCAGTACTTCTGTTAGTCTCAAAGGTGCCACAGGACCCTCTGTTGCTTTTTACAGATTCAGACTAACACGGCTACCCCTCTGATACATTCATGTATCGTATCTACTCATTCACACACTCAGTAAGCAAACCAGAAATGTTGATGGTTGGTTTGTTAAATAATCAGATTTCGTTACATACAAACTCATTATAGCAATATAATACCCACTTTTCCATTTATGCATCCAGAGTCCATGAAGCTAAGAACAATTATGATGTTTGTTGTAGAGGTTAATGGTTTTTAAAAATGCGGGGCGAACTGGTCCACTGTACTGTTTTCCAATACAAATTTTTCTCTGTGCTTCTGCATAAAGGCTGGGGAGGTTTCCTGTAACAACCACTTTTTTTTAAACTTTTTGTTTCTCCTGGAAGCAAAGGAGAATTATAACCCCATCATCAGATTTAGTGTGGAGAGAAAGAAACAGGACTTGAGTCTAATAGATTAACTTACTGCATGTTCAGAAAAAGGAAATTGCCTTAGGAAGGATTTGGAACATAATAAATCAGTTTCAAGAATAAAACAGAACCATTTATTGTTATGCCTCAAACCTTCTTACGATATACTGATGTAGTTCTACTGTCTACATTAAAAAAAATCTAAACCCAAGTGATGACTATGACAGCAAAGATACATTTCTTGTGAATATTTAAACAGATATTTTTAAGCAGGAGGCTGCCAACACCTATTTCCAGTCATCTTGAGGAAACCTGGTTGTGACAGATGGTGTCCAGCCTGTCTGATATGAATTTTACCTGCTATATAAACACTGATGATTTAGATCTTCCTTTAAACAAAACAAAACATCATTTCAGGCCTGTGTTCACAACCTCTTCCTTTTGGATGCCTCATTGTGATGGACTGGGGGATGGGCACCTCCACTATCACCCATGTTCTCTCATGACAGGCCTTAACACAACTGTGACCCTCTCCACCGTCTGTCCATTTTCTCTTGCTCCTATTCTGTTCATGTTATTCTTCCTTCCTCTCTCTTTTTTTCTGTGTACTTTTCTTTTTTTCCTATTATTTTATATATTTATTTACTTTGTTTTGTTTTTGTTTATAACCTCAACTGATAAATGCTTCTCTTCTTTTTCCTTTCCAAATTCTCTTATTCATTAAAATATTGTCTACACTAGAATTTTAATTCCCTCCCCGCAGTTGCTACATCTCGTTCATGTCTACTAGGGGTAGAAACAGTGGGAGGGCTGATGTAGAGCAGCTGCCAGTGTTTGAACTGGTGTGATGTGTAAACCTGATTAGCTGAGAAGCCTTGAAGAGTGTACTAGATAAATTCTTCTGCTTTTGGGATGATGTGGAAAGATAAAGGAGGCCTCCCAAATAGCTGGGAGGAAACTCGCTCTTCTTCAGTCACCATTTTTGTAGGCTATTAGTTTAAAGCAATCTTTTGTCCCTCTGACTTCTCTTCCTCCCTATGTTCACAGCTCCATCTTGAAGCTCAGCCAAGGAAAACCTGCTTAAAGCTTTGGCTCGTTTAATTTACTTCTGAGGCTGCCTCATATTCAGTCAGGAAGAGAAGAACATTCGATCCTCCCTGCATTTGGACATAGGGTGACTCCTCACAGAATATACTCTGTAATTCCTGCCATTGTCACTGACATTAGTTGTCATAAATGGGAACAGAGATGGCCAAAGGGAGTTGTTTGATAACTAACAAGGGAGATTTATGCACCAGCTAGTTCCTGCCTGGGAATCAGGATCATTATCTGGAATTACTGGTGAACAAGGGAAATTTGGGCTGGATAAATTCTTAATACCTGTAAATGGAAATCTGAACATTTTGAAGATGTTTCTTCTAACAATGAGCATTTTGATACCACTAATATAGAAAACCAAAATCTTGTACTGAGGAAGTAAAGAAAGAAAATCAATTAACTGTATCTTCTATTAATCCCACTAATTAACCTATATATACCCTTGCCCCAAACTAAAAAAATATAAAAATGCATTAAGTAAATAAAATATTATTTCCAGATACCATATGTGCTCTTGCTCAAACTCAAGATATGGGCTTGATCCAGAAATTACTGGATGAAGTGTTTTGGCACATGTTAGAGGGGAGGTCAGACTTGATGATCATAATGGTATCTTCTAACCTTAAAATCCACAGTTGAAATCCTGCCTCCTTTGCAATCTATGCAAAATTCCCATTGATTTTAATAAGACCAGGATTCTACCCTATGAACTACCAGTCAAAGGGCTAAATCTTGAAGTCCTTACTCAGTACTTTCTGAGTCCTTATTCAGGAAACTTATGTGAAGACAACTTCAGTAGGATATTTCTGTATTAGGGTTTTATACTAGCACTCATCTCTGTAGAATCCGAACACTTCCAAAGTTAATTATACTTGTATCATTTGCAGTAGATTTCATGGAGTCTTTGGCTCGCCTCTTTCTCTGATTATAGGAAGTTCTGAGTGGGGTCGATACAAGACTTGGCCCAATATTTTTATATTTTAGAAAATAATGGTACACAAGAATAAACATGTAGCTGAAAACTGAAAATAAATAAATGAGTGTCCCATAGATCGCTAACCAATACCTAAAAAGCCATGACAAAATCCAATAAAGGTTCAATGCAATTTATATTCTTTCTACTATATGGTGTTTCATCAGGAGTTTGTTTTCTGAGATCTAAAATGTTTCAATGAAAATGTATTGAATATCTCAGTTCCATTCCACATTTCATATTTGTCATTATCCTGTCTTTAGACAGACAAATTAGTCATATGATAACTGCCTGATGAAGTCAGATGAGTCTAAGCTGTTCTGTACAGTTGCAATGCAGGTTTATTGCTTTGGTCTAGATTTTTAAAAATTTGGTCATGTTATATAATTTAGGATTAAAATAAGAACCTTCTAGAGCTATAAAATATGTACTTATTTGAGATGCAGTGAAAAACAATAATAATAGTTTTTCCTAATATCCGTCTGATTTAAATTTCTTTAAATTTCTGTATGCCTGGTCTATCTTTAAAACAACAATAACCTTGATTTCCCAAGCTTGTGAGTGAGTGTGTTTTTTCATAAAGTCTTTCAAATACTATAACAGATTAAAGTAATTCAAGTAATCCTATAGGTTTTTCTTCACTCCTTGCTACTACTAATACTTAAAAATATTCACCCCCTATCTTCTGCAGTTTGACCTACAAAACTAACAACTCACCATTGCTGAAGGTTCAGAGGGGCCATTAAAAGCCAACTGGGATCCATTTAGAGAAACAATTTTCTAAATTAAGGTTCCTAGTAATGCAGAGTACATAGGGTTTTAGATAGAACATCAAAACGCATAGCAATTTTGCTAATTCAGACTAAAAATATTTATCAAATACAAAAGCAATTAACAAACATTTATATTAATCAAATTTATATACCACATTGCTTTAAATAACCCTACAACAAAATATTATGGGTGCCACCTATAGTTAATATTGCCTGCCACTTTCTAGTATAAGACCCTGTTTTCAGTTGCTTAACACTTTGTCAAATTTTAACCATTTCTCCTGACATTTTTCATGCTGGCCTGGGTGTCTGCCTCAGGCTGAATTTTTCTGGGGAAAATTTTTAAAAAATTGGTTCAGCTGTTTCTGAGACTAAGAAGCTTGGCTTGGGAGGGTGGCAAGGTGAGGAGAAGGGAAATTTGGATGAATAGCCTGGGGGAGGAGAGGTAGGACTGGGACAAGGGGTAGGGAACTTGGAAGAGGAAATTTTGGGGAGTGAGTGGGACAAGGAAAGGCTGGAGCGGCCAGGAGGCAGAAGGTGATAGGCTTGGGAAGTGGGGAAAGAGGGGCAGAAAGACTTGTAATCCCTACAGTACATGCCTCTCAGCATCTGGAATGGAACCTGGGATTCCCGAGCCTTAGCATTCTTGTGATGTCAGCAAATAGCTGTGAAACCCATTAGCAAAATACGTGCCTCATCTCCTTTTAGTGGTGGGCCTACGTAGGGGAAGACCAGCTTCTGCTATTATCAGTTACTCTGTTAGCCCAAATGACAGAGGTCAGTGCTATAGATCTAAAGGTTCTAATCCTGCTGATGAGCCATGTAGGTGTCAGGGTAGTTCAAGACGATGGAATTTCTGTTTTGTTTTTTAAAAACCTAGGAAATGACATAGAAAAAATATGCTAAAAGACAGTAAGGTTGCAGTCACACAGTCATAATTAGAAAATACCAGAATTAAGGTTGCCTGTGCTACCTGAATTTAGCTCCCTTGTGTATATGTATTATGAAGCCAACTGTATTTACATGATCTATCCATCTATATGCCCCCATCACTATCTGAGCACCTTACATTTTTAGTGTGTTTATCCTCACAACATCCCTGTCAGGAAGGGAAGTGTTATTATCCCATTTTTACAGGTAGGGAACAGATGGGACAGAAGCTAATTCTTGGTTGAACAAAAGGAATTATCTACACGGGTGGTTTAATCAGCAACTTTTTACGTTAATCTACTCGGAAAATGTTTGCACACACACACAACACAGTTCATTGTAGTGCACTGACGACACATTTATCACCAACTCTAGAGTCCTGTTTTGAAGGGAACTCACTTCACAGAGAAGCGAGTTAGTCCAGTCTATTGTTTATGTGCACACAATGCTGCTACGAGTTAGTTTGGCAGTCTTCTAACAGATATCCCACTCTGGTTTGCGGGCAACTGTTACTCACCGGTCTGTTTATCTGTGTTTCCTCCCCAGCTCTGAAGTCAAGTTGACAAGATCTCCCCTTCTCTATTTATAAGCTGGCACAGAGCCAGATTTTTACATTTACTTCTGGATCCCACTTTATCACAATACATGCAATAAGAATCCCTATAACAAGAAGAAGCTCCAGAAGCCCTATAACATGCCTTGAGCAGCCACGGGGAGCTGTGCTGAGACCATGGATCTCATCGGTCCTGGGGATGGGCGGGAGGAGAAAGCATTGGCACAGGAAGCTCTTGTGACCGAATGTGATGTTATCTGATTAAAATATGACCATCTAGATCATTGTTGCAACCACTGTTATATATTTGCAGCAAATCTTGTACAAAGACTGTTAAGTGAGGTGTCTGTGGAAAAGTTATGACTCACTGAATATATTCTGCTATTTGTATGCATGTATCATTTTTGTCTTTGAAGTTATAAGTATTGGCTCTATACCTGAATTTCAAATGTTTGCTCCTGTGGTAATGCCCATAAGGTAGCTAGCCAGCACATCTTGGAGGGACTATTCAAATTGAGTGGCCCATCAAAAGAACATTTAAATGACAATGGATCATGGGAGACGCCCATCTACACTTAATGGAATTTCCTGCTGTGACCAAGTGAAATGCATGGACATGTGACTTGCCCATGTGACTCCAAACTCCATCTTGTTGCTGTGATTTTCCACAGTAAGTACAATGGGATTTTATGGCAAAAGCTATAAAAGGCCCTGGAAACACCTTCATGATGTCTTCAATCCTGCTTCTTACCTCTGGAGGAACTTTGCTACAAACTGAAGCTCTGGCCCCTTCAAGCTGTGGATCAGAACATCGGCAAAGACTCGTCATATAGGCCCGCCCTGCAGGTCACGAGATAAAGCGGCTACCCTGTGCAGTGGATAAGTTAAGGTGGAAGGGGAGAGGGGTGTGCGGATTTGAGGGCAGGGCACAACCATTTTCTTTCGTAAATAGGGTTTCTCCCCTTGGGGCCTTACCTACAGCAGAGGGAACCTCAGCATGTAAGTTTTTTTTTTTTTAATGAAAATAATTTACTATTTAAGTTTTACTGTCTTATTATTATGCTATACTGCCATGCTAGCTTCTGTCCTATGGTCACAGGATGTGAGCTAGAGGCATTTCTGAGTCTGAGGTCCCCGCCTCCTGCACTCCCCCCTTGGCCCATGCTGTCTGTTCACCCTCCTGCCCCATACACCTTTTCAAAATGGCAGTTGCTCCAGCTGAGCAATCACCCTCTATTTCAAGCTAAAGTTCCAACTACTGACCTTTTTCAGGCCCACAATGTGGAAAGCACATGCCCATGTACTTATTTTCCTTCCCCTGCCCTCAGCTGTCCTGCCTGCAGAACACTGCCTCCCCATCCCCAAGCCCTGTTCATCACCTCAAAATGTCAGCTGGCAGCATGGCAAAGCCACTGCCTCTGCTCCACCCTGCCCACTCTGCAGCAGATTTGAATAAGGGAAACATATTTGTATGTGAAATGCAAAAGTTTGAGACAGTGATGGTAGGAAAAGAAATTTGGTTAGTGTTCTCAATTTACATGAGGTAGAAATCAACATTGCATGCCTGTGAAGCTACAAAGAGTACAAATTCCCTGATGACACACATTCTTACAGACTGGTAACAGTGAATGCTTCAGGCAATTATTGCAGAAGCCTATCTATTTTTCTTTGCACTTTCAACATGGCTGCAGGGGAGATAAAGCAAAATCTAAGCCTGAGAAATTGCTCATATTTTTATTCAGAGATTATGAGGAACAGCTGCATAGATATTCCCCTCTGATACTCTACTCTCTTCCATTCCTGCAACGCTTTTGAGAAGACCATCGATTGCCCCTATAGAGTTTGGGAATTCATTGTGCACAGAGCCTTCAATAAGCTTTCCTGAACATCACCTTGCTTTATAACTATAGCTGCGAGTCTGTCACGGAGGTCACAGATTCCATGACTTTTGGGACCTCCGTGACTTCCGCAGGCAGTTCGGCTGATCCCAGGCCTGCCTGAGCAGCTAGGGCAGCCTTGGGCCAGCTGCACTGGCCGTTGCTCAGGCGGCCCCAGGCAGCTTGCCCCAGGGGATACCAGAGTAGCAGGGGTTCCGGGCACTGCCCTGAAGCAACTGCAGGGCCCCAGGCCATCCCTCCCCAGCCATGGGGACTCGAGCCATCCCCGCCTCCCCCAGAGCAGCCGCGGCACCCCAAGCTGCCCCCTCACCCCAGAGCAGCAGTGAGGCCCTGGGCTGCCCCCTTTTCCCCATGAGCAGCAGCAGCACCCTGGACCCCTCCTGAGCAGCAGCAGTGCCCCAGAGCCTTCCAAAGCTCCTAAGATTCAGTCAGGGTATTTATAGTACAAGTCATTGACAGGTCACAGGCCATGAATTTTTGTTTATTGCCCATGACCTGTCAATGACTTTTATTAACAATACCGGTGACTAAAACATAGCCTTATTTATAACCCAATATCTTTTCCATGCCATCAGAGACCTGAATGACTGCGGTCCCAATGGTCAATCTCCCCATGCCAAATTAGTCCCCTGTGGACCAGTAGCATTCGGGATGGCCAGTTTAGAGATGGCAATTGAGACCTACTTATCTACATATATGGGGCACCGCATGGTGGTAAACTGCCGCTGCAGCTCCAAGTTTGTTCATCACATATCTCCAAAAAAGTTGCCTTCCCTATTCTGAAATTCTCTCACAACTGCTGGTCATCCCAGGTCTGCAGAACAATCTTTTCCCACTTATCCATGTTGGTTTCCCAAGCCCAGAAATAGACTCATAGACTCATAGACATTAAGGTCAGAAGGGACCATTATGATCATCTGGTCTGACCCCCTGCATGCTGCAGGCCGCAAGACCCTTCCCTGGACTCTACCGTTGAAGTCCCCAATCCTGTGTTTTAGTGACTTCAATCGGCTGAGACCCTCCTGCTAGTGATCCCTGCCCCATGCTGCGGAGGAAGGCGAAAAACCTCCAGAGGCTCAGCCAATCTACCCTGGAGGAAAATTCCTTCCCGACCCCAAATATGGCGATCAGTAATACCCCGAGCATATAGGCAAGAGTCTCTAGCCTGACCCTTGTTGGCCATTATGCTGTTCATGTACCATTGCTTGGTTTTCCTTGGCTACTATGTTTTATCATTAAACCATTCCCTCCATAAACTTATCCAACTTAATCTTAAAACCAGACAGGTCCGTCGCCCCCACCATTTCCCTCGGAAGGCCGTTCCAATATTTCACCCCTCTGATGGTCAGAAACCTTCGTCTAATTTCAAGTCTAAACTTCCCCCCGGCCAGTTTGTATCCATTCGTTCTCGTGTCCACATTAGTACTAAACTGGAATAATTCCTCTCCCTCCCTTGTATTAACCCCTCTGATATATTTAAAGATAGCAATCATATCCCCCCTCAGCCTTCGCTTTGTCAGACTAAACAACCCAAGCTCCTCTAATCTCTTTTCATACGACAGGTTTTCCATTCCTCTGATCATCTTAGTCGCCCTTCTCTGCACCCGTTCCAGTTTGAGTTCATCTTTTTTAAACATTGGAGACCAGAACTGCACACAGTACTCCAAATGAGGTCTCACCAGCGCCTTATACAACGGAAGCAGGACCTCCCTATCTCTACTAGATATACCTCGCCTAATACATCCCAAGACCGCATTGGCTTTTTTCACCGCCACGTCACATTGCCGACTCATAGTCATCCTGCGGTCCACAAGGACCCCTAGGTCCTTCTCCTCTTCCGTTACTTCTAACCAATGCGTCCCCATCTTGTAACTAAAATTGTTATTATTCGTCCCCAAGTGCATCACCTTACACTTTTTACTATTGAATTTCATCCTATTTCTGATACTCCAATTCACAAGCTCATTCAAGTCTCCCTGCAGAGTATCCCTATCCTCCTCCGAGTTTGCAACTCCTCCCACCTTCGTATCATCCGCAAACTTTATCAGCCCACTCTTGCAATCGGTCCCGAGGTCAGTTATAAATAGATTAAATAAGATGGGTCCCAAAACCGAACCTTGAGGCACTCCACTAGTAACCTCCCTCCAACCCGACAATTCACCCTTTAATACGACCCGCTGCATTCTCCCCATTAACCAATTCCCTATCCACCTCTGGATTTTCATATCGATCCCCATGTTTTTCATTTTAACCAATAGTTCCTCATGGGGTACTGTATCAAACGCTTTGCTGAAATCCAGGTATATTAGGTCCACCGCATTTCCCTTATCTAATAAGTCCGTTACTTTCTCAAAGAAGGAGATCAGATTCGTTTGGCACGATCTGCCCTTCGTAAAACCATGCTGTAATTTATCGCATTTGCCATTAACTTCAAGGTCCTCAACTAGTTTCTCTTTCAGAATCTTCTGAAATGGTACTGCATGCTGTGAAGCTGCTCCAGGAACCAGTCCTCTACTATCAGTTGCTCCGTGTCTTCCTCTTTTCCTTCATCCATGTCCCAGTTCCACTGCTGTTGAAGACCCTCCTGCTGCTATGACATCATATGGTTGGTCCCAAACTAAATTCATTCAGCTTTGAGTGCTGAAATACAGCCCAAGAAGCCTCTGCGTATTCCAGTTTGCCAGCACAGTACCACTTAGCATTGTTGGGTCCAGGCTGGCCATCAGTAATTTGAAAATGGTACTAGTCCACCCTAAAGGAAGTATGGGGGAGACTGATGAATCATGGGATTTTTAAAAAAATTGAGCCAGCCTGGCTTCCGCTATGTATCTCAAAATGCACACCAAGAAAAATGCCTGAATGCACATGGCTCAGCAGTAAAGCAAAAATGCATGGGACACTCCCCTGCTCCTGAGAATGCCCCACCCTTAGTTTGCAGCAAATTGCTGCCGAGCAATACACAAAGATATGCATTGACAGTGAGCACATTGTCCCGTGAGCACACTATTACTGTGGCTTAAGTAATGAGCATTACCTGACACGTGGCAAAACTCTGCGGATTAACCCCCACATAGAGACAAGTCCTAAGTCCCTGTTTGGAGGCACCCAGATCTAAGTTTCAGGACCACTCCAATGTACAAAACTCCTTCTGAAGCCTGTAGGAACCTGAACTCACCCACCACCTCAATTTTGCATTAAAAGTTCCCTAGGCACCTGTGTTTATGCTTCTGAGCATGCGCAGGGTTGCCTCCCTCTAGGTGCCCAGGTGCCTATCTCCTGCCTAAACCCTAGAGCAATTCACAAACCATGGGAATATGGGCATTCAGCTGCCTAAATTGGGTGCAGGGCCCATCTGGCAAGTGTGCTGGGAGGGCACCTACCAGGTCGGATCCCTCAGGTGAGTTCACAAAAACCAGCTAGGAGGAGGAGGAGGAGGAGGAGGCCCTCTCTTATAACTTTTACCCAAATGGGTAAGGGATTCACCTGAGAGGTGAGAGACCCAGGCCCCAGGCCCCCTCCTCCAATGACTCTTTATTTATCCAGAGTGCAACAGCTTCAACAGGAGAGACAGAGGGAGTCTCCTCATCAGAACATCTTATAGCCCAATGATTAGAGCACTCACCTGAGAGGTGCAGATCCCTTCAATCCCTTCTCCCCTTTAGGTGGAGGCTAGACTTAAATGGGAGGGTGCAGTGGGGGTGTCTCACATCCCAGGTGAGTACCCTAACCACTGGGCTCAAAGTTACATGGCAGGTCATCCTCCTCCCCACGGTCTACTTGCTAATAGCATAGGTGCCTAATGCCAAGAGACTGTCTACAGCTACGAATCTCAAGCCCAGATAGGTGCCTCCCTCCAGCCCAGACTTAGGTGCCTATATCTGAGAAGGGGTGGGAGTTAGCACACACCCGTCATTGGCATCTCTCACTGGCTAGCATAGGTGGCCCTGCCTAGCACGCAGGCTTGTGTGAATCCCATTCAAGACACCTCTCTCTCCCCAGTCACTGTATAGAAGTTTAGGTCAAGCTTTGTGAATTAGTGATTTTCTAGGCACCTAAAAGTCAGGCATAGTAATGCACAACATCACAACACCTTACTCATTTTGTGCATTCAGGCCTAAGGTGACACAGGACATCTGAAGGACAGCAAGAAACTGAACCTGGGTCTCTTAAGTGTGAGGACAATGTCCTAACCACTGGACCATACTTCCTCTCACATTGCATGTTTTGAACATAAAAAGTGCTACATAATGCTAAGTATGCTGAAAAATCATAACTGAGGTGTCTCAAATTCAGTATCCAAAATTAGTAGACACCTTTGACATTAATGTCTCTGTACCTCAGTTCTTGTTCTGTAAAATGGGAAGACTAATAACATCACCTGACCTCAAAAAGGAGTTGTGAACATAATTAATGTTTGTGAAGCACTCAGATACTATAGTTATGAGTGCCATGGAAAGCCCATGAGTAAATGAATGATTTTGTCTTCAGAGCAGGTTTTGAATTTTAAATAAGGCCTTGGTCTACACATTCAATGGTGAGGATAAAACAAAATATTGAGTAACTATCCATTTACTGAATGAGGCAGGAGTCCTGGGAAAATGGGATGTGATCACATAAATAAGACTACATCATAATTCATATGCACAAGGGGACTGAATTTAGGGTGTGCACGCAACCTTAGTCCTGGCATTTCCTAACTTTTGAATTCTTGATTATGCATCCTTAATATCTGTTTATATAATTTTTTTCTGCATAAAATATAGATCGATTCAAAGGTCTACACTTTGAAAGCTGGCTACCAGAAGGTTTGTGCCTAAACCCATAATAAGGCTCTCTAAGCAAAAATGGCCTGTTTTTCAGAGGAGCTGCACATTTGCAGCTTCCACTAACTTCAACTACAATTTGTATACATGACACTTTTAGTGCCAATGCACAAGTAAAACATTAGAAAGGAGGAGGCGTAACACTGAAGGTTATGCATGACTCAGCAAAATGACTAAAAGGAATTAAAATATTACTCAATTGATTATTGACTTAATTTTATAAAATGAAAGTGGTATATTTAAATCTAGCAGTAAAACCACCATATACGAAAAATCTTAACGCTTCACTCTCTCTTAACTAACCGAGCAATTTCAAATATTAGCCATTTGCTAATGTTATGTATTTTGATTCTCTTCCTGTTGCAAAGAAGAAGCCAATTTTAAAACAAAGAGATTAAAATGTTTATGTTATACACAGTTCAAAGTACTGCCTGTTCTTTTTGTTATCAGACCTTCTAGCAGGTATGAAGGGATTATAAAATATTATTTATTCTCTTATATCTTATATTAATCAAATAATATATAATACTTAGCAGTGAGTGGACCCATAGTGAGCAATCCAAATAAAGTAACAGCACTACTTACAGAATGCAGTGCAGTAAATCTCCTGAACAAAAGAATGCTACAAAACTCTGTATTTGGAAAGTAAAGTCCCATTCCCGAGAGACAGTCAGTGCTCTCAACTTCAAAAAGAACTGAAGGTGCTGAGCTCCTCTCAGGAGATGCTCAGAACTTCACAAGATTAAGCCTTAAATGATCCAGCAGTTCTATCCACTCCTCTGCTCTACCTTGGTTCATTTGAAACAGGGTTATTATGAGAATGGGGATTACACATCATTTCCCACTACAATACTTTGAATTATTTAATCAATGTGCTTTATTCTGCAAGCCATTCTGACCAGACTTGTAAGGGCTTAAATCAAAAGATTGCTTTGTTACACTAGCAGTCCTTAGAGGAACAAAGCACCTTACTATATTCTATTTGAAATGTTATAAGGGTTAGAAAAAAGGATATATACCAGTACGAGCTATGACACTAATGATGGTTTCTTGTCTGATATATTATACCAATATCCTCCTAGGTTTCATTACAGTGTCATGTTGATCATACCATTGTTAGTAAATTTTTGAATGTCTCACTTCCTTGTAAGAGGTACAGTAAGTGAAGACACTGCTACAGCTGATACCAGAGCTCTGTCAGTTAAACTGTCATGGATCAAAACACAAAGCAGCCTTCGTAGGCAGGCAAAAAAGCTCCAGAATTTCTACTGTTAATGCTGCTGCTGTGTCTCTTGTCATCAGTACTAATATTATATCAGCTATCCAGTGGCTATCTGAAACATCTACATGAAGCAAAAAAAGC
Organism: Malaclemys terrapin pileata; assembly: GCF_027887155.1. Lineage (NCBI taxonomy): Eukaryota > Metazoa > Chordata > Testudines > Emydidae > Malaclemys > Malaclemys terrapin. Next base: position 44,417,035 of record NC_071505.1, read on the forward strand.
CCCCAAACTATTTTTATTCATATTTTCACAGTCTTTATGCTGTTGTCAAAAGTACAGTAATGATTCTGAATTTTCTAGTCTGAGACCCTTAGCAATATCTACACAATTAAGAATGTTAGCATAATTTTTCTTTATTAGTTTAAGAAAGGACTCTTATGTAAGAATAGATTATTTAAAATCACGTTACACCATTTTAAAAATGTTTTACATTCAAACTGGCACACTGATTTAGTAGGTTAAGTAATTGTTTTCCATTGGGTAAGTACAAACAGTACTCAGACCCTGTTTAATACATACAGAACATACTATTTACCTCAGGACCTCTTCAGATAAATCTCTGACCCTGTATGACATGCTGACTCCCTGATACTTGAAGATGAAGTATTCAGACTCACTGGCACCTATGGATTTAACTACAAGTAGTATTATTTCATTTTTTTGTTGTGGTCAGCGCATCCATAGCTACTCCTCAGCTTTGTCTGCTGGTTTCCAATCTAGGTTGCACCCTTAGAAGCAAATTCTTATTATGGTAACATCTGAGTTGTCAGACTCATCAGACACTAGCAACCTGATTTTCAGCTGGTGTAAATCAACTTACCTCATTAAAGTCAATAGAACTATATTGGTTTGCATTATCTGAGGATGCAGTGGATTATGAAGGGCTTACTTTTAAGGGGGTTACTAAGGGCTTGATCCCATTCCCAATGGAGTCCTATTGATTTTAATGGGTTTTGAATCAGGCTCTTCAATCTCAGTCATATTATTAATACTCATGTAAATCTCCTATTGTCTTCACAGGATTATGCCTAAAAGAGGAGTGCAAGGTCATATCTAAATTGTTGACACTGCTTTCTTCTGAATTAACTATTCTCCCAGCAATGTGAAGTTGATTTACCAAGGTACTGCCCTTCAGTGGAAATGGAAATTACTCATAGAACCCCTTTGAGTACTAAGATAACAGATTTTTATAGATTTGAGTGTTGCTTATTAAGAATCCTACTGGATATGTCTCAGTAGTACTGAGACATATAGAATTATTTAAAAAAAACTCCACAGTCACTGTCATTTTAAAACCCATGATTGAAAAATCCTCACCTAATGCCTAAAAATTATGACCTTGACCTCTCCATATAGTTCAATGAGTTTTAGACTGGATTCTATGGAAGAGGAGTTAGAGACCTCATTCTAGAGCAGTGGTTCTCAAACTTTTTTTACTGGTGACCCCTTTCATACAGCAAGCCTCTTGAGTATGACCATCTTTATAAATTAAAAACATGTTTTTATATATTTAACACCATTATAAATGTTGGAGGCAAAGCATGGTTTGGGGTGGAGGCTGACAGCTCATGACCCCTCCTGTAATAGCCTTCTGATCCCTTGAGGGGTCCTGACCCCCTGTTCTAGAGGATGTGAACCATTAGGGTCTGATTTACCACTGCCTAATCCCTGGTGTAGTCGCATTTACACATGTGCATTCTGATCTGGTAAAATTTTACAGCCACTGGGCCCATGTGTAAAGGATTACACAAAGTGCAAGGCTATGGAGAATCAGTCCTACGGTACACAAAAATACCTTAGTCTAATCAGGATACATATGATGAGTTAACACTTCTATGAACCCAAAGAAACTTCTCAAATTCACCTGGGAACTGACAAGAAACAGATGACTCCAATTTACTCAGGGAAACATGGTGCCATACAATATTAGATGAATCTGGTACAGATAACAATTGCTCGAAATCACAATGTTCTTAGATGCATCTGTGCAAATAGCTTTTTCAGGATGCTAAATATAGATGATGCATTCATGCTTGGTATAATGAAAGATCAGACCTTTACTTCAAAGACTTTCAGAGATATAAATAGGAAGAGAGAAAGAGAAGAGTGGGGGCTGAAGAAGATTACAGAGCCCGTGAGCATGCGTGTGCCTGTGCAAGTCTTGACACTCAGAGATAAATTAAAAGGCAGCAACTTTGACACCATGAGGAGTACTCTGGATACTTTTATTTCCTGCATTGATACTATTATACTGATATAAGTTTTACCTTCTCTAGGTAAGCTGATTGCCCAGGCTTACATCAGATACAACTTTAAGCTTTTTCCTTTTGATTTGATATATTTTCTCACAAATCTGTATATTTTATGACATGAAGGTCTTAGGCAATTTTTGGGTAATTACTGCAAAGACTTTTTCTTGAGGAGAGATAAATCAGAACTTTCACTTCTAAGAGATGTAGCAAAAATGGTCTGCTCCCTACGCTCCAGTTGGAGTCTCTGTCAAAGGCACAGCTAGAGGGTTCGATCTCATACAGTTGGGTGATGCCAGGGCTCTGATCAGAACAGCACATAAGCAAAGCAGTTTTGCTCCCCCTGTGGATGTTGATTGATGAATTGTTTGGCCTGGGGTAACATAGAATACAGTAGGTATGAAAATCTCCCTTCTAAACTACTAGAAAAACATTCAGTATCGAGGATGCTTTTTTCCTAAGTAATTTAAAAATATACACGCAATATTACCAGTGAGCATGATATTTATAATACAACTGGGGAAATTTTTTCTGAAACTTTTTTTAGACACAAAAATACAGATTTGAGTCAACTGAAATATTTTGCAAATTTATATCAATTTTGACAAATTGTTTCATTCATTTTGATATTTTCAGAATAAAATGTTTTGATTTTTCAGGTTAGAGTCACAAGGAGGCTTACGTACCATTCAAAAAATTAAGGAGGAGGACATGGTATGATCCTTGTCCCCATGACCAATAGCCAGGACACTCATCTCTAATGTGGGAGACCCAAGTTTGTCTCCTCACTTTGGAGCATGGACTTAAACTCACATGCTCCCAACTGAGTGTCCTAATCACCAAGGTATTGGCTGCTCTGGGGTGGGAATCTCCTCTGGTGAAGCTGGTACATTTTGTATAATAATTAACTACTTATTGGACCAGAAAATGAGAGTGATTTGCCTGGTGATTAGAGCACTCACCTGAAAGAGGGGACACCTGGGTTTCAGTCCCTGCTCCAATAAATATTTAATTATTTATACAAAATGGAACAACTTCAATAGAAGAGACTAGAGTAAGGTGACCAGATGTCCTGATTTTATAGGGACAGTCCCGATTTTGGGGTCTTTTTCTTATATAGGCTCCTATTACTCCCCACGCCCTGTCCTGATTTTTCACATTTGCTGTCTAGTTACCCTAGACAAGAGCAACTCCCTCTCATCTCCCACCCCCGCCTGCATAGCCTGAGGACAAGCGCACATATCTTAGTAGGGGGAGACGAGGGTTCAAATCTCTGCTCCTTTGAAGAGATTTAAATTTAGGTCTCCCTCATCCCAGGTGAGTGCCCTAACTACTGCGTTCATGGTGGGGCACCTGCTCCTCTGTGGCTTTATGAAAGATCCCTAAATGTTGGAATTAGGCATCTAAGGGCAGGTCTACACTTAAAACACTGCATCGGTGCAGCTGCACCGCTGTAGCACTTTAACAAAGGCCTTGGTTACACTTGCAGCTGTACAGTGCTGTGAGTTAAACCTGTCTTCGTATAGCTGAGTAGGGAAAGCACTGCAGTCTGTCCACACTGACAGGTGTCCAGCGCACTGTCGTGGCCACATTTGCAGCATTTGCTGCGCCATTGGGAGCGGTGCATTATGGGCAGCTATCCCACAGAGCACCTCTTCCCATTCTGGCGCCGTGGGTTGTGGGAAGGGGGCGTGGGTGCGGGGCATTCTGGGTCCTGTCCCAACGCCCCGTGATGCATCGCTTCACATCCCAGAAATCCCTTTGTTTCCGTCCACCTTTGGTGCCATCCTTCAACGGTTTCTGTGCAGCACGATCTGTCTGAGGGAAATGGAGCCCGAACTGCTGAGGCGTATGCTGATGAGTCTCACCAACACGTCACGTTTGGCTGTCGACTATTCCTTAAGATCCAAAGTGACAGTCTGACGATGCTATCGAGCCACGTAACGCGTATAACACGAAATTGCTTGTGGCATTCACAGACATGCTAAGCACGGTGGAACACCGCTTTTGGGCTCGGGAAACAAGCACTGAGTGGTGGGATCACATTGTCATGGAAGTCTGGGATGACGAGCAGCGGCTGCAGAACTTTCGGATGAGAAAAGCCACTTTCATGGGACTGTGTGAGGAGCTCACCCCCACCCTGCGGTGCAAGGACACAAGATTGAGAGCTGCCCTGCCAGTGGAAAAACGGGTGGCTATTGCAATCTGGAAGCTGGCAATTCCAGACAGCTACTGGTCGGTTGCACACCAGTTTGGAGTGGAAAAGTCGACCATTGGAATCGTGTTGATGCATGTTTGCAGGGCCATTAATCGCATCCTACTCAGAAGAACCATGGCTCTGGGTAACGTGCAGGATATAGTGGATGGCTTTGCACAAATGGGGTTCCCTAACTGTGGAGGGGCGATAGATGGGACGCACATTCCTATTCTGGCACCACCCCACCTAGGATCCGAGTACGTTAATCAGAAGGGGTATTTCTCTATGGTTCTCCAGGCGCTTGTGGATCACCATGGGCATTTCATTGACATTAACACAGGCTGGCCCGGAAAGGTGCGTGACGCACGCATCTTTCGGAACACTTGGCTGTTCAGGAAGATGCAGGCCGGGACTTTTTTCCCAGAACGGAAGATCACGGTAGGGGAAGTTGAAATGCCCATTGTGATCCTTGGAGATCCCGCTTACCCGTTAATGCCGTGGCTCATGAAACCCTACACAGGGAGCCTTGACAGCAGCAAGGAATGGTTCACTACAGGCTGAGCCGGTGCCGAATGACTGTGGAGTGTGCCTTTGACTGTTTAATGGCCCGCTGGCGATCTCTGTATGGCAAGCTAGGCTTGGCCAAAAACAGCATCCCCGCTGTTATATCCACATGCTGTACCCGCCATAATATTTGTGAAGGGAAGGGTGAAAGCTTCACTCAGGCATGGACCTCTGAGGTTCAACACCTGGAGGCTGAATTTGCACAGCCAGAGAGCAGGGCTATTACAGGGGCCCAGCGCGGGGCTGCAAGGATTAGGGATGCCTTGAGGGAGCAATTTGAGGCTGAAAACCAGCAGTGATATCTGGTGCCCTGCACAGGAGTGAAGTGCAGTAGTTCCAATCTTTAGGAATCAGTGTTTGCTAAGCAGACAAGCAGACTTGCAGTGCCTGTTTATTTCCTGGGCTAAGGAGTCTTTTACTTTATGCAATAAGAAAGAATGTTTTCAAAACCAAAAAATCCATTTATTGAAAAGAAAAAAAAATTATTTATTGAAAAGAAACAAGGGGGTGGAGTGGGGAACGGTACAATCACAGATTCACGTATGTCCTGTCTGGTGTGCTGTGCAGTGAATGCTGCACTTCAGGACAGCTATACTGCATGGTGATGGGGGTTGAGTGCAGATGGAAAGGGTCATGGTTTTCAGGGCTGGGTGGTGAAGATACTGGTGTTGGAGGCAGCTGGTGGAGTGAAAAACACAGAAGTTGGGGAAAGTGGGTTGGAGGTGACAGTGGGGCACAACGGAAAGAGTTTTGTGACACGGGCTGGAGGGGGAGGTGGGGTTTGCGTTTGCAGTACTGCTCCTTCTGCATGGCTACAAGCTTCTGGATAGCATCTGCTTGGCGCTCCAGGATGCTTATGAGCCGATCCGTGCTTTGCTGTCGGCGCTCCGTGCTTTGCCGCCGGTGCGCTGCGTTTTCCTGGCGGATCCTGCTTTCTCTCTCCCTCCAGTTCTGTGCTTTCTCATTCTCTTTAATAGATTGCCGCATCACTTCTTGCAGCATGTCTTCTTTGCTTTTTCGCGGTCTCTTCCTGAGTCTTTGCAGTCTCTGAGCAGGCGATAAGAGGGACAGCTGAGGTCTCAAGGTTGATGCAGCTGTATAGGCAAAATGCAACATTTAACAGAGGCAGCATTGTTTATACCAGACAGAGTAATGATTTCTCCTGCACTTAAGGAGTAGAAAACACACATGGTCTACACAATAGCATAATTTTCCCGTCCGAAACAGCACACATATCCCACGGGAGCCTCAAAATGGTGAGTAAGGGGGACTGATTGTTTCAGGGCTGCACTGTCCTCTGGGTTTCTGTGCCTTGGGGAGAGCCAACAGCTTCAGGGGGCACCTACACTGAACACTGTCCCAACATTTTCCACAGGAGTTCGTCCTGGATGATATCTCGCTGCTGAGGGTGACCTAGGAAGCAAGGGAGGGTCTTCTACTGCAATGCGGCTTCTTCCCTGGCCCATATGCAGCTTGCCTGTGTGCAGCAATGGTCCCCCCGCCCCTCGCAGCACAGTGGCACGGACACGTTAGCCTGGCTGGGACAAGGACCATGGTGGCTCTCATGATAAACCTGCGCAAGCGCATTGCACACGTTCTGGATGAGACATTCGAGGAGATTACCGAGGCTGATTACCGCGATGTGATAAACCACATCAATGCACTATTCCGCATCTAGGCATGCATGCCTAACCCTCCTCTCCCAAAGAGCCCACACCGAAAAAATTCCTTCCCGAAAAAAAACCCCGCTTACCGGGAACCTGCTCTTCTGTTTGTCCTCCACCAAGTACCATCCGCTGCAACTGGCTACCTTCCTCCTGGCTCGAGAAGAGCTCCTGGCTGCATGGCTCCAGGGATTTCGGGGTGTCTCCATCTGGCCCACCACCCTCACTCCCGTTTTCCTCCTCCCCCCCCCACCGGCTCTGAAGTGTCCATGGTGGTGCTCGGAGTGGAGGTGGGGTTAACCTCAAGTATCGCATCCAGCTCTTTGTAGAATCGGCAGATCGCGGGGGGAGCACCCGAGCGGCCGTTTGCGTCGCAAGCTTTGCAGTAGGCACTCCACAGCTCCTTCACTTTAATCCTGCACTGCAGGGCGTCCCGGTCATGGCCCCTTTCCATCTTGTCCTTTGATACCTTCCTGAAGGTATCATAATTCCTACAGCTGGAGCATAGCTGGGACTGGACAGCTTCCTCCCCCCAAACACTGATGAGGTCCAGCAACTTGCCATTGCTCCATGCTGGGGCTCGCTTGGCGCGTGGAGGCATGGTCACCTGGAAAGATTCGCTGATAGCACTCCACACCACACCTGGCTGAGCAAACAGGAAGGGGATTTTTAAAATTCCCAGGGAATGTAAAGGGCGGGTCACATGGTTGGTTACCTGAGGCTAGGGCAGTAGAGTTTGAACTGATGACCAGAGTGGCTAGAACAGGCATTGTGGGAGACTGCCGAATACTTCTGGAGGCCAGTCACAGTGCATTGGGCGGCCACACTGGTGCCGCAGCGCTGCAACGGCAGCGCAATACACGCTATTCCTCTCGGGGACGTGGAGTACATGCAGCGCTGCAACCACAGAGATACAGCGCTGCAGCAAATGCCTTGCCAGTGGGGACAGGGAGTGAGTTACAGCACTGGGGGCGGCTTTACAGCGCTGTAACTCACAAGTGTAGCCAAGGCCAAAGATGATCTAAGCTGATGGGAGAGAGCTAACCCATCAGCTTTGTTAATCCACCTCTGTGAGAATTGGTAGCTATGTCAGCGAGAGAAACTCTCCAGCCAACAAAGCACTGTCTACATGACTATGTTACACACCTGATTATTCACACCCCTGAGCAACGTAGTTATACCTAGGTAATTCTGTAGTTTAGACCAGGGCATAGTATCCTTGTGAATCTACCTATGTTTCCAAAGTTCCTTTGCTTTAAAAAAAATGGGTTAAAAAGCCCAAAATCTAAACAAAATGTTTCTCTGGGAATTGAACAAAATGTTTAATTCAACATGAAGTGAATTTATTTTTCAATTTTTCGGAACTGCCAGCAAACCAAAAAATCAGTTATTCTCACAGCTCCAATTTACAAGTAAAGTCCTTCTAGAAAGATGCAGGGCTGGATCCTGAGGCCCACTATGGCTCTTTGTGGGGCTAATGAGGTGCAAAGGGTCCAATTAGCTGGCTTGAAACAGCCAGCTGGCAATTCTCTCCATATAGAGAGGCATGTTAGAGGTGGGGCCAAGGCAGGGAAGGGTGTAGCTAAAGCATGCTGTACCTCTGGCAATCCCTAAGGGGCAGACAGTCGTTACCTGACCCCAGGATCTGGGAGATGCAACCAACTCCTTTGTTTCATCTGTGCTGAGTGCAGCAAAGGACTGACTCCTTACTCCTTCTAGCAGGTCCACATCTTAGATGTGCTGCTAAATCGGCATACATTTATAACTTAGTTGGATAATCCTTCCTCCTTCTCTGTTGGTTTTTTTAGCCCTTTTATTAACCTAAGTGTTCGTTGTTTTCTCAATCTTGTTATATGTACAGTACATATTCAGAAAATGTAATTAAAATAAATGATTTTAGTGATAATTTAGTTGATGCTTAATGATGTGACAGCAACTTTTAATCTCATTTTTAAAGCTTAAAAATCACTGCTGCTGCTGTTACAGCATGGTGTGAATGAGTGTTAAATTGTTGACTGATATGGTTGTTTATAAACAAATCACATTTGATATATGAACAAATCAATTTTGTGATGTAAAAGGGTTGTGGTGGTGCTGATCTATCAAGTATTTGTTATGAGGCTGAATTACATCATTGCTTTAGTCTGCATGAAGGCTGAAGAACAGCATTTTGGCTTTGCTGTAATGAGACACACTGTGGCATGGAAGAGTGAGCATAGCGCTCATCAGGGGGCTGTGCTTCTTACTCTTACTCCTAAAGGTCCTGATCCAGCAGATCAGTTGAGCACTGAGTGGTCCCAGTGGAGGCAGTGGGATGAGACCGCAGTGTTGTGAGCCTGGGGCCTGGCCCTTCCCAGCGCTGGGGGAGGGAGGGCACCTGGGTTAAAGCTCTCATTAAAGTTCCTAATCACCAACTGTACCCACTAGAGGGTGTTTGGAATTTAAACAGACTGATCCTTGGCCAGGGTTCCTCTGCTGACAAGCCAGCATGCTCAGCTGCACAGCTGTGGCTCTTGGGAGGCCTGGCTGAACATCGCATTGACACATACCCACGGGGCACTGCTCAGGTCACTCAGAGGGTCGGTGTCATCCCGGGGCCTTTGCCACACACAGAGCTAACCTCTGTCCCTTGGCTGTTGACAGACCTTCAAGCCTGACACAACTGCATGGCGGCGGCAAGGACGAAAGGCCTCCTAGAGCCCCAGATAGCAGCAATTGCCCCCCTGGCACTCACATGCGCAAGGATCCATGGAACTGGGGAATCCCAGGCTGCAATTCCAGCTCAGGGGTCTGGCGACTCAAGTTTTTCACAGCTGCTGATGAAATCATGGCCCCTGTCACTCACACATGGATTTCAAATCACTATGGCCAGCTTTTATTTTACCCTGTTCTATGCTGTAACAACCTTTTCACTGCATTGAACAGCTCACTGGGCACAGGGATGGTGAAGGAATAACCCAGGGAGGTACTGCTCTGTTTTAACAGTTCCTCAGCCCGTTGGAACCACCATGTGCCGCTGTGCTGCACACAGCAGCCTTGGACAGTTTCACAGCTGTGGCTGGGGCAGAGCCACCTGTACCAAAGCACAGGGTCCTGATGCCTGAGGTAACGGAGAATTTCTGTTAGCAGTATAGGGCCCATGGCAATCAGAGGAACCACGAGAGGTACATGGTGCACATACACACTAGCCTGTTCATTACATACTTGCTTAGACAGACAAACCTTGCCCTCAGAACCAGCTGTTCAGAGCTTATTTCTGACATCAGCATAAGAAATTTCTTATGTGGAAGCAAGTGCTTCCACCCCGTAACTTCCACAGTCTTTGCTTAGGCTTGTCTGAAATGAGATCTCGGGGCCTGTCATTCCCAAATCCAGAATTCTCCCCCCAAGAGCTGCAGGACCCTCAGTGACAGTGGCACCCCTTCCTCATATGGGACTTTACTCTGTATGGGGATTTAAATGGACTTCTCTGTTCCCAAAGCACAGGCTCCTCCCCATCATTGATTGAGCTGAACGAGGGTGTTAATGATTTAATGGCAGGACACAGCTGAACAGTTCTGACTCCACCTCAAGGTTTGGGATTGGGAATATTTTGCTATATTATCTTCTGATTGTTCTAAATGTACAAATAAAATTAAAATATGGCTTTACTTGGTGTTTGTATATATATTTTTTCTTTCTTTATACAGGAATTAGATACAGAGCTCATGTGAGCTAATTTCTAAATTATCATCTGCAAAAAAACCCTAGAGTTTTCAGACGCCTTAGTAGTCCCTGGAATCAAGGTTAAAGTTGCTACCCTAAAATCTGAAATGGCATTCCTGACAAGAAACCATCCTGCCCTACTCCTGCAGAGGTGGACTGCACAGAGGAATGAAGCTCCCGGTGCCCTCATCCCCACAAAGCACCCAAGCAAGAGAAACCAGGATTTTGCCCTCATGTTCACATCAGGTTGCTTTCAGTGCTACTAACCAGACAAAAAAGCATTGAGAAAACAGACACAGTCATCATCATCTTGACAAATCCCAAAGGGACATAACTTCCCCTCAGATTGAGTGCCAGGAGGACTAGGCTAGGTCCTTAAGGTGGTCTGGCTGGATATTCAGTTCATGTCTGCACACAGATGCCCTTTCAAAAATTAATTCTCTCCATCATGCCATACGATATTTATAAGAAACAGCTAAAAATACAGGGTGAATAATGAAAGCGAAGAAATCATAAAACACAAGTATTAATTGTGGGCTTAATTGTGTCTGTACAGCATAATCCTTTGTTTGGGGAAGTGCAGAGCTGTACCCCTGCAAGGGGAATCCCTGGGGCGTGTTCTGCCTTAGAGAAGCAGAATGCCTCCCAGAACTCCCAGGCACTTTTTCATAGGGTGCTGCTTACTTCCAGCACTGCTACCAGGTGCATGGGGAGGCTGAGCTACAGCCTCTCCTCCCTGCCTGCTCCTGGGAGAGAGGGGTAATGTAGAGTGCACAAGGGCTGTGGCCTTTATGTATGGGGCAGGGAGAGGCAAAGATTGCTTGCACACATCCTCCCCACTCCTGGCACTGCACACCTGAATGAGGGCTAATTGCAAACTGTCCCTGTCTCACAAAACTGAACTGCAGACAATTAAAATAGATCATAACTTGATATTTATATAAAACATCACATTAAAACTGTTTGAAATGGACATAACGCTGAAATGACCTACAAAAGCTCAAACACTTGGAGATCTTTGCTATCTGAATCAAAGCACATGAGAAGCCAAGGTCACACTTCAGATGTAGCATACAAATTGCACTCAGCATCCTATGAGGAAAAAAGCAAGTCAAATCAGAGAACATGTGCACAGAGAAACAGAACAAAATCCATCAGCAAAATATTACTGAATACTTTGAAAATTACTGAATAATATTCCATTATACTGAGACATAAATACATCTACATTTATAAATTTGAAATACATTTTGTTACTCAATACATTTTATCTCTCTGCCTTATAAAGGGTGTTGAACTGGACATACACTGAGAATGGGAGTGTGAAATTCACTTTGATCAGGGTAATATACTGTTGACAATCAGACTGTCAAAATGAGCCCAAATTCCAAAATTCAGTGAGCCCATATTCTGTCCTCATTGTAAATCAACACACTAATTTTGGATTTAAGCCAACAGACTTACTTGAGATGTACACTGGTGTAAGTGAGCACAGAATTTGGCCCTTTGCATGGAATCACAAAAAAGAAGTCTACACTGATTGTTGCAATGCCAGTGTATCCAGTCAGCTTTTCCCAGGGATGATAATAAGCAGAAAACAACCCTAAAATCTTCATCTATTGCACCTTAAGGGTATCCCTGCAAGCAGGCAATAACACACAACATCAAGTTGCCATTGATACCACCAGGACGGTTATAATCTCCCTACCAGCCACTGACAGGCTACCAACAGCTGAGCAGACTTCTGTGCTGTGCAATCAATGTAGCTTTTGGCCACAGCAAGGGGCTATTGCAGTTTTCACTAGCACCCATCGCCTTTTGAGCATTAGAGGACGAAAGACAGGACTGAGAAATAAAGATTCCTGCATTTGAATCCTGGCCCTGACATTACCTTCATGTATCACTTTAATCAAGTCACTTATCCTATCTGCCCCAGTAACCCCACCTCCATAATAGGATGATAATTTTCACGTACATTGGAAGATTAATGTTTGGAAAATGCTCGTCTATAACCAGAGCTGGTGCAAGGAAGTTTCGCACCCTAGGCGAAATTTCCACCTTGCGACCCCCCGTCCCCCCCAGCTAACCCCGTCCCCCCGCGGCAGCTAATCCAGCCCCCGACCTGGGGAGTCCGCCAACCCCCCCGTCCGGATCCCCTCCCCCCCGCAGCAGCTACCCCCCCTCCGCGGCAGCTAACCCCGCCCGGGGAGACACCCAGCCCGGGGAGCCCGCCTCCACGGCAGCTAACCACGCCTGGGGAGCTCCCCCCTGCGGCAGCTAACCCCGTCTGCGGAGACTCCCCCCCACGGCAGCTAACCCCGCCTGGGGAGCCTGCCCCAGCTCACCTCGGCTCCGCCTCCTCCGCTGAGCATGCCGGTGCCGCTCTAATTCTCCTCCCCTCCCAGGCTTGCAACGCCGACTGGAGGAGACTTAGAGCGGGGGCTGTGTGCTCAGCGGAGGAGGCAGAGTGGAAGTGATCTGGGGCGGGGAGCGGTTCCCCTGTGCGCCCCCCGCCCCAATTACTGTGGGCGGCCCTCCCCGCCCCAGCTCACCTTCACTCCACCTCCTCGCCTGAGTGGGCTTTTAGGCACCCCCAACCACTAGGCACCCTAGACGGCCGCCTAGTTTGCCTAAATGGTTGCACCAGCCCTGTCTATAACCCTAAATTCACTTGAGCACAGAGGCTTCCTTGGGGCAATAATAGCTGGAGAAGCCCTGAGTTACATTCACTGCCAGGGGCAGAATGTCCACAAAGACGGCCTTAGACTTCTGCAGAGATGAGGGGATCCAGTCTGGGGGAGGGAATGGACTGGCACTAGTTCTATTAGGAGAGCAAACCCTGATGCCCCTTAAGAAAACAAGCTGGGAGGAACTATACAAGGGAAACTTCAATGACATTTCCTCCCTTTGAGCCTCCTACTGTGGATGTTGTCTGCAAGATGGGGCAATCACTGTCTGCAACCCTGAGGGGTTGTCCTGGAGTGGTACTTGAGGCCAGAGGGGTGGTCAGCCAGGATTCTTTTTTCACCTGTCTGCCCCAAATATCACAGATTGATTCTGTCCCTGTTCTGTGCAGGAATAATCTGTACAGGGTGCTCCTTATGGACCTTGTTGGGACAGAACACAGTCAGTACAGTGGTTGCACTTAAAAAAGGTTTTCTCTGTTTTGGAAGTTTCTGCCAGTTTGAGAGATATTCCCTAGCCATAAAAAGGATGACATCACTGCAACCAGTAATCTCTCCCAAAATTGAGGACACTTTTTAATCATGAACATGGGACTAAATATTATGATGGTGGGGCGGGAGAGGACATCAGCCCTACAATTTTCAGGTAGGAGGTGATGACAGTTTCTTTCACCCCCACTCTTAGCCTTGTAGAAGGGAAGAGGACAAAAGATCTGGAGGACAGAAGCAGTGACCTGTGCTGTGTCCTGCAGTGCTCAGGTGCCTCTCCCCACATCCACTTCAGAGAGCCACTCAACAACTGCTCAGCAGCAGAGAGAGCTCTGGCTCTACATGCAGCTGGTCACCAGGGGGAGCAGCAGAGAAAAGGCCACTTACCAAGTCCAGCAGGTTGTAGGGAAGAGATTCTGACTTCCAGAACATTGGGAGGATTAAAAAGAGATATCAAAATGTAAGTGGAGGCTAGGGAAACTAGAAACCAGAGACAGTGAGTGTGTGGGGAGGATGGGTAGAAATAAATTACAGTAAGACTGGAAAAACAACAAGGAGTCCGGTGGCACCTTAAAGACTAACAGATTTATTTGGGCGTAAGCTTTCGTGGGTAAAAAACCTCACTTCTTCAGATGCATGGAGACTGGAGGAAGGCTTGTAGAATAGGTGGGAGATAGGGGGACTTGAAGGGGGAAACCTGAGAGACTGGGAAGACAGCAAAAATTTAAAAAGGAAACAGCAGAGACCATGAGCAACTGTAAAGCCAGTTTCTTGTCTTTCCACCCACCTTTCGAGTCATAATTACTTCACTGCATGTGCTCACTATCTACAGACCCACATTAATGATTCTTTTGCAGTATTAGCATATTTTTGTTTACATCAAAACAAACAAACAATAAATCAAATAGGATTTCCCATGTTGTATAATGTTCTGTAAAGAACTTCCCAGATATTTTAATGAACAGTGTTTTTAAATGAAAACACCTTTATCCAATGGGATTTTTAAATGGCATATTGTCGAAGTGAGTGTTGATTTGATTGTCAAAAGCAGTTTTAGATTCCAAGAATAGGCGTTTACTGGGAAAATTGGTTTGGAACCCATTTCTGCCAGTCAAATCATTGTTACTGTTAATTATTGTTAAGTAATTTCCTACATGAAATATAATATTTCTCAATTTTGGGAAGTAAAACTTGATTTTTAACTAAAAATCACAGGTTTTCCTATTTTGCTTAATAATGATCATCATTGATCAAAAAGCTGAAAAATTAATGAATTTTCTATTACCTCTTAATAACTGCTTTTGAAAATATAAAATCCATCGATTTCTTTTGTGTTCTCCATCACATCTATTATGAAAAAGTGAGCCAATCTATTTCTGAAATTATTAAGCCATAACTTATAGTCAATTTTAAGCAGAAATTTCCATTGGTATCAAGGGAGAATTGGTATAAAATACAACATGGTTTTACAAAAGGTAGAAAAGACCATGTGAGACCAACCTGATCTCTTTCTTTGAGAAGATAGCTGGCTTTTTTTAGACAAAGGAAATGCAGTAAATCTAATCTACCTGATTTCAGTAAGGCATTTGATACAGTTCCACATGGGAAAATCTTAGTTAAATTGGAGATGGGGATTAATATTAGAATTGAAATGTGGATAAGGAACTAACTAAAGGGAGACTACAATGGGTTATACTGAAAGGTGAATTGTCAGGCTTGAGGGAAAATACTAGTGGAGTTCCTCAGTGATAGGTCTTGGGACCAAACTTATTTAACATTTTCATTCATGACCTCAGCACAAAAAGTAGAAGTGTGCTAATGAAATCTGTGGATGACACAAAGTTGGGAGGGGTTGTCAATACGGAAGAGGACCAGAATATCATACAAGAAGATCTGAAGGACCTTGAAAGCTGGAGTGACAGAAATGGCATGAAATTCAATAGTGCAAGGTCATGCACTTATGGACTAACAAATGTTTTTGCTATAAGCTGGGGACATATCTGTTGGAAGCAATACAGGAGTAGGAAGACCTGGGTGTATTGGTTGTTCACAGGATGACTATGAGCTACCAATGTGATGCAGCTATGAAAAAGGCTAATGCAATCCTTGGATGTATCAGGCGAGGTATTTTCAGTAGAGATAGGGAAGTGTTATTGCCATTATACAAGGCACTGGTGAACACTCATCTGGAATACTGTGTACAATTCTGTTCTCCCGTGTTTAAGAAAGATTAATTCAAACTGGAACAGGTGCAGACAAACACTACTAGGATGATCAGAGGAATAGAAAACCTAGCTTACAAGAGGAGACTCAAAGAGGTTCGCTTATTTAGCCTAACCAAAAGAAGATTGAAGGGAGATATGATTGTTCTCTATAAATACATCAGAGGGATAAATACCAGGAAGGGAGAGGAGTTATTTAAGTTAAGTGACAATGATGACACAAAAACATAGAGATATAAACTGGCCATCAATAAGTTTAGGCTTGAAATTAGACAAAGGTTTCTTAATATCAGAGGAGTGAAGTTCTGGAATAGTGGGGCAAAAATCCTAACTTGTTTTAACACTGTGCTTGATAAGATTATGGTGGGGATGGTATGATGAGATTTCCTACAATGGCATGTAACCCATCTGCCACCACTAGTAGCAAAAATCCCCAACAGCCAGAGCTGGGGCACTAGATGGGGAGGGCTCTGACTTACTACAGAGAATTCTTTTCCAGATATCTGGCTGGTGGGACTTGTCAACATGCTCAGGGTTCAACTGATTACCATATTTGGGGTTGGAATTTCCCCCCAGGTCAGCTTGGCAGGTTTTTTGCTTTCCCCTGAAGCATGGGGACTGCGTCACTTGCTGTTTAAATTAGAGTAAATGGTGGATTCCATGTAACTTGAGGTCTTTATATCATGATTTGAGGACTTCAATAACTCAGCCAGAGGTTATGGGTCTATTGCAGGAGGGGCCGGGTGAGGCTCTGTGTCCCGGAGTGTGCAGGAGGTCAGACTAGATAATCACAATGGTCTCTTCTGATCTTAAAGTCTATGAGTCTATGAGAATTCTGCCTTAAAATTGATGGCCCGACCTGACCTATTCCTTTTTAAAATTCAAAACAGAAGGCTATGCATTTAGTATTTTCTGGAGATACTCCAGCAAGAGATGGAGGAACTCGGCACTGAGAACAGTTTATAAGTAACCTGAAAAAAAATTAAGCAACCATCCTATGACCTGAAATTAAATTAAGCAATCATCCTCAAGCTTTAAATCTTTAAATCTTCACATATTTACATAATCTGAAATCAAATGAATGGTTTAAATACATTTCATTTTAGCAAAAAATAAGCTGATCTTTAGTGAAAAGAAAAGAAAAGAAAATTTGGCTGCAAGTCCAGACAATACACCATTTAGGAGCACATTCTGCTATCCAGAAAGTCTGTTTGAGGAAGAAGGTGCTACTCAGCATAAGTATGAGTGGCAGAGGTGGCAGAAAGGATATGCAGGAGTAAGAAAGGGGAGTGAACAAAGGGGGGTGGGGAACAAAGAGATGAATGTAAATAGGGGAAAGAGGGAGAGAAGAGGCAAAGGAGGAGGTAGGATGCATAATGGACAAGACGAGTAAGGCCGGGCAGCTGAGGGGGTTGCAGTGGTAAGAGAAGGTTGTGTGGAAGAGGGAATCGATATCCACTGGCATTACAATAAATTAGTAAAAAATAAAATCCAGGTTTCAGATTTGGGTGAATTACGATGTCAAAAGTCCATGAACAGTGGGTCCTCCTGACACTGCCCTGCATGTGGAGGAGGAAATGCCACCTAGCTTAGTGTGTGGGTGTAATATGTGGGAAAAGGGTCTGGAAAGCCTGAACTTGCCCACTGTACCCTCAGCTGTACATGGTGCTGGCTGATATAGGAAAGGAGACACGGGGGTCTGGGTATTACACTAAATAATAAAATAAGATCTAGTTGCAAATAGAGAAGAAAGCAGAAGCATTACAGAAACATTACCAGCATAAGACACTAGAAATATTCAGCTCCTGAAATGCTCCTGTGTAAGCACTCTGCTCCACACCTCATCACGCTTCTGGATTCCACATTCTAGCAGTAATCCTAGCAGTAATCCTACCTGCTCTGTCTGATGTTTGCTAGTTAGCCCGGGATATGGTGAGGGTAGGTAGAGGAGGTGCCAAAAAGACAGAGGATGGAAGAAGACATCACAAAGGGAAAGAAAAATGGAAGAAGAGACAGAGAACAACAGAAGAAACAGACACACACAAAAAGAAAACAAATTAATCCAATCAAAAAGAAGCACTCCTACGACTCATAGGCCTCCTGGAATATTAGATTAATGCATCTAGAAATATCAAACACAGTGTTTGAAACCCAGCCTGACCATGCCTGATGCCCCCACACAATACCAAATCAAACCAACCCCTTGCCCCTGAGTAACAGAACCACCAAGATGGGTTTATGCCATGCTGAGTTAAACTGTGTTACCTGCTTATTTTAACCCTTAATTTTCTCTCTGTTTTGATATATTTATGAACCTCACTTGTTACATCATGTCAGTTACAGACTGTCAGCTCTTTGGTGCAGGAACTGAGGAACAGATCCCCAGCTGGGGTAAATTGTCATGGCTACATTGACTTAAACATTGTTGCACTGATTTACTAGGGTTGCCTGGTGTCCAGTTTTTGACCGGAAAGTTTGGTCAAAAAGGGGACCTGGCAGTGTCCGATCATATGTATTGTCTGGATACCAAAAGTCCAGTCACTGCTCAACTGGGGCTGCCTCTTACCTGCATCTCGTGGGCAGGCAGGAGGGAGGTGGAGAGGATCCATCTATGAGGAAGGGGGGGAGGAGCAAGTGATGGGGGAAAGGGAGAGAGAGGAGCAAGCGGGGGCGAGGCTTTGGAGAAGAGGCGGAGCAGGGAGAGGGGCCACGGGGAAAAGGTGGCGCATGGGAGGGGCCTTGGGAGAAGAGGCAGAGCAGGGGCATGGCCTAGGAGAAGAGGTGGAGCAGGGGTGGGGCCTTGAAGGGAAGAGGTGGAGCAAGGGGGTTCGGTTGTCAGCAATTAGAAAGTTAGCAACCCTATGATTTACACCAACTGAGAATCAGGCCCCAAGTCTTTACTTGCTGTCTAGTTTTGGGCACTCAAAATAATAAATATCAACAACAATGGTCCTTAATTAACTATTTTAACCCCATATTTATAACTAAGAAGATACTGACCCATTCAGAAACATTTCTGAAATGAACCTGATATACACAGACTAATTAGTTGTCAAGAATTTTACAATCCTTTTTTTATGAAGGATACAATACAAAAAATTGCTATACTGTACTATCATATCAAACTAGGCAAATGCTTAACAGTGTATTTTACATAATTTTCCTAGAATATTAGAAAAAAACACACCTATTGTTAAAATATTTCATGATGTTCCTGGGATTTTCTTCTCCCTATAAAAAAATCTTCGGAGCCCATACCCAAAGGAAACTTCAGAAAATTTGGGTGAAAATTACAGATTCAAAATCTGTTCTGGCCCTTCCCTTTCTTTTACAGTGTATCTGAAAACATCTATAGTTAGCCATGTTATAGAAGTAATCTTGGGGGAAAATATTCTGTAATCATTCCATAAAACACTGTTATGATTTCCTGCTGGTTTCATAATAGTTTCCATCATAAAAATCCACAGGAATATCACCACAAGAATTTACGGTCTTCTTGGAATGGTTTGTGGGAATATGTATATTATGTACATGTGGCATAATATGTGGTACAATTCAAACAGAATAACCAGCCTCTCTCTTTAAACGTACTAAGGGGGAAAATGAGTAAATGAATGGTGAGACAAAGATTAACTTTTAACTAACAGACTTTTATGGAACTATCATCTTGGTTAGCTTCTTTCTAGGGTAATTTAGATGTGAAAACATGAATAAATGGAATGTTAATTTACTTCAAAATTGAATCTAGGAAGTCTGCTTATGAAGTGGTACAAACATCAGAGTCAATATCACAGTGAGAGTATTCTATCAGGCTTATTTTATGATGGTTTTAGGATATGCAATATGTGATGAAAATAAATCTTCAGATCCAATATTTCAAAAACTAAAATATGACCTTTTTATGGTCACATATTTTAATGGATTTTTAGTTTTAATACTAATACAAATAAAGGTCATATAAGAATGAATGTTACTAAAATGCTAAGATCCATAAAGTGCCTTACTTACTGTAACAGTCATATATGAGGGATTTATGTGATTATCATTACATAAAAGTGACCTTCTCTTTAATGTACAGGTATTTCCATTCATAGTAAAGATGACCTCACTTAGAGATTTCTTATCTTATTAAGCCTCAGTAATTTAAGAGACAGCCTTAATTTGATTCTTACTGTAATTTTTGAGAAATTGTAAATCAGTAACTGTTACATTACTACAGAATAATGCCAATTTTTAAAGCTTGCTTTAAGTATCTTTAGGTGACCTCATCATACCATTTGCCACAAAAGCTGCCTCCACGTAGCTGCTTTTGCTGTAGAATCATTCACTGTAATATAGTTTTCAGTCTCCTGTGCCTCAGCAATCACAGCACAACTATTTTAAGCAGCCTTAGTAGTAAATAATCTTTGTTACTTATACAACTGATGTCTGTAAGTACCTACTGTCCAAGTCTCCTTCATTGGATATAATAGAATAAATGTACAGTTGTATATTGGAGTTCATAATGTTTTCATTTCAGAAATAAAAGGCCAGCAGAAGTATGGCCCTAACATACTACATCCAACTATCAATCCAAGTGTTTATATTGTGCCCATCCCCCTACCAGCTATATAGGAATTTGGTCTGAGCAGCTGTTAATAATCTGAACTGGAACTAAACAGTAGAACAGAAGGGTCTGAATAACACAGGCAATAGTAAATACATTCATCACTGCTCTTAGCTGTACTTCAGATCTTTGCTTGTTTTTTTCTTCCAAGAGTATATTTCATTAACCTATATCGCTATAGTGCAGGGAAGCAAATATTCTATAGCTGAATTTACATTGGACAGTAACCTGGACAGGACTATGAACTGTGTGGCTGTTTGGAATGTAACATAAATTGCCTTTAGGCAAGGAACATAAGGAACTAATTATTTTGGAGGTGCAAACTAATCAATTTAGCATGAGAACTGGCTCACCTTATTCACATGAACAGCCCATCTTAGATTATCAAAATCAAAGTATGAGAAGATGCTGATGAACCGGGTGTGGATCATAATTAAGGCTGAGAGTCTGTCACAGAGGTCACAGATTCCGTGACTTTCCGTGACCTCAGTGACTTTTGCAGCGGGTGGTGCTGGCTCAGGGGCTGCCCGAGCCAGACAGCCCCTGGGCCAGCAGCAACAGTTTGGGTGTATGGGAGGGGCCTCAGGGCTAGGGGCAGAGGGTTGGGGAGTGTAGGGGGGAGGAGCGCTTATTTCTGGGTGTGGGGCTCCCCAGCTCCCATTGGCATGGCCCCCTGCAGCTCCTAGGTAGCAGAGGGACTGGGGGGGGCTCCGCGCCGCATGCTACCCACACCCACAGGCCATGCCTCCACAGTTCCCATTGGCTGCAGTTCCCAGCCAATGGGAGCTGTGGCAGCCAGCACTTGTGGCAGGAGCAGCGGAGCCCCTGCCCTGGCCCCTCCCTCAGCTGCTTAGGAGCTGCAGGGACGCGGAGCTGGGTAGGAAGCCCTGCCAATCCCCCACCCCCAGCAGGGGTCCCATGCTGCGCGCTGCAGCCCACACCCCTACTACCAGTGGGGGTCCCGGGCCAAATCCCCAGCACCTATGGCACTCCTGGACAGCCCCCCACCCCGAGTACCCGCAGCCCCCTGCCCAACTTTTAATCTGGGCGGGTATTTTTAGTAAAAGTCATGGACAGGTCACGGGCCCGTGAATTTTTGTTTATGGTCCATGACCTGTCCATGACCTTTACTAAAAATACCCATGACTAAAATGTAGCCTTAACATAATGCATTGAAGACTGGTATTGCTTGAGCCTGTAATTTTAATGAAAGACACATTTGTGATGTCTGTATCTGTCTCTAAGAAATCACCTACACATTTTGAGAAAATACTGGTGAATTTCCAATGATACTGACATCAGTGTATATCTACTGACATCAGTGGAATGACTCTAAGTTTACATCAGTGTAACTGAGAGGAGAATCAGAAGATTGAGAGCTGAATAAAGGAGGTTTTAATGAGGTTCATGTGTGCATTTTTTAAAATTTCATTTTGGTAATCCCAAGAAGGGGCATATACATGTATCAACTGTCTGATGCTGCATCAACCTGCAAAGTCTGGAGGCGCTTTGCATACCACAGCAGGTGTATAAGAGCCAACAGGTACAGATTTGTCAGCTGCACAAGTCTCCATACAAGATGAATAAGTTCTTCCTTGGCCACTAAGCTCTCCAGGTTTGCTTGTTCACTGGCACAAATGGTAAGAGCAGAGTGCCTATGGACAGGTCACCTTATGACCAATCCCAATGCCCTAGAGCGTTCATTTTCCATAGAAGTAGTCATTCCTGTTCTACTGCATGGACAACTGAAGATACACTCCTCAAGCAGCTGGCAGTGATGAGGATGGAGAGAAGGGTTGCCAGTTGCTCAGATGTGCATATTTCCCCCCATGCCAATATATCACCCCTAGTTTTGGCGACTAAAGAATCAGTCATTAGGCTTGATATTTCTGTTCTATAAATACTAACATCTTACTAAAGATGTTCTGGCAGATAAGGCACTGGATTAGGATGCAGGGGGTTTGGATTTAATTACCAGCTCACTTACAACTTGCTGTATGAGCTTGGCCAAGACATTTAATTTACTGTATGCATCAGTCCCCACCTGTAAAAAGGAGATAACACAGGTGATGTTGTGAGTATAAAATCAATAAATGATTGTGAAGTGCTCACATACTAGGCTGATGAATACCATGTAAATTCCTAGATAGAACAGAATTATTATCTGATCTACATCAATGTATCCTAATTGTTTTAAAGTGTGCAATATATTATTTTCATATATCTTTGTGTGTGTGTGTGCGTGTGTGCAACTTTCAGGCATCAAGATTTGTGTTAGCATTTATACCAGCTCCTTAACCAGAGTATTCAAAAGTAACTTTTTTTTAATCAACATAGTTTCTTCAAATTTAGATTTGTCTTTAGGAGAACCATTAAAGGTGCAGGAAATATATACATACATTGTGAAGCAAATAATCTCCTTTTGAATTTTTTTCTTTTTACATTTGATACATTTTAAATAAATGTGGAAAATAATTCACGAGAGAAAAATAATTTGCACTTTTTAAATTAAAGTTAAAGCCAGAATTATACTTGTGTATATTTTGCAAACTTATTAAACTGAGAGAGATGGACAGAAGATATGACGCTGATCAGATTTTAAATAAAAAGCATACAGTACTGCGTTAATTTTTTTACTGTAAAAAGGGCAGACTCAGATTTTTGCCTCAAAGGATAATCAAATTCTCAACTCTCTTTCACATATTGTTAGTTTCAAGTTTCAGTGAGACATAAAGCATATTTAAATATAAACTTCTTCCCACATGGATGAAAATAATATCTGCCTCATGATGCTATCTAGAAACTATTTAGAAAGTCATCAGCTCCAATTTGGGATACCTTGGAACATGTCACAGGTAGAAATAATTAGTTGTGGGACAGAATGGATCATATTCTGGCCCATAGCTAATAATTTCCACCTTTCTCCCCAAATGGTCTCATTGATTTCAATAAGACTACAGTAACTCCTCACCTAAAGTCGTCCCAGTTAACGTTGTTTCATTGTTACGTTGCTGATCAATTAGGGAACATGCTCATTTAAAGTTGTGCAATGCTCCACTCTTACGTTGTTTGGCTGCCTGCTTTCTCCACAGCTGGCAGCCTCCCTACGCTTCCCGTCCCCGTCCCCACAGCGCATTCCGTCCACCAGCAGACCCCGCGGATCAGCGCCTTCCCCCTCCTCCCACCGCCTCCCGCCCGCGGTAATCAGTTGGCTTGCGGTGTTTAGGAGGCAGGAGGGAGGGGGGAGGAGCGAGGACTCGGCGCGCAGGCTCCCTCTCCCGTCCCTTCCTCCTAAACAATGCA
The DNA here is from genome assembly GCF_027887155.1 of Malaclemys terrapin pileata. Taxonomy (NCBI): domain Eukaryota; kingdom Metazoa; phylum Chordata; order Testudines; family Emydidae; genus Malaclemys; species Malaclemys terrapin. The sequence goes on from NC_071505.1 coordinate 44,440,496, forward strand.
AACCAGCTGATTGCCCCGGGCAGGAGGTGGAGGGGAGGAGGGGAGGAAGGGGGAGCCTGCACACCAAGTCCTTGCTCCTCCCCCCTCCCTACTGCCTCCTAAACGCCGCAAGCCAGCTGATTGCCCTGGGCAGGAGGGAGGGGGGAGGCGCGAGGACTCGGTGTGCCTCCCCCTTCCCTCCCCTGCCTCCTGCCCACGGCAATCAGCTGGCTTGCAGCGTTCAGAAGGGAGCAGGGAGGAGTGAGGATGCAGCGTGCAAAGTAAAGGGGCAGGAGGTGGGGAGGAGAAGAGGTGGGTCAAGGGTGGGGGCTTGGGAGAAGGGGTGTAGTGGATGGACTGAGGGTTGAGCCCCCTGCCCCCGGCAAAGTCAGTGCCTGTGCTTGCAAGAACAGCAAGAGGAGCAGCCGGACAATCCATCCTCTTCCACTCTCTGACTCCACCACCTCAACCAAGCTTCATACTCAGCAGTGATGACTGTAGTATTAAATTGCTTGTTTAAAATTGTTTAAAAATTATACCTGTATTAAATTGCTTGTTTAAAATGTATATAATGCCTTTTGTCTGGCATAAATTTTTTTCCCTGGAACCTAATCCCCCCACATTTACATTAATTCTTATGGGGAAATTGGATTCACTTAACATCGTTTCACTTAAAGTCACATTTTTCAGGAACATAACTACAACATTAAGTGAGGAGTTACTGTACTTGAAGGGTAGTGACTAGTGAGTAAGCATATCAGAAACTGACCCTAACTAATTATTTCCAGTATAGCCAGGCATTTAATACTGCGTTACTCATTCTGAGACTGCCAGGATGTTCTCTGTTCTATTTTTTTACCCATAACTGTTGAAGGTAGAACCCAGACTAGAAAGTACTTTCTAGCCATGCCATGCTTTATGCACAAAATTCATTGTGATCTACCAGTATAAAGAAAGTCTATGGACTAAAATAGACAGAAAAAATTTAAAACACCTTATCTATTTGAAAAAAAAAATCTAGCCTTTTTTGTGTCATTGTTAGATTTCAGACTGAGATTTTCCATTGAGATGAATAGGCCAGTTCATCCCTTTCTTCAAGTTGTAATTTCAGGCTGTCTGAAACAGGGTTATATTGGATCACTTTCACAAAACTATTCCTGCAGCCATAAGAGATAGAAATTATGTTTTAACATGCTTGTTTGCATTCTGCAGGACTGGTATGTGGAAAACAGGCCAGAGGAAAACAACAACAGGCCAGATGTTTGACATCACTGGTTTACTATTTAATAGCTGAGCCTTTTTTTTTTTTAATGAACCGATTTTTGTTGTACTATTTTATGTTCATTGTTTTAACCAGTTAAACATTTACAAATTTATGAGATAGTAGTGTTAGCTTGCAATGTGTAAAGGAACAAATGCAAATTATTTTATTTACTATATTATAAGGCCCAACCCTTTAGTTCTTACTCAGGTAAAACCCCAATTGCACTAAACTGCTGAAATGTAGGATGAAATTCTGGCCTAATGAAGTCAGTGGGAGTTTTACCATTGACTTTAACGGGGCCAGAATATCATCCTCAGTTTCCAGGAATTCATTCAATAAGAATTTTGCCAGAGTAAGGTCTACAAGACTGGGGTGTTACAGTTATCATAATTAATTGATTAATTATTTTTTTAATTAATGGAGATATCCTATCTCCTAGAACTGGAAGGGACCTTGAAAAGCTATTGAGTCCAGCCTACTGCCTTTACTAGCAGGACCAAATACTGAATTTGCCCCAGATCCCTAAGTGGCCCCTAGAGAGATTGAACTCACAACCTGGGGTTTAGTAGGCTAATGCTCAAACCACTGAACTATCCCACTCCACAATTGCATGAGAAAAGTAACAACTTGGGAGTTAATGTTAGATTGTTAAACAGTCAAACATTTGCCTATTTATTTATTTATTTAAGGAAGTGTTTGCCAGCATCAGGAGAATATATTTGTAAATATCAAAGACAGTAGAAGGGCTTCCACTACCCCAGAAGAGGAAATAGTGACATTGCTTCTATATCACATTCTTCTGCATAGCACCTCCAGGGTTAGCATCACAAAATACTACTACTAGGCTAGATGGGGAGAGGGATAGCTCAGTGGTTTGAGCATTAGCCCCCTAAAGCTAGGGTTGTTAGTTTAATCCTTGAGGGGGCCACTTAGAAATCTGGGGCAAAATCAGTACTTGGTCCTGCTAGTGAAGGCACAGAAGTGGACTCCATGACCTTGCAAGGTCCCTTCCAGTTCTAGAAGATAGGATATCTCCATTAATTTATTTTTTGTAGATTCCACCAAAAGTGGTTTTTAGAGTTCACTTCCCATTTTCTGTATTTTTATTCAGATGAATATTTTTATTTGTTTTCTTTCTGTATTCTGGCCCATATTCTTCCACAGATACTATACAACACTGCCAATGACTTCAACAGGATTTCAGTGCACAGAAGTCCTGAATGCTCTGATATGTTCACAATCTCCATTTACATCACACATCTGAATCACTGCATAGAAATTGAACATGAAACAGGCTTGACTTGCTTTTAGCTTAGGTAGAGCAGTTCACCTTATGGTACTAAACCCATTGAATATTATTGAAACAAAACATTTTGCATGTAGAAATGTCTGTCTTACTTTCTTTAAGTGACTTTTACAATTTACTGGCCATTTATTTCAGCTTTATTTTATTCATAGCTACAAATGAGCTGTTCATTTAAACTGGCATATAAATTTTCTGCACAGATTAAAGTGAAAGACATGAACCATTTACTACAGAGAAATATAATATTACAGCTAAAATTATATCACCCTCTCGGTCTCTAATGTCCCCGATTTATTAAAAAGTTCAAGTTTTTCAGTTAACTAACATCAGTCAACTATAGCTACAGAATGATCTCTCTGAGAAGATGTGTATTTGTTTTGGATTTCACTATGCTCTGGAGAGGAAAGACGCTCAGGATAATGCACGAAAGGAAGGGAATTTCTGCCATTGTCCCAGGCACACAAAAAGAAAGACAAGACACATGGAATGTGGTTTAATTAGATCACAACGTTATTCCTTAATTCATCTGGGAACTAACCAGCAATAACCTATACAGTGCAAGTCATGATTCCTTCCTTAATCACTTCGTCCTGGTGCAGGGCTGCTAGCTAGGAAAGGGGGTTGTCTCCTCATTGTACCAGACCTTAGGAGTCCCAACCCAATTCCCCAGCTTCTTTACAGGATACCTTCCCCTAAGCCCACTTCCAACTCTGGTTCATTGATGAATGGGAACTCCCCTATGGAACGAGGAACTCCACTGAGCTCTACTGGCCCACTCTCCAGCTCAGTTGATGCCTTGTCCCTCACTCCCACCCAGGGCCGGCTCCAGGCACCAGCTTGCCAAGCAGGTGCTTGGGGCGGCCACTCCGGAGAGGGGTGGCAGGTCCAGCTATTCGGCGGCAATTCGGCGGACGGTCCCTCACTCCCGCTGGGAGCAAAACACCTCCCGCCGAATTGCCACTGCAGATCGCGATCGCGGCTTTTTTTTTTTTTTTTTTGCGCCGCTTAGGGCGGCAAAAACCCTGGAGCCGGCCCTACTCCCAGCCACCACCCCTCCCAACTCCAAAAGAAGTGGGAGACCTTAAAAGGAGCCACCATCTTTTTTTCACTAGTCCAGACAAAGTCCCCCAGCCTTGAGGTAATGGAGGTTGCATTCTCCCCCTTTGTTTAGGAAACCCTATGTTTGCTCCTGTGAAAAACAGAAGCCCAGGTCCTTGAGATCAGTCAAGATGGATCACTTTTGTAACTCCCCAACCCTGGGGCCAGCAAGTTCTAGCTCCAGTCCCTGGTGCAAATTAGAACTGCCCCAGAGATCACTTCTGCAACCAGAGTTTGGTCAAATACAGCAGTATCCTGACCATGCTATCTTTTTCCAACCACATTCTTATAGTGGGGGAATCTATGATGGGTTCGGTCACAGAGACCCCCTTGGGACTGTCACCTGGTATGCTGAGACTACCTCTGAGCCCATTTTCTCTGCCAGTTTGGGCCTCCAGAACCGTCTTGTTGAGCCAGATACGCTAATGTACTGCAACACAGACCGAGGGTCTGACCCATGCCCTCAGAGGTGCAGACAACTGAAAATGGCTTAGCCAGTGCTCCTGTCTCTAGCACCCAGACACCCAGCTCCCAATAGGATCCAAACCCCAAATAAATCCGTTTTACTCTCTATAAAGCTTATTCGGGGTAAAATCATAAGTTGTCCACCCTCAATAACACTGATAGCGAGATATGCACAGCTGTTTGCTCCCCCATATATTAATTACTTATTAATTAACAGGCAAAAGTGATTTTATTAAGTATAAAAAGTAGGATTTAAGTGGTTCCAAGTAATAAGAGACAGAACAAAATAAGTTACCAAGAAAAATAGAACAAAACATGCAAGTCTAAGCCTAATACAATAGGAAATTGAATACAGGTAAATCTCACCCTCAGAGATGTCCCAATAAGCTTCTTTCACAGACTAGATTCCTTCCTAGTATGGACCGAATCCTTTTCAGACCAATGTTGTGGTTTATGGCCTGGGTCCAGCAATCACTCATACCCCCTTAGTTATAGTCCTTTGTCGCAGTTTCTTTCAGGCATCTCTTTGGGGTGGAGATGCCATCTCTTGAGCCAGCTGAAGACAAAATAGAGGGGTTTCCAGGGCCTTTTATATTCTCTCTCTTGTGGGCGGAAACCCCTTTGTTCTTCTGTGCAAAATCACAGCAATAAGATGGAGTTTGTAGCCACCTGGGCAAGTCATATGTCCATGAATGATTCAGCTCTTTGCAGGCCGACACCATTGTTTACATGTTAGTTTGAACATACCCAGGAAAGCTCAGATATGGATTGGCATGTCCCAAAGCCCACTGTCAATTAAGTGTTACTTGATTGGGCACTTACTGAGAATAGTCCTTTCTCAAGAAGCTGACCACATGCTTCACTGAGGCTACTTAGAATCAAACACATTGAGATACAAGTACAAAGCCAATATTCATAACTTCAAATACAAATATGATACACACATACAGACAGCATAATCATAACCAGCAAATTACAACTTTTCTATAGGCACCTTACTTGACCTCCTTTCTACAAGATTTGGTGCAACTATAGGACCTTGGTTGCAACAATGATCTATACGGTCACAGTTCATGTCAATAATGTCACAGAATCCTCACCTGGCCATTTAAGCCAGATTTAAGCCTGCCTTCTACTCATGAAGCAACTGAAAGTAGACTTTCTGGGGCCAAGGATCTGATTCAGAATGGGAGAAGTTACTGAGAAATTTTTGATTTGTGAAGAGCTGCTGTGGCATTGTATTATCTCCTTTCTACACAGGGTGGGCAGCCATATGGTAAGGGCAGTAGAGTATACACCATCTCGCAGCCAGTGACCGATAGATAAAACCAATTGGAAACCCACAAACAATTGGAACTCTGAATGACTATCCTTTGAGCCTTCAGGTTCCCCCTTCCACAGACAACACATCTGACTCCTAAGTTAGGCAACAGTTGGTTTCTCAGTCTACTTCCCTATATTCATCAGTGTCCTCTACTAGGGTTACCAGCTTTGTAGGGCAAGTAATTTTTGGACTTGGTCAGCATTAATTCTGTGTTGTTTTCCAGTATCATAGCACCACTTTGTCTGGGGAACATGCTGAATAATTACTAAGTTCCATATTCAACCCCACTGTGTGTGTGTGTGTGTGTGTCTGTGAATGTGAGTGTATGAGAGAGAGAGATGATAGGGGCTTAAAGAACTTCTAGGGCCTAAAACAACTTCTAGATTCTTGAGAGGGACAAGGTTTAGAGATTATTAATAGTACACCTCTACTCCGATATAACGCTGTCCTCGGGAGCCAAAAAATCTTACCAGATTATCGGTGAAACCGCGTTATATTGAACTTGCTTTGATCCACTGGAGTGTGCAGACTTGCCCCGTGGATCAGTGCTTTACCGCATTATATCTGAATTCGTGTTATATCGGGTCGTGTTATATCGGGGTAGAGGTGTACTACCATTTTATGGGCTGCAGAGAGAAATCTTAAAGCTACATGTACTATTAAAATAATTAAGAGTTTTGTTTTGTCAAGTTCAGAACCTTTGAGATGAAGGCCACTCCAACCAGAATTATGGTTTCATACCAGGCTTAAAGTTCTCACTTTCCATATTATAATATCCAGTAAGGACACTGCATTTCTCCCTCTTCTCTTCTTCCACAGGGCTTGTGGATGTTCTCCCATGCAGTTAGAGAAAGGAGTCCACACAGCTTTAGAGTTCTTTGATTTTTTTAAAAAAATAAATCCAACACTCAATTTCCCACCATGGTAAATCTCTGACAAATACAAAACAAGGATGTTACGACAAAAGGAAAAACTCGGAGTCCCTGTTCTCCCCTGTCCAGCACCAAATCAGAGTGCTAGCATTTTATATTCACTCTGCAACAGTGTAAAGGACTACTCAAAGTGCAGAGCAACAGAGAAACAGGCCCTAGGAGTCCAAGATTAATGCACAAATTGAATGGATCTTGGAAATATGTATTACCATGTAGATTTGTAAAAGACGAATGAAAATGACTGATAAAAAGCTACATGAAAAAAGGAAATGTAATTTCCATTTTGGGGGATATGGAATTTACTGCAAGGTTGCTAGGGGAAAAAAGGCTGAAACTTGACTTAATCTTGAGAGTGACAAGGAGACATTGCCTTATTCATCTGTTTAGGAGTCTGCTGTGTTCTTTGTTTTACTATGGACTGAACTGTTATGAACAGGAAAGGAAATCTGATTTTAGATCTACTAAAGATGTTAAAAGAATTGCTTGGTTTATTCAGTTGGCATTATGGTCTTTGCATGACTTATGTGTTTTTGTTTTGTTTATCGTTCTATTTTGATATTAGATCACAGTGTGGTTTGAGTATAGTATTCTGCTGACGACTGAAAGAATATTAAGTTTCAGAGTAACAGCCGTGTTAGTCTGTATCCGCAAAAAGAAGAACAGGAGTACTTGTGGCACCTTAGAGACTAACAAATTTATTAGAGCATAAGCTTTCGTGGACTACAGTCCACTTCTTCGGATGCATATAGAATGGAACATATAATGAGGAGATATATATACACACATACAGAGAGCATAAACAGGTGGGAGTTGTCTTACCAACTCTGAGAGGCCAATTAATTAAGAGAAAAAAAACTTTTGAAGTGATAATCAAGCTAGCCAGTACAGACAGTGTGATAAGAAGTGACCGGACAGTCTCTACGCAAAAGAATTAATGGACACAAATCTGACATCAGGAATCAAAATACTCAAAAACCAGTGGGAGAACACTTTAACCTGTCTGGTCATTCAGTGACAGACCTGCGGGTGGCTATATTACAACAGAAAAACTTCAAAAACAGACTCCAAAGAGAGACTGCAGAGCTAGAATTGATATGCAAACTAGACACAATCAACTCCGGTTTGAATAAGGACTGGGAATGGCTGAGCCATTACAAACGTTGACTATCTCCCCTTGTAAGTACTCTCACACTTCTTATCACACTGTCTGTACTGGCTAGCTTGATTATCACTTCAAAAGTTTTTTTTCTCTTAATTAATTGGCCTCTCAGAGTTGGTAAGACAACTCCCACCTGTTTATGCTCTCTGTATGTGTGTATATATATCTCCTCATTATATGTTCCATTCTATATGCATCCGAAGAAGTGGGCTGTAGTCCACAAAAGCTTATGCTCTAATAAATTTGTTAGTCTCTAAGGTGCCACAAGTACTCCTGTTCTTCTTTTTGAAAGAATATTGTAAGCCCTGAATCTAATTTGTATGTTCTTGCTGAAAGAAACATGATTCTCTTGCATATGGTAAGTAGCTATACAAGCCCTGATTTCCAGAAGCACAGAAACCCAGAGCCATGCACAGTTACACTCCAGATTTGCACATACAACTGCCATATGTGCATAGGGAAACTGGGCATTTCACAAATTAATTATGTATAGCCTAACAGGTTATTTTTGCATTAAATACCCATTTTGTACATGCAATAATGGTAGTTAGTACAAATTATGTACACAATTACACTCATATTTTGTGCTGGTCTTGGAATTCTGTACTTTTAAGAATTAGGACCATAATCTACACTATAGGTGTACTGGTATATGAATGAAGCTGTTCATTATTTAAATTCCTAAATTCTTTATAGTTCACAAGATGTAACACAATATTTTATAATTTCTCATTGAAAATGAAGGTATTAAGGAGGGGCTCTCACTACATTCAGGCCAAGCCCTATGTTGGGTGTCCATTTCATTATCCTTTTCCTTCTTCAGTATAACTCAGACCACTGCAGGAACCATTGTTATTTACTAGCTACCTATGTTTAGTAAGTATATGCGATTAAAGTGTGGAGTAAGTTATCGCCAGAATTTGCAAAGTTTTCATCTTCCTTTAGTTGCTTTTTCTCTACCATGAGTTTGTTGCTACCTATCAAAAGTCAAAGAGCAGAATATGTAAATTAACCTGGGATGAGTAGTGTGGTCCACAACTCTGCTTCTCAGACACAAAGAAACTTTCTACCCAAGGAGAAAGCTTGTCATGCAGAAGATAGCTTTTTTAAAGATTAGTCTGAGTCTGTGGAACAAACTCCTCAAGGAACTAAAGAACATCACAAATTTCACCTTCCACTCCAAATGCAAGGCAAACTTCTTAAATCTGCCTTTTCTGACATAAATACATACCAGTACGTACATACTACCTACCACCACAAAATAACACTTCACTGCACACACAATTCTACTCCTAGGGAAAGAATGACAGACAGAACAAACCGCACATCAGATGTTAGTCACATCACTTAATGTACTACTCAGGAGCTCAAGATAATTCGATTGTGAGGGCAGTATAAGTATCTATATAGAAGAGAATAGCATTAGAATTGTATATTCTAAAAAAAAGGCATAGATCCCTTTGAAACCATTCTTAAATTCTCAAGTACCACAGAACAATTTACTGGCAAATAATTTTCAAAAAATACTGGTATCTAACTGGAATTCAGACACTGAATATGCAGTGTGTGTCATGGAAAACTCTATCTCACACAAACACAACATTTCTTAAATACATATGTCTTATTTTCATTAAATGAACATGATCCATTTCTTTAATCTATATGCACATTACACAGTCTCTAACAGGGAGAGATGATTCTCCAATGTGTAGAAATAATTCCAGGATACTTTCAACACAAAAACTAAACTCATTTAATTTACTCTGCACAAGCTTCTGAAGGAAAATGGCTCATTGACTGGCTTTTCAAATGCTTGCCAATGGTTCATTAGCATTAATTTTAACAACCTGGTAACTATACACATCATAGAAAAGGGAATGTTTGTCCACACAAAAATGTGTTATATTATCTTTTGGCTACACAAATACAAGATCTCTATGATGAATTCGGTTAGAATTTCCTAAAGGAAGTATTACCAAGATATACTTTTATTATTGCTTTAAACCTGCAATAACAAAGGATTGATTAATGATTCTCAGATCTTTAAAGATTTATCAGTGGTTCATAATGCTCTCCTGTCAGCTAAATTGTACTAAAAGTGGGTAATCTGGATTACAAAGTATTGAGGTGTAGGCATAAAGTTTAGGAAGTTAAAAGACCACCACCAGATAAGTGCCAGCTCTTTGGTGAGGTAATTTATACGGACAGTGGCAGAAGAGACATCCTAATTCTTTGTTGAGAAATTGTACCAAACTATATTAATTTATTTAATACTGAGGGAGAAGCACTAGGCCCGTAGAGCTGGTGGCATGTTTATGTGCGGTGACCATGGAAAGCTTTTACAATGTTTTTTTTTAACTTGAAGCAAAAATGTACCTTATATGAACTGTGTCTGCGAAACTACATTCTGTTAATTATGGGGTGACGCTGCTGAGGAATAAAGCACAGCTGTTCAATAAGACTTTAGCCAAGCTGCATCTTTGGCTCTAGTTGAGCACTATATGGTTCCCATCAGAACAGTACCTGAATGTGTCTCAAACGTTACCTTCACATCCCATCCCATGGGATTTTCAAAAGCATGGGAGTTAGGCATGTAGGCACTTTTGTAAAGCCCACATATCTGCTTTTTCAGGTGCCTAAATGCCTTTACACGCCTGGCCCTAATTGCTAAAGGTCACTTTGGAAATGGTTCCTAAATCACTTAGTGACTTTTGAAAATTTTACTCCTGAGAGATTTGCTCAAGATAATGCAAGAAGTCTATAGTAGAGACTGGAACTCAACCCATTCCCTTGCCTTATCCACCTTTTCCTAAAGGATGCAACCACATACAATGGGTTAATTAGCAATGCAGAATAATAACAGTAAAAATATGAGCCCAAGCAAACAAAGTGAATCCTGAAGTTCAGCCTCAAGGAGAAGTACTCATACTCAGTTTAGGCCATGGCTGAAGACCAGATAAGAAATCAGATATAGTACAGGTGAGCAAAAGTAAACCAGATGCTTAAATTGATCATCTGATAGCCTAGGTTAATAACCTGGAGATTTATGTAAACATCACTGAAAACAAGTTTCCTCAAGTAGAAGAGAACAACAGCACAAGTCACAAAAACATTTTACTTACTTTTGATTCAAGACAGTTAAAAAAACCCGAACTGATGTCTTATCAGCTGGAATTCATGGATAATTGGTTCCAAACTCATAATTTATTTATACTCAGTTTACCTTTAATAATAAGAAAAAAAAATCACCTAAACTTTCTGGAGCAGTTAGATCCTGAGAATTTACATTTCCTTTCTGAAGATGATATGGCTTGTTGTGAAAGATTTACAAAAGGTCAAGCAGGACCATCAAGCAGTGCAATTGCAGATTTTGTATTAAAGAGAATGTTAGCTAAAAGCATGTCATTTTTGTTTGTGCTCTTTATCTGTGATGGCCAGTTTGTTTGGCATATTTTATTGGCCTCTTTTCAACATTTTTGTCCTGACCTTATATTTACAGCACTCTGAGGACTCCAGGATAGAGCACTTTTACAGATAGAAATTATTATTATGATTACTACTAGGTGAAGCACACAACAAAGATATTTTTTTTTACAAAGGGAACATATTGTTTCCTGACTTGGAGACAACCATCTTCTAATATATGATGGTCATTGCTGAGAAATAGGCATGAGACAAATGTCTTTTATAATGCTCAGCTCAGAATTTTTCATAGATGAATCTCCTTACTGGGAGCCCGAGGAGACAATATTAACGGAGAAGCTCCTTCTTTGATTCACGTAGCAGCGGCTTGTGCTTTTAAAGAAGGGCCTACTATGTACACTGTGGCCAGCTGGAAATAAATTCTGTGGCAAAGTTCCCTGTATTCTGTGATACTGTGGTAAAAAGTCTGAAAATTATGCAGCAAATACATTTTAAAATTGAGGGATTTGCTGAATTACATATAAAAATTAAATATACAGACATTACAGTAACCTGGTGTTATATATTCTTATTCTAGGATTGTGCACTAAGCCTGTGCTGTAATGATGGGGTGTGAATAGTTAACAATGTTAAGTAGAGCTGGTAGAAATGGATGCATTTTGAAATCTCAGCCAATAACTGTCTCTGTCACTCTTTGCATGGCAGGAAGAGAGAGCCTGCATAGGCCTCTGTTCTGCACCCCTTCCGCTGGAATGGGGAGGAGAATCAGCATTGGTGATCTGGGGATTGGTGATTACCCCTCTCCCCAAAGAGCGCAGCAGGAGCCAGCTAGGGAGTGCTCTTTCTACTCTTCTCTGAATACCATCCCTCTTCATTCCTTGCATCTGTATGCACCCTTCTGCTACAGTATTCCAACTCCCTGGTCCATAGGCAGCAGTTGTGCATGGGGAATAGTGCTATATCCTGGATGGGGAGGACAGTCTCAAGGATTCCATAACAATCAGCTATGTGGGAGCAGATTATTAGTAATGTTCATCACTTGTGCCAAGTTTACACTGGTGCCCTGAGAAGTGCGGGGGAGAGAAAGGAGCTCTACACCACATTTCTACTTCTCCAATTCTGCACTAGCTGGAAGCTAAAACAGCCCTGGTGTAATTTTAGAGCAGCTACAAGGCTGCTATAACCTATGCTACCTGCATCAAGCAGCTCCAGAGCTGAGGATCTGGCAGAGTGTTGTACATTCTGCCCTGTACCTCCCAGCCTTGGTGGCCCATGATTGAGTTCATTGTTATTATTCTTTTGTGTATCCAAACACATGCTAGGGAGTCACAAAAGAAGTAGTGACATCTGGTAAAGTTTTCAAAAGTGCCTTAGTGACGTAGGCATCAAAATCCCATTGTCAGAAATTATGTAGGCACTTAGGAGTCTAAATCTCATTAAAAGTCAATGAGACCCTACAGGCCATAACCCCAGAGGCATTTAGGGACCTAAATCACATTGATTTCAATGGGAGTTAGGCACTTAAATATCTTTGAGGATCTGAGCCTAAGTCACTTGAAAAATGGAATTTAGGATCCTAAACCGCTTAGTCCGTTCTGAAAATTTTACCCACAGTATCTGCTCCAATGAGTTTTGAATCTAAATATAGCATGAGGCCATAAACTAAAGGACAGAAGAGGGTAATAGTAATTGGGGTTGTGGTTATTCTGTAAGGCATATGTGTACCTTGATGGTGCAATTGATATATCTGAAAAAAAATGCTCCCTCACTTTTCATAGATGACATGGCAGAAGTGAATCTTGAGAAAAAAATCTGAATGAGGCAAGTGGGGAGGATCAGTGAACAGGTTTGAAGAGGGCACTTGAAGCCAAAGAGATAGGATGGAGGGAGGCACTGAGTTGTGAGAGGATATTAAAGGTATGGTGAGGCTCCATCCTCAGCTGACTGGAGAGAATGGGGAAAAGGAGAGAATACAAAAGGAGACCTTTAGCTATCATTGTGCTATCTCTTTAACCCACTTGTTAGATACTGAAGATGCTTGACTTGAATATTCATTTTTAGAACTGGGTAAGAAACTGGATGTGTGAGACAAAAGCAAATTAGATGCTACATTTGATTAACTGGTACTTTGTGTTTAACTCATTTTGAGATTAACTTTGTTTTCTTTCTCTCTTGTTGCATTGTGTCAAGGTGAAAATGCATTGGCTTGCTTTCATTTGTATTGTCTGGCACATGCTGTTCATTCAATGTAATTTCTAAATGGTTCATTATAGTTCGGTTTGGCACATCAGTTTGATAGTGTCTTTCACAAGGTAGTGGCTATTTGTAACCTTTGTTGAAACTAGATAGCTGATACTTTATTTTCAAATTTATGTAACAACACAAAACCATCAGTTATTAACTAATTAATGTCTATCTTAACAGATAATGGGCCAGATCCTCAGCTTGCGTAAATTGGTGAGAAGGAGCTATGTTAATTTATATCAGCTAGGGATCTGGCCCTAACTTTTTAGTCAAGCAGCAGCAGTTTCAACCACTATAAGTTAAGACTGCATAATGGTTTCCATTCCACCATCCCTTTTCACACAGTAAAACCTTCTGAAACTTTCACCTTTTGAGAGTAACCTTTCCAGACTTGGAGCTTGAGTCTTCACTCTCTTGCTGTGTATCGTAGTTAATTACATCTGTGCTAAGTGAGTGCAAATTGGGTGTAAAATGTAACCTGCTGATTGGTAATGTTTTGTACAGAATGCAATGCAGTGTACATGATCGTACAAGGTGCAAAGAAGAGCAGAATCAGGCCCCATTCAACTGCACTTCTTTGGAAAAACTAAACACAGTTCAATGTTGTTAAAGTGAAAAAAATTGACATTTCCCATTGAAATAAAAAACCTCTTATGATTTTAACAGCGCTAGGAGTGAAATGGCTGGGGACAGAAAGTTTAAATGTGACAGGGAAGTCTCCCTTACTCAAAAGTGATTTTATGTTTTCCAGGCAAAACTGGTTTTGATTTAGTTGCTTTACAACCCACTGAAAATTACACTTCTATATGCATATTAAATGTTTAACAATGATAGCATAAGGGCCCAGTCTTGCTCCTATTGATTTTGATGTAACTGCTGGCAGAGTAAAGTATCACACAATATGAAGAAGAGATCTGGCTCTTTATTATTTGTTTTATTAACATTTCCCATTACTGTACATGTGACATATTTTTATGGCAACTGTACTGTAATTTATTAAAATAGTTATTTTTTTAAAAATCTGGTTAGTTTCCTTTAAAGCTAGCATCATGACAAGAGTGGAGAAAGGAGAGAGAGAGGGGAAGAGACAAGAGAAAACACTAGTGAAAGAGAGAGAAAAAATAGTAGTAGAGAAGGAAGGAATAAAGAAAGGAAGGAAGGCATAATCAGAGAAAGAAGGATGGGGCTGGTATGAGAAGACAGATGCAAGAAGGACAGAAATCACAATGTAAGTTCTGACTTTCATATTTCATAAAGGCTGCACCAAGAATTTTTTGTGGACACAAAGGTTTAGAGGTTAGCACCAATATGTGTGTTTTGGTAGTTGGTAGCTCAGTAGACTATAGTGACCAGACAGCAGGAATTCAACTTGCCTCATTAAAACTGTTACCTTGTTTTAAGAAGGTATGTGAGTCTCTTATTTTTTGAAATCCTGGAGGCTGAAAACGAAGAGGAAGAATGTCTCATATGGTAAAATAAAACAATGTTTTCATCCACGCTAATATAAAAAGAATATTGAGATGCATGGGAGAACTACCTGTAGACTTAAAAACAGGCCAGGGAATTCTAGTCCTCCCTCAAAGTATGCCTGGTTTGTTGGTGGAATGGTTATATTTACTATCGTGCTTTCTCAACTAGTGGGAGGGAACATTCTCTTGATATGTGGGCCAATTTGGAAATCTGTGCACTATAAGCAAAGAGTGAGGACTATAGCAAACCGGTGTGCAACTGTGTTTCATAAAGTGAGATAATGACATACGGCAAACAAACATATCAAAGTGCCTCTTTAAAAGCCCAATGCCATGAAACTTCCAAAAGGCTAATATCTACTCAGTTTCACTTGCTCTCTAGTAAAACATAAAGGAAGATCTTGATTTGGCTGAATTTCCACATGTTCTTGGTGCATATACTCCAAACTGTGGCATCAAAGGAACTATCATTTTCACTTCAAAATATTGCAAATTGTGGTTTTCTGCGTCCGAGAAATATTCAGTATTAAAGCTGAACAAAACATTATATTTTTATCAGATACTAGTGCTTATAATACAAAAACACATGTATACATTTGATAGACTATTTATTACAGTTTGTTTGCAGTGCTGTTGCAGCCATGTTGCTACCAGGATATTAGAGACAAGGTAGGTAAAGCAACATCTGTTGGTGAACGAAACAAGCTTTCGAGCTACACAGAGAACAGAAGTTGGGCCAGTGAAAGATATTACCTTACCCACCTTGTGTCTGTTTATTACAGCAGCATTTTAGACTCCCTCAACTTAAAATGCCCTTTTTTAATGGCCTCATGTTCTCGATAAGCAAGACCAGATATTGGAAAAATAAGTTAGTAAACTGTGAGGCCCTCAGATCAAGATTCCTCTTCTATGTGAATTAGCAAAGACTACATCTTATAGCTCCCTCAGCTGAAAAGAGTTGCTTGATGATTGTAAAAGTAGTTCACAATCACAAAGATGGAGGAGTACCACAAGTACTCCTCGTTCTTTTTGCTGATACAGACCAACACGGCTACCACTCTGAAAGATGGAGGGTGTATCTTGGATGCATGGAGCCAAATCTTCAGCTGCAATTGAAGAGAGGGAAGGAGAAAAGTGATTCTTAGCCTCTAGTCTATCTCTCCTGATCCAGGGGATGACATAAGACTGAACCTAAAACTAACGTCTGCAGCACTCCACTATGTACAACTCAATACATTGCCTCATATCATTTCCCTCTTGGTAAAGGACACATACGCAAACCTTTCCACTAATTTTGAACCAATTTGTGAATACAATTTCCGGAGAGAATGTATCCAAAGTTTTGCTATAATCTAGGCATTTCCTTGTACAGGAATGAATACTTTATAAGTATTCTGTGGATAGGATTTTTATGTATTCCTTGGGATTCTTCGGAGTGTTGAAAAATCTTATTAAAAGCCAGCAAAAGACTGAAGATGCTATGAGGATCCCCAGTGAAAAAAGGAAATGTAAAACTTTAAATTGTACAAAACCCTGTAGTTATTCTTAGCAATTCAGGATCTTACTTTATGGCCTGTTTTCCCTTAACTGAGTAGGAAAGTTCAAACATCAGCTGATCTTTGAAACTTCAAACGTAAACTGGTCCATTAACTGGCCTGATTCCATTCAGAATTCCTGGATTTTAGTGTGGAAGGTGGAATTTCCAAAACCTTCAGCAGGATAGGAATACCCAGTGCCAATTCATTTCTAATGGTAGCCTGGCATCCAAATCCCCTACACAACCTTGGAAACATCAGCCTTAGTGCTTAATAGAGAAAAGGTTTTCTTGCACTGCCTTTCATTTGTTATCTAGATTCAAACAACAGCAAAACGGCTGCACCCAAAATGTGAACATGGATATACCGAGTTCATGCTTTTAATGTAAAAAATATTTATCGATTTAAGGGATTAGGTGCGTAAAGCATGTGCAGGTAGATGAAAGGAATACAAAAAATCCTATCCACGGAATACTTATAAAAGGAAAAAATAGGGGATTCTTTTTCATTCCTGTACAAGGAAATCCCTAGAGTACAAAATCTGGATTTATTAAACCACTGGGCAGCATCTGGGCCTGATTCCCCACTCACTTAAAGCAGATATACAGTGGTATAACTCTACTGACATCCCTACAGTTTGTAGTTAAACTTCAAATAATCTTTCTACTACACATGAGCATTAACTACTTCCACTAAGAACTTTTCTGGATTATTTTTTTTCAATGTTGAAAAGGTTTTTCTTCTGTGTTATAACTGAGGGAAGAAGATTATTCTTTGCCAGTTAACCGCAGCAGGACCCAGACTGAGTCATCCTAAAGATTTTGCTGTTGGAAATTATGTTGTTCTAATCCTGCCCGTACTGCAGGGAATTGAAGAGAACCATGGCATTTATAATTGCCCTTGGAGCCAATCCTGAAGGTGATGTCATTCATATTAAAATTCTTGTGTGTACATTGTGACAAGAATGTTGAGATGCTCTGATATAGGCTAGTGTCAGAATAAGACGTCATTTTTATTATTTTCTTTGTTTTTTCCCCCTTCATTAGTGGGGAAATACGAATATTCATTTGTTTTCCAGTGCTATCCTTAACATAGCTGTTGCTTCCCTCGTGAGTGTTCAGTAGAACGGAAGAAATGAGGAAGAGTGAGAGAATGGAAGATTGCAGGAAAGGAAGAAGAAATCATCCAACAAATAAGTAAAACCACATCTGGAATGTGAATAACGCATTAGACATGAAGGCAAGAAAAGCTATGAGCACTCCTATAAATGCCCAAACAAATACAGGCAACTAACATGACAATTCCAATAGGACTTCCCAATATGTCACTAAAAAATAACATACATCATCCTGATCTAGTGAATTTAAGGGCATCTTAGTGGGAAATAGCTGAATGATTGAAATCAAACATTCTATCCTAAAATAAAACTTTATAATGAAAGATTTAATGCCTACCCAGCTAACAGCATCTTTAAAAAAAATGAGAAATAAAAAGATTCAAATTTTTGGAGACAGTGAATTAGTTAAAAGATCGTTGACAGCAAATCCAGTTCTAGCACACAGCATATCTCTCTGATCTTGGAATATTTGACAGTGCTAAGTTTAGTGGTTATGTTGTTTTTTAACAGGAGAAATGGGAGAGAAAATGAAGGAACCTGTCAGAGAAATTGGAAACAAACTTTCTGGCACAGTTTCTATCTATAGTGCAGTTCTGGTTCATTGCATTAAAAAGCAAAGAATGGGTAAATTTCTAAAACGAAACTCATTGCACAATGTAAAAAGGAAGAATATGTTTAGAAAATTACATTTACATGTCAGAGTAAATAAGGTTTATGACAGATTTTCAATGTGGCATGTTTTTTTAAATGGTGTGAGCCCTATATAAGTAAATAATTGATAAGTAAAAAAAAAAATTAAAAGCTCAATTGTGAGCTTTCCTCTGTGTCTGCATAGGGAATAAGGGGAGTGGAAAAGGTACCTTTGCCGCCCTAGATGGCTATCTGCCTCACTGGAACTAAGCAGGGAGACAGTAGTCACTAAGGGGCTACTACTCTGTCTTGCCCAGAAGGCAGGGAGGGGCGAAAGGTGATTGAAGCCTTGGTTGCGTGCCTCCACTACCAAAACAGCAGCCCAAGCACCAAAGCTGATAAAGAGGGTGAAGTTTGTTTGAATGTATGTTTATTTTAAAGGGACAATTAAAAATAAACCTATCAAACCAAGACACTCTACTGTACACACAATCCCTTCCCCACCATCCTATCGAGAGGATGAGAGAACAAACCACATGTGACAAATGTATAATTATGTTACTTAAGGCACTACTGGAAGATGTTCAGATACTTAATGGTGATGAGAACAGTATAAACATTTATAAGCATCTCCAGCAAAATTGTTGGTGCAGATTAGTCCCTTCCTGGAGCAAAAGGGAAGCAAGGATCATATTGGACTCTCTTAGACCCTTGTTAGGGCTGGATAGTAATCCTAAATTCCAGTCCTAAATGAATAAAATGGATACAAATCCCTTATTCATTAAAGAATTTTACTGCTGTGTATATTCCTGATGGTAGAATCCATATTTGATTAGCCTCATTGTAGCAGAGTCCCTGGTGGTTCCCCCTTCGGAAGGTAGGTGAACCTGACCATTCCCACTTATCTACACTGGAAGTTCCAGCACAGGCCCCACCACCTTACTATTTACAAGAGGGGTGCTCTGTCCTTTGTTGGCCTTCTTAAATCTCTCCTGATGGGGGATTAAAATAAAAGTCACAAACCCCAATGTGTTCAGAGATAATCCCTCCCTGTAGCTTGAGCAAAACGGGGGGGAGGAGGGGAGTGGAGAGTCTACAGCGCTGTCAGTGATCCAGCAACAACGTAGTGGGTTTGGGAGAAATTGCTCTGGCTGGGCCTCTGAGTTAGGCTCAGCCTGTCCATCTTACCCTGGGATTCTGCTGTACTCTCCTCAGGGCCAGGGTGAAGGTCTCCTGGCTAGGGGTTCTCTCCATGGCTTCAGGAGACACTCCAGCAGTCTGCTCTTAAGGCAGTCCCGCTCCTCCCTGCCCCCACTGACTGCATTTTCCTCATTATCAAGCATAACAGGGCCAGAGGAGTGGGGCTAGCCCTCCCGCCAGGACCTCTCTGGCACCTTCCCTGTCTGTGTAGGGTCATTCTTTATCATGAGCCCTGCTCTTGGCTGGAGAGCCAGGTTCCAAAGCATGATCCTTGCATTTGCAACCTTCATTTTCATAGCCATCAGAGAAGCACATAGTCTGAGATGAGCAAAAAAGGGGTTCCCCAGCAGCTAATAGCGCAAGGTGTCAATGGCCCACTTCATGGCCAGGGCTTCCTTTTCTATTATTCTTTTTCACGCAGGAACAGCTTTCACTTTAAACAATATATGGGGCATTCCTTTCTGGGAGAGCACTGCCCCAAGTCCCATGTCCAATCCGTCCATTTGGAGTATAAATTCTGAAGAGCACCAGATCATGACACAATGCCTCCTTCAATGTTTTAAAGGCCATATCACACTTGTCTGACCGCTGCACTTTCTGAAGTCTCATCTCTTGTCAGATCTGTAAGGGAGGCTGTGATGGTGGCAAAGACAGAAATAAATTGCCGGTAGTATCCAGCCATTCCCCAAAATTGCCTAACTTGTTTCTTTGTTGCGAGTATTGAGTAATTGGCCAAAGTCTGTACTTTGTCCATGAGTGGATGCATATGCCCACCTCCAACAACATACCCCAGGTTCGCCCCAGGTATGGTCGGAGGTGAGCATATTCACCTACTGGTGGACAAAGAACACAAAAGATCCCAGGTATGTGGTCTCGCTATTTCCATATCTACACATAGCCAGGTTGGAAGTCAGGCCAGATTTGGTGAACAACTTTAGTATTGCAGTGACATGGCATAGATTGCTGTCCCAATCTAGGCTTTATATTACTATATCACCTCGATACACTGTGGCATAATGTCTATGTGCAAGGAGCACCCAATTCATTAACCTCTGAAAGGTTGCTGCTGCCCCATGCAGCCTGAATGGCATTGTCAGAAAGTGTAACAGTACCCATTGTCTTTTCCCTGAATTTTGGAGTCAACGGGATCTGCTGGTAACCTTTTGTAAGTCAATTGTGGACAGGCACCTGGCTGCCCTAAACCATTCCAATAGCTCGCCCACCCATGGAGTGGGCTATACATCAAACTTGGAGATCGTGTTGACCTTGCAGACATCAGTGCAAAACCTTGTTTTGCCATAGGGCTTCAAGATGACAAATATAGGGCTTCACCAGATCTAGCATCACTTGGAGTTTGGTCTTGACGATGTCCCACACCTTCTTGGGTAGGGACGAAGTGTTCTCCCTCACCATATGACCATGGACAGTTTCAATGTGATGATACATTAGGTGGATATGCCCAGGAAGGGCAGACAATACCTGAGGGAATGCTTGTACCAAGTGATCCATATGGGCTTTTTGTTCAGGCCCAAGTGTTTCCCCTAACTTGACAGTGTTATCAATCTCTGTTGTCATTATCCCAGTTCCTAGTTCGGGGTGGGTGGCAAGGGAAGTGATAAGGAAGGCTTCCCTGTCACACCAGGCTATTAGAAGGGTTGATATGGTAGTTTCGGGTGTCTTTTCTTTTCTCCAGGTATCGTACCTCATCATTTATCGTTGCAACACCTCAAAAGGCCCCTGCCATTGAGCCAGTAGATTGGACTCTGTGTTTGGCAACAGCAGAACTCGGTCCTCCGGCTTGAAGTTTTGTAACTGGTTTCTGAAGTTGTATGTCACCGCCTGATATTGTTGGGCCTCCTACAGGTTCTCACAGGTGAAGGCCCCCAACTTTTTAAGCTACTCATGCAACTGTTGGACATATTGGACTAGGTTTTCTGCTAATGATCCCTAGCTTTCCCAGGACTCCTGTAATAAATCAAGGATGCCTGGGCCTGTCAGCCATATTGGAACTTAAAGGGGGAGAAACCCGTGAAGGCTTGGGGAACCTTCCAGACAGCAAATACTAACAGAGGCAAAAGTTGTTCCCAGTGTTTGGCATCTGTGGTGACAAACTTCTTAAGAATCCCCTTAAGGATCTTGTTAAAATGTTCCGTCAAGCCATCAGTCTGCAGATGGTAGACTGATGTTTTTAACTTGTCTATTTTCTGGAGACTACATAAGTCCCGTATCAGATTGGATGGCCTACCCTGGCAAAGAGTTTAATTATCTCGCTTGCTATTGTGCTTGCATTGGTAGATTGCAGGAAAAGGGCTTCCGGGTAACGTGTTGCATAATCAACTATTACCAAGATATACTGATGGCCTGCCAAACTCTTTTGTAAGGGACCACTAGATCTAACTCTATCCTCTCAAAGGGGGTGGGGCAGAGGGACAAGAGGTGCCTGTTTGACCCCTTAGCCCCTGACAATTGGTAGTCCGGAGATGAAGTGCAGTAGTCTGCAATGTCTCACAATTCCCCAGGCCACTAAGAGCGGTCCACAAGCTGATCAAAGATTTTCTCCCTCACTAGATGTCCTGCGCAGGGGACCTCATGGGCCAAGCAGAGTATCTCCTGCCTATACATTTTTGGGACTGCCAGCTGGGCCCTAGTTTCCAAGGTCTGCCTTGCTCACTTTATGCAATAAAGCCGTTCTTCCTGTAATTGCTTCTTTCTTTCTGAGGGTCTAGGACTTTCCCATTTACCTTGGCTAATTAGTCATATGCATGGGAGAGGGTGGGGTCCACTCGCGATTCCTGCAAAAAATTGGTGTCTAAGGTGAGGATATCTGCGTAAGCATTATAGATCTTTGCTTTGGGAGGAGGGCTTGTGTGGGATGAGGGTTGGTTTGATGGTTCCTCTCCAGGATTGTTGAATTCGCTCACCTCTACCCACGCAGGTTCTATATCAGAGTGACTTAGGTCCGTAGGTTGTGGGTTTGCTAGTTCTACCAGAACCTCATTGAATTGCTCCCAGTCCCTGCTTAGTATGACAGGATAGACCAACACAGATGCTAAGCCCACCACATATTCGCTGATAGTCCCTTCACCTCCAGTTGTATTTGCTGTGTGGGGTAAGGCCTTACGTCTCCATGGACACACTGGAAGTATATCGCTCCTCCAGTGTCCTTTCCTGAGTCTACGACCTGCTGGCAGTTCAGGATCTGATTACATCCTGAGTCCACCAGCGCTATTACTTTCTTACCCTCCACCCACACCAGGACAACTACTTTGATGGGGCTTTTCTTATAGGCCCTAGATTCTGCAGTCCACACTCACCCAGAGTCCCGTTCCATATAGTGGTCATCCCTACAGAAGTGGCCTGCCTGTCCACAGGAGCAGCACTTCCTGACTGACAGTGCGGATGTCTGGGGTTGCACGACCAGCCATGCCCTGTCGATCTGGTTTCTCTGGGGTTGTGCAAGAGTTTCTACCATGTGGGACTGAAGGTTCTTTGGGGTGGTAGAGGGTTCTTTCAAGCTGCTGTCCTTCCTTGCTGTTCTCGCATGGAGGGCCAGCTTCAATTCTGCAATCGTGGGTCCTCGTGAGACCCCATCATGTCTTGTGCCCCAGGTCACTGGCTATTGGCAGATCTCTCTGTCTCTCTGGGTCCAACCTCCGGTGATCTTAGAGTGGTTATAGGCAGCTAAGTAGTTTTCTATCAGATTCATGGTGTCCTTCATTGGTCTAAAGCCAATGCCTTAACATCAAGACATGATTCCTATACCCCATCCGGGATTCCAGCTTCAATCATTGCCGCACTGATATCTCAACTTCCAGGCTACTGTTTGTATATGTGCCCCCAGAGGGTACGCCTTTTCCGGAACCACCACCAGTGAGTCTCCTAGTGATGTCTACATGACCAAGGATCACTTCTTTTACCTTTGCATAGTCTCAGACCGATGCTGAGTCAAGTTCCTGGTAGGTGATTTGGGCTGGTCCTGACACGTGGGGCGCCATTAGCATGGCCCAGTGTTCCGGGGCTCACCCTGCGGCAGATGCAGCCTTCTCACAAGTGGTGAGGAATGCTTTGGGGTCACCATCTGGGTCCATCTTTTCCAGCTTCACTGGGATGGGAATTGCATTGGGGGTGGGGGTGGAGGGTTGCAGAGCTAGTGTTCACTGCATCCCTCCCACTCGCTCCTTGAGGTTGGAGCACAGACAGCGTCTGTTGCAGTAGGTTCTGTTACTGCTCCTGTTGGCATGAGGCTACTTCCCTTATTAGCTGTTGTTGCTGTTGCTGCACCAACTGTTGTTATTGCTGGGAGGTGAGCTGTTGCTATTGTTGCTGTAGGGTGGCCTGCTGATGATGATTTTCAGTGACCCATTTTAGCAGGCTCCACTCTAGACTCACTTTTCACAATGGACTTTACAGCCCTGGGCCCCCTCGTATGGTTTTCCCCCCCCTTCTCAGCAGGGCTGAGCAACTGTCAATTTTGTCCACCACTTGTAACAAAGTCCTTAGTGGTTTCCCACCTCCGAGGGAAGGAGAATCTGACCACACCCACTTATTTACACTGGGTGGTTCCAACACAGGCCCCACTTAATTATTATTTGCAAGGGGGGTGGTTCTGCCCTTTATGTCAAGTATCAGGGGGTAGCTGTGTTAGTCTGTATCTACAAGGTGCCACCAGACTCCTTGTTGTTCTGCCCTTTGTAGGGCTTCTCCAGATGGGGGATCAAAATAAAAGTCATAAATCCCAACACATTCAGAGATAATTCATCCCTGTAGCCCCAGCAAAACGGGGAGGAAAGTGGCAAGTCTACAGTGCTGACAGCTATACAGAACCAGCATGTGGGTTTTGGAGAAATTGCTCTGGCTGGGCCTTTGAGTCAGGCTCAGCCTGTCCATCTTATGCTTGGAGCCTGCTGTACTCTCTTCAGGACTAGGATGAAGGTCTCCTGACTATGGGTTCCCTCTGCAGCTTCAGGAATCACTCCTGCATTCTGCTGCTTAGGGCAATTCTTTCCTTCTTCTCTCCCCCTCCCCGCTGACTGCAGTTTCCTCACTATCATGCATGATTGACGGGGCCGGAGCGGGAGATCCTCTTTGCCGCCAGGTCCTCTTTGGCACCTTCCTCATCCACGTGGGGTTTATACACTCTGTCACACTCATTTTAAGCACCCACTGCCAAAGACTGATAAAGTTCTCAGTACAGTAAATTTCACCCTACAGTAGTGGAGAGAGGAGTGCTAACTGGGGACAAATGGGGTATTGAGACAGGTATTGCTGGCAGAGAGGATAGGCTCAGGAGCAATGTGATAGGAGACAAGATCAGAGAGGTAGCTGGGACAAAGCTGTCAGAGTCTTTCAAGGCAAGAATATAAAGTAGGAATTCAGTGTGTGAATAAAATTAAATGGCACTAATATTACTCACTGTGGGCTTTTTCACTCCATGTCATTCTACAACAAGATTTATGCTTCTTACACTTTTCATACTCATCCTCAACATGTAACAAGAGTCAGAGACACAATATTTTTGTTTAGTCAAATGCTCTTGCACTCTCAGTCAGTATTTAGCCATAGGCACATATCATAAGAGACTACTGATTAGCATAGAAAAAATCCAAATAAGTAAAAAAAAAAAAATATCAAGCACTCCCATAATTAAAACAAAATGAGAGGGGGACCAGAAATTCCGGGGACCAATATACAGATCATCTTGGAGTCTCCAAATAACAATCCCCTCAGGAAAAAGAGATTCTGTGACAAGGTATGCAGAGAATACAAGAATTGTGGCCTCCAAGCCTCATACATCTTGGAGAGGCTCCAAAATTGCAGAACATTTCCTTATTTCTCTCTAGAAGAGTCGTTTTCTTAGAAGCTGTACTCTCCAATTTGTGCTGCTCAAAGATCCCTTCTAAGGGAGTGGGTGAGGCACAGAGCAGAAATCAATGCTGCAAGAAGCATCTGTGTCTGTGTGAATATCTGCAATACCCATCCAACTGCAAAGGAAACATTCCACAGGGTTTTCCACATGCCTTGAAGCTACCAGTCTTCACAGAGGTATTGCTTTACCTCTGCTGTGTACCTTGGGGAGCATGAAACTCATAATGGTGAACTTCTGTAATTCTCATCATACTCAGGCCCGACTGATGTCACAAACACAAGATTGTGATTTTACCACAGTTTCAAGCAGAACCTTAGTAAGGATTAAGAGACTCCTTATTGAAGCTCAAATTACAGGTTCTTAACAATTAAATCTGTTTTCATATGTTATCAATTTTCCCCCAATATATAAGTAATTTTGAAGTAGTCAGCTGGAAAACTTTCCACAATCTAAAGCATTGTGGCTTAGCTACAACTGATCAGCCGTTGTTGAAAGTAGTGAGTATGGGTTACATGGTATCCAGGAGGAAGATGGCTGCCTCGTCCCAGACCTCCTTACTCCCCACATATCAATTCGTCTCTAATAATTACTTTCCTAACAAATTGGCAATAAGTTTCTGTGATAAAAGTTTAAATTAATCCCCTGGATAAACTACGAACAGTTGAATATGGATTCCAATGAAAAAAATTGAGACAACAAGACCTAAGCCTGAATCACCTAAGCACTGAAGGAGGAGACCACAAGGCCACCACAGAACATAGCTCCACAACAAGGACAAGTGCACAGAGTCCAGCACTTAGGATGGAAGAATCCGAGGCACTGCTACAGGCTGGGGACCGACTATCTAAGCAGCAGTTCTGCAGAAAAGGACCTGGGGATTACAGTGTACGGGAAGCTGGATATGAGTCAACAGTGTGCCCTTGTTGCCAAGAAGGCTAACGGCATATTGGGCTGCATTAGTAGGAGCATTGCCAGCAGATAGAGGGAAGTGATTATTCCCCTCTATTTAAGGGCAACGAAAATTATTAGGGGGATGGGGCACATGATTTATGAGGAGAGGCTGAGGGAACTGGGCTTATTTACTCTGCAGAAGAGAAGGATGAGGGGGGGATTTGATAGCAGCCTTCAACTACCTTCAGGGGGGTTGCAAAGAGGATGGAGCTAGGCTGTTCTCAGTGGTGGCAGATAATAGAACAAGGAGCAATGGTCTCAAGTTGCAGTGGGTGAGGTCTAGGCTGGATATTAGGAAACACTATTTCACTATGGGGGTGGTGAAGCACTGGAATGGGTTACATAGTGAGGTGGTGGAATCTCCATCCTTAGAGGTTTTTAAGGCCCGTCTTGACAAAGCCCCTGGCTGGGATGATTTAGTTGGCGTTGGTCCTGCTTTGAGCAGGGGGTTGAACTAGACCGCCTCCCGAGGTCTCTTCCAACCTTAATCTAAAAAGCATACCTAAATACATTTAAAAAAAAGTTTGTTTTCCTATGTATCCTTGTAGGTATGGTAATATTCACTTATAGAATTTTCCAACTCCTAACAGATAACTAGCTAGGCTGAACTCTTGTGTTGATCTCCTTTGGAACTGAGCATTAACAACAACTTTATTGCACGGCAATGCATAGAGTAACAGTTTACCACTAAGCTGGGGTTTATAGCACCATCTACTGGCTGAAGTATTATCTGCAGTAATCATCGCAACTTCCACTGCCAGACAGAATCTCTTTACTAGTTCTGTCTCTGATGGATCCTGTTATGGTAACCACAAGTAGGGTGACCAGACAGAAAGTGTGAAAAATCAGGATGGGGGTTGGGGGTAATTGGAGCCTATATAAGAAAAAAGACCCAAAAATCGGGACTGTCCCTATAAAATCGGGACATCTGATCACCCTAACCACAAGTCCCTTGGAACAGTCAGTACTCCTGACATGTAAAGTAGATTATAACCTAAAACGTAAATAGCAATCATTATAAAATTTGTGCAGGGCATTTGACATAATATGAATATAAATTTTATATTGTTGTATTTTTCATATTTAGATTTTGTACTCATTTATATTTGATTTACCAAATCAACTGTAAATTTACATGTGATAAATCTGTATATATGTATATTCATATGTGTATGTATGTACACTTAAAAACTTCTGTATATAGGAATATATTATACATGTTCTAAAATATCCAATGGTATTTGCAGGGTAATATTTGATTTAAAATATATTTGCATGTAGAGGTGTTAGACTATTATTAGATAATACAGGGAGGGGTTGAGCAGATGGAACATAAGCCATCAGGAATCTGAACGTGCTCACACTGGCTAGTTTTAAGTCTGTTATTTTTGTTTGTTTGTTTTCTGTTGCAAATGTACTTTGGAAGACACATGATAATTAATTATAAATCTTTTTGTATACCTGACACCTTCAGAGGCTCAAAAGAAGACACAAATTCATTCAAAACTAACTAGCATCTAATATATATAAATACAGACCATATCCTAGAAATGTGATTTTACAATATCAATGTAGAAATATGTATATCTAGAATAAGATTATATGTCTTAATATATCATTTAAAATGTTGTCAAGTATTTTCTAGTGTACTCCTGGAATGTGAAGGTACTTAATCAACCTTCTGAAATAATTAAAACCCTGAAGTATCTCATATCAAAAAAATGCCAAGTAGCTCATTTCCTCATGAGGAAACTCAACTAGCAAAAATAGATGCAAATAGGATTAAGAAGATGGGGGTAGGTGCTGAGTATCATTCATCATTGAGGCAGTTCGCCATCACTAAGGGCAGAGACACATACCTCTTAATTCATAAAAGTGTAACTTTGCAATATATACAGTCTTGGTCTGATCCCAAAGGAAGATGCATTCTTCTTGAAGCCTCTTTCAATTCAAAAAAGTTAATTCTAGGAAGCATTTACAATCCAAGTGGAGGTAATTCTGAATTTTCCAAAGACATAGCAGACATTCTTTCTAATTAAAAAAAGACATTCCTGTAATTCCAGGGAGCAACTGGAATACTATACTAGATAGACCACTGGACAAATCCAACTACATGAGATCCATAGAATCATAGAATATCAGGTTGGAAGGGACCTCAGGAAGTCATCTAGTCCAACCCCCTGTTCACGCAGAACCAATACCCAGACAGATTTTTACCCCAGAGTTCCCTAAATAGCCCCCCTCAAGGATTGAATTCATAACCCTGAGTTTAGCAGGTCAATGCTCAAACCACTGAGCTATCCCTATGCTACTCTCAAAGTATAATAGACCAACCCTCATTATTAATGAATGAACTTGATTTAAAAGATATATGGAGACTGAGACATCCCAAGGAGAATGACTATATGTATTTTTCTATACTACATCCATCTTACTCCCTGACTTATTTCTTGTGTCTTCATAACTGATGCCTGCATGCCTAGAAGCAGCTATTGATAATATACTAATTTGAGATCATGCTCCAATTATACTTATCATAGACACTGGTTACACATCATTAATATCTTCTAGGTCAGGGGTTCCCAAACTTGGTGCGCGGCTTGTTCAGGGTAAGCCCCTGGCGGGCTGCGAGACACTTTGATTACCTGAGCATCCACACATACAGCTGCTCGCACCTCCTAGTGGCCCAGTTCGCCATTCCCGGCCAATGGGAGCTGCTCCCTTTCCTCTGGGTTCCTAACGTTCTGTTCGTTTTCTTGACTGCTGCTGCACATTGATATGGTGTTTTCAGAGAACTCCACAATGACGCCAAGATCTCTTTCTTGAGTGGCAACAGCTAATTTAGACCCCATTATTTTGTATGTATAGTTGGGATTATGTTTCCAATGTGCATTACTTTGCATTTATCAACACTGAATTTCATCTACCACTTTGTTACTCAGTCACTCAGTTTTGTGAGATCCCTTTGTAATTCTTTGAAGTGTGCTTTGAACTTAACTATCTTGAGTAATTTTGTATCATCTGCAAATGTTGCCATCTCACTGTTTACCCCTTTTTCCAGAACACTTATGAATATGTTCAACAGCACTTGTCCCAGTACAGACCCCGGGGAACACCACAATTTACCTCTCTCCATTCTGAAAAATGACAATTTATTCCTATCCTTTGTTTCCTATCTTTTAACCAGATACAGATCCATGAGAGAACCCTCTCTCTTATCCCATGACTACTTACTTTGCTTAAGAACCTGTGGTGAGGGACCTTTGTTAAAGGTCTTCTGAAAGTCTAAGTACACTATATCCACTAGCCACCATGGACGTAGAGGCTCTCTACACAAACATCCCACACACAGATGGAATACAAGCTGTCAGGAACAGTATCCCTGATGATGACACAGCACAACTTATTGCTGAGCTTTGTGACTTTATCCTCACGCGCAATTATTTCAAATT
Organism: Malaclemys terrapin pileata; assembly: GCF_027887155.1. Classification (NCBI taxonomy): domain Eukaryota; kingdom Metazoa; phylum Chordata; order Testudines; family Emydidae; genus Malaclemys; species Malaclemys terrapin. The sequence continues at coordinate 44,469,910 of NC_071505.1, forward strand.
TGGTGACAATATATACCTCCAGACCAGTGGCACGGCTATGGGCACCTGCATGGCCCCAAAATATGCCAACATTTTTATGGCTGACCTGGAACAATGCTTCCTCAGCTCTCGTCCACTCATGCCCCTTCTCTACCTACGCTATATTGATGACATCTTCATCATCTGGACCCATGGGAAGGAGACCCTGGAAGAATTCCACCATGATTTCAACAGCTTCCATCCCACCATCAACCTCAGCCTGGACCAATCTACACGGGAGGTCCACTTCCTAGACACCACTGTACAAATAAGCGATGGCCACATTAACACCACCCTATACCGAAAACCCACCGACCGCTACGCCTACCTTCATGCCTCCAGCTTCCACCCCGGTCACACCACATGATCCATCGTCTACAGCCAAGCACTGAGGTACAACCACATCTGCTCCAACCCCTCAGACAGAGACCAACACCTACAAGATCTTCACCAAGCATTCTCAAAACTACGATACCCACACAAGGAAAGAAAGAAACAAATCAACAGAGCCAGACGTGTACCCAGAAGCCTCCTGTTACAAGACAGGCCCAAAAGGGAAAACAACAGAAATCCACTGGCCATCACCTACAGTCCTCAGCTTAAACCTCTCCAACGCATCATCAGTGATCTACAACCCATCCTGGACAATGATCCCTCACTTTCACAGACCTTGGGAGGCAGGCCAGTCCTCGCCCACAGACAACCTGCCAACCTTAAGCATATTCTCACCAACAACCACGCACCGCACCATAACAATTCTAACTTAGGAACCAACCCATGCAACAAACCTCGATACCAACTCTGCTCACATATCTACACCAGCAACACCATCACAGGACCTAACCAGATCAGCTACAACATCACCGGCTCATTCACCTGCACATCCACCAATGTTATATATGCCATCATATGCCAGCAATGCCCCTCTGCTATGTACATTGGCCAAACTGGACAGTCACTACGCAAGAGGATAAATGGACACAAGTCAGATATCAGGAATGGCAATATACAAAAACCTGTAGGAGAACACTTCAACCTCCCTGGCCACACAATAGCAGATGTAAAGGTAGCCATCTTACAGCAAAAAAAACTTCAGGACCAGACTCCAAAGAGAAACTGCTGAGTCCAGTTCATTTGCAAATTTGACACCATCAGATCAGGATTAAACAAAGACTGTGAATGGCTATCCAACTACAGAAGCAGTTTTTCCTCCCTTGGTGTTCACACCTCAACTGCTAGCAGAGCACCTCACCCTCCCTGATTGAACTAACCTCGTTATCTCCATACTGATTTATACCTGCCTCTGGAGATTTCCATTACTTGCATCTGAAGAAGTGAGGTTCTTACCCATGAAAGCTTATGCTCCCAATACTTCTGTTAGTCTTAAAGGTACCACAGGACCCTCTGTTGCTTTTTACAGATTCAGACTAACACGGTTACCCCTCTGATACTATATCCACTAGATCACTCTTGTCCACATGTTTTTTGACCCCCTCAAAGAATTCTAGTAGATTGGTGAGGCATGATTTCCCTTTGCAAAAGCCATGTTGACTTTCCTCAACAGATCATGTTCATATATGTGTCTGATAATTCTGATCTTTACTATAGTTTCAACCAATTTGCCTAGTACTGAAAGTAAGCTTAACTGGCAAGTAATTGCCAGGACCACTTCTAGAGCCTTTTTTAAAAAAATTGTGTCACATTAGCTATCCTCCAGTCATCTGGTACAGAAGCTGATTTAAATTATAGGTTACATACCACAGTTAGTAGTTCTGTAATTCATATTTGAGTTCCTTCAGAACCATTGGGTAAATACCATCTGGTCCTAGTGACTTATTACTGTATAATTTATCAATTTGTTCCAAAACCTTCTCTAATGACACCTCAGTCTGGGACAGTTTCTCAGATCTGTCACCTAGAAAGAATGGCTCAGGTGTGGGAATCTCCCTCACATCCTCTACAGTGAAGACTGATGTAAAGAATTTGTTTGGTTTCTCTGTGGCCTTATCTTCCTTGAGTGCTCCTTTAGCACCTCGATCGTCCAATGGCCCCACTGTTCGTTTAGCAGGCTTCCTGCTTCTGATGTATTTAAAAAAAAATTGCTGTTAGTTTTCGAGTCTTTTTTTAGTAAGAAATTATGGGAGTCCTGAAATATGCTTTTATTTGGTCTAAAAAAAGTCATAGCCCTTCTTGGAATTTCTGTAGTTGTATTTGAGTTGTAACGTATAGCTTCTGCAATTGTAATCCTTTTCTTTAAAGCTAGCTTTTCTTATGTCCTGTTGCTATGCTGAATCAGTCATTGAAGGCAGTAGACAAAATGTATTCCTTTTGCAACTCCATTAATGAACACCATGGAGTAATTTGGCACAATGCTTCCTGACTCGCTCATCAACAAGAGTAGCAGGAAGACTATGGTGAGCCTTTGTTTGACACACTCAGAGAAATTTTGCAACCTGAATAAGCCTCTCATCAGAAATCTGAATCTCTGAGAGCCATGATACTATCCTGTTGTATGACAATGATATTTACTGCTGCACGTGGGGCTTTTTTTTTGCCTATAATCATCATTTTAACTTTAAAGTGTTGCTCTCAGCAATGGCAACATTTGCAGAAATGTTGTAGGTTATCATAAAAAATAACTTTTCTTTCTAATTAATTTATCTCCTAGTTTTCACACTGTGGAAGCTCCCAGTACTCCCTTGTTCCAAGCATCCTGTTCGAGATGTGGTAATAACACAAGGGCTGCTTCTCTGTAGCTCCTAGCATGTAAGCGTGAGAATTTCAGGGGAGAATGGGGCTCTCTAGAAAGCAAAGTTACTGGAATAGGAGCCACTTTCTGCTTTTGAAGAGGAGGAGATCAAGTAGGGAGAACTGAATGAATTAAAGCCACCCAACCATGTTCTCCATAAATTCCCATGACAAGCAGACATAGTTACATTGCTTCTTGCCATCAACACACACTACTGTACTTTGAAACCATATTTATCTATCTCAGGTACTTATATGGCCCCCCATTACTGTAGGCTCTGAGTACCTGTCAATCTCTAATGTATATATCCTTACCATGCTCCTGTGAGGTAGGGAAGTGCTTTCATAGAGTCCAAGGCCAGAAGGGGTCACTGTGATCATCTAGTTTGACCTCTGTATAAAATAAGCTCTAGATGTTCCAAAAATAATTCCTAGAGTATCTCTTTTAGAAAAATATCCAATCTTGATTTAAAAATTGTCTGTGATGGAGAATTCACAATTGTTCTAATGATTATTCTCACCTTAAAAATATCACTCCTTATTTCCAGTCTGAAATCATCTAGCTTTAATTTCCAGCCACTGGATCATGTTATACCTTTCTCTTCTAGATTGAAGAGCCTATTATTAAATATTGGTTACCCCAGTAGGTACTTATAGACTATAATCAAGTCACCCTTTAACCTTGTCTCAGTGAAGTTAAATAAATTTATCTCCTTGAGTCTATCACTATAAGGCATGATTTTTAATCCTTTAATCATTCTTTTGGCTCTTCTCTGAACTCTCTTCAATTTATCAACATCCTTCTTGAATTGTGTGCACCAGAACTAGACACAGCATTCCAGCAGCAGGCACACCAGTGCCAAATATAGAAATAAAATAATCTCTTTACTTCTACTTGAGATTCCCCTGTTTATGCATCCCAGGATCACATTAGTTCTTTTGACTACAGCTTCTAACTGGGAGCTCATGTTCATCTGATTATCCACCAGAACCCCCAAATTTTCCAGAGTCACTGCTTCCCAGGAGAGTTTCCCATCCTGTATATACGGCTTACGGTTTTTGTTCCAAGATGTATATGTTAACATTTAGCCATACTAAAACACATATTGTTCGCTTGCCCCCCGTTTACCAAACAATCCAGATCGCTCTGAATCAGTGACCTGTCCTCTTCATTATTTACCACTCTCCCATTTTTTGTGTCAGGTGCAAACTTTATCAGTCATGATTTTATGTTTTCTTCTAAGTCATTGATAAAAACGTTAAACAGCTAAGGGCCAAGAACTGATCCCTGTGGGACCCCAAAGGAAACATATGTGCTAGATGATGCTTTCCTGTCTACAATTACATTTGGAGACCGATCTCTTAGCCAGTTTTCAATCCATTTAATGTATGCCATGTTCATTTTATATAGTTCTAGTTTTTTAAATGAAATGTCATGCAGTACCAAGTCAAACACCTTACAGAAGTTCTAGTATATTATATTAACACTATTACCTTTACTAAACAAATTTGTAATCTCATCAAATGAAGATATCAAATTAGTTCGACAGCATCTATTTTCCATAAACACATGGTGCTTTGCATTAATTACCCGTCCTTAATTCTTTATTAATTGAGTCCCATATCAGCTGCTCCATTATCTTCCCCAGGATTGATGTCAGACTGACTGGCCTTTAATTAGGTAATTCCAGTTACCTTTTTTGAAAATTGGCACAATGTTAGCTTTCTTCCGGTCTTCTGAAACTTCCCCACTGCTCCAAGACTTACTGAAAATCACTGTGAATGGTCCAGCAAGCTCCTTAGCCAGCTCATTTAAAATTCTTGGGTGCAAGTTATCTGGACCTACTGATTTAAAAATGTGTGCCTTTAGTAACTTCTCTTTAACATCCTCCAGAAATACAAGTGGTATGGAAAAAGTGTTATCACCATATGATGAGACTAGATCATATGTTTTTTCCCCAACTGCAGCCAAAAAATATTTATTGAATAATACCTTTTCTGCATTATTAATTGATAATTCTACCATTTCAATCAAGGAATGAACCAATACCATTATCAGGATTATTTTTGATCCTAATATATTTTTTAAAACTCCTTTTTATTGTCCTTAATTCTGCTGGCTGTAGATTTTTCCCTGAGTCCCTTGACTTCCCTTATCAACTTCTGATTTATATTCATTGGTACTGACTTCCCCTTTCTTCCAATTATTATATATAATTTTAAATTTTTTAACCTTCACTTCCCCTCTAAACCAGGTCAGTTTTTTAACCAGTACAGCCTTCTTCCTCAATTGTGGGACTGTGGCTTTTTGGGCATCTAATAAGGTATTGAAATATGAAATATTTCAATTGACCGAAAATGATTTTTTTCCCCAGAATTTAGTTTTCTTAAAAAAATTGAAATTTTGGCTTTTCATCATCATTCGGTACTAAGTATTTTTTGAGATATTGACATTTTTTGCAGGATGCAAATTCCATTTTTCAACCAGCTTTTCTGTCATCCTCCTTTACTAGTGGGGGAATGGAGGTGCAGAGAGACTATGGGACTTGCCCAAGGCCAGAAAGGAACCTTATAGTGAAGCAGGAAATTGAACCCAGGTCTCTGGCTAATGCCCTAACCACCATTCTTCCTCTCCTGAGCACACCTCCCCAATGTCTATCCATGAGCATCTCTCCCTCCCCTGTGAAAAGCTGCTTTGGCCATGGGGAACATGTGCTAATACAGATTCAGGATAACATTTTGTGATAGCAACCACCAGCAGGGGGACTGAGAAAAATTTTATTATATAAACACACACACACACACACACACACACCACAGCTGCTCTGGCAGGGGAACTTAGTAGCATTGCTCCCAGACTACCCGACCTTGCAACTCCTTCTCTATTGCCTCTAGTGCCCACTTCACCAGAGCAGCAAGCTTGCAGTGCCCATCTTATCCGATGTCATCAGCAGGATGCCTGCTGAAGGTACTTGGAATCCTGCAGTGCTGTGGAAATGCCACAATATTAAATTGGCGGGTATTAAAATATAATTAAAAGAAATCATTAATAACAAAATACTAATTGTATTGTGAGAGTCACACTTTATGGATGATTGATAATCTTACATTGGGGTCTTGTCTTGTTTGTTCAGCGTCTGTATTCATGTTTGACACAATTTTGGAGCTATGCTTGTTTAGCGTTAGAGACATCGTACTATTCATGTCTTGCAAGCACAATTTTCCAGTTCAATAAATTTAACTGTCTTGGCTTGGGTTAAAATATCTTTTATAAACAAATCATTCACATTATTATTTGACTTGAATTTTATATCTATTTACTAGTAAACTGTCATATTAGTGAAAGTCATCTCATAAAACACTGCATACTTATTAAAAATGGAGAGAGAGCTAAAAAGACTCAAATCTAAGCCTCAATGAAAGCTAAGAATGCTCAACTACTTGAAGGATGGCCTCAAAAAAGAAAAAAATAAAGATTAAATAGAGAGACAGGATGTATCATTTTATATCAATGCCAACTCTACATTTGCATTGGAGGTTAATTATTTCATAGTGAAATGTAGCTGAAACTATGAACTCAGAAGCTCTGGGCTCTTAACACTATTTAAATCTGTACTTTAATAATTAATTTAATATTTTTCCTAAAGGGACCTGATTATAATTGCATTCACTGAAGTATATACTCTAAAAGATAGACCATCACAAGCTGTTGTTTTTTGGAGGGTTGTTTTTTTTTTTTTGGAAGATTAGAAAAAGTAGCTATGTTTCCATGAAAGCTAGTCACTTATGTGACATATTTTGCACTTCACAAAGCTGTAAAATATACCACAGGCAAAATTTTAAAGATAACTAAGTAGACTAATGCTTTGCAATTATGTGTTAGACCACTCAGCAGAAAATAAGATTGAAGTGCTATTTGATATTTAATTTGCTACCAATTAAGGACTAGATCCTGTTCCCACTGAAATATTTTTGACTTAAATGGGACCAAAACCAGGCAGAAAATGATCACTTTAAAATATTTTAAGTTATTCCTCGGACCAAATGCTCCGCAAGAGAAGTTCACTATTGAAGAGAAAGGATTTTCACCCACCTACACAACGGCTGTATTTCACCTCAATATAGCTTTGCAAAACTGAGATGTATGCTGTGGACATTTGTGGAAGACCAGTACAATGTAATCGATGTGAGATTTAGAAAAACAAAATATTATAAACCAAATAAATAAAATGAAGGAAGAATGATTCTGCATATCCAAAGCAAACAAAGTTGGAAAATAGTCGAGAGTAATTTTTTTTAAGCACTCTTCAAGAGCTAGGGCACAAATCAAATACAGTGAAGCCTATTTACATCCCAAGAATTACTGCTGAAAGAATAAAACAGTAAATTCTCAATATCTGAGACTGCTTTAAATACCAGCATCTCAATTATAATTAACACTTAACATTTTCAAAGCACTATGCAAACTATACCTAATCCTGACAACAACTCTCTGCAAAGCTGGTAAGCATTATTGCTAACAGTATTATTATGTTACAGTGGGAAAGCTGAGACAATGGAGGCTAAGTGACTTGCCCAAGGCCACACAGCAAAAAGTGGCAGTACTGGAATTAGGAGTTCAAGCTTCCACCATATAACTGCAAGTAATAAAAAGTGAAAAGAGATAATTTTAAATAATGTGATTATTTCATCATTTTATTTGTTTGAAATTCTCCAACTCTCCTTCTGCCACCCTCTCTTTGAGGAAAAAAATTCCCATCCTGGAAAGAAAGGGGGTGAGAGACCACCAAAATTGTGCTTTACAGGTGACCTACAAAGGGGAAAATGGGTGGGTTCGCTTTTTTGCTTCATTATGATGTGAGAAGATTACAAAACTCTACAGAAATTATGGTCTTGATACAGAAATTACTGGGTGAAGTGCTATGGCCTGTGTTCTGCAGGAGATCAGACTAGATTATCATAATGGTCCCTTCTGGACTTAAAACCTATGATCTATGAAGTGTGTGAGAGCTGATGCGAAAGTGGTCTTGGTCAAGGGCATACAGCTATGGAATGAACTTCTAGGGGAGATTGGGCGAATCCAGAGTCTAACTGTCCTTAGGAAATGCTGAGAAAACTTCCTCTCTCATGAAGCCTTTCTTCCACGGGGTAGGGACTGACCTTGAAATCCCTACCTATCCGAAGAACAGATAAAACACCAGCAGTAGCACTGGAGGAGGCACACCATTGCAGCACCAATGGAAAGACACTGTTACATGTAAGTCTTAGTTCAACCTCCAGGCCTATACTCAGATGATGGCCTCTCTATTGAGACTGCCCAGAACTATGTCCATTGTGATTGTGGGTGTAGTATTGGAATAATAAAAATGTAGGGCTTGAATCTCCTCCATCCCACCCAGTGCTGAGGCAACATTAAGCATATTTAGACCATCCCTGACAGGTGTTTGTCTAAGTTGTTCTTGAAAACCTCCAGTTAAGGGGATTCCACAATCTTCCTAGGTAACCCATTTCAGTGCTAAACTAACCTTATAGTTAGAGAATTTTTTTCCTAATATCTAACCTGAATTTCCCTTGCTTCAAACTAACCCTAATTACTTCTTGTCCTTAGGGTGACCAGACAGCAAGTATGAAAAATCAGCACAGGGACTGGGGGGTAATAGAAGCCTATATAAGAAAAAGAACCAAAAATCGGGACATCTGGTCACCCTACTTGTCCTACCTTTGGTGCACATGGAGAATAACTAACCATCGTCTTTTTTAACACAACCTTTTATATATGTGAAGCCAGTTATCATATCCCCTCTCTGCCTTCTCTTCTCTAGACTGTACATGTACAGTTCTTTTAACCTTTCCTCATAGGTCGTCACATTTTCTAAACCTCTTATTGTTGCTCTCCACTGGACTCTTTCCAATTTGTGCACATCTTTCTTAAAGTGTGGTGCCCAAAACTGGGCACAGTATTCCAGCTGAGGCTTCATCAGTGCTGAACAGAGACGAACAATTACCTCCCATGTCTACATATGACACTCCTGTTAATAAATCTCAGAATAATATTTGCCTTTTTTTGCAACAGCATCAAATTGTTGGCTCATATTCAATTTGTGAGCCAGATCCTTTTCTGCAGTACTACTGCCTAGCCAGTTATTCCCATTTTGTATTTGTGAAAGTTTGATTTTTCCCTCCTAAGTGAAGTACTTAGCACTTGTCTCTACTAAATTTCATCTTACTGATTTCAGATCATTTTGAATTCTAATTCAGTCCTCCAAAGTCTTGCAACCTCTGTGTGATGTGGACACCTCTATGCTAAGAAGTTGTCTGAGGCCTTCATCTCATTTCACAGGGGTGTCATGATTGCAAATCTGGGTCTACAGTAGCTGTACCTGGAAGCCAAGCCCTAATTTGAGGCACTTCCCCTGCTGTCTTATTGGACAAGTCCTGGAGCAGATGATTGGCCTGCTGCCCCTACTTAAACAACAAGAAGAGGAAGCTGTATGAAAAACTGGGCTCTGCCCTGCTCGGCATTATGTGCCTTGTGCTTCCTGCCCCTGCCCCCCGGCTTGATTTCCTGGCATGACTCCTGGCATCTAATTTTGTGGTTCTGATCTCTAGTTTGCCTCCTGCTTCTCACCTCCTGGTATCCTGACCCTCCTGACTCTTGTCTTGTGACTGTGGACTCTGGCTCTGACTACAAGGTGGTGACTGCCCATGACCCAGCCATGACAATGGACCACTAAAGAGCCCTCAAATGGCAATGACTGGTAGCCAATGCCAATTGTAAGCAATTTAAATGCTAACCTAGAGATGAAAAGACTCCTGACTCCATTTCCAATGCTCTGAGCTATTCAGCTCCCCAGAAATCCAGGGTGCTTAATTTACCAAATAACGTTAATGTAATGTCTTGAATGCATTAGCTTTCATGAAAAATACTCTCCTTCTGAAATTCATAAAAGTGTTATACAATTTAACTATTAAAACATAATCTCATTTGTAATCTAGGTATGCAGCTTGGATAAGGAATGGAATTGTAAACACTTTCTGTTGATATAATGGCAACCACGAACTGAAGCTCTGAATAAATCTACCTTACCTGGGCAATCAATAGTAATACATCTGAAAACAGATTATTTTTTTAAAATCAGCCCCTGTAATTTAAAAAAAAAATACTATTGCTCTTTTTGCTGTTGAATGGAATGTGATTTGTGCAGACAGATGTTGCACAGCATACTGTATGTCTTTTCATACTAATTCTCTGTAGTAACCAGACTTCATATTTTGAAGTATTTACAATGGAAATGAGAAAAAAAATCATGCTAGAAATATAACTTAGATTTTCAGTTTATAATTATTGTTATCTTTAATTATATTGTCCTTTCATATAGTATTCCTTAAACTGTTTACAAATACAAGGCCTGATTCCCCAATGTGTGTACCTGTACAAATGAGACTTAATCAGAAAGGTAGCATTTTCTGATATTGCAGTTCCTGGATCAGATTCTCTTACCCACTCCACTCCCAAAGAAAATGAAAATCTACAAAAACTGCCCCATAGGTAACGCTCCTAGAGTGCTGAATCATGGGCAGTCAAAGAATTGGTGAAGCTGCCTCCTATATTTCCCTTCCTGCACCCTCCTGCTCTAAATTGAGTAGACAACGAGGAAGCTGTTACTAGCCATAACCTTTACACACTTTGCTATTTTCAGTGTAAGATGGATGCAGAGAACATGGCCCATTTTGCAAAGATGTTAATGACTACACCAGGTGCAAGGCATTGCAGAATCAAGCCCTTACTCTATACGTATATGTACCCAACTTCTGTAATACAGAATCATGCTAAATGAATACAATTATCAGAAATGAAAGGGTCTTTTGGGGGGTGCTGGTAGGAAGCCAATGAAGATATGGTCTCCCATGTCTACTGAACCTGGGGATTTATATGGAAAGAAACACCAACTTGAGAGACGGGCTGCTGCTCTGCAGTGCTGCCTGCTCTCCACCTCCAACCTCATACTATGATACACTGTGCAGTGGTATGGCCTTTATTACCCCTGCTGTGCCTGTACTCCATAGGGAGGGAAACAGTTTACAGCATAAGTTAATATCTCCACCAGCATTAACGCCCATGAAGACTCACTCAGATACCAAAGGGAATCCACTTAGATAATGGCTGCTCGTTGGCTCCATCCATCTCCAGACCCAACATGCCTCCTCCAGACTTGGAGCCCCAACTACACGCAACTCATGCGGAGGGGTTTGATTGGTTCCAAGAGATTTAGGACCATGAAGTAGAGCCACCACTTCCCTTTTGCTGTTTCTGCCCCAGTTTCTACTTTCTGTTTGTATAAAGAGAGCGGAGTATCTGGATCTTACATTTCTACACCCATACTCTTGTTGGCACCACTGAATTTTGGATGTCTAAGGACTGCAAAACCAGAATCAAATAATCAATGAGTTGTATTTGCTGAACAGACTCTAATAGCTTACAAAGAAAATTATACTACAGAAAGTCCTATAATATATCCCAAAGAGCTATGATTATAACTCTATAGAATGAACTATGATAATTAATGTAATCCTTAAAATAAATATAAGTGGCAGAATGAAATATCATTTGTTTTCTCCATTATGTAGAATTAGCTCATGGAAAATAGGAAACAAAGGTGTTATTTTGAATTAAAAATAAAATTCACTAGATTATTAATTCTAAAACAGAATTTTCTGTAAAATCAGGATCCAAATCAAGGGCTCAATCCTGCAAGGGTTCCTCATGCAGAACTCCTTTCTCAATGTCATTGAAGGGTCTGGACCCAAGTGAGCTTACTGATGTTGAACACCATTTTGCCCAACCATCATTTTTAGAGATACATTATTCATCATTTTCCCCTGGACACTAATGAATGATCTTCATAATTTTAGCATGGAAATTTAGTCATTTACACCTAAATCAATAATCAATTTTAAGTGACAAGAATTATTTTTCAGTTCAGCTCAAGTAGCTGTGGTAGTTTCAGATTCATGCATATGCAATCTGTTCAGATTTTAAGAAATAATTGGACTTATAGCAGTGATTGAAATAGAGGCTTTACTTATAAATGGAGATTTTCAGTATGTTACAAAAAGAAAAAAAATGTCAAGATATGATGTAAATTTAAAATCCAAGAATATCAAGACATTTTCAAAGGAAGAATAATCCCCTACATTTCTTCAGATAGTCCCCAAAGTCACATATTTGCTGAGGTTTTCTATAATCTCTATTTCATACTGCAAATATGTGTTATTTTTGATGGCATCATTAAAAGCACTAGAATTATCTATCTTAGTCTGTAAAACATCTGATGTTTTTCAACAGAATTTTAAAATTACATTTCAGTCTTCAATTTTTCATCTAACTTAAAGGGATGTTGTCAACTTTGACAGTGCTTACAGATCCCTATCATGCAAAGTGATTCAGATGAGCGCAGACCCCATGCATCTGAATCTGATTCCATCCCAAACCATAAAACGCCACTTAGCACAAAACAAGTTTTTGGCATTTCTCTCTACACTGGGCTGTTTTTTGCATGTCCTCTATGTTAAGACAAGTTTTCCCTTTCTAAATACTGTTCGATGGAGCAATTCCTTTGATCAGGCCATTTTGCCTGTTCCTCTAACTGACAATGGCACACCTGCCGTGGCAGATGCTTTGGCTTCATTCTTAACTCATGTCCCAGATATTTCCATCTTCTTTTCTGAAAAACTTTGGAGATGAAGGGTTACTGAACTCTAATGAATCTTGGCATTTGTTATAAATTCATTCAATTTAATAATTAGTATTTTTCTAAGGTATTTCCTTTCAAAGGCATTTAGCTGTAAGTCTGTACCTTTGGTGGATAGCTAGCTTTCATATCCATATGTTAAGGTGAAAATAACTTTGGAGTTGAAAAAACAACAAGGCGTCTGGTGGCACCTTAAAGACTAACCAGACTGCTTGTTGTTTTTGTAGATCCAGACTAACACGGCTACCCCTGATATTGGAGTTGAAGTTTCATAGTTTGGTCTTTAAATTGTAGATTTTCAATGACTGAAGCTGGTGAATGTAGTCACTGCCTGACCAATTTGTGACATTATTTCCTTCTGGATATCCTCATTGACTTGCACATTATTGCCAAGGTATGTGAACTGACTCACTTCTTGTATTTCTTTGCCTTCTAATGTAATGTTTGAACTGGGAGTTGCAGGAGGACTCATTAGATTTGTTTTTTCATAAGTAATTATTGACCTTGTCATTTTTTTGCAATGCCCAGTTATATATATATAGCCCAGTTAAGACCTTCATCCTTTATGAATTTAGCGAGAATCTTGAATATTTTTTCACCAGTTCAGGTTGAGATTTCTTTTCAACATAAAAGTTATGCAGTTATTGTACCTGCTTGGACAAATTCCACAGAAGCTGATACATGTTGGCTATTTCTGTGAATTCATCAAGCTGCAGTGCAAAATATTGATTCTTCTTAACTTGTTCCATCAACTAGTTCTGGACATTTTCTGCAAGCTTATCAGTGCATTGGTAGATGGTATTATTTGACATAGGAATGGTTTTCAGTGCCATGGATACTTGTTCCCCAATCATAATTCTACACATCTCTTGCTGCTAGAAGTAGAAGGGTCTTGCCAATGGTGTATGCTCGTCTGCGTTTTGTAATTTGCATGTCCACAACAGAATTTGCTTCTAAGGTGTTTGAGGAACAGTTGCTTCACTAGACATGAATTTTTTCTGCATTAATTCTTATTATTTCTGAAGCAGAAAATCATGCCTCTGTCATTTCCTTGCCTCATACTTTCATTTACTAAACTTGAAAATAAATGACATACTGCGGCTGTGGACTTTGCACGGTAATACTGAGACATGAAAATCCAAACATAATGTAACTGTCATGGTATTGTCTATTTTCTTCCTTTTCTGTGTAACTTTATTAAACACATTATCTTTTTCAGCCAAACATTTAATGCATGTAGTCTTAGCATGTGGTAAAAATAATTTCATCATAAAGATAAGACATACCTGTCTCTCCTTCAGCCCTCTTCCCCTAACCTCTACTGCTGGTGCTGTACTGCTGCTTCTGCCGGCACTCTTTTGCCTTCTGCTCCAGCATGGGGCTTTCAGCTGATGAATGCTTTCCTGATGAATGCTTTCCTCATAGGGAAGTGCTGAAGGAGCGGAGGGCACAGAGGGTATATCTACATTGCAATTACAAACCCGTGACTGGCCCATGCCAGCTAACTCAGGCTTGTGGGCCTCAGGCTAAGGGGCTGTTTAATTGTGATGTAGATGTTTGGGCTCGAGCTGGTGCCTACAAGGTGGGAGGGTCCCAAAACTCAGGCTGCAGCATGAGCTGAACATCTACACCCCAGTTAAAGAGCCCCTTAGCCCAATTCCCACAAACCCAAGTCAGTTGGCAGCTGCAGCAGCATAAGCTACAGAGCTATAGATAAGATAGAGGTGATTTTTAAACCTAGTTTAGTAGCCTAATAGTGTAGTTTTAATAGAAAAACAAAAATGGGCATATTGATTAAAAAAATCTTCCCAAACACTCATGGTTCCCTTGGGGAGCCATGAGTCACAATTTGGGATGCACTGGCTGGGGGAAGGCATTCATGCATGGGCTCCAAAAATATTATTAAGTGTAAAATATGCCAATCCTTGCAATCCAGAAAGCATATTTGAACATATTTCCTATGCAAAATGTCAATTCTGATTATACCACATTTTCTGACAGAAACGTTTGGTGGGAAAATATTCCACCAGCGGTAGTTTAAGGTTGTGGATGGACAACACTGGGAAACTGATAAATGTAATCATGTACCTGATGCTAGCCCTGAAAAGGTGTTGTGTACTAGAAGAGCAGGTCTAGCTGGTTTAGGGAGAGAATGGATCCCAAAGCGCTTTACAAACATACATCAGCTCTACCCTGTGAGGTAGATAAAGAGTAGCTTTTTTCCCTGTACCTAAGCTTGTTTTCTGGAAATTACAGATCACACCTAGTTAAACTCCATAGCCTGATCAGCTGCTTAATTTCAATTTGTAATGAATAAACAAAGTAGGTCCTTCCTGAATTTTATCAGCATAAAATTAATTTGTTTGTAGTGTAGTTGTAGCCATGTTGGTTACAGGATATTAGTGAAACACAGTGGGTGAGTTAATACCTTTTACTGAACCAAATTCTATTGGTGAAAGCTTGTCTCTTTCACCAACAGAAGTTGGTCCAATAAAAGATATTACGTCACCTACTTTGTCTCTCTAAAATTAATTTGACATGACAGAGACACCACATGAAAGTCTAGGTGGACTAGCAGACATCTCTAGGTGGAAAAAGTTCATAACCACAAGCCAGGGGAAAGAATAAGATCCTTTAAAACAATGTTAATTACATCATATAAAACATTTAAACTAACAATTCTTGCAAAGAACTGAACATTTACAAAAGCCTCTCTTGGGACTAGTTATTACTTAGGAAGATTTTTTTAAGCATAAAAAATGTTACACTTTGATTTAAAAATGCCAGGTAGTGATCTCAGTCAAACAATATCTTAGCACTGATTAATGCATACCTCAGGTGCGTTAGGGACTCTATGCGTTGCCAGTACTTCTCTGTGTGTCTGAGGTATGTATTAATCAGCACTACCACACATTTTGTCATCTTATGTCTTAATCATAGCCCTCTCTCCTGTGGGTTATAGCTCTTTGCTCATCAATATACTCATTAAATATTCTATTTAATGCCAAGCAATTAGTAAAAATTACAGTAAAAGGCTTCTTCTGTGGTTTAAATTGAGCTCCCCATAACCTCTTCAGCAATATACCTAACATTTCTCTTCTTCACAATCTACACTCTAAATGTAAAGCTCCACTGGAATCTGTGGTCATAATATGAGATGGCTGCTATAATAACCTGTTTTACCTCTTTTGTCACTCTTTTGTTAATCTGTTCCAACAGCTCAGCCAATAGGATGAAGATTTTAAACCTCCATGTGATAAATAAAACAATAGTGCTAAATGCCCACTTTCCTTGACTTGTAAAATATTCTCATTATCATCAAGGACTTTGATTTATGGGGATGAAAAAAGATTGTTCATCAGATTTGGGGGGGGGAAGAGGGGAATTAATTTTTTACAATGGGTAGCAATTTAGATCTTCTTGAAACAGAATAAAATAATTTCAATCTGTTAGAATCATTAATTGAATTTATAACTTTAAAAAAGAAACTTAAGATACGCTGTCATTGCTGAGAAATCTTTAGAAGACTATTTGAGAACCACTCATTTTTATCTTAAATGGTTTTCACTAATTAAAATATTTCCACCCCATGATTCCAATCTTGCAGTATGTTCCAAATGAGCAGGCCCCTAAGGCATGGGTCCACCAATATGGTGCTGTTTGCATGACGAGGGCCTAAATTATGTTAACCAACAAACAATGAAAAAATTTGTATTTCGGTTTAATTATTTATCTTCAATATCATAAAAATAAAGTAAACAAACTCCAGTATAAATCCCTCTTTTATCTTCTCTACATTCCTGAAAAAGGCAGATTGAAAGTGAAGCACTGCCATAATCTCAACATTAAATGGGGATGCGATGGTATAAGAGTGTCGCCAAAAATTTCCACCGACAAAATTAGCTTCTGTATTTTCAATAGTCAAAGTCCTTATCCTTGATTATACTTTTGTCTTTTTCTTGGCAGTATCAGGCCATGGTGAAACATATTCAAACTGCGGATCTTTTTTGTACTTTAAAAGTGTTGTACACGAATTACCAAAGTTACTGAAAGCTCCCTGAAGGAAATGGCTTGGTAATTTTTGATCATTCTAAATTCAGAAGCTATTACCTTAAACAAAAAAGGAGAATTTAACACTATGGTAATTAAACATGTTTATGGATGTCAAACTGCCTACAGCAACTTGGCTCCTTCACTGAAAAAAAAAATCAAAATACAAATCAAAGTATAAATTATTCCAACCTTGATGGGATTGCTTCTGCCAGTGAAGTTATAGGTAGGAGTTGTAAAACACTGCAGAGAGGAATCCAGTGGCAGATAAATGCCTTGTATCACATTTAGTAAGTAAAAAATAATAGTTCAAGAGGAGAAGACAATCAAATATAAATGGACTAAACAAGCGATATACTCAATTGGAAAAACATTCATTTGAAAAAGGTAAATTTTAACTTGCTTGAAAACTCACGGCTGTATCCTGGCCCCAGCAGCATCTGCAGTGAAGCCTGCAGGAGCTGCATAGCCTGCTTGGCTCCAAAGCCACAGAAGTTTAAACAGATGCTGAGGGGAAAGAGGCTTATGCTTTCATCTCCCCCTCCGTTTTCAATTGGACACGGGGATAACATTAGGGGAGGCATGTTTCTCCCAATTTTTCCAACTGACTGGCAGTCTTAAATTCAGATCTCCTGGTGAATATCCCTGAAACAGAGCTATCTGCACAGAAGTTCCCAGGGAAAAGACAGACCCCAGGCCAAAGACATCCCTATCTCACAAATGGAAGGGGAGAAGGAAGAAAACAAGTGTCCTTGGTGACCCTGACCCTTCCTCAAACCCAAAATATTCTCTATATGGGAAATTAACATTTTAAATAATAATAAAATAGGGAGCCCCGTACTATCTCTCCTCCAGCCAAAATCAGACAAGAGTTATTGCAACTCTAGGGTTGGGTTAACCTCAGCGAGGGGAAAGAGGTAGTATTTAAACATCTGACCACCTGATTTACAGATGCAAATTTGTCATCTGGATGTGCAGTGAATTGTGCCGCTAGGCTTAGAAGTTTTATTTTTAAGTGGCCTTAAATGTACATCTAAAAATGTTATAGTTTCCATAGAAAACGATAAAAGCAAGTCCATTTACATTGAAGGTGAAATGCTGGCAGTCCCTCTGATCGTGTCACCGAGGAAAGAGGAGACAGCACCGAAGTTGCTCTTCTAATTCACTTTATAGTGTTTAGATGCCAAACAGCATGTGGCCTACTAAAAGCACTAGTTTCCATGGAGTAGAGCACTGAATCCTGCTGGGGTTTGTAGGTTTATTTGCTGGATTATGCATGGCTTCATAGATACAAGTAACAGTTCTGTGATGTGAATTTCAATTATTTTTGTGGCTTAGGCATTCTTTTCATGTAACAGCACATTTTTACTCTTAACTCTTTGTTTTTATTTTATTCTGTCACAGTCACCATTATTTGGTAGGATACTTTCTTGGGGCTGAGGGGAAAAGGTGTTAAATACTGCTTTAACTTTGGGGACCTAATTCATACCTTGTGTAAGTGGGCTCAGTTCCTACGGACCTCAATGAAAACAACAGAGTTGATTATGACATTATAGGCAGGGCTAGTAGCTCCGCCTATATTAATTTTGATGGACCCTTCCAATTAGAAGACCCTGTTTTCAGTTGCTTATAACCTTGCCAACCTTTAACCATTTGGTCTGAAATTCAGAGGCTGGGTGTCCGCCTCAGGCTGAAGTTTTTTTGGAAAATTTCAGTCACAAAGTTCAGTCATTTCCAGGAAGGGGAGGGACACCATAAGTGGGAATTGGAGGGTAAGACTGGTGATCAGGATGGGAGGCTAGAAGTGGGAGTTGGAGGTGGAGGGAGACTAGAAGCCAATGAGGGAAATGGAAAGGGGGACTAGCAGTTGGCTGTGGGTAGGGGCAACACTGAGACTGAGCCAAGAGCTGGGGGGCAGAGGGTGACAGACTGGACAAGGAGACTGGAACTAAGACCCAGGGTGGGGTGGGAGACAGGAGTAGTAGTAGCAGAAACCGACCTAACAAGGTCTGGAGAGCAGAGGGGGAAGTGGGACTAAGCAAAGAGACTAGAAAAAGCAGCCTGGGAAAAGGTTGGAGAGAGACTGATATTGGATGAGGGGACTGGGGTGGGATATTGAGACTGGGAGCCAGTCAGAGACAGATTGAAGGAGGAGCCAAGAGGAGGGAACTGGGATTAGCTGGAAGAAGGAGTCTGTTGGGACAGGAGCAGGGAACCAGAACTGAGTGGTCAAAAAGACTGGGACAGGATAAAGGGAGCAGGAGAGACTGGGAGCCAAAGAGAAATTGTGATTGTGATTGTGTGAAAAATCCACACTCCTGAGCAACATAGTTATACCAACCTCAACCCCCTGTGTAGACAGCGCTATGTCAGCAAGAGAGCTTTTTCTGCCGATATAGCTACCTCCTCTCATGAAGGTGGAGTTATTACGCTGACAGGAAAGCTCTCCAACCGGCTTAGAGTGTCTTCACCAGAAGCGCTACAGTGGCGCAGCTGCATTGATTGGTGCATTAGTGTAAGTGCACCAATGCAGATCTGTAATGTAGACCTGCCCTAAGATACAGTTGGGAGGCAAGACAGATTAGAGTAATCAAAGGGATTGTCTGTGACTCCATGTTAAGGCTGTTGTAATGCCTGAGGAGTTCACACTTGATACTTGGCTGATGAAATCTATGTATAGAAACCACATCCAACCTGGGGTGTGTGCCCTGCTTTTTAACAGTCTGCCCTGAGCCTGGTACTTATGCTCCTGAGCCACTCCAGAAAGCCTGACAGTGCCACAGAAGGGACAGGTGTCAGGGGAGTCTGTGAATTGTTCCAGGTACACACCCATGCTCACAGCTCCATAGAGAAGCCACCAACTAACAGCCCTGGCAAGTTGTGGAATAGACTGCAAATTGGCCAACCAGGGTTCTCTGCCCTCTGCAGGGGGCAATGGGTTCTGCCACTTGGTGTCAGGGCACGACATGAGGACAAGTGGATGGTATGAATCATGAGCACATACAGATGTTTTCTGGGGATGGTTCAGAGGTGAACTGGCTGGATGTCATGCAGCTGGCTCAGGTGGTGTGTCTGGGGCAGCCGGGGGGCTTGTGAGGCAGAGGCCTGATGACAAGTTCTGGAAGGCCATGGATGAGGAGTGGGTGGGTGGGTGGGTGGAGAGCACCCTCCCATAGGATCTGCTCTAGGAAAAGCAAGAGAAGCAGGAGGCAAGGTTACTCTCACTTGTTGGAGCACACAACAGCAGATGCACATGGTATACGGCCCCCTGAGCTGGCAGTCCCTCTGATTGTAGTCCAGTAGTCTCTGAGTCTGATGGTACCAGCCAGGACCATCTTCAGGCATACCAAGGGGGACTCCACCACCTGCACATGAGGATAGAGGTTGTGTAGCCGGGATTCCATGAGGAGGTTCTCCCCACTGGGTAGCCACTATGGACTTGGCTGCTGAGGAGGTCCTGGTAAAAGACCAGAAGCTCAGAGAGGTCTCAGGGGAGATCTCTCAGGTGGAAATAAAAGAGCAGCTGGTTATATTGGAGCCCTCGGAGATGGTGAAGGAAGGAGTGCACCAGCACGTTCCATGCTGGACTATCTGCACTGTAAAGGAGTCTCTGCAGGGCCTAAAGGTGGAAGGCAGGGACCACACCCTGTCCGGCCTCCCCCAGGGCGAGGCTCAGGACACTCAGAGAGTCCCAGTGCAACCACAGCCAGAAAAACTCCAGGATCTTCTTCTGGTCCCTGGGGATGAACCGCTGCCAGAACATGGATAGGACTAGCTGGCTGATCACCAGCACCCTCCTCCAGCACCCTCCACAACTGCTCAGAGTCCCTGGCCTCTAGATCAATCCAATTCTCCAGCAGAGAATGATCGGTGGCAGAAAGGTACATTCCCAGATAGAGCAGTGGTCCCACACCCCACGGGGTGGCATGGAGCATGAGTGGAAGGGTTCCCACCTGCCACCTGTCCCTGACCATCAGGCCAGAGCTCTTGCCCCAGCTGACCCAGGCAGAGGAGGCCACTGAATAGATGGCCTCCACCCACCCCAGGTTTCTAGCGTCCAGGGATATGAGGAGAATGTCATTTGTATACACTGACAGGAACACCTTCAAGTCCAGCTCCCGAAGCACCAATCTCTTGCAGAGGAGACAGAGGAAGGACTTGATAGCAATGGTATAGAGCTGGCCAGAAAGTGGACAGCCCTGGTGTACCCCTCGACGGAAGGTGACTGGTTCTGACAAGGGCCAGATGAGCTTGATCAAACACCCTGCAGAGATGTACAGCACCTGGAGAAACTCCACAAAGCAGGGTCTGAAGCCAAATGCCCGCAAAGTGCCCATGAGATATCTGTGATACACCATGTCAAACACGGTTGGTCCAGGGACAGGAGGGTGAGTGACAGACATCCTTACACACTAGATGGAGTAGGTCCCTGGACCACATAGAGATTATTGAAAATAGGCCAGATTGAGATGGTGTAGGTCTGATCAGGGTGGATCACATTCGCCGGCACAGACTTCAGTCACAGCAAGATGACTTTCACTACAACTTTGTAGTCTGTGCTGAGGAGCAAAACTGGGCTCCAGTTCCTGAGGTTGCAGAGGTCCCCCTTTTAAAGCAGCAGGGCAAGCATGGCCTGCCTGCACAATAGGTGAAGCAACTCACTCCCCAAGCACTCAGCACAGACAGTGGTGAGGCGTGGGCTCAGGATACCCTGGAATGTATGGTAGAATTGCAAGTTTAGCCCATTGATGCCTGGAGATTTATTAGTGGGCATCGGACATAGAGATTTTGAGAACTCAGCCAGAGTGAGAAGTTGCTCTAACTGGTTCCAGTCACACGTGCTGAATGTGGGGAGTCCATCCCACAGGACCTCGCAGGCACTGGCATCAATCAAATCTGGGGAGAAAAGAGACTGCCACAGAAGGCCATGGCCCTTTCATGCATCCATCAGATCCGTGAGAGGGGTGCCATCCTCTGCCAGAAGGCATGTGATATGCTTTTTTGACACTCTTCTTTTTCTCTGGAGAGTAGAAGTGGAGTCATGACTGATCTCTCAAAGGAGCTGTATGAAGGATCAAACAAAGCACCATCTGAGGAGGAGGCATGCCAGAAAGCTGTAACCCTGGCTGCTTGGCACTGCCCATCACCTCAATGGGCTTGGCAGCCACAAGATGGGGCAATCTGCAGCTGGGCAGATGGAAAGGGCAGGGAGCATGCCAGAAAGAAAGTCAGGGGCAGCGTCCCTGGCAGTAGGCTGGGGAAGGGGAGGAGGTGGAAGGGCCACAGAGTCCATCACAGTGTCCAGACCAAAGTTTGCTGGCAAAGGGTCATCCTCCCACTGGGCTGCAGGAGTCAGACCCATGTCCTAAATCGCCTGAAGGATGGCCTGGAGGCCTCTGCCTGTCAAAACGGGGGTCATCCCAGTCAGTGAACAAGTCAAGTTCCACCTCAGAACTAATGGGGAACGGGATGACAGGAAAGCTGGGGGAGCTCCCTCTGAGGCCTCCTCTGTAAGGGATTC
Organism: Malaclemys terrapin pileata; assembly: GCF_027887155.1. Classification (NCBI taxonomy): domain Eukaryota; kingdom Metazoa; phylum Chordata; order Testudines; family Emydidae; genus Malaclemys; species Malaclemys terrapin. The sequence continues at coordinate 44,491,999 of NC_071505.1, forward strand.
ATTCCCCACCACTGCCAGAGCCTCCTTGGACAGTTCCATCCACAGGACTTTTGGCGAGGAAGAAGGGGGGACATGGAAGCAGGCCCAGTGGTGGCCGCCCTGGATGCCTTACAGGAGGCCTCTTCCCCCCTCCTCAAGAAGGAGGTGCTCGCAGCTGGATGATGACTTGTCCGTGCAATAAGAGGATGTGATGCAGGATGGGGTCCTTACAGCCCAGAGGCAGAGGGCGGATAGTGGAGACCAGCTTTTCCAATGTGGAGAGGGGAAGCAGAAGAACAGCACTGGGGAGGAAGGGCAGGACAGAGGTAAGGACCACCTGTATACCCAGGTTCTCCAGGGGCTCAAGGGAAGCAAAGAGGCCCCCTACCAAGATGCCTTTCTCCACCACATCGTGGGTAGTGGCCTCTGATGCCAGGAAGGCGACCTGCCTGTATGTGATAGGTTCCCTGAGGTACAACCTGGACTGCAGGACTGCTGAGCCCTCTGTCCCACCAGCCTGGGTGTCAAACCTCTGACAGGCTCTGCACTTACACACCCAACTATTTTCAGAGTAGCAGCCGTGTTAGTCTGTATCCGCAAAAAGAAGAACAGGAGTACTTGTGGCACCTTAGAGACTAACAAATTTATTTGAGCATAAGCTTTCGTGGGCTAAAACCCACTTCATCAGATGCATGCAGTGGAAAATACAGTAGGAAGATATATATATATACACACAGAGAACATGAAACAATGGGTGTTACCATACACACTATAATGAGAGTGATCTGTTAAGATGAGCTATTCCCAGCAGGAGAGGAAAAAAAAACTTTTTGTAGTGGTAATCAAAATGTCCCATTTCCAGCAGTTGACAAGGAGGTGTGAGGAGCAGTAGGGGGGGGGAATAAACATGGGGAAATAGTTTAACCCAACTGAGTTATATGAATGTTCTCCCAGCCACTCATGACCCAACAATAGAGAGGTTCTAACTAATTCCCCCCAGTTCCCCAGTCCTGCACCCAGAACTGTACCATCTTACACTGGTCAGAGGCCTGGCCAGTGTAAGGTCATTATCCAGTTCACCACTCCCTGTGTGAAGTGGACACACAGTAACCTTTATAAACTGAGCTGAGGTTTTTCCAAGCACTTCAACCAAAACAGACTGTTTTAGGTAAACTATAAAACAGATTTATTAACTACGGAAAGACAGATTTTAAGTGATTCTAAGTAGCAAGTTTAGAGATCAAAGTTGGTTTCTTAAGAAACAAAAATAAATTCACAATCTGAGTTCAACAAACTAAACAAGATTTGAATTGAGCAGTGTCTCACCCTGACAGATGATACAAATAGTTACAGTTCCTCAATACCTGGGCTGGGACTCTTTTCCAGCCTGGAATCACACTTACCAAGTTCAAAATCTTTGTCTTCCAAATGTGTTTCCAGGTGCTGAGATGGAGAGGCAGGGGAGTGAGGGCAAGTGATGATGTCACTTCCCCTCCTTTATATTCTCTTCCAGCTTCCTGGAAAGATCTTTGCTTTGACGTGGGGATCAGACAGTCCCCATTGGTTAAGCAGGCTCCATTGCATATGTGCTGTCTGGGGTGGCTATTGGGAGAGTGGATTTCCTTTAATGGGCTATCAGTATGTCTGGCTGATCCTTTGTTGCAATTGAAGGGTTGGCTGTGGGCATCTCCCAGCCTCACAACATATTTCAGTAACATATAGCAATGATTCATAACTTCACTTACAATGACAGTAAATAAAATCCAACAGGATATTAATGTTCAACAGATCAAGACTTTTAAAACGATACCTCACAAGGCGTACTTTGTACAAAACATAGCATAGTTATATGATGGTGGTGATTATGGCGTTTCCAGGGTGCTACTTTGAGGTACAGAGTGTCACACCATACATCTCGGAGGCCACCACTATGGTCAAGGGCTGCATCACTCATGCCAATTCCCGCACATAGGTTTTGATATGGGATGAGGCAGCCAGCAGAAAAGGCTCTGGGGATTACAAGTGGACAAGAAGCTTGATATGAGTCAGCAGTGTGAGCTTGTTGCCAAGAAGGCCAACGGCATATTGGGCTGTATTAGTAGGACCATTGCCAGCAGATCGAGGAAAGTGATTAGTCCCCTCTATTTGGCACTGGTGAGGCCACACTTGGAGTACTGCATCCAGTTTTGGTCCCCCCATTACAGAAGGGATGTGGACAAATTGGAGAGAGTCCAGCGGAGGGCAACAAAAATGATTAGAGGGTTGGGGCACATGATTTACGAAGATAGGCTGAGAGAACTGAGGTTATTTGGGGAGGATGGATGGCTCAGTGGTTTGAGCATTGGCCTACTAAACTGAGGGTTGTGAGTTCAATCTTTGAGGGGGCCACTTGGGGATCTGGGGCAAAACCAGTACTTGGTCCTGCTAGTGAAGGCAGGGGGCTGGACTTGATGACCTTTCAAGGTCCCTTCCAGTTCTATGAGATAGATAGTCTGCAGAAGAGAAGAGTGAGGGGGGATTTGATAGCAACCTTCATCCTCCAAAGAGGATGGAGCAAGGCTGTTCTCAGTGGTGGCAGATGACAGAACAAGAAGCTATGGTCTCAAGTTACAGCGGGGGAGGTCTAGGTTGGATATTAGGAACCACTATTTCACTAGGAAGGTGGTGAAGCACTGGAATGGGTTACCTAGTGAGGTGGTGGAATCTCCATCCTTGGAGGTTTTTAAGTCGTGGCTTGACAAAGCCCTGGCTGGGATGATTTAGTTGTTGTTGATTCTGCTTTGAGCAGGGGATTGGACTAGATGACCTGCTGAGGTCTCTTTCAACCCTAATATTCTATGATTCTAAGTAAGTGGAAGGGGCCTGGTTAAAGGACAAACACCAAAGGCTGGGGCTTGGGTTTCCTAAGGAAGCAGGTAAATAAACAGCAAATGAATCCTGGGTGAGACGGGGAAGGCAGGCAAACAAACAGCAAAGGAGGGGACAGATGATTTCCGTTGCACAGGCAACCTTAATTCTGGCATTTCTTTGCTTCTGAGTGTTGTATTTTGCAACTTTAACATTGTCCCTGTAACAGAGTTTTGTGTGTAATGCAGATTAACATTCCACACAGAAACAGAGTTTGCTGACAAGCTGTTAAAAATACCCAAGAAATAGATAGGCCTCACTTTTTGCCTATAAGAAACTCACCACAAAGAGCTTACAATCTAAACGAGACGGACATATACCCTTTTTTATACTGGGAATTTGCTCGAGTTACAGCCACCAGTGCAGCTGCATCCCCAGTCACTTTAGGAAGCTTGTCTACTTATTGCTTTTGTCTACAGTGGAGATTTCGGCCATTGGTGACACAACACTGATGTACCTGCACCAGTGCAAAGCTATAGTGTATATACAAAAGGCCATCATACGCTACAATTTAGCCTGGTGCAACTTACCCCCATTTAAAAAAGGTGTAAAATGAACTGGTGCAAATCATGGCTTATCGGTATTTCTCTGTCTACCCTAGTGGTATGTATTGGTGCAGCTACACTGATAGTGGGTCACCAATATCTGAAATCTCCAGAGTAGAGACATGCATAGAGTAAGCAAATAGCCCAAAGATGAAATTATTTGGGTGGTAGTTATGAATTATTATTAATATTACCGTTCACTCCGTTCTTATGGGAATGGCAGAAAGTAAATCTCTATAAAAAATTTGAATGAAATATATCCTTATTACTTCATAGTGGCCATGAGACACCACAGGCAATATATTTCTAGTGTGTGATTTCACTTTGTTGGGTTATTAGTTTATTGGCCTTTTGTCTCATGCCTTACAATACCCTACAAAGCATGCAATTATCGCTCAGAAATACACTGCATCTCATGTATTATTGCTTAAATGAACAGTTTTCTTTTATCTAGAGATAAGTAGGCATAGGAATTCCAAAGATGACACAAAAACAAGATGTGCATTTCAAAACAAACTGTGAAAAATAGACTACACCTCCTACTCAGAGCTGCACCAAACATGATAAAATGGATAAAAACAGATATTCTTGCAAGGAGAACACAGCTGTTCAAGACTCAGAGAAGTGAACAGACAGACTCATACTGAAGATAATCTACATACAGTGGGGAGATGCAGAAAGGAGCAAGAGTATTTTTGTAAGAAAAGACTGTTATTGCTGTTTCAAAATTTTCTTTTAACAGGATATATTTTATAACAGAGAATATATATACTTAATATAATAAGAAAATATACAATCAAGTGTGGTCAGAATACCTATATAAGTGGTCCTTTATGAACAGAATAACATGTATGATTACAGGTCTTTTTGAGATAAAAAAGTATTCAATCAATACCCAAATTGAACTATTTAGTTGCAATTTCCCCTTATACTGTTGTTCAATTTCTGGCATTGTAAACTCACTACACACATAATTTATATATAACTATAAAGAGTAAATTTTGTTTATCAATTTTTGGCTAGTTGAAATGTCTATATAAAGAGTATTTTTACCTTCCGTTCAACAGATGGAAGATTCTTAGTTAAAACATGACTTATTTGCAATCCTTGCTCATGTGGAGTAGCACATACTCATGGGGGCTTCTCCATTGATTTCAGTGGCACTTCTTGTGCAAGTAAGTGCTACTTAGTGTAAGGTTTGAAGAAGCACAAGGCTCAATATTAGCAAACATTAGCAAAGATAAAATATATCTGTATGTGAAAATTGGTGCACTGAGATTATGCAAATCTTGGCAAAAAACACAGGATGGTCCACATAGCCATTATCAGGGATTAATAATGCAAGGTATTACGCACTCTCAATGTCTACTAAAGTCAATAGGAGTTGAGGCCAATTAGCAACTTGTGGGACGTGCTGAACATGTTGTAAAATATGGCCCTTATTTGGGCAATTAGTTATTTTGAGCAGCTCAACAATATATTCGGGTGGAATTTCATAGATTGCAGTGGTTAGAGGGAAAATTTCTTGAACTTCACTCCAGGATCGAGTGGTCAGGCTTCCTCAATCACTACAAATCTACATATAATTATGATGGACACAGTCTGGGGTCTGTGGTTGGGAACAGTTGCACAGGCTCATTTCTATTCCTTTTTGCCCTGATAGCAAAAACTTCAGTGGAATCTCAAACCAGTCTCTTTTGTTGCAGGATTCTTATCACAATTCTCCTGAGCAGTGTTCTTTATAATTAAAAGATATAACAACAAATTGTTTTAAACTTACTGTAAAAATATTAAATATCATAAGATTAACATTTGTATTTGTCTGTAAAGCGTTTCAAATGCTCGAAGAGCATTTTACAACTAAAAACATAACACCTTTTTGGATTAGTTTCATCTATGAGAGAAAAGATGGTAGGAACTGGACTGTAGCTCAGAAGATCTGGGTTCAATTCATGGCTCAGCCACAAATTCTCTGTGAACTTGGGCAAGTCACTTAATCTCTCTATGCCTCTGTTTCTCACTCTATAAAATGGAGTTAATATTTCTTACTTCCTACCATTTGTCTGCCTTCTCTATTTTGATTGTAAGCTCTTTGAAGCAGGGGCTGCCTATTACTATGTGTTTGTACAATTTGCAGCACATAGCTGGTGTAGTATAAAACTTACATAGACAGAAAAATGTACATCCAAGATTGCAACCATGAAATGTGTAATGGAAGCTGTGGGTGTAGCCACTTTTATTGACCTAAAAGTGCCACTTCACAATAAAATCACCACTAGTATTTCATTTGCTCTAGTGAAATTTAAGTAATTAACAACTTCGTAGATATAAAACATACAGCGACTCCTCGCTTAATGTCATAGTTACATTATTGAAAAATGCGACTTCAAGCGAAACAATGTTAAATAAATCCAGTTTCCCTATAAGAATTAATGCAAATGGGGGGGTTAAGTTCCAAGGAATTTTTTTTCTCCAGAAAAAAGACATTATATAAATATACAGTATAAGTTTTAAATAATTTTAAACAAACAATTTAATACTGTACTCACCAATGGTGACTTGGTTGAGCTGGTAGAGTCAGAAGGTGGAAGAGAGTGGATCGTCAGGCTTCTCCTCTTGCTGAACTTTCCCAACTCGAAAAAACACATCTAGAGATCGTTGTTTTGCTTTCCTTTTTTTTCCTTGGTAAATTTATTTATAGCAATTCATTACATCACCATCTCCCCTAAACACTTTGGAGCTGCGTTCCCTGTTAGGAGCGTCATCACTAAGGATTTGCAAGCCAGCTTCAATCATTTGGAAAGTTTCAGAAAGATGTTTGATAGTCAAAATTCGATGGGTTGGTTCTTCTTGTACTTCTTGGCCCTCTTCTTCTGTTGCTCTCATCATCTCTAGTTGCATCAGATCTTCATTGGTTAGCTCTTTTCCATGTTATTGCAGAAGTTGTCTAACATCGGCTTCTTCCACCTCATCAAAACCCACTTTCTTGGCCAAGATGAGGATATCTTTCTTCATAGCGGGAACAACATCTTTAAATCCTTTAAAGTCATTTACATATTCAGGCCCCACACACCATTCATGCATGCCTGAGTGAATTCAGCCCAGGACTCACCGATGTCATTGAGGATGTTGTAGTCATTGCCGAATCAATTGCCTTCCCCATTGGTGCCTCTGATGAGCTGGTAGACAGTACGGTGTAAGTAATATGTCTTAAATGCAGTGATGGCTCCTTGGTCCATGGGTTGGATCAGTAATGTGGTGTTAGGTGGCAGAAAGACAATTTTGATGTTTCTGCACATGTCATCCAGGTTAATTTGATAAGCCGGTGCATTATTAATAAGTAATAAAATCTTGATATCAAGATTTACCTTGGCACAGTATTTCTTCCATGCAGGGATGGCATAGAGCAGTGGTGGGCAACCTGTGGCCCACGGGCCACATGCAGCCCATCAGGGTAATCTTATTGTGGGCCGCGAGACATTTTCTGACTTTGACCGTCCGCAGGCACAGCCTCCTGCAGCTCCCAGTGGCCGCAGTTCACCGTTCACGGCCAAAGGGAGCTGCAAGAAGTGGTGGCCAGCGGAGGACCGTACCTACGAATGGTCAACATCAGCAAAATGTCTCGCGGCCCACAATCAAATTACCCTGATGGGCCGCAGGTTGCCCACCACTGGCATAGAGAGTCAGTCTGAAAAAAATAGCTCCAGTTACCCATGCGTTCTTATTGGCTCTTCAAATGACCGGAAGGTGTTCCTTTGAAAATCCCTTGAGAGCTCATGGTGTTTCAGAGTGGTACACTGTCAGCAGTTTCATTTTCATGTCTCCAGCAGCATTACCACCTAGAAGCAAGATTAGGTGGTCTTTAGCTGCTTTAAATCCGGGCGCTGTCTTCTCCTCTCGGGAAATGTAAGTCCATTCATGCATCCTCTTCCAGTAGAGGCTCGTTTCATCGACACTGAAGACTTGCTTAGGTGAATAGCTGCCTTCCTCAATTATTTTCTTGAGATAGTCATAGAATTTTTTAGCTGTTGCACTAGCTGCCTCAACGGACATCTTGATGTTATGCAGGTGGAAGTGCCTCTTGAACTGATCAAGCCATCCCCGACTTACCGTGAACATCTCTGTCTGTGATCCTTCACCTTGATCTCTTTTCAAATTGTTATACAAACTTTTTGCCTTAGCTTGTATCACTAGCAAATGTAGAGGTATGTTCCGCTGGTTTTGGTCCTCTATCCACACTGAGAGAAGACGCTCCATGTTTTCCATCAAACTACTTCTTGATCGACTTATTGTAGTAGCACTAAGTGGTGTTGCACACTGAGCACTAGCCCTGATCTTGTCAGCATTATTCTGAATTTTTCTCACAGTGGTCGGAGTAAGACCTAGAGCGATGCCAATGTCTACCGCATGCTTGCATGCATCAAAACGCCTTAAAACGTCTAATTTAGTACCCAAACTAATGGTTTTCCTGGTTTTCTTACTGCTACTGCTAGGCACTCCACTATCACATGCTGGGCGTTTTTGAATCATGATGCTGGTGATACAATCACAACGAGTTAGAAATGTTCAGGGAATACTTGTACTGACACAACGTAAACAACAATGGCTGCCACACTGAAGCGGGAGCGTCACTTGGCTTACGTCACAAAGTAGCTACCTACTAGCAGGCGGCAGCCAAACAACGTTATAACCGAACGTTGCTCGACTTTAAATGAGTATGTTCTCTAATAGATCAGCGACATAATAATGAAACATTAACTGAAACATTAAGTGAGGAGTTACTGTACTATTTGCTGCTTAGTTGGCAGTGTTTTTTTGCCACGTACATAGACAGCTATATAGGTAAAATATTAATGAGCATGAATACTTAACACACAGTGGGTGAAATCCTAGCTTAATTGATGCAAAACTCCCATTGATTTCGGTGGGGCCAGGATTTCACCCAGTGTGAACCTTTCTTCTGTGAATCTTGCAATTTTGATTCCAGCTTTCACAAATACCTTTGAAAACTAAATGCAAATAATTTCACATGCAAGAATTAACATCAGCATAGAAACTGATTTATAACACTATCTCACAATATAACAAAATTTTTGCATAAGTATGTACATATTTTCTAAGGTTGAACAGCTAGAATAAAATGCACATTACTCGTTAGGCAAAGGAAAGCAATGATCCATCATTACCGTCAGTCCAGAGATCCCATTAAAAACAAGCAGCAAATAATGTCAGGAAATGTCTGTTTCAGAGGAGATATCATCATGGAAAATAAGCTTATGAAGCACTGTATCACAAGTGGTTTTGCTTCTAATTTTGGACTTTTGAAAACTGAAATCAAGCCAATTTAGATATACATTTCGTAGCAGATGGAAAGAACATAATCATAACATAGGGATAATTCAAATTACATTTTTCTCTACAGGAAATTACTTGTTAATGGAAATTTAAGGTTGAGACTTTAAACACAAATATATCAGAATTACAGCTGTGTGAAATTTTTTTGAATAACAATTTATTAGCTGAAAAATGCAGTTTCAGGTCGACCAAAACCATTCACAAATTTGTATTGAGTTTGCAAATTAGCTTCAACTGAACAGAAAAAGTTGAAACATTTTGGTAATGTCAAAACAAAACATCTTTTTTCAACCCAAAAAATTTCATTTAGATTTTCAGTTATTTTGAGAAAAGCAATGGAAAGCATGATTAGATTCACAGAAAGGGCAGAGGATGAGAAGAACTATTCATTGTCATTCATAGCGGCAATTCATAGTCATTTGTGATGATAATTAATAGTCATTTGGTCAGAGCACTCTGTTGATCCACCACACTAGTAAAATAATATAGAATCAGTTTCCCTATTGCTGGAAATCTCTCTATCCTCATAGAAATACTCACTGAAGAAGATGGATATTAAGAATATCAAAAGTATTGTGACATCAAGTTCGCAGGTAAAATATAATACCTTATTTCAAGTTCATAGAAAATGTCCTCTTGAATGACATATGGTATGATCATCAACTTCCAATAATCCTAATAGAAGTTCAAAGCCAACCATGTATACATAGTTTAAAAATTCCTAAATTATATTACAAGGTCACACAGATATCTTTTCTAAATCAAATCAGCCACACCATCAGGGGCTCGTTCACCTGCACATCTACCAATATGATATATGCCATCATGTGCCAGCAATGCCCCTCTGCCATGTACACTGGCCAAACCAGACAGTCTCTACACAAAAGAATAAATAGACACAAATCAGACATCAAGAATTGTAATATTTAAAAACCAGTAGAAGAACACTTCAATTTCCCAGGACACTCAATAACAGACTTAAAAGTGGCAATTCTTCAACAAAAAAACTTCAAAAACAGACTCCAGCAAGAAACTGCAGAACTGGAATGAATTTGCAAACTTGACACCATCAAATTAGGCCTGAATAAAGACTGGGAGTGGATGGGTCACTACAAAAAGTAATTTTCCCTCTGCTGATACTCACACCTTCTTGTCAACTGTTGGAAATGGGCAACATCCACCTTGATTGAATTGGCCTTGTTAGCACTGACCCCCTACTAAGGCAACTCCCATCTTTTCATGTGCTATAATATATATTCTACTTACTGTATTTTTCACTCTATGCATCTGATGAAGTGGGTTTTAGCCCACGAAAGCTTATGCCCAAATATATTTGTTAGTCTCTAAGGTGCCATAAGGACTCCTCGTTGTTTTTGCTGATACAGACTAACACGGCTACCACTCTGAAACCAGTCAATGGAGAGACTCTATTGATATCCATACCAAGAATGAGCATACATTCTTACCTATAGAATTTTCCTGTTGTCTTTTTTTCTGTAAGATGGAGTAAAATAATATCAGAAATAAGGAATGTAGTTTTTTTCACCTTATAAGTGACAGACTGGTATTTACTTGTGTAAACTCTATGATTATTCACCTGGATTCAGCCTAAGCATTCAGTACAAGAGTCATCATCTCACCATGGTAAAAAATGTGGACAATGTGAAAAGACAAAAGTAGAAGCTACTCAGGCTTCTTATGAAACAAGGCAAAGCTACCAGATGTTTCTGCTTCCTTATTAAGAATCACTCCTCTAATGACACGGCACAGAAACAAGTAAATGTTATTATTTCAACCCAGGAAGCATGAACAGTGAAATAATTTGTGGTAGGGTGATCTAAGGACTGGGAAGTCCAGGAAGCAGACACCTGCTGGCAGAGGGTAAACAAAATTGTCCCATTTGGGGTAATAAAATTGGGCAACACTCAAATGCTCTCATAGCACTGGAGGACTGGAGATTTTCACACCCCTTATTGCATCACTGGAATCAGGAGGTGAAGGCTCTGAGACTGCCACCTGCTCCTTAAATTGGAGTGCAGAATGGGTGGTGAGGAACTGGCAGACCCAAGTTTTCACACAACACATGACTACATAAAGGCCCTGTAATGAAGCAGAGCAACTGCCAGCCAGCACATCAGGTGTTAAAGAGAGCCTCTGAGCTCAGCTGGCCCCATCCAGTTATACCTGCAGCCAGTGCCAGGCCTGGAGGGGGAGAAAAGAAGAGAACCTGGCTCAGTTCAGGGCTGCCTGGCAAAAGGGCAGGAGCTAGCCGCCTCTCTAGCTGAGGTGAAGGATCTCTAACCTGCTTGTCAAGGCAGCCACATGGGAGGAAGCACTGTCTCCCCAGCCACACACTCTACCCACTAGGCTGTCCAGCACTCCAGGCCACCCTTTGCAGGCCCGAAGATTTCCCTTATTCTCTTCCCCATATTGCAGCATTGGGAGGAGAAAGCTGCAGGTCTGAACACCTGACCTCTATTCAAGAAGCACTGGAATTATGTAAGATTTTGCTCACTCACATACAAATTCTCTTGATGACCAGGTATATCATACAAAATTAACAGTTAGACAAACACGCAGGTAAGCATCTGTTTATAGGAGGCAAGCTCCAGCTCGAGCTACAACATCAAAGCAATATTAACACCGCTATTTTTAACATGCTAGCGTGATTGTCACTAGCACAAATCTGTCAACCCAGGCTTGGAGGCTCAATCCCAGATGCATAGTAAAGATACTCAGTGTGCCCCAGTAATGCTTGTGCACTCTCCATTCTTCTTAAGACCGGTAGTCCAGATAAAATCCCTGACATGCCTAAATCTGCATGACTTTTCCCTGATGACACCTGTTTAGCCTTGGATGCTAATTTTCATGGTTTGTGCATATTTTCTCTTTTTTTTTGCCATTCACCAAGACTCCTAGTCTACTACAGCAGGAAGAGGAAGAGATTTATGCCAAGGCCACTGGAATCAGCAGTCTAAACTAGGTTACAGGAAAAAATTCTACAAAATAGGCTACAAGAATTTATGTCTCGTCAGCAGAGTTTACACTCTGGTAGATGCATCAGTGCAAGCCCCTAGCATAGATGTGACACACTGATGTAAACTATGACTATGACTGGTTTGAAAATGGGTGAAATTCTATGCAAGAGGTCAGACTAGTTATTGTAGTGGTCCTTTCTGGCCTTAAAATTTATGAATTTATAAGTGCAAAGTGGATGTTAAATGCTACAAGTGTGAGTGAAGAAGACTGGTAATACTGTACACCCAATTTACAATTACTTCACATAGCTGTAAATGATTACACCATGTGCAGGCTAGGTTTGAGTTTCTGACTCAAACCCAGACAGAAACGGACTACGGACTGGCAAGCTCTCTTTATATAGGCAAACTAAATCACTCAAAAATCATACTTCCACCGTCTCCATTTGTTATCATCAAAGAAATTATAGTCAAATGTCTAGACTAGTACAGAAGAATATCCAGGGAATTTAATTATGTAAGAAACCATTTACAAAAGGACCTAACAGCTGTAATTTCCTCATCCTATTTGCTTAATTTTTGATGGTGTTATTTTTATTTACACAATAACAGACTGGTGTTTATCCAATAACTGCTATATCTGCAGATAAACTAAAATTTTGATAGAATCATGACTGCTCAAATATTTAACCTAAAGTAGAATTTATATTAAATGAATTCAGTGACTGAATGTAGAAAGTAACATTTAACAAAACAAATAAAGTAATGTCAGAAACCAAAACCACCAATTAACCATAACAAAACAGCAGAAACAAATATTGGAATACATAAAACCACACATAAATAATCCAAAAATATGTATTGTTACAACTACTGACATAGTTGTCAGTGCAGGGCCAACACCTCTGGAGCCCGTATTCTTCTGTGGTTTGCAAGAGCTCAAAGCTACAATCCATGCTTATGCACACAACTATACCGGACTGCAGTAGGACTTGACATTACCTTCAAAGGGAGCACTTATGCAAAAAGTTAACTATGTGCAAAACTGTTTCCAAGATCAGCACCTGAGCTTAGCGGCCTTCAGGTCATAGTTTAAGACTTATTTTTGGCCAGCTTTTTGACTGAACTTTAACGAGAAGGAAAGGGATTTGTTAACAAGCAGGAGATTTTGCTTTGTTACATTTGGTTAATTTTAATTGATTATTTTACTGATATAATTAATACAGGTGTTTTAGTGACTGACATCAACATAATTTCTAAATATACATTTTTTTAATCTATAATTAGATTTCCTTAAAAATAGCTGTTGATATTTTCTTATTTAATTCACTCTGATCAGTAGCAATATGACTAGCCTGAGATGTGTTGTTTACTTAAAGTATAGCCATATTGTTGAACGAGAAAGATCTGAAAATACAAAAGCAATCCTGGGTAAAAATAGGTATATGATTTCTGTATTCTATAGTGCAATGTATTTTTCAACTTTAACACAATTTAGTGCATTTACATAAAAGTATAGTTGGGCACAGCAGTTTTACCATAGGGTAGGATCTAGACCCTGGTCTTTTTTAAACATCTTATCCTGACTGCCACTCCTGAAATTGCCTGAAATCACATGGGAAACAGGGTTATATTGCCAGCAGCTGAACATTCAGACATAGGCTAGGTGACAAAAGTAAGCAGACTACACTTTTCACAGAGAGAAGTCCTTACAACCTGAGTCAAAACACTTACCTCTGTGAGTTGCTAGGGACCCTGATGTATACTCTTCAGATTTGGGATACTATTTGGTAAATTCCACAACACTTTATAAACAATAATAATAGTACAGAAAACACTTATGAACATTTTTTTCAGCTTATAGGCAGAGAATAGCGGTGAATGGGTGGTATAATAGGGACTTCTATATAGGAAATGATGACCCAAGGTGATGGAGTTCATAAAAAGACAAATGTTCCTAGATTGGTCCACTTGGCCAGCAAGCTAACCCACAGGTCAAGGAGATAAGTTTGGTTTAGAAATGTAACAGAGATGCATGCAAACACATGTACATGCAGGTGAATTACGGCAAGTAGTATAATAATAACATTGAAAATGACTCACACGCTATAATTACTGTTTATTTTTTAAGAAGATAATTAATCAGTACAGATTATTTATTTTGAGACAAGCCAGAATAGTGAGTTGCAGAAATACATGATGGGGCCTATTGTGTGAAACAGCCTTCCCTTTCAGATCCTTGGATAGGTAATGTCAGAAGGTTCCACTTTGCTTTGTTTGACCAGATGTCAATGAACAACAACAACAACAAAAACCCTCTTCCTGATCTGTTCTCTAACATACAGCAATGAAACATTAATTAATGATACTACATTTAAAAGGTTATTCAGTACAGAAGAGTATGTTTGTTAAAGGCAGCAAAGAGAAAGAGTAACCGACATCCATAGGCAGGTGTTCCTTTTGCCAAAAAAAAACACTTTTATTTATTTAGAATAGCTGGAAACTGCATGTGTGTTTGGAAAAGCCACTTACACGGATAAATCTTTAATTAACCATATACCATCCACAAAATAGTATCTTTTAAGAACTGTAGCTTTAGGCCATTGGAAAGAATAAGCTGCCTAATTTCACCAGAGAATTACACTGTCATTCCTCCAATCCTTTGTTGCATGACAGCTATGTATGAACAGCTACATGAAACGAAGTGCAGGGATGCCACATGACCAGAGGCAAAACAATACACTGTGTCAATGTCACTTCTGTCAAAGATCTCTCTGTACTCTGGCATCCAGAATGAAGTCACATGTTAATTTTCAATGGCCCACACTGGAGACAATATTCTCCCTCTTGCCTTGAATTTATTACCACTACCACTTCAGTAAATGGTTATTACATAATTGTCTGACTTCAGTAGGAGTTTGTCTGAAGATGAATAGCAAGATTGGATCACCAGGACTGAGAATATAATAATTTTATAATTGTCCCACTTTGGTTCTTGAATACAATTCTATACTAAGAACAGATAATGTTTCATCTGTAACTGCTACTAAGTTAAGAGTTGAGTTAAGCCTTGTCTAGGACTCCTATCCAATTATCTGCTGGCAACAAGATAGGACTTCGGTGAGTTTATCATCATTCCTAGTGTCTACAACATCCAACTTAGACACAGATTATCTATTGACATCTGCAAGAGTGGTGTCCCTGATCAGCCAGTCTTCCTGCAGGGGAGCACATGGCCTTCAAGCTTGAGCACTCAGAATACTGCTATTGTCTCAGGAAGATGCTTGACACTGGTACCAGCCCACAAGGTGAGACACAAATTGACAGTATTGTTCTCCTGGAGTGAATCTATGACACTTCCAATGCTTGGGAAGTACCCCCCTGTGCACATAAAGGTCTATTATTTATTTTTAGACTAAATACTAATCTGTTTGGTAGCAGAGATTTGTTTTCCTGTGGCATCTTTTCCTGAAAGAGATTTCCATGATGACATGATTCAGAGGTGATGTACACATTCCCTCTGTAACACATATACCTACAGTAGTGTTTGTCGTCAGACGCTACCGGTGTGGTGCTCTGCTCTGTTCAATGTTGATATCAGTCGGCTGTGTGCGTGCGGAACTTGCTGGCACAGCAGACCCCGAGAGAACCCCCAATGACCACAGACTCTAATAAGGTACAAAGGCACCCGGTCAGGTTTATTGTCAAACGAAGCACAGTAATAGTTCCCTGCGGACTTTACAGGACATACTACGAATATGTGCCCCCTAACAATGGACCGGCTCAGTCAGTGGTGGGACTCTCCACTGCCCCCTAGGCCAGACAAAGACACCACCCCAGGGATGCATTCTTATACACAGGTACAAACAAGTTACACATCACTCCTGACGTATTGAGGTGCAACCCCCCCCTACGTAGTAAGGTACAACCCTTCTACGCAGTAAGCTGCTGCCTCTCACCTTGTACATGTTGGTTTGAACAAAACAACTCTATCCATCATATTACCCTTTTGACCCTGTCTTTAGGATGGGTCAGCCTGTTCCTTGTTATCTGTGTGGAATGTGCAAGTATGTGAATGTTCAGATATCTAGTGTCCAGTACCTTTTAGGTATGTCTTTTTTTTGCAGCATCAGCCCTTCCTTGCCTGCTTCTGTGAGCAGGGCCTGCCTCTGGCTCACAGCTTAACTTTGCTTTACGTTAAGTTAGCAAAGTCTTGACCATTATTTTAGTTCAGGCCTTAGGCCTCATACCAGGCCTCTGATACCATAATGTTTCAGGGACTCATCTTACTACAGCGTTGTCTGAGTTCTGGAGCTCCAGCTGTGGAGCTTTCCAAAGAATGTCTGCAGGAGCTGGTACCTGAAGTACTAACAACTCATAATGAACTTTTAGGCACTTAAAGAATCTTCCCAAGCATCAACTGCATCTCAGATTCTGAACTTCCACAGACAAACTAGGGAAGGAGCACGTGCATCAAACCAACATGTTTAACTAAAGAAAACCCAACAAGATGTAACTCCTTTGCCAGTGGCACTGGCAGAATAAAGGAGCAGGTCCTCGCTTTATAGCGTTTTTTCTAACACTTAAATAACTCTGGCTCAAGCCCCAACCCAGTAACCTGGGAACCATTGATAGGTTAAATCACTCTGGGTGCCATTGATAGGCAATTTATTCCTCACTTGCAAGCACAGTGACCAGGGTTTTTTAACAGGAAATCATTATTAGGAAGAGGGAAGGACAATGACAGGGTAAGCTTGTTTTCAACCTTATAGCTTTACAATTTCTACCACTTCTACCCCAAGATGCATGAGTAGCAGTTCCAACCTACGCCCATCCTCAGAATAGCTATGAGTGGTTGACGCAGCATTGTCATCTCCCCAGCTCCGCACTCACAGTTAGTTGGTCAGGAAGACGCAAGAGAACCTGAGTCCAGACAGCTGAAGTACAGCTGGGGTTCTGTTACCTGACCTGCTGTAGTGACATTCATGTGTAATGCTTGGTTAGGGAGTTCTCACTAGAGTTCTTAGGCAGATGGAGATCTGCTCCCTCCATTGCCAATATGCTACTCTCCGTACATTCAGCCCTCAGTAATGCTGCTCCACACTAAGCACAGCTAATGGGCCAAACTGCCACTTTGCTCCATCCTTTGGCTGTGATTGGGAGCTCTCACCTGGCCTGGAACTCCTACTCCACTCTGTCTGTATACAATAGCTCTCAGCTGGGGACCAGATCTGGTGCTCTGCTAAGGCTGTAGCTCTCAAATCTGGATCAGATTAGCTGCTGTGCTCTCCTCACAGCATACAGGTGCTACTCTCCACTCAGTTGTTTAACAAAGACATCACTGATATAAGGGACCCTACACAGAGTCTCTACCACTCAGAGAGATGCTCCCAGCAACAAATCGATAACAGACAGCTTTTCTCCCACTCTTTGGCTCTGTCCAGGGCCTCTCACCCAACCTCAGCAAACATCAGTCTTAATCGGGGTAATCCCAAACCCATTATACAGGCCTTGCCTAGGTGGTTCCTAACAGGATGATTTCCAAAATATCTGCCCCTAGTATAAAACTTTAGCCAAATTATACCCCCAATGTCCCCCAAACTATTCATAGTTATATTTAAATTAGGTACTACCTCACTCAGTCAACTCCCCTTGCTCTCCAACAGATGCCAACAGAGAGCTTACTCAGTTACTTCGCTTCTCTCGCAGGCTTCAGGCTTGCATCAGACCACATGTTTAACTAAAGAAAACCTAACAAGTGTTAAAAGGGGAACACCACTAAACTTTGAGACCAAAGGTGTCCAACCAGATAAAAACCTGATTAATTAGAAGTACTGAATAAGGCAAGGCTAATGTAAGACTGAGTCCTAGTAAGGGCTGAAGAAACCAGGGAAAAAAATCTAGTGCACAGCTCCTGACAGGAGCTCCTTTGTTGACTGAAAAGAAGTGATTAAGAAGATTCTAGGGGGAGCTGTGGCAGTTGGAATGGAACTTGGGGTGGGGCTAGGGCTTGAGCAGAGTGCCAAAAATTCATGAGATAGGGGAATTCTGAACTGAGATACAGAGAAAGCAAAATCACCAATTAAAATAAGATCTGTCTTGAGAGACAGCAGGTTCAATTGCTGTCTAATGTATATGAAACAATCAGAAGTGTCTACCACTTCCACATTGGATTAGTCCTTTGGATTAGTTAGACCTAGTTCCCACTATCAAACTCTCCCAAGTGGATCAGATATTGGCTCCAGTCCTTCCCTCACTGAAGCCACGGGAGTTTTGCCATTGACTTCAGTGGGTTTAGGAGCAAGCCAATTGCTTATTCATTTGCATAAATCCAGCCAGAAGCCTGGCACCATTAATACAGACTAATGCAACCTTTTTCATTGTTTTCCATGAATTAGCAACCCTGTTTCATATCTCTAGTCATGTAATTCACTAATCAATGTTTTACTATTGCTTCATAAAATAATATTCTTTTTTTCTCATTCTGCTCCGTTATGATTATGTGTAAATCTGATAACTGGTATACTTTGACTTCAAAGGAGTAACATTATCAAATCATAATTGTAATTTTCCAACTGTAGGCTCAGGTTTTGCTGTAGATGTCTAACCTAGGAAAAAGAAAAGGTGCTTTGTTTTGAATTTACTGCAGATCACCCTTTCTCTGGACTCAGTTCTTCCCTCCCTGTTCATGAAAACGCCCACTGAAGTAAATGGACTAAATCCTGTAGTCCTCACTCAGGGCAGTTTTGCCAGAGTAAAAAGTCAATAAGGATTGTCTGGTTTGCTCAGTCCTATATACAGTACCCTCTCAGTTTTCAAAATTGTCCCCTATTAATGTTGGTTTAGAAAGGGAGTTTCTTCTCATTGGTGTACATAGAACGGGTGGTTTAACTTGAGGAATTTGGCACCCTTTGCTTTTATTACTTCAAACTCCCATAAGACTCAAATTACTCCAAACTCCTACAAGATATCTTTAGGCCAGTGGGGGAGATTTTCAAAGGCACAAAGAATAACGGAGGCATCCAACTGCCATTGTCTGAGTGCCCAAACTGCTTTTAAAAGTCTCCCACTAAGACCTTGGCTACACACAAATTTGCACCAGTTTAGTTAAACCAGCTTAGTTTAACTGATACAAACCACTATGTGGATACTCATTTCATTTTACTTTAAACCTCTTTCTAATCTACTTAAGATAAACCCACCTAAATCTAGTTTAAATAAAAAATAAGAGAGCCTAAAAAGCTTTTTACAACCGCTTTTTCTAAATCATTTTAAAACCACACCTTTAGTTAAACCAGTGCAATTTTGCATGTAGACTACTCCTAAATCCCTAACTGCTACTATTTTCATCTCTTAGGATCTATCTGTAATCCTCGCTGAGGCAAAACTTCCATTTTCATCAATTAAGTGCTCACTCCAATTCAAGAACTACATGAATTGGCCGTTTGCAAACAGAAAATCTGTTATAAATAAGAATGTATCTTCAGGCCTTCGTTTTTTACAATTCTTAAAGTTTCTGCAGAGATTTTGCAACTTCATTTCACATGTGCCTTAGCGTTTTGTCTCCCAAGTGAAAACACTGAGTGTCTGTAGACTCGTGGCTTTGACAGTATTTCCATTCGTCCACCCAAAACACAAGTTTCTCACTTCTGTCTTAGAAAGCAAATTATAAGGGATAATATAACAGCCAGATGTAATCATAACTGAGAACTGCAATGCCCTCTTTTCACATTATTCTTAATTCAAAATAGAACTTATTTGGCTTTCACTCTCAATTTCTTAGTCTGTTTAGTAACCTTTATTAGATGCTTATGAACTAGCTAGTCCATGCTGAAATCATTCATTATATTTAACACTGCAGTACAAGCTGTGCTTCTGCCAAAGCAGCTTTAACACAGAACATAAAAATCCTCTCTCCTGACTAAAGATTAAACTGTGAATCAGTTTTCAGCCTTATACCACACTAAATTATATATGCAACAGAATCCCTCACATATTTAACATTGAAGTTGTTAATTCAATCATTGGTTGCAAATATTTGGGGCTTTATTTTTAAGATTCAAGAGTCTCTAAACATTTTTTTTCAATTTTGAGCTGACCATGTATTTCAGATGATTTATTTATTTTAGACTTTTAGAGATGCAAATTATTATGTCTCAATCCTTATATTTTGAAATATATACAGTAAACCAAAGGTCCAATCTGCTCTTTTATAGTTGCCTAGGAGTATCTCTGGCTTAAGCTCATAAGTGCTAAGCAGGTCCAGAGGTGCTTTAGATACTCACTACTCTCAACTTCAAAGTAGTAATATAAAGTAGTACTTACAGTTATATGGGATGTGTTTAGCTGTGGGCACATTTCAGTAGGTAACCTATATATGGCCAATGAGAAATTCCTATTTCTCTCCATAACCTATTTTCTCCATATAGTCAGAGACTAACCCCCCGTGAGTAATGAGATTCACATAAAACAGTTTCAAAGACAATTTTAAAACCGAAGAAGTTTGGTTAAATGAAAGAAAACTATACAGTTACTTTCCTTAACCATATTTGTCTGCATGGGAAGAGGCTACTCACCCTGAGGTTCTTCGAGATGTGTTTCACTATGGGTGCTCCACTATAGGTGTGGCAGCACCCCCTATGCTTGGGATCAGAGATCTTCATCAGAAGTGCCTGTTGGACCACACATGCACACCTCCCACCTCAAGTGCCATGAGCAGGACGTATATATAGCACTGTGCAGTCCAACTGACTCCCCCCCCATTTCCTTCTTGCTGCAGAACTTGTTTGTCAGCTATGAAGCAGGAGGGCAGATGGTGGAGCACCCATAGCTAGTCTCATTCAGGGCCGGCTCCAGGCACCAGCTAAAGAAGCAAGTGCTTGGGGCAGCCAATACAAAGGGATGGCACTCCGCCCGCTATTGGGGCGGCACGTCTGGGTCTTTGGTGGGAATTCGGCGGCAAGTCCCTCAGTCCTCTTTGAGCTGCCGCCGAAGAGGAAGAGGGGGAGTGAAGGACCCGCCACCAAACTGCCGCTGAAGAATGGAGCAGTGCGATTGCGCTGCTGCTGCTTTTTTTTTTTTTTGACGCTTGGGGCGGCAGAAAACCTGGAGCTGGCCCGGTCTCATGGGGGGAAGAAGAGAAATGTAGTGTTGATGGAGCTTCCTCTTCCTTTTCTTCCTCCTCAGCCAGTACCAGGGAAGAGTCAGTCTCTGGTGGGCAAACAACCAATGGAGAAGGGAGAGGTGTAGGTCTCCGGCTTTGTTCAATGGAAGGCTTCCCGAATTGTGCCCTGTAGATGGCCCAAGGATCCCAATATGGCCAATGTGGAGGGAGTGGAACATGTGGTTGCATCCACAGTGGTCCATACCAGTATGTGGATTGCAAATAGTGAGGATGTGTAGATGAAGTCGTTGGAGCCTGTCTCGAATAAGAGGGTGCGATGGAGCACTCCAACTCCTCCTCTTCTTCCTTTTTGTTGCTGCGGAAAAAGGGGTGCCATCCTTGGTGCAGGGGAAATGAAGGAAGTGGAATGAGTCTGGAGAGGAAGGTGGAAGTGTGGGGAGGTCATGTCTGAGCAGAGGTGACTCAGGCATGTCAGATACAAGCAGGTCTCTAGGGTATCTGAATTCCTGGGGAGGAGGAAGGAGCATCATTGGTACTGGTGCACAACTTGGTGCTGGGTGAGAGATGCATTCTCTTGAACAGCCAACAAGTGGAGCTGAAGACTTGGTCAGTGCCGTGGACTTGCTCGGTGCTGATGGCTTCACTGGTGCAGAGCACTTGGTCGGTGCTGACAACTTTGGCACTGCTGAAAAGGATACTGGTTTTGTTGGTGCCATATCTCCCAAGTCAGTCTGTCTCAGTCTCTGGAGCTGAGAGATGGTACTGAGGGCTGTAGGTCTGTCTGGCTAGGGTCCTTAGGCCATAGTTTCATGCCAGTACCAGAGATACTCAGATGGGCCCTGGAGCTATGTCCACTGTCAGATGATGTTGAGGCGACTGACCTCACATGGGAAGGTGTTCTGGTGTGCTGTGCCTCACAGTGTGAGGAGGGAGTCCATTTCTTCTCATCAAAGTAAGAAAGGGACAACTTTCTCTTAGAGGGATGCAAGGAATGGGGAACGGTGGATGACTTGGCAGAGCCTGAAAATACACAGGGGGAAAGTCCTGGCCTGGGTCTGATGCAAGTCATAACTGAATGTCCCAGTCTTTTCTGTCCCCAGCGGTCAAGTTGTGGCAGTGGGAACACTTTTGTAGGATGTGTCCCTCTCCCGGACAGCGAATACACTGCGGGTGGCTGTTCATTACCAGGAATGCATTCCGGCAAGAGACACACCTCTTAAACCCAGGAGATCCAGGCATAAGGGTGAGGAAAAATGCTTCCTGGTTGGGAAGGGCAAGAAGCAGGGAAACAAAAACCTAATCTATGAGGTAACAAGAAAGGTAAAGCGGAAATAAACAAAAAAAATTATAGCGGAAAGAAGAAGACAAAGAAGAAGTACTAAACTGTGCTAAAACTGACAGAGGAAAAATGCTTCCTGGTTGGGAAGGGCAAGAAGCAGGGAAACAAAAACCTAATCTATGAGGTAACAAGAAAGGTAAAGCAGAAATAAACAAAAAAAATTATAGCGGAAAGAAGAAGACAAAGAAGAAGTACTAAACTGTGCTAAAACTGACAGGTAAGGCACTTTTCTAATGAGGGAAAAAGGAGAAATGGGCTCTGCTGTGGATTCTGTCTCAGACCAAAAGGCGGTAAAGAAGGAACTGGGGGGCATATATACAACACTATATATATATACACACACACACATGGTGTGAGAGGGGGAGGCATGCATATGCGGTCCGACAGGCACGGCTGAAGAATATCTCCGATCCCAAGCACATGGGGTGCTGCCGCACCTACAGTGGATCACCGATAGGGGCATCACTTGAAGAAGAATCTGTAGCTCCACCAGGCTTAGAACTGTTCTGTAATTTTCTGCCTTTTCCAAGTTTTGGGTGCAGGTAAAAGTTTTCTTTGTGTCATTTTCAAGTGTGGTCTGCTCCTTTATGCATGTGCCTGGTGAACCTCTGCCTCTGAGCACAGAGGCACAGAGCTGGGGAGCATCATTGCAGTAGCTATCCAGGAGTACCTGGAGTGCACACTGACAGCCAGACTATATAGAGGAACACACAATTGTATGAATACAAGTTACAGTTGCTCTGGAAATCAAATTCTGTCCTCGGAAACTACAGAAATCAGTGGGCTGCCATGTAAATGAGAGCAAAATTTGCCATAGTAACTTTTGACTTTATAAATGTTTGTGAATTTAAATTTACAATAATAATATTGAATATATTTGTTTTTTTTTCCATTTTTAAAAAAGGAAAGAAAAATTAGATTGAAAGATTACACAATTTGATCTGAACTAAACCAAACCCAAAATACATCTGCTTGAAAACAGAACTTAGCAGAATCTGAAAAGGGATAAAGATAAACTTTAATGCACAGTCAGAGAATTTCAGCTGCACCTTCAGCTGCACGTCCTCAGTATGGGGTTGAACATCTCATGGCAAAAGACCAAAGTCCAAAATGTCAGAACTGGGCTACAAGAACCTGCGGTGTAGGTGGGGTCAAGTACTGTGGAGAGTTCATCCACCTACATTGCAAGCAGAGTTCAAATAGTTGCAGCAAAATGGATGTTGTTCAATAAGTAGTTCTCACCACTTTCTGCATGAAGTCCATATCTCGCTTATGGATGCAAAAATGTCTTTGCACTTAAACAAAGTTCAGGATCTATCAAACTTGTGTGATGCCTTTATTGCTATATGGATTAGAAACCTGTACTCTCTTATAGGCAGAGTTGGAGCAGCTAGAGGCATTCCACATGCACTGTGCATGCCAAATCCTTAGCATAAAGTGGTTTAACTTTGTGTAAAATGTCATCATCTCTCAAAGATCTGGCCTTCCTTCAATCACCCATTACATTAAAAATCAGTTTTGCATACTCCTTGACCATGTTTCCAGAATGACAACAACACCCCAGCACACCATGATCTCAAACTCTGTACCAGCTCGAGCTGCCTGCAGGACTGCCCTAGAGATTCATGCATTCACAGGATTGAGCCTAGGGTTACCATACGTCCTCTTTTTCCCGGACATGTCCGGCTTTTCGGCTGTCAAACCCCCATCCGGGGGGAACTGCCAAAAAGCCGAACATGTTCGGGAAAATGGTGGCTCTGTTCCTTCCCTGACTCTTCGGCTCTGTTTAAGAGCCGAGCTGCCCGAGCGCTACCGGCTTCGGGCAGCCCCCGTGCCTCCGGACCCTGCGCCGCCGGAGCCCGGGAGGGGAAGTGCCCGGCTGGGGGCGCAGGGTCCGGAGGCACGGGGGTTGCCCGAAGCCGGTAGCGCTCGAGCAGCTTGGCTCTTAAACAGAGCCGAAGAGTCAGGGGAGGAGCAGAGCCTCCGGCCGCGGCGGCTCTGCTCCTCCCCGACTCTTTGGCTCTGTTTAAGAGCCGGGCTGCCCGAGCGCTACCGGCTTTGGGCAGCCCCCGTGCCTCCGGACCCTGCGCTGCTGGAGCCCGGGAGGGGAAGTGCCCGGCCAGGGGCGCAGGGTCCGGAGGCATGGGGGCTGCCCAAAGCCCGAGCGCTACCGGCTTCACGGTTTGCCGGGCAGCCTCCAGACCCTGTGCCCCCGGCTGGGTGCTTCCCCTCCCGGGCTCCAGCTGCGCTGGGGAAGCGCCGGCCAGGGGCGCAGGGTCTGGGGGCTGCCTGGCAAACCGTGAAGCTGGTAGCGCTCGGGCAGCCCTTTCCGCGTGGCTGGGAGTGGGAGGGAGGAGGGGTGGAGTTAGGGCGGGGAAGGGGCAGAGTTGGGGCGGGGCTAGGGGTGGGGAAATGGGCGGGGCCAGGGCCCGTGGAGGGACCTCTTTTATTATTTATTAGCTATGGTAACCCTAATTGAGCCAGACCTGGGAACTTCACTATGCAATGCCTGATGCAACACCATCAATCGGGGTCACTCTCGCTGCCAAAACAGTCCTTAGCAGACTATGCGTGTTTGATTTAAGGACATAGGTTCAGCCAATCAGGAAGCATGAAGTAATACCATGTGAGGAATCTTAACCAACCAAGCTCAAAATCTGAAAATGCCTCATGAGAATGCAATCAAATTTTCACTGACATCCAGGGAATGGAAAGAATGTCTTCCCAACGTTGAACATTTTCCAGAAAATACTGTTTACATGGAACCACTGTGAACTGAAAAACTGACAGTTTAGATATGTTCAGTGTCACATGAATATTTTGAACAACTCTGTTTCCCAGGATTCTAACTCTCAACCTCTGAATATTAAATAACAAATAAAAAGTTAGTGGGCCTGATTTTCAGTTATACTAAGGCCCATCTACACTGCTATGGGAATGTAGACGGGCCTGAAGGTGGGCATAAATATACATATTGACTAAGTACAAATTTAGGTTTTACATATTATATGTTAATGTAACATTCTAATTATTTTACAGTTAAACTCCTAAAACTATGCTAAACTAGTTATTATAATGAAGCTTGAGGTATATCTATAAATCGATATGTAATGTTGCACTAAATAAAACACTGCTACATGTTAGAATTTATATTGGTTTAACCAAGTCCCCATGTTCAAAAGTTGTTTTATTTTACTTTATTGCCAGATGTGTCAACAGTATTAAGACAAAGCAACATGTGTCAAAGTTCGTTAAACTAATGGCTTAAATTTTTTAGAACCCTTTCTGAACTGATAGATTTTAAATCATTGGCTTTACAATCATATAATTACTATAGAATTACTATATATAATTGCACTTACATAATAGCATTACCCTCTGAAGACAATTTAATTTTGAAAAACATGTTCTGTAATCTTAAGAGCCAATCATGTTTTCAAGCACATCAATTTGGAATGATGTTTAAGAATCTAAAACAATTTGTTTCATTCTCACTTCCTCCTAACCAATCTTTATATTCTGTATACCTTGTAACTTTAAGCAATAATAGATTAAAGTAAATTGTTATTTTTAATTACAGCAAAATGTTCCTTAAAATCAGTATACAATGTACTATGTATACAGCTGAAAGATAATGAAAAAGACAGTATAAAAATATTCCCATCTGAGAAGGATATAATTACATATTAGCAAATTATACTGTAATGTGTTACATAGCTATAAAAACTACCAATCCCTATAATGCATGATAAATGTAAGGGTTAATGAAGCACTAAAACATACATAGTCATAGAACCTAAAATTGACAGAAAAAAAATATGAAACAACTTTGCTCTTTTCCATAGAATTTATACCAAGATTTCTTAACATTTAGACCCCTACTGATATTTATGAGTAAAACTTAGATGCAAAACTCAGTTACTGTAACTGAAAGATAGAAAAAAAAAACAAATTCTTAAACATTTAACCTGGCTAAGTGGATTTAAAGTACCTTCTAATCATACCATATCAATTTTACACTTCCAGTACAAGTATGATATTTGTCACATTTATTTCTGATCTGTATTTAAAACCAGTTTTGTTGTCAATAAGGCAGTACTATTCCTAATTACTATAAAAGATTTCCCATCATGAGCTTCATTGACAGTGTCTATGAAAGTCATACTATCTATGAATAAGCCACAATTATGAGGTAGTTTTCAGGCTGTTTTCGCAAATGTAGGAACACAACCTATATTATATGCGTCCTCTTCCGACACCCTGGGTCCTGTTATGACATCTGTCACTCAGCAGGGGGACAATGCTGTTGTCAGAATGGGACTCTCTCTTGGAACAGAGAGACTAAACCAGCATGCAAGCAATCCCTTGTTTTAGGAATCTCAGCCCAACACAAATGCCCCATTCCCGGAGAGCAACTCTGTCTCGAGAGTTGTCTCCAACGAGACACAAAGGCAGAGAGCAAATTCTCCTGCTGCTCACCAGCTCCCTCTACACAAAACCTTGCATAACTCAAAATTAAAAATGACACAGCATGTCTTCCCAAGACTGATCATTTGCTTTCCAATGAAGAAAAGAACTTGGAAGACTATGAGCAACAGAATCATCTGGTGACATTTATCATACCATCATGACTGCAACATCCTCCTTCCATCAGTTAGCCTTGTCTCTTCTCCAATCTGTTATGTTCTTGTGGGAGGAGACTCAGTAGTCTGCTATATCCCTTCAAGGTCTTCAGCAATCAAATGGAAATCAACCCTCCATAGGCATCTCCTCTCCCTTGCCTATTCCAAGGTCTTCAACCCCCTTTCTGAAATTTCTCAGTCTCCCCTTCTCTCTTCTGAACTTTTCCGCAAATAAATTACATTCATTTCATGCTACCTTGAATTTCATATTTTTATAAAATGTCATGAAAGCAGAAACTTGGCTAAAAAAACCTAAGGAATGGCAAATTGTGCATGTTTAGAAAAATAATTGCTGGAAAATAGTCAAATTTTAGCATGAAAATTTCATAAAAATGGGACCAATTTTGAATTCACAATGAAATGTGAAAATGCCCAAATGTGTCACATTCTTAAAATATATTTTTTCCAACTCTAATTATGACGAATGGTTGGATAGGGAGCTGTCATGCAGCTAATACTGCAAAACTATCACTAAGGATAAAGGTGTGATCCAGTGCTCCCTAAAGTCAATAGGAGTCTTTTCCACTGAATTGAAGGGACTTTGGATCAGGACTTAATTTACTTACTAACTGCATGAAGAACACAAACTTTAAAAGTAATTATTTTTGTTTCATTTATGTTCAACTTAATTTGTAGTCAAAATGTTCAAAGTGATTTTGTAACAGATTCACTTTTAGAATTAAACAATGGGAGAGATTTCGATTAACTTTGGGATGAGGTAGCACAAGAAGCTGGCTAAAAACTGTGAACAAGCTTTGTATTTAGAAAAAGTATTGGGCTCTGTGCCAACTTTGAAAGAAAAAAAATGACTCTATATAAAGAAGTTACTATTCAAATAATATCTTTGGGCCTTATTCTGGAAACCCAAAGTCTTAGCGACATGAGCACTCCTTAGTCATGCAAAAAGGCCCATTGAAATTAATTCAGACAATGAAACAAAAGATAATACAGGACCTGAGCCACCAAACTCTTATGTGAACAGCCAATTTACTTACAACTGAGATAAGACTAATCATGAGCCAGATTCTGATACCGTTATGTAAAATAGGACCTTACTCTTTAAGTAGTTCTATTGATTTCAATGAGCCTTAGTCAGCATGGGCAAGGGTATCAGAATCTGGCCTTGTGAATAA
The DNA here is from genome assembly GCF_027887155.1 of Malaclemys terrapin pileata. NCBI lineage: Eukaryota > Metazoa > Chordata > Testudines > Emydidae > Malaclemys > Malaclemys terrapin. Next base: position 44,520,041 of record NC_071505.1, read on the forward strand.
AGGTTTCCAGAACAGAGCTGTATATTTGTTTCCTTAGCATATAGAGTCAAAGGAGACCAAATATCCATGTTCTCATGGCAGACATTAATTCTTCCCCATTTTATTTGTGAAAGATATTATAACTCTGAGAAAATGTTAATGAATCATTCATATATAACAGTTTTAAAAATTAATCCTTGCAGGTTTACAGTTCCCCCATAAAGGCAGAATATAAGCAATTAATTTTTTTAAAGAGTTTATTGTATTTTTTGTATATCATGTATGCCAAATCAAAGTCTACCATTTGTTTTGAATCAGTAAATATATTTGAGGACTCCATGAAGTGCATACCTTCTAAACAGGGCCGGCTCTAGGATTTTTGCCGCCCAAAGCAAAAACAATTTTGGCCGCCCCCCCCTTCTTTAATTACCCCACCCCCGGCCCCGCCTCAACTCCGCCCCTTCCCCAAATCCCCAGCCCTGCCTCCTCCCCCCAGGCTCTCAAGCCTAGGAGGGAGGGAGGGACGGGGAGAACCGGCGCCGCGCCGTGGCCACTCGGAGTCTCCCCCTCCCTCCCAGGTTTGAGAGCCTGGGAGGGTGGGGGAGACTCTGAGTGGCTGCGGCGCGGGCGCCGCTTCTCCCCCTCCCTCCCTCCCAGGATCCCAAGCCTGGGAGGGAGGGGGAGCAGCGGCGCGCGAAACGGCCGCTTGGGATCTCCCCCTCCCTCCCAGGTTTGAGAGCCTGGGAGGGAGGGGGAGACCTCGAGCCGCCGCGGCGCGCGAAACAGCTGATTCGCGCGCCACTGCTCCCCCTCCCTCCCAGGTTTGAGAGCCTGGGAGGGAGGGCAAGTAGCGGCGCACGAATCAGCTGTTTCGCGCGTCATGGCAGCAGCAGTGGAGGTGAGCTAGGGCTGCCGGGGCACATTTTTAGGAGCAGCATTCTGGCGCCGGCCATGCCGCCCCTAAAAATGTGCCGCCCCAAGCACCAGCTTGTTTTGCTGGTGCCTAGAGCTGGCCCTGCTTCTAAACTATCGTAAAATATGTTTCACTTCCCATACTAAAATCTGGTGTATTCACTTTTTTTATCAGCTTTTGCTCAAAGTATAGCTGCTTAAAGGAGATTAGTGTGGTGGTTTAATCTAATATGACTATTGGGTATCTGAGTCTTATTCTTGCTGTCTCAAAAGACAGGGGAAGGAGCAAAAGGAGTAGTACAAAAAGTACATCTATTACTTTATATGATTAAAGTTTATCTACTACTTTATATCATTAAAACTACTACACTGTATTTTAACAGATATTCAATGGTATGTACAGGAGAAAAATAGCTTAACCTTTACAAAAATATGTTAGGATGCTTTTTCTTGTCAATAATATTCCTGAATGTCTGTTAAAATACCTTTCAACAGTATTAATAATAAAAAGTAGTAGAGTGCTTTATTCCACCACAGGCGACTTCTGGCAACAACAACAACAACAAAAGGTAGTTTTAACCACCACCTTATCTTGTGGAAACACCAAACAAGGACCCCTGCACGTATGTGATTCTCTGAACACGTTGCTGATAGAAATACTGTGTTTAAAGTTAAAAATGTCTCAGAGATCTCCTATGTAGTTTCAAAAGGAAGATCCTGGGTATATCAAGCATCAGAGTTAAATCCCCACATAGCGTCCTTGATAATTTAATTTATAATAGAGTGTAATGGACTCAAGGATGTAACTTACTGACAACCCTTAAAAAACCTGCCTATTTCAGAATGGCACTTCACAGCTTACCCTACAAACTCTGAGAGCTTTTACCTGTATTCTAAGAGATAACACTAAGCCATTTATTTAGCCAATATTACAAGCAGAAGAAATCATCTGAAATGTAGACCTTAGTAGCTCCAGAAAACTCCCCAGATTTTGTGATTGGTGACAGATTTCAAATACTTGTGGGAATTGGGATGAGTTGCAATCATTTTGAGCCAGATACTCTGTCTGGCCCTTATGTAGGTGCTCGATGCTGAAGGGAGGAAGGGCACAATAACCCTAAAAGGGCCAGGCTGATTCCAGGCTCAGTGCAGGCAGGGAAAGTTAGAAATAACTTATGGCTACAGCTCCACTCCTTTACACAGAGCCTAGCAGACCTGGGCAGACATTTGAGAGCAGGGCTGGATTTAGTAGCAGGTGACCCAGGTGACCAGCTTGGGGAGAACCAGGCTTTAGGTGCTGTTTTTGTTGTTAGTGACAAAAGGGAAAATAGAATGTTTGAAATAAAATGTTTTAGGTATTCCGTATGTGGATTCATTTTTCACTAACCTCCTAGAATGTTCTGGACTTTGTAGAATCTCGTGGAACCTTCCAGACTTTGTGAGTACTACATTTTCCTTGGAACCTCCTAGAATGTTGTCAGACATGCCCTCACAGGTATATAAGGGACAGGGTGTCACCAGTCAGTCAGTGAGATATAAGAATGAAGTGAAGTGAGAACCCAGCTGCTATATTGTGAAGTTTGTTTTACTGTATAATTGTGAAAGTGGCCTTGTGTTTTTAGACTTGAAGAGTGTAAATAACAATGAATAAAGGACATATATAATGAGATGCCAGATTTATCTATCAAACCCCTATCTATGCAACAATATAAAACAAATACTGTTACTTCTTTTGTCATGTTTAACACATAATGTTTGAGGACTTTTTAGGACTGTGGAACATAGGCTTTTGCTCCCCCAATACTGTCTGTTTTCCCCTATAGAAAATAAAAGATTCCCCTGAAGAAGCCTTCAGGAGCTCAGTATAGGAAACAAAAAGCTCAGCTGAGATCTAGTTTGTAGCAAGAGGCAAATCTGATAGGAAAATATCTGAAACAGAATAACATAGAGCATACTTTAGGCAATCGTCCCAATGCAGAACAAATTGAGGAGTGCAGTATAAATGATGGAAATCCTATTATGAAGGAATTAGCAGATTTACCTGAAGATAAAGAATGGAAATGTGAGGAAAGTGATGGAGAATTGTCCAGTTTTCCTGGCAGCATAAAGCAAAGTAATGACAAAGAAAAATCTGGTTTACATGAAAAGGAGAGAAATGATAAAGAACAATCAGCCTTGCATGATGACAGAAGCAGCAGTGAGAAAAACTGCACACCAGAAATCGATACATCAGATCCTGCTTTATGGCTGGTGATCCTAAACTCTGCTTTTGAATGAGCTGGGCAAAATCAAGGATATGATGTTTCCAGTAAATGAGCAGAAGCAACACTTCTCAAAGTCATATTGTGAAATAGTGCTTGAGAATGGTGAGAAACTGAATCTGCGTTAGTTAGTTTACTCAAAATCAACTGACAAAGTGTTCTATTTTTTGTTGCAAAATATTTGATAAGAATGCCAAATCGTTGCTTCTGCTTTTTGGGTACAATTACTGGCATAACATAGCTAATGCTCTGAAGCAATATGAAAAGTCGCCCAGCCATTTTACAGCCTACTCCAACTGGATGGAGGGCGAGTCCAGGCTCAAGCTGAATAAATGCATAGACGCAGAAAACCAGCACATTATTAATGTAGAAACCCAGCACTGAAGGAACATGCTCGAGCATCTGATCTCAATTATCCTCTTCCTTGAAAAGAATAATTTGGCTTTCTGGGGCTCGGCAGATAAATTATTCACTGAACATAATGGTAATCTCCCCAGTTTGGTAGAGCTCCTTGGGAAATACAACGATGTAATGCATGAGCACTTATGTTCAGTAGTTCAGAAAGAAGCTATGGACCATTACTGCAGCAAAACAATTCAAAACAAATTGATTGACCTTATGGCAAAGAAGGTGCTTGATAACATATTGATATGGCTCAGAAAAGCGAAGTACTACGCCATATTAATGGACTGCACTCCTGACATTAGTCACAGTGAAAAGATGTCATTTACAGTAAGATTTGTTGACGATGAGGATGGCTGTATCCAAGTAAAGGAACACTTTATCTGTTTCCGGTCGGTGGACGACTCTACTGGAAGAGGCCTAACAAAACTGTTTATGAATGCTTTGAATGAGAATAAAATGAAGCGTCAGGACTGCTGCAGCCAAGGCTATGACAACAGTACAAACATGAAGGTAAGAAACAGTGGCGTCCAGGCAAGGATCCTTGCACTGAATCCAAGAGCTTTCTTCATGCTTTGTGGCTGCCATTCCCTCAACGTGGTTATGTCAGATACAGCGTCATTTTCTTTAGATTCAGTATCTCTCTTCAAAGTACTGGAAAGGATATATGTCCTGTTTTCAGCATCAACTATCGGTTGGAAGATCCTCACAGACAATGTTACAAATCTGAGTGTGAAGCCGCTAAGCGATACTCGCTGGGACAGCCCATTGATAGCATAAGGCCAGCGAGGTACCAAGTGATGAGGTTTAAGATTCCCTAATGGAATTGATGCAGTTGAGTAAAGCTGAGGTCAGAATCAGACACGAGGTGCAAAGCCTGGCAAACCAGATCACTGGCTTCAAATCTCTGGTCTCAGTTATGGTTTGACACAATACATCTTGTTCCAAGTAAATGTTGTAAGCAAGGCATTACAAACTCAGGCAATAGACATCGTAACCACTATTACTTTGAGGAAAAGCTGCCATGATCTCACTGTGACCTATAGAGACAACAGATTTGAAGATGCCATCAACGCTGCCAAAGAAATGGCAGAAAACTTAGGAGTTGAGCCTGTCTTCAAGGAAACTTGTATTCATCAGAAGAAGAGATAGTTTTGTTACAAGGGCAAAGATGAGGTGATGGGAAGCTCAGAAGAAAAATTCAAAAGGGAGGGTTTTTGCTCACTCGTTGACACTGCTTAAATGTCCATAAAAGCTGACACTGCTCGAGTGTCCATTTGGACAAATGAAGCACCACAAAAAGACCTGAAGTGTTTTGTATGACCCTAGTAAGCTGCCAGCAGACAGGAAAACAATCTTTAACTATTTTGTGGACATTACCAGATGCTGACACATGGAAAATGTTCAGACATCAATGATAAAGACCTCTGTGTCAAATTAGACACTATCCATCACATTTTGCAACACAGGAAGCACTCTCCACTCCAAGTTCTCCAGTTCATTCATGAGCAGAGCTGAAGGACACTTTTCCTCATGTGTGGATAGCTTTGAGAATTCTGCTCACACTGTCAGTCACAGTCGTGAGTGATGAGCACAGCTTTTCGAAGCTCAGAATCATTAAAACATATCTTCAATCGATTATGGCCAATGAGAGACTGACATCACTTGCTATTTTATTGCTTTAAAATGCCATTGGCCAATCTTTTAATCTCTCTTATGCGGTCCTTCAGTTCATGAGGGCAAAGGCGAGAAAAGTGACCTTTTGAACTAAAGGACTAGGGTTAAGTCTGTTACTGTAACACTGTTTAATACTGGTCCACCCAATGTTGGTGCACAGTTCAATTTCTTGATGTTAGTACATCTCTGTTATTCTTAAAATTAAAAAGTGTCTATAAGCTTAGAGAAAATGTATATTTTTATTTGTTTATATTTGGCATGAATAAATACACATTTACACAGCCTAATGTGCAAATTTATCATCTTATATGACAGGGATAAATCTGCATGCAATTCATGAATCAAAGTCATGAAATGAGCTACAAATGCAATAAAAATAAGGTATTGAAAAGTTGAACAAATGGAGGGGGGACACTATTTGGTCTAGGGCAAGCCCTGTTTGAGAGGTAGGACACTGCATCTTATATAAGTATGTAGAAGTAACTGTGTTGCTTCTGCACTTCCAGAGCTCCAAGAGCTATTCTGCTCAGACACCATAGCTCTGTATCTCCCCAAACTCAGGACTGAGCCCATAAGGTACAACTGAGCCTTGCTCTGAAATACCGACTCTTCCCATGCATACCAGCTAAAGAGCCAGTGCATGAGATGCAGCTAGGAGGAAATTAAAGGGAGGGCATCAGAGCTATTCAAGAAGCTAGGATGCTACTGCCTCCTTAAGCACTTCAAAACAATCAAGGTCATAACCAAGAAAAGGATGACAAGCTGTATATGCCTATGAATGAAAACAAATGGAACCTCTCCCTACATTCCTGATATCATGCCCGTTGACGTGGTAACCCACAAGTTAGATTGAAAGTCTTTAACTTCAACCAGGTATTTTCGAGCACCCTGACATGGATGAAAACGGTGTCCGCAATTTGTTTTTCTAGGAGGCAATGAGTTATAATCTAGTGGCTTGTCACATTTAGGAAAGATTGAAGGTGAAACACCAGCTTTCACAGTTGAAATTCATTCCCTTGATTTAGTGCATTTAGTCCAGTATTGAATCCTGTGAACCCCACTTCATCATGCCTTAATCAAGAAAATAACAGAACCTCACAGGAAATGATGCAGTTTTCTTACTACAGACTAGTACAATAAGTAGTCACTTTTAACTTGACCAACTTTTTCAAAAGTAGGCTTCAATGGGAGTTGCTGGGTGCTCAGCACTTTTGAAAATCAGGTCACTTAGGTGCTTAAATAAAGGATTTAGAAACCTAATCACAGGCATTCATTTCACTTTTAGAAGTTTGATAGTTATAAAGCATGTTTAGATAGTAATTTCTCATTTCTGCTCCTGTTTTATACCTACAGTTTTTAGATTGTATTTGTAATTGAGATAAAAAAGCTTATTGAAGCCAGAATATTCTTTTTCCCTAAACAAAAAAATTCAGCTAATGTTTGTGAATAGAGTTTTAGCACGCTGAGAAAATTAATTAAACATTTTTTCTCAGTGGGATAGTCTCATGAGATACACATCTCCAGGATCCAACCAGGGAGGCATTCATACAATCTTTTCTAACATCAGTACAATCTGTAACACTGTGAAATTCCACTCTGACCCACAATAGAAGATAGTGTAGCTATTTTCTGTTTTGCCTATAGAAAGCCCAATCCTACATTTCTGACTCAGGCAAAATTCTCATCAACTTCAGTAGAAAAACTGTCTGAGTCAGGGTGACAGAAGAGAAATTTTAAGTTACGATAGTAAACAGCATACAATGTGATGTTTGACATACTGCAAATATAGTAAAAACTGAATATTTGATTCAATATATCAATATAATTGGAACCCCTGTCCCCATACCCAACTACCTCAAAAAGAATTCTGAAGGACCCCTTGCTGATAGCACTAAAAGTGATAACATATGAGGCCTTTTTCTATTCTAATACAGGTGTAAAACGAGTGGCTATTGAAGTCAGTGGATTTACACTGCTGTAAAACTGATGTAAGTGGGATCAGCAATAGGCTCATCATCTAATGCTTGGAACTGCTTCAATAAAAAGACTAGAACTAAGAAGAGCACCTTAGTCCTTAGGTACTTTGGTAGTGGGTGCTATAAAAACCGTAAAAAATAGAAGACTGACTTCACAATTGCATAACCACAGTGATCACATTAGTGAAAATAATATTAGTCTTTAGCTAGGGCTGAAGTCACCAACCCTGACAAAACTCCACTTGGGCAAGTAAATAATTGGTTCCACATTTAGCAGTATATTAACAAAGCAAGCACACAGGCACCATGGTGATGGTAACAGTATATAAAACCTGAATAGAATGCATAGTTCTCGAGCTCTACTTTATGCACTAGTTTCTCTCTGAATCCAGAGTCAAATCCAGATTTCAGTCATGATATTCAAAGTCTTTCACAGGACTGACCCAAGCAACCTGACAGACTACTACTTCCTGATCATGATCTCCTAGGATATCTACATTATCAGGAACAATGGAACTGTCACCCAGCCAGTAGAGTGAGACTTGCGAGCATGAAAGACAGTGCTCTCTTAGAAACTGACCCAACATTGTGAAACTCACAAGAGATTCCGGTGACAACAAACCTTCATAACAACCTTCTTTGGCTTTCTCACATACAAAGAAAAAAAATAGCAGGGAAAAGAGAAAAAGAGAGATTCATTTCAACTACATTTGTAAGACAATGAAATAACATAATGCAATGTGTGTGCGTGTGTTTATGTGTGTGTGAGTGGAGAGGGAGAGAGAAAACTCACACTGAAAATGAAACAACCACAGAGTGAACATATAACAACAAAGACATAGACCAAGACTTTCTGTGTATCCCAAATACGGAAAAGATCAAAAGAAGCAAAAAAAGTAAGATTTCCTCTTTGGTTAAATTTTTTTAAATTACTAAAAAAAAAATAGCAAGACTAAGTTTAATTCATAATTTAAGGCATCCATATTTCAGTAGCTAGTACACTAAACTGATAATTGTTCACAAAAACAGCTAGAACATATCTGTTTGTTTTTCATATACTAGTAAAAAAAGAACTGACACCATAAAATACTCAACCTCACAAGTTTTTAGCTTCTCTGTCACATTTCAGTGCACCTAATATCCTTCTGTCATATTATTTATGACTTCACAAAGAAACCAGTTATTTCTTATTATCTCTTCAATAAATAAGTAAAGCAGTGTATGCTGCAGAGCTACAATTTGTTAATAAGACGGCCTACAAAATCGTCATGGTATCTAGTCTCAGAAGCTTGCACAGCAACTAACTATTAGAGCTTGCCTCAATCCTGAAGAGTAATTGCATTTTTTACACATTGATATGTTCCAATCCGATGGACAAGACATAGGTTTTGAAGTGGATTACATAAACCAGATAAAGCTTTCCTTAATGCACTTAATATTGATCAAAAGAAAGACTCTTAACTGTTTTTATATACATTATATTATTAACATTTCTACCAATGCATCTCCAGCAGGTTGCCTTCTTCTATGATGATAAGGAAGGCAGTTCAAAACTATGAGTTGTGGGTTTCATGTGGGAGAAATGTAACACCACAAATTCCCACGAGAATGATTTCTTTGAAAGCCATGAACTAATGACGTAAAAATATTAGTTTATATTTTAAAATGTAACTGGAGGCCTGATCCAAATCCCATTGAAGTAAATGCGTCTTTGCATTGATTCCAATGGACTTTGCATCAGACTCTAAATGCTGGTTGAAATAATTAACTTCTCCACCCTTTTTATATCTTTTTTGTGCCATATCCATAAGAAAGTACAAGTAATTATCATGGAATTATTTGTAAAATTAGAAAGGGAGAAAAAATTATCAATACATATGTTTCTCACTTGCAATAAGCACCACTCCCCTAAAGTCTCTAGCAGCTTTTCCCCATAATATGTTTCTTGTCCACTATATGATGTCTTATCTTGAAGTTTCGTACATTCTCTTGATTCATTTTATTAGGTCTCTAGGGCCCTTTGGAGCCTCCCCCCCGCCCCAGTCTGGTACTATTTCACTTCTTAGTATATCAGTTCACTTGTACTCTGCATTGTTTAAGTGTAAGTGATAGGTAATTTCATTCCTGTGTATGTTTTCCCTCCTACTATTCTTTTAGTAGGAAAAAATATTCTTACACTAACATCCCAACATTTTTTTAGAGAAATCACTGCAGGGAGTGCCCTTCTCCTTAAAGATGTACATCCAGATTATTGCAGATCTAATACATAAATGTGTTGTGACTATCAACCAGTACATGGATGACCACATTAAAGTTCTTAGGCAACCTCCTGAGCGGATAGAGCACAGCATTTGTCTTGTTGATCAGACATTATGGCTAGAAGAAATAATCTTATGCAAGATATTTTGGAAAGGGAAATAAGCAATAGTTATGAAGAATTAAGCTGCATTACATTATTATGCAGACTGGACTCAGATCTTTAAACCTAAAAAACTGGATGAAATACAAGTAAATCTGTAGGTTTCAGAGTGGTAGCCATGTTAGTCTGTATCAGCAAAAACACTGAGGAGTACTTGTGGCACCTTATAGACTAACACATTTATTTGTGCATAAGCTTTCGTGGGCTAAAACCCACTTCATCAGATGCATGGAGTTGAAAATACAGTAGGAAGATATATATAACAGAATATGAAAAGATGGGAATTGCCTTACCAATCGGGGGGGTCGAGACAATTCAGTTAAAGTGGGCTATTATCAACAGGATGAAAAATCACTTTTGTAGTGATAATCAGGGTGGCTCATTTCAAACAGTTAACAAGAAGGTATAAGTAACAGTAGGGGAAAATTAGCATGGGGAAATTAGTTTTTCTTTTAGTTCTTGTAGTGACCCATACACTCCCAGTCTTTATTCAGGCCTAATTTGATGGTGTCCAGTTTGAAAATTAATTCCAGTTCCGCAGTTTCTCATTGGAGTCTGTTTTTGAAGTTTTTTTGTTGAAGAATTGCCACTTTTAAGTCTGTTATTGAGTGTCCAGGGAGGTTGAAGTGTTCTCCGACTGGTTTTTGAATGTTATAATTCTTGACGTCTGATTTGTGTCCATTTATTCTTTTGCGTAGAGACTGTCCAGTTTTGCCAATGTACATGGCAGAGGAGCATTGCTGACACATGATGGCATATTTCACATTGGTAGATGTGCAGGTGAACGAGCTCCTGATGGTGTGACTGATGTGGTTAGGTCCTATGATAGTGTCCCTTGAATAGATATGTGGTCAGAGTTGGCAACGGGGTTTGTTGCAGGGATAGGTTCCTTGGTTAGTGTTTTTGTTGTGTGGTGTGTTGCTGGTGAGTATTTGCTTCAGGTTGAGGGGCTGTCTGTAAGCAAGGACTGGCCTGTCTCTCAAGGTCTGTGAGAGTGAGGGATCGTCCTTCAGGATAGCTTGTAGATCCTTGATGATGCACTGGAGAGGTTTTAGTTGGGGGCTAAAGGTGACGGCTAGTGGTGTTCTGTTACCTTCTTTGTTGGGCCTGTCCTGTAGTAGGTGACTTCTTGGTACACTTCCGGCTCTGTCAATCTGTTTCTTCACTTCAGCAGGTGGGTACTGTAGTTTTAAGAACACTTGATAGATATCCTGTAGGTTTGTCTCTGTCTGAGGGATTAGGAGCAAATGCGGTTGTATCTTAGAACTTGGCTGTAGACAATGGCTCATGTGATGTGGTCTGGATGGAAGCTGGAGGCATGTAGGTAAGTATAGCAGTCAGTAGGTTTCAAGTATGGGGTGGTGTTTACGTGACCATAGCTAATTAGCACTGCAGTGTCCAGTGTGGAAGTAGAGCAAGGCCTGACAGGGATTGGAAGGGGGTTCAATGCAAACAGTCTCTTCTGTTAGCAAGAGTCAGGCTAATTGTAACCCTAATAACGCAAGATTTGTAGAAGTGAGGATTGCGTGAGGCGAGTGGGAAAGAACTGTGTGAGAAGTTGTTGTGACCTTGTGTAGATAATATGGAATGTAGACTAGAGTCTAAATAAGTGAGAAAAATAAGATATCAGGATGACCTATGTATAATCAAAATGCAGCTGTTGCTCATTATCGTCTGTAACAAACATATAGATGCTTGCTGTAATTGTTTACCTGTAGAGAGACCTGTTCAGCTCTCTCCCTCCACGCAATTGCTAGAGATAATAAAGTATCTGATTTGCTGCACCCAGCCAGAAAAGTGAGAACTCTGTTCTTCTCTGACACCAGGAAGTGGATCTCTTATGTGGACTGGTCCAAGCTGAGGTTGATGGTGGGGTGGAAAATTATTGAAATCCTGGTGGAATTCCTCAAGGGCCTCTTTCCCATGGGTCCAAATGATGAAGATGTCATCAGTGTAGCACAAGTAGAGTAGGGGCATTAGGGAACGAGAGCTGAGGAAGCGTTGTTCTAAGTCAGCCATAAAAATGTTGGCATACTGTGGGGCCATGCGGGTACCCATAGCAGTGCCGCTGCCTTGAAGGTATAGTTGTGGGTGAGGACAAAGTCACAAAGTTCAGCCACCAGGTTTGCCGTGACATTATTGGGGATACTGTTCCTGATGGGAGTGGATGGGTCACTAAAAGAACTAAAAAAAACTAATTTCCCCATGCTAATTTGCCCACACTGTTACTCACACCTTGTTAACTGTTTGAAATGAGCCACCTTGATTATCACTACAAAAGTGATTTTTCATCCTGTTGATAATACCCCACTTTAATTGAATTGACTCAACCCCCCACTTAGTAAGGCAACGCCCAATCTTTTCATGTTCTGTTATATATATCTTCCTACTGTATTTTCCACTCCATGCATCTGATGAAGTGAGTTTTAGCTCACAAAAGCTTATGTCCAAATAAATTTGTTAGTCTATAAGGTGCCACAAGTACACCGCTACCTCAATATAACGCGACCTGATATAACACGAATTCGGATATAACGCGGTAAAGCAGTGCTCCAGAGGAGCAGGGCCGCGCACTCCGGTGGATCAAAGCAAGTTCAATATAACGCAGTTTCACCTAAAATGCGGTAAGATTTTTTGGCTCCCGAGGACAGCATTATATCGAGGTAGAGGTGTACTCCTCGGTGTTTTTAAATAAATCTGTAGATTTGCAAATGTCCTGTGTTCATTTGAGGGTAAATCCCTAATACTTTCCTAGAATCTATCCCATGCCATATTTTTTCTTTCTGAAATCTGTGATGCAGGAAAAATTATGAAAGAAATTTTATTTGTCTGTGTATGGGGGGGGGGAGTGTTTCTGTGTGTGTGCGTGTGTGTTTTTCTTTGGCATGAAAGAAGGGAAGTAAGATGTATAGAATAACTCTTTCATGGAAACGACAATATGAATCTTCTGTTGGCAGATTTCCCATCTGTGAAACCATTATTAAGAAAATAATCGCCACAAATAAAAAAAAAATTAGTCAATGGAAAATGCCAGGATGAATATGACCACAGTTCAGGTAGGTGCTTTGTGTTGGTTTGTAACACTCATTTAGGCATATATTATATGGTTAGTTTCTAATAATCAAGTCTTTTACTCTCACAAACTAATTGTTAATATGCAGAGCCTGGTCACTGATGTAATTTATCTGCATTTATAATGCTGCAAAATGTCATGATTTGTAAATAAAAACTACAGCCTGTCAGCTCTTCTTCGGTGATTTCCAGAGCACTGGAGATTTTTCATTCTCTCAGATCAAAAATTCTGTAGACATACCAATATGGGGGGGAGGGATAGCTCAGTGGTTTGAGCATTGGCCTGCTAAACCCAGGGTTGTGAGTTCAGCCCTTGAGGGGGCCACTTGGGGATCTGGGGCAAAATCAGTACTTGGTCCTCCTAGTGAAGGCAGAGGGCTGGACTCAATGACTTTCAAGGTCCCTTCCAGTTCTAGGAGATGGGATATCTCTATTAATTTATTATTTTAATATATGAATTTGTCACAAAACAGATTCTTAAAATAGTGGCCATTCTTAATGGGGAGTGGGATAAAAAAATAGGATCCTTTTCACAACCACAGTGATCTTAATCATAGAATCACAGGACTGGAAGAGACTTTGAGAGGTCATCTAGTCCAGTCCCCTGCACTCATGCAGGACTAGTATTACCTAGACAAGTGTTTGTCTAACCTGCTCTTAAAAATCTCCAATGATGGAGATTCCACAACCTCCCTAGGCAATTTATTCCAGTGCTTAACCACCTGACAGGAAGTTTTTCCTAATGTCCAACCTAAACCTCCCTTGCTGCAATTTAAGCCCATTGCTTCTTGCCCTATCCTCAGAGATTTAAAAAAAAAACATTTTTTTCTCCCTTCTTCTTGTAACAACCTTTTCCGCACTTGAAAACTGTTATTATGTTCCCCCTAGTCTTCTCTTTTTCAGACTAAACAAACCCAATGTTTTCAATCTTCCCTCATAGGTCATGTTTTCTAGACCTTCAATCATTTTTGTCGATCTTCTCTGGATTCTCTCCAATTTGTCTACATCTTTCCTGAAATGTGGCGCTCAGAACTGGACACAAAACTCTAGTTGAGGCCTAATCAGCACTGAGTAGAGTGGAAGAATTACTTCTCGTGTCTTGCTTAAAACACACCTGCTAATACATCCCAGAATGATGTTTGCTTTTTTTGCAACAGCGTTACACTGTTGACACATATTTAGCTTGCGGTCCACTATGACCCCCCAGATCCCTTCCACAGTACTTCTTCCTAGGCAGTCATTTCCCATTTTGCAGAAACAAAAGAAAGCTTATCAGTTCATACAATTCTAAGTGCCTTTGATATGTACAGATCTTAGAACTCTATATTTTCTGCTCATCGATTACTTGATTGACCCTGATGGTGAATCAAACGTTTGGTCCTATGTGTTTGTTTATATAACCTATAGGCCTATCTACACATAAAAGTATAGTATACCGGTATACTTAAAGTGGTACAACACCTTAGTGTGGATGCAGTTATATCTGTATAAAGATGCTTTATAGCTAATCCCATACGGGAAGGAAAATAAGATATACCAGTATAAGGCACCTTTATATTGATATAACTACTTTCATACTGGTATTGTACTAGTATAACTATTTTGTTTTAAAAATAATCACACCCCTAACCAGCACTAGTTAAAAAAAAGTGTGTATAGACCAGGCTTATAGCTGTGATGTTGTCTGATTGTATTATCATGTGATGTCCTTTCAAGGACCCCTGAAAGTTCAGGTGAGTTAACTAGATGGCTCTAAGCTTAGGAAAGAATTTATTTTTGATGTTTTTCTCTTCCTCCACCCATCATTTTTGTGCAGTCATGAAGTTTGAGTGAGCTTCCCATCTGGTGTCCCTTATTACCAATTTTTGTGAGGCACCCTGAAAGAGTCCCATATATGACAATTACCTAAGTTACCAGAAGAGAGACTGTGTTACTTGCTGGCCACAATGAACTACCTCCTCTTGGTAATTTGCAGAGACAGTCTGTTATATTGTGAATTGGAATCAATTATCAATTTTTTACCACTGATGATAAACTGTGCTTCAGCAGAGATAACAGAGCTCTGTTGGTTGCCTTCCATGCTAAATCTGTGAATGATGCTGTCACCTAAACGGACAAAGATCGATATTATCAATAGAGATCTCAGCTGTGCTACCACTACTTTGAAGAGTTTGGTTAAAATTCTTGGGCTTCTGACAACCCAAATAGTCAAAGCTGTACTAGTCATCATCCTGGCAGCCATGTTCATATAGGGGCCTGATTCAAAGCCCAGTGGAGTCCAAGGAAAGACTCTGGCTGACTCCAAAGGGCTTTGGATCAGGACTTGATTCTGCAAGGTGTTGAGCTCTCCCAGGAGATACTGAATGCCTTCAACTCCCACTGAAAACCTAATGAGTTGTGGATGCTCAGAACCTCACAGGTTTTCTCATCACTTTGCAGAGTAGGGCCCACAAGCACATGAGTATGGTCAGATAGATATTTGCAAAACTTATGGACATTAAAGTTGTGATTAAAAGCCAGGTTTTTACCAAGCTTTTTCTGATGCACGTCTCAGAATTCTGAAAATCTAGCATCATTCTTAGTCCCTTTGATTCTTTGATGCAATAGAAAATAGAAACCCTTTTCACTATCATTATCAGTTCTTCATATGAACATTTTTGTTCACAGACTTACAAAACACTTTTGCTTTAAATAGTCTGTTTGACCAGGGAGGAGTATAAAAATATTGCTCAGGCGTGCAGGAGTGAAATCAGGAAGGCCAAATCACACTTGGAGTGGCAGCTAGCAAGAGATGTTAAGAGTAACAAGAAGGGTTTCTTCGGGTATGTTAGCAACAAGAAGAAAGTCAAGGAAAGTGTGGGCCCCTTACCTTACTGAATGAGGGAGGCAACCTAATGACCGAGGATGTGGAAAAAAGCTAATGTACTCAATGATTTTTTTGCCTCTGTCTTCACGAACAAGGTCAGCACCCAGACTGCTGCACTGGGCAGCACAGTATGGGGAGAAGGTGACCAGCCCTCTGTGGAGAAAGAAGTGGTTCGGGACTATTTAGAAAAACTGGACGAGCACAAGTCCATGGGGCCAGATGCGCTGCATCCGAGGGTGCTAAAGGAGTTAGCAGATGTGACTGCAGAGCCATTGGCCATTATCTTTGAAAACTCATGGCGATCGGGGGAGGTCCCAGATGACTGGAAAAAGGCTAATGTACTGCCCATCTTTAAAAAAGGGAAGAAGGAGGATCCAGGGAACTACAGGCCAGTCAGCCTCACCTCAGTCCCTGGAAAAATCATGAAGCAGGTCCTCAAGGAATCAATTATGAAACACTTATAGGAGAGGAAAGTGATCAGGAACAGTCAGCATGGATTCACCAAGGGGAAGTCATGCCTGACTAACCTAATTGCCTTCTGTGACGAGATAACTGGCTCTGTGGATGAGGGGAAAGCAGTAGATGTGTTATTCCTTGTCTTTAGCAAAGCTTTTGATACGGTCTCCCACAGTATTCTTGCTGCCAAGTTAAAGAAGTATGGGCTGGAAGAATGGACTTTAAGGTGGATAGAAAGCTGGCTAGATCATCGGGCTCAATGGGTAGTGATCAATGGCTCCGTGTCTAGTTGGCAGACGGTTTCAAGCGGAGTGCCCCAAGGGTCGGTCCTGGGGCCGGTTTTGTTTAATATCTTTATTAATGATCTGGAGGATGGTGTGGACTGCACTCTCAGCAAGTTTGCAGATGACACTAAACTGGGAGGCATGATAGATACACTGGAGGGTAGGGATTGGATATAGAGGGACCTAGACAAATTAGAGGATTGGGCCAAAAAAAACCTGATGAGGTTCAACAAGGACAAGTGCAGAGTCCTGCACTTAGGATGGAAGAATCCTATGCACTGCTACAGACTAGGGACTGAATGGCTAGGTAGCAGTTCTGCAGAAAAGGACCTAGGGGTCACAGTGGACGAGAAGCTGGATATGAGTCAACAGTGTGCTCTTGTTGCCAAGAAGGCTAACGGCATTTTGGGCTGTATAAGTAGGGGCATTGCCAGCAGATCGAGGAACGTGATCGTTCCCCTTTATTCGACATTGGTGAGGCCTCATCTGGAGTACTGTGTCCAGTTTTGGGCCCCAAACTACAAGAAAGATGTGGAAAAATTGGAAAGAGTCCAGCAGAGGGCAACAAAAATTATTAGGGGGCTGGAGCACATGACTTATGAGGAGAGGCTGAGGGAACTGGGATTGTTTAGTCTCCAGAAGAGAAGAATGAGGGGGGATTTGATAGCTGCTTTCAACTACCTGAAGGGGGGTTCCAAAGAGGATGGAGCTCGGCTGTTCTCAGTGGTGGCAGATGACAGAACAAGGAGCAATGGTCTCAAGTTGCAGTGGAGGATGTCTAGGTTGGATATTAGAAACACTATTTCACTAGGAGGGTGGAAAAGCACTGGAATGTGTTACCTAGGGAGGTGGTGGAATCTCCTTTCTTGGAGGTTTTTAAGTCCCGGCTTGACAAAGCCCTGACTGGGATGATTTAGTTGGGAATTGGCCCTGCTTTGAGCAGGGGGTTGGACGAGATGACCTCTTGAGGTCCCTTCCAACCCTGATATTCTATGATTCTATGATTTGTTTCCTCAATCTGAATTTAAGCCAAACCCCACTGGTGTCAGTGAGACTCTATTGACTAGAGCTAGGCAGGAAATGGTTTTCCCATCCTGTGAGAATTGTCAACATTTCAAAATATCAGGGGGTAGCCGTGTTAGTCTGTATCTACAAAAACAACAAGGAGTCTGGTGGCACCTTAAAGACTAACAGATTTATTTGGGCATGAGCTTTCGTGAGTAAAAACCTCACTTCTTCGGATGCAACTTCTTGCATCCGAAGAAGTGAGGTTTTTACTCACGAAAGCTCATGCCCAAATAAATCTGTTAGTCTTTAAGGTGCCACCAGACTCCTTGTTGTTTTTGAACATTTCAAAATGTGTTCTTGTCCCAAACTGTAATAAAAGTCAAAATTTCAAAAATTTTCACAAACCAAAATTCCCCCCCAAAAAAGTTTGAATTTGCTCAATTAAAATGTTTCGGTTTGATTTCAAACATTTTTTATTTTCTTTTTATTTATTACATTTTATGACTATATTAAATTTCTAAACAAAGTCATTTCAACCATAAAAATGAACATTTGCATTTTGAAAATGTTGAAACAGGACAATTTCAACTCTTTTTAAACTTTTCAAAATAAGAAGTTCGTTGAAACTGACCCTTTCTCCTGAATAATTATGGTTTCAATGAACTGGCATTTTCCAATGAAAAAACATTTTGTCTAAAAATTCCTGACCAGATCTACTATTAATGTGCATGTCAATGGATAAAGCTTTTGACAGTTTTTGATGAGAAATATTCATAGGTGATATCAAGAGTTGCTTGAACAAAATCCTAGTTGCTGTATTGAAAATGTAGTTCCTAGGCTGGCAGGAAATCTAGAAAGCAGAACTTTTTTTTTTTAATTTTAAAAGCTCTTGGCACTTTTTTATATTTTATAGCTTTGATCAAATTATGTAAACAGAATTAGTAAATAAACTATCAGGTTTTTAACACCATAGCAAACAAAATATGAGAAAAAGATGTATTTCTCTTCCACATCAGATCATCAATCTGTCACTAGCAGGTTGCTTGCTTGTAAAACAAGCAGTTCAGATTTACAGCACTGTTTTTCTTTCTCTGTTTCTTTATTTCTAACAGAGTGGTTAGCTAAAATATTTTTTCTCTAGCGACACTACATGGTTCCACTTCCTTCCCCCCTCACGCCCCCCCGTCTCTGTAGATATCAGAAAAGTGCTAAAAAAAATCCATCCAAATTCAGAAAGTGTCTGAATAATCCTTCTATTCATGTAAAAGTTTGTCAAGATTCAAGGACCTAAGAACTGAAAGAGAAGCAGGAGTACTACATGCTGATATTCCTACTATCTCTTTTCGAATCGGGTCAACATTAATGCAGGTTTCCCAGAACAGCAGAACTTCAGAGTTATGAAAAACTCGGGAATGGAGGTTGTTTTTCACTCTGATATGTTCGTAACTCTGAACAAAACACTATGGTTGTTCTTTCAAAAGTTTACAACTGAACATTGATTTAATACAGCTTTGAAACTTTATGATGAAGAAGAAAAATGCTGCTTTCCCTTTATTTTTTAGTAGTTTATGTTTAACGCAGTACTGTATTTGCTTTTGTGGTGTGTGTCTTCGGTGCTGCCTTATTGTGTACTTTTGGTTCCAAATGAGGTGGGTGTTCGTAATTCTGAGGTTCTACTGTGTTTTCCCAGAAGTCACGAAGTACACATTGTCCACACTCACCAGAGAAGCAGATATTTCACATTTTTCTCTCCTAGCCTCTAACCAAAGGTAAAGCTGCAGTTTAGTACCTTATATTTGGAACTCGCTCTGAAAATTTATGACAACTCTGTCATTGAGAGAAACTTATCCAGGACATACTCTTTTAACAAATAGCCAAAAAAATAAAATAAAAACCCACTAGAGAGAATAAGGTAAACTAACAAAAGCTTAAGGAAGTATTCTTCCAATTCTTTTAATTCAGAGATGGGAAAAATAAAATTCCAATTAATACACAAAATTCAACTGGTGAAGTCTGACAAAAGGAAAGACAGGCTCTTTGAGAGAAACATGTAATTTCAGGGGACCTATCAATAATAGAAACATGGTAAAAATATGCCAGCTGGCAAAGTTTTGATTTTCCAGAGAAGCAAAACATGGAGAGGAAGTTTCAATTTTTTCAAGTAATAATAAACAGGCCACCATCAATAACAAGATTCAGACCAAATTACAGAAGTTCACCTACTGGAGAGGCTCACATACTTTGTAGAGAAGCAGGCAAAGTCAGAAGACAAATGAGTAAAACTTCATGTACTCTGCTGTAAACTTATCTTCAATTCTTTGGCAAGGGACTCAGGATTCTGCAGTTCTCCAGTGCTGCAGACTGGAATTTTTGCAGCAATTTATGTAAAGTTAAAATTGTAAGTTTCTACTGAATTAAAATCAGTACAGTGTTTGGTGTAATCTAATTTAGTATTAAATTAAATTTATTTTACTCTGTCTCTAAATTTCCAGTCTGTTGCACAATTTTGTATTGACAAGGCACAACTGCATGGTAGAAGCTGGAGATTTTGACATCACGATCAAAGGAGATTCAGAACTAGGGGCACTAAAGGTGTGGGAGGTAAGTTTAGATTGTCAGATAAGCACATTAGTTTGGTGATTCTTCTCAAATGGTCAGTAGTTAAATAGCTACAATGTTGACATTTAAATCTCCATCAGCAGGCTTCCCATTAAGATGAAATGGGAACAATTCACATCCCTTTTAGAGCTGTTGTTTTAGGCCCACGGGCCGCTGCGGCCCACCAAGCTACCAGCACCCACCCCGGAGTTATTTCCTGCAGCCACCAAGCTCCCCTCCCCGGCCGCCCCTGCTCCCCCCCAGCGCACTGCGTCCCTGCTCCTCTGCCTACCTCCCGGCGCTTCCCGCCGCCAAACAGCTGTTTGGTGGTGCTTAGCACTTTCCAGGAGGGGGGGGAAGGAGTGGGGAGCCATGTGCTCAGGGGAGGAGGCGGAGAAGAGGCGGGGCAGGGGCAGGGATTGGGGAAGGGGTTGGAATAGGGACAGGGAGGGGGCGGAGTTGGGGTGGGGACTTTGGGGAAGGGGTTGGAATAGGGGCGGGGAAGGGGTGGGAAGAGGTGGGGCAGGGGTGGGGCCTAATCGAAGGGGTGGAGTGGGGGCGAGTCCAGGGGCAATGCGGGGGGGCTTTTGTACCTTTATATGAAAAGGTGTCAGTGGTGCAGCCCTCGGGCCAATGTACTAGTCCTCATGTGGCCCTCGTGGTGATTTGAGGTTGAGATCCCTGTTTTAGGCTATCCATTTGCTGACTCAGAAATAGAGCTGCTTGGGATTTTGAACCCTCTTTTCCTCCCCCCAAAAACAAAAAACTTTTGAAACATTTTCTTTATAATTTTGTTCAAAAGGTTTTTGGTTTTATTTGAAAAACCATAAACCTGAAAACTGATTTTAACTGGGTATTTTGTTTGCATTCACAGGGAAAGGCCTAAACAGCAGGCAAACATAGGAAGTGGACCTGATGCAAAAATGAATCAAGAATGATTAAATTTGAAGTGGATAGCTACTTCACTTTTTATGGTCCCAAGGCAGAAGTCCTAGGCAGAGGGCAGGCATGGGCTCCCCTATGGCCCTAAGATACTGTGGGGTTGTATCTTTCCAACCAAGGGGAAGGGCTATGGGACAGGGAGGGCAAAGGACTTATTTGGAAGCCGATTTATTGTGTCTGGACTTCGGTTTACCCTGGACGTAGAGGACCTTTTCAATGTGGCCACTGAGCAGGAAACCACTTCTAATCACAAGGAGGTAATCCAGTTGCCTCTTCTCTCTTCATATAAAAGCCCTTCAAATTCACTTATTTATGTACCCTATCCAGTACTCCATATTATGCTGTACTCTTCTGCTAATTAACTATACTTTTCTTCAAATGTAATAGCCAAAACTGGAGTATTGTACTCCAAAATTAGTGTAGGAAATGCTTTATTGATAGCACCATCCCTAGAGTTATGTCTCTTTTGAAATAAGCCAACATCTTATTGGCCTTTTTACTGCTTCCCCTAGCAACTCAAATCAAGGGCCTTTTCTGCCTTTACTTCATTTTCATGTGTCAGGTAATGAAAATCTAGTTCTTCTAACCACTAAGGCAATTTTTAAATGTGTTTATTCTTAACTTTCTGCCTGTATATTATTTGTATTTTTGTGAGGTTTTATGCTCAGAGGTAAAAAAGAACAATGCTATTGATTATAGGTTAACTAAATTCTCCATTGCAGTTGTTTTAAAACACAAAAATTAACTTAGTTCATTACACTATATCTAATAAATATTATAATGCAACTTGGTTGTTTTTATTATCTGAATTATTTAAACACCCCTAACTTGTCTATCTTCCATCTGGTATATGTAGCTTCTGCTTGCCTATTCCACTCTGTCCTTACGTCTTATTATCTTTGGCCTGGTCTACACTGCGGGGAGGGGGATCGATCTAAGTTACGCAACTACGTGAATAACGTAGCTGAAGTCGACATACTTAGATCTACTTACCGCGGTGTCTTCACTGTGGTAAGTTGACGGCTGACGTTCTCCCATCAACACCTGCACCTCTCGCCCTGGTGGAGTACCAGAGTCGACGTGAGAGCACTCGGTGGTCTATTTATTGCCTCTAAACTAGAGACGAGAAATCGACCCCTGCTGGATTGATCGCTGCCTGTCGATCCAGCAGGTAATGTAGACAAGCCCTTTGTCTCAACTTGATTTGATTTATTGATTTAAATGAGTCAAACACACTCTAAAACGCTTATAAAACTAAAATCCCCTAATTCAATCCAGAATAATTTAAATTAACAAGGAAGCTTCTCCTAAAAAATATAGGGATTTCTTAATTTTGATGTACCTTCAATACAAAGAGAGTCATTTTTAAACCTCTTATTTTTAACTTCAACGAAAGATGAAACTTCATAAAACAAACTTTTCTTCTCAGTTTGGTCAGGGGAAGACATCTTCAACCCCTTTACCCACTGTGGGAAGCAGGAGAGTTTAGAAACCAGCATGTTGCCACTGTAATCCACCATGTAATCCATCCATCCACTTTATTCCTAAATAGCCCAGCACAGTGCAGTAGTTGCTGCCCACAACTGATAAGGAAGTTCAAGAAATTGATAACCGGCTACAAGTGATACAGATGCAGGTTACAGAAATGGAAAGTAAAGTTTCAAACATGAAAATATGTTTCCCCCTTTTAGGAAAAAAAAACAGATTGATAAAAATAAAACTGAAAATAAATTAAGTGCCCTTGCTACATCCCACGGTCTTGTATAGAAAACCCTTTTGGTATGACTTATTGAAGGAAGCTAACGATAGAGATTCAGAAGAAATTAGCAGGGGTTTATTAGAAGATTAGATTCAGAAGAAATTAGCAGAAACTAGCTAATGTTTCAGGCTGGCACAATTAGGATGGGTTGAGACTCATCCCCTCACAAAGAATTCCTGGAAGACTAGGTTCACAAATGATAACTTGAAAGATTCTTCCACATGGATTAGCCCACAATATTTTTCAAAACAAAAAAGTAACAAAAAGCCAACAATTGTGTAAGTGCTTATGCTGGACCTTTCATCAAAATTACTGTCTCTGAACCAAATTCTGATCTAACTGAAGTCAATCAGCGCTCCAGGCTATGACAGTTTTCAAAACTGGACACTTGCATATGCTCCGTTTTAAAATTTTGCAGTTAGTTACTGAAAAACATTTTCATTAGTTCAAGAATAACAAACAAGAAATTTGTAAAACTTGCATAACAAAATTAATATTTCTTACAATTATCTTCCTGCTACATTATCAATTACATAAAATGACAGCAAAAATTGAAAACCAAAGAGAAGATTTTGCTTTTAGAAAATCTCTCTCCAAGTTATTTCCCCTCTTTTAACTGTTAAACTATCTACTTCCCTTTCCTAAAAAACACAAACAAACAAACAAAAAAACAAATATCACACACACACATACACAATTTTCTGCTTTGCTAATGTTATAGGAACATAGGAAATGTTAATTTTTACAAATGCTGAGCACCCATAAATCCCATTTATTTCGATACCAGCAGCTGGTGCTCAACACCTCTGAAAATCAGGCCATTTATTTAGGTCTTTAAGTATGGATTTAGGTGCTTAACCTAAAATAACGGTAAGATTTTTAAAAGCATTTAGGCACCTAAAATGCAGCTAGCCGCCTAGGCACATAATTCCCTTTGATTTCAATGACAGTTAGGCACTTTTGAAAACCCATTAGGTGTCTCCCTGCATCTTTAGGCACCTGAATACCTTTAAAATCTGGCTCACAGCACTCTGATCCTGCAATCTGATCCATGCAGGAGGATCCCTGTGCTCATACATTGTCTCATTGACCCCAGTGGGAGTCCAATCAGGTGTAAGGGACTATTCGCATGTATCACTTTGAAGGATCTGGGCCTAAATTTGAAAATGTGGGCCTTATCATATATGATAAATTACATAAACATGAGATTATTCATACTAATATTTTTACAGCATCTTCCATCTTCACAATGGCCTGTATCTTGTCCCCATTGAAGGAAATGAAAAATCTCCCATTTAATTCAGCGGTGCAGGATCAGGCTCAAATTAAGTGAATGCACAAAGCACTCTGGAAATGCTCAGACCTCAGGGATGGAGGGTTGTAGCCTGCCAGTGCACAGTATGCTACACAGCAATGTGGGAAAGGAAATATTGTTTTACCAAGGACCTCAGAGCAAACCACATCACTGCTCTTATGAAAAGCGCCACTGGATCTTTAATAGTCACACAGACAGAACTTGGCT
The DNA here is from genome assembly GCF_027887155.1 of Malaclemys terrapin pileata. Taxonomy (NCBI): domain Eukaryota; kingdom Metazoa; phylum Chordata; order Testudines; family Emydidae; genus Malaclemys; species Malaclemys terrapin. The sequence goes on from NC_071505.1 coordinate 44,544,174, forward strand.
TTTACGATCTCATACAACCACAGTAATATGTTATGATTATTTAATCAGCTTTTAGAAATAGTAAGTGTTAACATTGCTGATATTTGAGTATGGTTTGTAGGGTGCAGATGAACTTTCAGACCTGGATATTTAGACCACTAAGGTATCCGTATCCCTTCCAGAGATGTGGGGATCTCTGCTATAAGATGCTTCTTATCTCTTGAAATGCCATTGTGCTGGTGTGAAGAAACTAATTCAGTTTCCCTTTAGCAAGTTTGAGGGATCTGGATCATCTCGGTCTCAAGACACTGTTTTTAGTTAGTATTAATTTGTATTATTTATTAATTACCAATTATTAATTTATTAATATTATTTTTAAATTGAACTAAAATCTTTCAGGGAATGTTCCAAAAGCCACATAATTTTATATGTGCTAATGTTTTTATTTTGATCCTACGTCAGTAGGTATATATGTAAAAATACTTGTATCCAGCGATCTCTCTCATGATCTCACATCTGTTGCACTTCAGTTGTTCTACCTAAAAGGTAGAATACATTTGTCACCTTAACTGACCCTTATTTAAGCCAGTCTGGAAAAAAATAATATAACTTCTTGGTGCACTGTGGTAAAAATGCTCCTTTTTTTTTGTCAAAATGCTCCTTTTTTCATAAGAAGTGAAGGAAAACTATTTTGTAGACTAGGTCTTAAATAAAAATCAGTGTTCTCATTCACCGCCTGATGAATGATAGGTACAGAAATATACAGGATCTTTTCTAGCACTGTGTCAACTTGGCTGTCAGATAGTTTAGATTCAGGTGCAGCTTCAGGTTTCATCAGCTATGTCTTTGGGTTTGTATTTTATATGCCTTCTTTTAATCAGTCAGTTTATGACTTATAGAATCCAATTCTCTTCTCACTTTTGTTGATGTAAACGTGGAGTAACGGGATTATACTGGGGTAAAATTTCAATAAGATGAGAAACAGGCCCATAGACTTACATTGTTTCAAATGTTTATTCTGCAAAATAAATAAAGTAAATTGAGGGTCTTTTCTTGTGTTTATGAAATGTTTTGTATAACAACAACAACATTTCAGATGAATATTCAGCTCTTTTACAAGTTTCTGTATTCAGTACTACAATTTCATTTCCCAAGTACCTTCATATGTAACAGCACTATCTCTACTACTATATTTATAGATTTTTTCCCCAGCATTTCCACTGTAAACATGTCTTGTTGGGCAGGGGTGCAGAAGTGCACAATGGTTTGAGTTAACTGTTGTGTCACCATTCAATTTAAACTTCCTGGATTTTTATCACTTAAGTCAAACCATTCATGTATTTCAGATTCGCATTACTAGCCCAGAACCGTTCATATGATGGGCTATGATCAATAAATCAGATGTCAGTGGTGATTATTCTGCATGTCAGTTTATACACTTACAGGGTACTGGCATATATTTTGTTATTGCCACCTCCTCAGCACCAACCCAAGTGTTGTTATTCTTGACTCACAGTAACTAGAAGAAACCAAATTCCATCTGTTTCCACCAAAAGAAGTAAATAAATGAGATTCTCAACAGAAAACTCATCTTCCTGACACCATATCCATGCTTGTATCTGTGGTAAGGAAATTCATGCTCAAGGGAAATTGCATGAAGTAAACAATCTTCCTTCCCTCTAAGAAATCTGCTTGATCTTTTAGTCATGCAAGTTGACCTATTTGAAGAGAACTAAAGCAGATATAATGACTCCTGTTTCCTAACTAGCCACCCAATAGCACAATGCAATTTTAAGCATCTCTTTATTAGTGAATAAACAAAAATTGTTTTCATTGCCACCAAACTGACCCTTATTTTCAAATACTTCCTATTTTATCTGGAGCCCATTTTGAATATCGAGTAACATACTTTGAAGGTGGTTATATATTGCACTTTGTCCCTCCCATTTTATAGTATTCTAGCTATTCAGACCCCACTGTGAAGAAAAAATAGATCAAAATATCTAATGTATTTGCAGAGTCTAACACTATCACAAGATTGTACTCAAAAATAGAAAAATTCAATTTAAAACAGACTTGAAAAAATATCAAGCATACAAATACTAAAAGGACCAACCAGTTAAGTAAAAATACAGAAATAAGGATTCAATTCTGCAAATCTTTTCTCACATGAATAGCCCTCACTCCCATGAGTAGTCCCATAGGTTTTAATGAAACTACTCATGATATAGGGGTTTGCAGGATTGTGTTCTCTTTTTGTATTTTTACTTAATTATTGGTTCTTTATTTTTGATATTTGGGTGTTTCGGAGCAGACAAAGATCAGAGACACAGGAGACACTGATGGCTTGGAGGTCACACGAACACAAGATAGTGTGTAGATCAGGTATGAATTGTGCATTGCTGAAGGAGATTATGTGAGGATTGTAAAGAGGCAATTAGTCAAGAAAAGGTCAGAGAGTGAACCATTATGAGTAAAGATTAGGTCAGGAGAATGACAATGGTGATGAATGGAGGATTTGATCCAGTTCTGGCAGCTGAATGAGGAAGATAGGGAGAGGACACAAATGAAAGCAAAAGTCAGAGGGGTCTTTCATGTGGAAGTTAAATTTGCCCAGGTTGTGGGTAAGGGAGCTGGAATAGAGGAACACAGAAAGCCAATAGTCAAAATCAGAGCTTGGAGGACTATAGACAACAGTGTTGTGAGGAGAAGAGAAGAACTAAAGGAAGTGTACTTCAAGGATCTGAAAGGAATGGGAGGTAAATGATGAAGGTAGGGAATGGAAGTAGCAGGTGCAGGATAGCATTAGATCCATCATCCTATTCCCTGATCTATTATTTGTAGGTTTCTCATGCTACATAATCATATCATCTAGTAGACTGTAAACTCTTCAGGGCAGGGAATCTGTTGTAAGATGCTCAGCACATGAATAAATAAATAAATAATGATAATTAATGGAACTGTTTGTTACTTTCTTTTGTAAATACATCTAGTTTACATTATGAAAGCAAAAAATCAATTTTCTTATTTTTAAATAGCCCTCCACAAAGTCTATAATTCACCTATCGATGTGTTATATGATCTGACAAAACTATATAATGTCATGCCCATAAATATGAAGGTACTATTTAATATACCTGTGTCGTTGTTTTTGAACTAGTCACAAAAGATCAATACATTCTTTATTTTTAAGCACAATATATAACAGCATATATAAGTTTGTACAAATATTGCTGTATGATCTTCAAACACACACTCCCACTCCACCAAAACTTGGCCCAGGCTTCCCCAGCTCATTTGTTGGCTATAGCAGTGTCAGGAAGAAAACCAGTAAATTAGGGGATTACAGCAGAAAGTAGCAGAATTCAGTCATTGTAGTTGTGGGTGTCTGATAAGCACCTGTGTAAGTCTCTCAGACACAGTTTCAATAGACCTCAGCTCCTGCTCTGCCTCCATTCCTACCCTGCAGCTGCTTGTCCTCTGTGCCTCATTTGTGCTGCTGGCCCCAAGCTTCTCTGGTCCTTATTGGAGGCTTGAACCCTCCTCCCCCATCTCTACAACCTCCTTCTGCTTTTCCTGTGCTTGTTACTCACCTCTGTCTCACTTGTAACCTTTTTCTATAATTAAAACTGATGCAGGTGAAACAAGCAAACCCCTAACAGAAGTGGGGGGGGGAGGTGTGCAAATTGTGAGAACGGCCAAGGACCTTTATGGTTTATAGAGCCAGAGTAGTAGTATAGTTAAAAATCACTAAAATACTGACTTGAAATTTGAATGCACATTTCTCAGCTTCTACATGAGTGCGTGTTCTACTCCTAGAACTACATTTCTCCTTTCTTTTTCTTTTTTTTTTTTTGGTATAACTACACCTCACGTACAACCCTTTCCACTGTGATATTTGGAGTTGAGGATAGTTAATTGTTGTGATGTACTTGGAGTCTAAAAACTGTAGCAATAGTTGAAGTCGCTGGCATTCTACAGTGAAAAATGTAATCTGTGTTTTTAAAAGATGGTTTAGTTGCTTACCAATTATGCAGAACTGAGAAATATAGCTATGCTTCCAAGATAACTACCCAAATTGCTACTGCTGACACTCAATATCCTTGCTATCTCACAAATTGTAAGAACAATATCCAGTCTTCAAAACTCAAATAAAGTTGGTCTATTATTTAGCATTAGCTTTCCTAAAATTTTATAACATTTCAGATAACTTGTTGGACACAGTGATCTTCTAAAATATAAGTGAGTTAAGCTAGTTTTGTTCTTAGGTGAAGAACTTGGTTCATGTAAGACCAGTTTCTGCAGTCCTTATTCAAACAAAACTTTAATTTAAATTAATGGGAGTGTAGCCCAAGTAAGGATGGCAGGATCTGATCCCTAATCCAAGTTACTAGAAATAATAATAATCAGCTTTCATTGATCTTTACCTTTTTTCCCTTGTAACTTTCCCCTCTTTTCCTGCACTTACTCTATCAAGCTGAGAAGAGTTCTGAGCCTTTTATGCTACTCAAGTTATACATCACTATTTAACATTTAATCACAATCTTTACGTGGCTAACAAGATATTATTAAAAGGACAACATTCTTCAGTTAACATGCTACTTAAAACTTCTCCAGAATTATGTATTATCGTAAATGTTAATGGCCAAATTCAGGATGGCTGTGCAGCTATCTCCCAAATGGCACGTAAGGGCTAGATTCACAAAGGAACATAGGTGTGGGGATGTTGAGTATCACCATGCCTAACCTTTATCACTGGAATTCGCAAAGCCCGAGTTCAGCACCTCCACTCCCTATACAACGAATAGGGAGAGACAGGCACCTCAGAATGGAATTCACATAAGCCATCATGCTAGGCGGCTCCTACCTAAACTAGCCAGCAGGAGGTGCTGAGGGGCGCATGCTAAGCCCTACCCCAGGGGTGGCCAACCTGTGGCCCTGGAGCCAGATGCAGCTCTTCAGAAATTAATATGTGGCTCCTTGATAGGCACCGACTCTGGGACTGGAGCTATAGGTGCCAACTTTCCAATGTGCGGGGGGGTGCTTAACCCCTAGCTCTGCCACAGGCCCTGCCCCCATTCCACCCCTTCCCGCCCCCTCCCCTGAGCCTGCCATGCCCTCACTCCTCCCCGCCCGAGCCTCCTGCATGCCACGAAACAGGTGATCAGGAGGTGCAGGGAGGGAGGAGGAGGTACTGATCAGTGGGGCTGCAGTGAGTGGGAGGCTCTGGGAGTGGCAGGGGGGAGTTAATGGGGTGCTGCTGACATATTACTGTGGCTCTTTGGCAATGTACATTGGTAAATTCTGGCTCCTTCTCAGGCTCAGGTTGGCCACCCTGCCCTACCCCTCTCTCAGAGATAGGCACCTAAGTCCAGGCTGCAGGGAGGCACCTCCCTCTGCTTGGGATTCTCAGCTGCCAACCCTCTCTTGGAGTTAGGTACCTATACCATTTTTTCAAGAAGCTGGCGGATGGAGGGTGGGGGAAGAGGGGAGGAAATAAATAATGAAAAAGTCATTAGACCAGAGAGAGAAAAAGCAAACATGAAAGTGGCTCTGTAGAACACTCACGTGGGAGACCCAGCCAGGATCCAGTCCCCTGCTCCAATGACTTTTTAAATGATTGATCCACAGTGGAACAGTTTCAATTGGAGAGACTGAGGCCAGGTCTACACTAACCCCCTAATTCGAACTAAGGTACGCAACTTCAGCTACGTGAATAACGTAGCTGAAGTTCGAAGTACCTTAGTTCGAACTTACCTTGGTCCACACTCGGCAGGCAGGCTCCCCCGTTGACTCCGCGGTACTCCTCTCGCCGAGCTGGAGTACCGCAGTCGACGGCGAGCACTTCCGGGTTCGACTTATCGCGTCCAGACAAGACGCGATAAGTCGAACCCAGAAGTTCGATCGCTCGCCGCCGAACTACCGGGTAAGTGTAGCCAAGGCCTAAGGGTGTATCTACATTGCAATTGAACACTTGCGGCTGGTCTGTGCCAGCTGACTCGGGCTGGGGAGACTGTTTAATTGCAGGGTCCTAGAGCCCAGGCTCCAGCCCAAGCCCAGAAGTCTACATTGCAATTAAACAGCCCCTCAGCCTGAGCCCAGCAAGCCAGAGTCAGCTGACATGGGCCAGCTGTGGATGTCTAATTGCAGTGTAGACAGACCCTTGGAGACCCCACATCAGATTATCCCATAGCCCACTGGCTAGGGCACTCATCTGAGAGGTAGCAGATCCCTGTTCAAAACTCTTTGCCCCCCTCAGGTAGAGGGGAGACTTAAACCAGAGGTCTCCTAGGTGGGTACCCTACCACTGGGCTAAAAGTTATGAGGGAGGTGATCCTCCTAGTTCTCCTTTTTACTCTACCCCCCACCATTTTGTGTAAGCTTGCCTACTGGGGCCTGATCTAGTAGGTAAGGCCTGAGCATGCTTGCCAGATTGGGCCCCACAGGCAAGTTAGACAGAGGAATGCTTAACTTCCCCCTCGTACATTGCGCTGCGGCTTGAACATGCAGATACCTGGTATGTCACTGCAGTATGTATGCTCAGAGGCAGAAATATAGGTGCCTAAGGAACTTTTACTGCACAAACTTAGGCAAGTTTAGGTGCCTATGGGATTCAGCAATGGCTGAATGGGGGTTATGTAAATCCCCATGGGGACTGATTCTGTAATTTAGGTGTCTAAAGTGAATCTAGCCCCTATATGTACATGTATTTGGAACATGTATTCTGTCCAGCAGTGGTCCTATGCATCTTCTGCATGGCAGTAGCACAAATAGCATGCACGGGTCTTGTTGATGGGTCATGGAGTTTACACATGAGAATTTTGCCCCCTAATTTGTAGGCCCCTCACCAGAATGCCTCTTTACAGATTCTGTCACAGAACACCTATTAAGTGGCCTCTTGAAACCAATGGGAGTTAAGTACCTAAATCCTTTTGAAAAATCCTACTATCCTGCATCCTCAGGCACCCATATCCCTGTAAAAAATTCCAGCCTGAGTGACTTAGGAACCCAAACCCCATTTTCAAAAATTGTTTAGACTCCAAAGTCCCACTGATTTCCAATAAGATTTAGGTTCCTAACTCACTTAGCTGCTTTTGAAAGCGTTACCCAGTCTAAAATACTTTTGTAATCTGGAATCATAACATAATACACTTTTTATTTATTTTTTTCCTACCAGTGCCAAACAGGCTCCTATATCAGAAACATAGACAATTACAAGGTGGACATAAAGTATTAACAACAATGTACTGTTCAGTACCCTGAACAAGTACTGCCAACCAATACTGACTAACTTAATTGTCGAACAGATATCAGTTATTATCAAATACAGATCAGCTCCTGCATTTGTTATTTCATCTCCAGTGGTAAATGTTCTCAGTGATGTTAATTGATCATGACTGATTTTGCTGAAATTATCACAGCTTAGATAATAATTAATAATGTAATAGTATTAAAAAGCTATAGTAATAAGATCATTTTACCCAATATAACAACAAATCCTTAATTTGTTACCAATGACAGCTTGTAACACATTTCTGGCATTACACACCAATACCAGAAGACATATGAAATATTTCCCGTGTACAGTATTTATCTTCATTTGTTATATTGTGCTAAAGATAAAAGCTCTGTATAAAAACTGATGGTAGAATGCAGCCCTTTTATCTTTAAAGTTTTTTACATGGTTTTCCAATCTAGATTATGATAATAGGTAATAAATAAACTAATTCATTATACAGGTTTACTTTCATTTTGGTAAAGTAAAAAAAAAAAGATGCATGTTCCATAAAACCAGACAATTTAAACAAGATGTGATGAAATGTTTGATTAATGAAACGATGGTCTTAGTGACAGAGAAAAGTTTTGTCTCTTAATACCCGCAGTCATAAAAGAACTAGAAATTTACAATGAATAAACTCCTATTCAGTTTCAATATAATAGCTATTACAACATGCTATATATCACAGAACTAAGACTAGAATGACAAATTGCCTCCTCAAATTAACCAACCTTTCTAAATCTCTGTTAGCATCAAAGAGAAATGCATTTCCACAACCTTCTCTATAGAATAAACAGCTACAATGACATCAATATCATTTTTAAACAATGAAGTCTCCTAACTAACCACTAAAACTCATTGGATCTTAAATGTCAACTGTGATATATTTTAATTCCAAATTATTGGGAAGTTTAATTTGTAACTAGAACAACTTTTAACATATATACTGGAATTAAATTAGTCACATATGTTAGTTATAGTTTCTCAGTCAGCTTCACAGGCACTTTCATAAGTGTATGTAGGCTGACACATGTCATTCACTTTTGGCCAATTCCTAGTCCCACTGAAATCAAAGGGAATTTTGCCAGTGCCTTCATGGGATCAAGGTTTGGCCTTTGTGAAGTTTAAAGTTTTACTTATGCTTTTGTGAATTCAACTGACTTCACAGTATCCAAGTTCATTTCTATACATCACTTTGGTTTAAACAAAATGGCAGAGCTACACTGTTTTCTATATTGTAAGATTAAAACTGTATATCTGGGCTCTTTTGTTAATTGCCATTACATTAGCAAATATTGTAAAGGATTTTTCTAGGACTTATGTTACATCATTAAAGACCCACTGACACCTCATGGAGACTACAAAAAATACTCTCACTGTCCCAACTGCAAAAGCAAAGAGTAAAGAAACTACATATAATTTTGAAAACAAAAAATTTGATTTTATAATACATTATTCACATGTTTATCCTCTGGCAGCACTTTTACACCTACCTATTCACATAGGTTTAAAATAGAATGTATAAAGCACCCACTTGTGTTTGTAAAGTTTTTGTAACAAATACTGATATTCCCACTTTTTCTAATGAAGTTTTTGATATCAAACATTGCTCTTTTGTGACAATAAAGTTGCTAAAATGTTGGCCATGGCCAAAGCAAATCTGCACTTACCCCAGCGTTGTCATAGTGACGATGGTGTACCAGAAGGCCGCAGGGATACTGGTGAACTTGCTGGATGACGAACCTTTCTCTGCATAGAACATGACCGTGGCAAAGATGATGATGGCCATGGTCAGTGAGAAGAGGAGAAAGCCCAACTCCGAGGCACAGCTTTTTAGCGTGTAACCCAGGATGCGCAGCCCCTGTGAGTGGCGGGAAAACTTAAAGATCCGGAAGACACGGAAGACACGCAATGTCACAAAGGCCCCACTGACATCCTCATTATCAGTCATCACCAGACCAATGTAATAGGGCATGATGGCCACTACATCAATAACGCTCATGACACTGCGCACAAACTTGTAGCGGTTGGGGGCTGCCACCAGACGCAGCAGATACTCAACAGTGAAGATCATGACACAGGCAGTATCCAGGCAGAAGAAAGCCACAGCATAGCGCTCCCCACAGGGCAGGTCCTTGATTCGACCAGGGTTTACCCCACAGGGCACTGTCTCCACCACATTGGCAATGACAGAGATAGCAATGAAGAAGCCAGTGACATAGTAGAAGACCAGGGCCAGCGTACTTGTGTGTGGATTTTCGAAGGCCCGCCACATTCTCTCCCGAGTTGTCATGGAAGGCAGGGAACACTCAGCCGCATGATCCTGATCTGCATCATCTTGCAGGCGCTCAGCATTCTCACGCCGGCGATCCTTGTACTCCTCATAGCAGCAGTCGCCTATGATCTCAGGGATGATGCCAAAGAAGGCCAGCTCCTCGTCATAAGCTGATATACATTCTTGTCGAGGGTAGTGCAGCTTCCCTGTACGATAGAAGTTGAGGATGTGACGGAAGATGTCAGGATCCCGGTCAAAAAAATACTGCTGTGTCTCTGGGTGGTAAAAAAAGTCCCGCTCCGAGCTGCCCAGCAGTGTATCAGGGTAGCGCTCCAAGGTGTCCTGCCATGTCTGGAACTGGGTACCACTCACGTTCAGCACAATCAGAGAGTCCTGGCTTCGCTTTCTCTCCTGCCGGGGAGCAGCTGGCATGGGATTTGTGGCCACTGGCATCCATCCTATGGCTGCTGCCCGTGCAAATGGCAACCAAGCTGCTACTCCTGCTGCCATGGTCCAACCTGCTACAGCAGCTGCTGCTGAGGAATCACTTCAGAGCCAATCTAGACTTGGCCACTAAAATATAAATTTAAAAAAATGAATAAAAATGCTCACACAATATCAATGTACTGAACATTATTTATTTATTTATTTATTAGTACTGGTATCATTTAAAGACTTGTCTTGTCTCCTCCCTTTCCTTTCCCTGTGGCTTAAAATAATAAATCAAACTATTCGGAAAGTCATCATGTACTGGTGTTCAAAAAAACCTCACCCTCCCTACCAGCTGGTTCCTGTGAAGAAAGGTCAGTCTGTTGCATACAGACACAGCCTACGAAGGATGTGCACCCAGCAGCCAGCTAAGGCCAGCCACCTGGAGCTAGGGGAAGATCTTTCTGCCCTAGCGATGTGCGCCCACCGGACTCTCCTCCCACCTGTTCCTGCCAGAAGAGACAAGCAACTGCCGCTGGCGGCGGGATGGACGCTGGAGAGAGGCGCCGGTGGATACACCGGCAGCCGCGGATCAGTTCCAGCCACGGGCTACCGCAGAATTTCTCCCGAGCCCCTCCCGCCCTGCACAACGCTAAGTGGCCGGGCTGGAAGGGGAGTGGGCAGGCGCAGGCGGCCGCCCCTTCCCTATTCAGAGCCCCAGCGCGACGTCGGGACTGATCCCCCCCGCCTGGTTGCCCCTGGGATTTCAGCTCGGGAGAAGGGGCAGGGGGAGCCCGCGGCCGGGGGAGGAGCTCAAGGCGACAGCCTTAAACTTCACGGCAAGTTTTCTTCCAAGAAAACATGCTGGAGCAGAGAGTGACGCGCGGGGGAACCCCCGACGGAGGGGGCGGCTGCCTGCTGGCGAGGGGGAAATCGGGACTGGGGTGCTGATGCGGGGATGGGGCGGGGTCCGGAGCCGGGAGGAGAGCAGCGCAGAGCCGGTGCGCGGGGGGCGGGTTGGGGGGGTCAGAAGGGCTCCCGGCGCAGGGGAATAGCCAGTGGGGCGCTGAAGCATCCAGGAGAAGGGGTTGTTGGGGAGAGGAGCCAGCTGGTGAATAGGGGGGGGGGCTGGGGCGGGAGAAGAGAAGTTTGGGGAAGCGGGGGCTGAAGCTGGAGTCGGGGAGGGAGAGACGTGTGGGAGCGTTACAGTGAGTGTGGGGCTGGGAGGGGAAACACGGGTTGTGGAGCCTGGAGTGAAGCGCGGGTTGGGTGGGGATAGAGAGTTAGGGGGGTCTCCATAGTGCAGGGGGGTCAGGGAGGGGTGATGGTACGAGGAGCTCATGCTGAGGCTAGGGAGGCAGGGGGACTCCATTGTGCAGGGGGGTCAGGGAGGGGGAAGAAGGGCCAGGCAGTGTCTGGGAGGGGTGGGGGATTGTGAGGCCTCATGCTGAGACTAGGGAGGGAGGAGGATTAGGGGGTCTCCATAGTGCAAGGGGGGCAGGGAAAGGGGCAGTGAGCCTCGTGTGGGATTAGGGGGAGGGGGGCTCGTGGTACGGATGGTGTCAGGGAGAGGTTTGGAGCGGGAGCCGAGGCTTAGGGAACCTCCCTGGTTGGGTGCAATTTGCCGGCTAGAGGCAGGGACCTCCCGCCCCCGGCTCGGCTCTCCTTCCCCCGGCCCGGGTGCAGCCCGCGGTACGTACCTGGCAAAGTCTGGCCAGAGCGCTCACTTGCATGGAGACTGTCGGGAAAGGCGGAGAGATGGGAGCCACTGAGAAAGCCAGCCCCGAGCCAAGGGGCCAGAGCTACCGGGGCTTCCCCCTCCGCCGCCAAGCACCACCAGCAACAAGTTCCAGGGTGGGGGGAGGAAGCAGCGTAATCGCGCCTGGCAAGTTAATGCAGCGCGTCTTTCCCGAGGAGCAGAGCTTGCGGCGGGGTGGCCCCTGTCAGGAGGGAGTCGCGCCGCTGCCCATGCCGCCGGGCTGCTGAGGGGCTGCAGATGGCCGCGGACTGGAGGGGGAAGACGCACTGGCGAGGCAGAGGGCACAGCAGGGTTTCTCTCTCCTGCCCCTCCAGTGGGTGGGCCATGCCTCGCCAAGCTGGGAGAGGAGCGACTGCTGCTGCGGCTGCAGGTTGTTATTTTCCAGGCGGCTGCTTCTCCTTTCCGCTCCTGCAAATGCCACCGAAGGAAGCAGCCCGACGAGGTGGCGTGAAGGAGGAGGACATCGATCCGAGAGAGGAACAAAGAGAATTACAAATCGTTACACGCCGGGTTGCGGTGCAGGCGAGGACATGGGGTGTGTGTTTGTGGCTCGTGTCCGCGCGGCTCAGTCCACCCCCTCATTGGCGGCGTAGTTAGTTGGCTGCTGCCTGGGGCGGAGGTCAAACTCTGGATACGGCATAGAAGAGACGATTAGGGTGATCTCTTTGAAGTGCTGGTTCCTTGCAACAAAGGGGGGAAATTAGTTGCTTAAGGGGAAAAAATCAAATTACAGACTGGAAGTGAAGTATTGCGAGACTTTTTAATAGCAGCTTCATTCCTCTTTGTAGTTCCCATCACATCCCTTATCCAAATTGCTTTTCTAGCTTTCAAGAAAGGCGATCGGTGGGACGGGTGCTGAGAGCATTTTCATCCTTCTGTCCTTTCTGTTGCCTTTTAAAACAATCCACCCCTTTCTCATCACTAGGTGGCGTGTGGATGACGAGAAGTTAATTCCTCACCTTTCCTAAAACTGCCCTGCTGTAGGGACCGAGGGAGAAAAGCAATCCGCACCCAACTAATCGTTCTTATTAGAAGATCTAATTAGAACCAAAATTACCAATGAGGAAAGATTTGTCCAGTAATTAGAAAAATACATCGGGTTTTTATTTTGTAATCGCTACCGTAGTTTTTAAGGGTGTGGCTTTTTTAAAAACAGAGATTGTAAATTTAGGCAAATTGTGCATCTTTCAGTAAAAAGTACAGAAGTTAGTGATATGGTTTCCTAAATTTGAAATTCTGTTTTACTAGTATCTTGTAAGCAAAACGAATGCTTTGTATTTCAGAATTAAAATACTTAAAATAATCAGTCTTTTAAACTGAGTTTGCAAAAAGGTTGTTATTTCTCTTCTTCACTCATGTTTGATTTGGCTTAGTAATAACATGAAGATCTATAAATCTATCATATAGTAATTTGCCTCCTTCACATTTCAGTGTCTGAAACAGTGCCTTTTTAGCTAATTCTTTCACTGTTGTTATATCTCTGGACACTGCCTTAGAAGTCTGGCTTATAAGAAGGAGAGACAAATCACCACATCTGGCAAATCATTAAAAAGTAGGAAGTATAGCAAAGTCTAAAACGGTGTATATACTGTACTTTTAAGTGGACTTGGATGTTTTTAAATAGTATGGTTAACTTTTAACATTTAAAACTGTATTGTTTTGGATTCCTATTGAGTAAGAGTACTCTAGCATGAAAAATCTACACGTTCCCCTGAGAGAGATTTGAAAAAAGTGAGTTTTCTACATAAATTAAGATCTAAGGATCATGAAGTGTATAACCCATCTAATTTCTAAATTAGGAGAACTTTGGATCAGGAGGATCAAATCAAGCTTGCTAAAATAATGTTAAAGGAAAAGGAGCCCTTCCATTATTTTATTAGAAGTGTTATGATTCATATCTAAATGCTCAGTATATTAATCCTACATTTTTCTGTTGTCAGCAACATGTATGCAGAAGTAACAGTGCTTTTTTTTTAAAAAAAAAGCTTGACTTCTACTGTTGGAGAAAGCTTTCAAAATCTTTAATATTTTGCCCTTTAGAAAGCCTGCATCATTGTGAGCTTTTTATAAGACAATGCTTTAACACTATGTTAATTATAAAAAAAGCAATAAGTTATTGATTATTCTTATAAAATGACTTGCTCTCCAATTTCCAACAGGTTGGTCAAGATATATGTAAGGGGCTTTAAATGTCAGTGATACCATTTCCCAATGCTAAATGAAAGGGCTTGCCTCTGATCTAGCGATGTCAAAAGGTAATATTATGACCACTAACAAAACATCTGATTGATGTTTTCATTAGTTCAGCAGCTTGTCATATAATAGTGAGGTCTCCTTTTTTAACAGCCTATAACAGTGGACAGCCTTTGCCTATAAAATGGTTAGCACTTTATTGTAATCTTTCCTTGTATTTTTGTTTTGCAGTTGTTGTTGTTGTTTTTTACAAAATTAAACTGTGCAATCAGAACTCATACTCCCCTTTTCCCCACATACACACACACACGGATGAGGATAGGTTCCCTTAAATAACTCACTGAAATTTGACATTGCTTTAAAGATGCAACCACAAATATATTTAAAACCAGCTGAGTTGGAAGACAGGGTAGGTCAGGATATTTGGATAATTACATCTTGAAACTTTCACTTTTAAGTCATAAGTTTGAGGTCAAAAGTGATTGAAAGTAATGTCTTTCAGAGAACTCTGACTGTGTGAAACGTTTATGTTTCAGTCCAGTTCCTGTTAAATAGGTGTCCACATCACAGAAATGATGAAACTGTTCAGAAATAGTACCCTCAGAAGAGAAGCTAAGGATTTTACGGGTAAGCATATTCTACTGCCTTCTCATTCCAGCGTGAAATCCATTAAAAATATTACTGAGAGGCATTTCTAGAGAAACTTGAACATTACTTGTGTTCTAACTGTTCTGTGCATAGAGAATTTCAGTCTCCAGTATTCTTAATCCAGCACTTTCAGGAAGACTAATTTCATGTAAGTAAAAACTACCATATAATCAATTTGTCTCCTGAAGTCATAATCCTCTGTCTGTGACATCACTATCGGTTACTGGGAAATTGGCATGATGTGATAAAGAGGATTATGACTTCAAATGAGAATTAAGCAGGAGGAGTACTAAAGAGACAAAAAATCCCCAATAATTGAAATGGTGGAAGTGAATGGTGTTAAAGAATATAACAATAAAATATAAAATAAATTGCTTCTGAATAGTTTTTCAAAATTTTCTTATGAGGTGCCAAGAGGACTCCATGGATTAAGCAAATTAAAGCCTGTGATGCCAAAGAATTATTGCATTTACTTGTCGATTTTCTTTAATGCATTCTTGATATATTTCGAGTTTTGACACCAAAAGCTTTCTTTGGTACACAAAATCATATGGTCTGTCTCTTAATAATTGATTTAGTATTAAGTTAATACTCGAGCCTTAATGCACAAAATTATGATAAAAAACAATGGAATTATTTAAAGCCACATTGTCAGCTTTCCTGGGACAAGGTTATGGGGCTAGCAGCTAGACCTTTCTGGTCTCTCTGGCACCCCTTGAGGTGTGACCTATCTTGGGTTGGAGTCTTGTGATTCTTTTACTCTTAGGCCAGGACTTGGATACCAACAATTTATCACCCTACAGGGCGCCTGCATTTCTTCCCTTCAGGATCTTGTGACTGACCAACAGCTTTCTTTAAAAAAAGTATTTTTATTTAGCATTTGCACAAAGCGTTACACAATAAAAGGATATATTTTTTTAAAAAGCCTACATGTTAAGAAGCCTCATCTAATGTGCCTCTTCATTTCAAACATTTCAGCATGGGCTTTCCTCTTAAATTACAGAAACAGAAGTGACCTGACTTACATTCTCCTAGAAAACCCAGAGATTCTGTGACCCATCTTGGTCACCATTCACAGTATGACCTACTGTTCTTCTCTCCACACCTCTGCTTGTCTCTGACAGTGAGGGTACATCTACACTACAAGGGGGAGTCGATTTAAGATACGCAAATTCAGCTACGTGAATAGCGTAGCTGAATTCGACGTATCGCAGCCGACTTACCCCGCTGTGAGGACGGTGGCAAAATCAACTTCTGCGGCTTTAGAGAGTCTCTTCATCTGGATCTGTGTTGTTGTTTTTTTCCCTAGTGAGCAGGAGCATTCATCAGGGTCTATCCAGGAGAATGCCCTCCTAATGGCTGCTCCATTGTTTGGGCAGCTAGACCTATTCAGTCTCAATGAATTGTAACCACCTTCCTCGTGACTGTGTCTCCCCTTTAGGTGAGGGTGTTGAAACTGTCTGATCTGATTTGAAGTAAAGCACATAAATCATATTTTGTGAAAAGAATTGAAATATACAATTAATACCATAGGCACTGACTCCATGGGTGCTCCTTGAGCACCCACAGAAAAAAAAATAGTGGGTGCTCAGCAGCCACCAGCCACCCACCCATCAGCTGTTCAGCAGTGGGCTGGAGGCACTCTGGGGTGGGAAGCGGTGGAGAGAGGGTGGGGCCTCGGGGGAAGGAACAGGGTGGGGCCGTGCAGTGAAGCACCCTCCCAGAAAAATGGAAGTCGGCGACTGGGATTAATACAGATAATTATGGTCATATATCAGCACAATCTTCAGTTTTCTGGCCTTATTAAAATCTAGTTTGTCTTTTGACTGTAGCCCTGAGAGCAAGATCAGCAAAATATTTTGAATTGGATTATAATTTTTATAAAAGGGGGAAAATTAATGGAAAATTATTAAGCAAGACTCAGGTCACTCCCCAGAGATCCATGCAGGAAGGATAATCTGTGTGCATGGATTTACCACTTTCCATGTGGAAAAAGAATGGTTGAATCTGCAGCACTATCCCTGGATCTTGTAAATGGCCTTTTGTGGGGCAAGGGATTGATGTGTGGAGAGAAGGCATGACATAGTTAGGGGAAAATGCACTACATGCACTGTTTCCCCACTAATTCCTCAAGAAGTCTACTTGAATGTAACCACAATTAATTTTATACTCTCTTTCCATGATATAGAAACATCCCTTTCCCTGTTTAGGGTAGTGTGAGTGAGCCAGAAGCCTCAGAGCTTCAGATGAACTTGGAGAATCTGCAGTTTCTGGGAAGCTGACTGCCTTGTCATTTCTGCACAGGGGTGAGGGAAAATCCCCTTCTCCCATGGATGGAGTAATCTGGAGGAAATTTCACTGAGGACAGCCTCAAAGATCTTCCCCATGTTTTTCCATTAGAAGGGATGATCTGACCTCAAATATTTGCACTGCAGCTGTTCTCAACCAAGAAATACTTATTTAATCACTTTTCTATAATGTTTGTTACATACTGTGAGTTCTAGAATATTTTTGAAAACCAGAATAAATATTACACTTAATAAATGCATAGGAAATACTAGTTGAAACTAGTAATATCTTACCTAATAGTGAAAAGATAAAAGATAAAAGCAAACTTTTAAACTTTATCCACTGTATATAATGATAGATTAATAGATATTTCTAATTTTAAATGCATGTTATTTATCTGATATAATCTCTTCAAAAAGATATATAAGGCTCATTTATATACAGATTGGGGGGCCTGATCCCCTGGAGGGCAAGCATGCCATTAAGTTTCATAGATTCCAAAGCCAGAAGGAACCATTATGATCATCTAATCTGACCTCCAGTTTAACACAGGCCTTAGAACTTCCCCCAAAATATTTCCTACAGTATATCTTTTAGAAAAACATCCAATCTTGATTTTAAAATTGTCAGTGATGGAGAACCCACTATGACCCTTGGTAAATTGTTCCAATGGTTAAATACACTGACTGTTAAAATTTTATGCCTTATTTCAATCTGAGTTTGTCTAGCTTCAACTTCCAGCTGTTGGATTGTGTTCATATCTTTTTCTGCTAGCTTGAAGAGCCCATTATTACCTAGTTGTTCCCCATGTAGATGTTTATATACTGTAATCAAGTCACTGTTTAACCTTCTGTTTGTTAAACTATGTAGATTGAGCTCCTTGAGTCTTTCACTATAAAACAGGTTTTCTAATCTTTTAATCCTTCTCATGTCTCTTCTCCAAACCCTATCCAATTTATCAGCTGCAAGGGTCTATGAACTATAACCTGAGTCTACAGAGCCTGATGTTCCCACAGTGCCATTAGGAGACCATGCAGAACCCCAGGGCCCACTGTGGAGAGTAGGTGCCACAGTAAGTACCACCTATGGGAGCCAGAGTGACAGTACTCTGCAATCGTCTATTTGGCCAAGTGCCCTATTTAACCCCCGGGGTTGGCCCACAAAGTTGAAACACAGACTTCAGCTGCTGTGGCTCCAGACTTCACTTTGTCTTCTGATCCCATCCTGACTCTGACCCTGACTTTTGCCTCCTGACTCTGGCCTGGTATTGTCTCTGCTCTCTGGCTCTGACCCTGATTCCTGCCTCCTGATTCCAGCCTGGTACTACCTCTGACCTCTGGTCTCTGACCTTAGCCTCACTATGACCATGACTCTTGCTTACTGAACCTCCCTTGTGCGAGTCATCTGACTCCTGTTCAGTGACTACAGTTCCTGATGTGCAGACCCCAGCAGAGCAGTGACTGCGAGGCCAAAATGTATGCCCTGGTCCCTTACATGAGCATAATTCCTGAATTGTGGACACCAGCCTTTGCCCGAGTTGTTCTGAACAGACTTCAAACCCTTGCAGACAGAATCCATTCTGAAGCGCAGTTTGGCTTCAGAGCCAAAAGCTCTGCTATCGACATGGTCTTCTAGCTAAGATAACTACAAGAGAAATACAGAGAACAAAAAAGCCTCTTTACAAAGCAATTTCACAAAGGCTTTTGATCTTGTCAATAGAAGCGGGCCTATTTGTGTTTCTAGAAAAAATTGGATGTCCCCCTAAGCTCTTTAGCAAGATTCAATCCAATATGATAGCTCAGACTCCAAGGCTTTCCAGATTCATAGAGGGGTCAAGCAGGGCTGTGTGATTGCCCTAACTTTGTTTGGGATCTTCTTCTCCTTGCTACTGAAACAAGCTTTTGGTTTTTTAACTGAGGGAATCTACTTGCACACAAGATCTGATGGAAACCTGTTCAATCTTGCAAGACATCGATCTAAAATCAAGACTCAGGAGGCCCTCATTCAACACCTCCTCTTCGCTGATGATGCAGCAGTGACACTCCACCCAGAAGCCCATCTCCAAAACCTCATGGATAGTTTTTCCAAAGCCTGCCAAGACTTCGAGCTTACAATAAGTCTAAAAAAGATTAACATAATGTGCCAAGGAGTTGAGCAAGCACCCTCCATCAAGATCAACAACTATGAACTTGAAGTGGTGAATGAATTCACATACCTGGGGTCCACTATTGCAGTCAACCTTTCACTTGAAATGGAACTCAGCATCCGCATTGGAAAAGCCACCACAACAATGTCTAGACTGAACAATAGGGTCTGGCAAAACAACAAACTGACAGGACACAAAGATCTGTGTGTATCATGCACGTGTTATCAGCACACTTCTGTATGGGAGCAAGGCATGAATCTTATACTCTTATCAGGAAAAGAGGCTCAGCAGCTTTCATATGCATTGCCTCATCAAATCTTTGTAATCTCCTGGACGGATAGAGTCGCCAACACTGAGGTGCTCAAGCGGGCCAGCATACAAACACTCCTCAAACAGAGATGCCTCCACTGGCTTGGACATGTGTGCTGAATAAATGATGGGTGCACCCCAAAGGATATCCTCTACAGTGAACTGGCATCTGGAAAAAAGACCCAAAGGACACCCAAAATTGCATTTCAATGTTGTGTGCAAGCGAGACCTCAAAGAAATGGACATGGCTGTGGATAACTGGGAAGATCACACTCAGTACAGCAGTCTTTGGAAACAAGAGCTTAACAAAGGTCATAAGAACATAAGAAAGGCCGTACTGGGTCAGACCAAAGGTCCATCTAGCCCAGTATCCTGTCTGCCGACTGTGGCCAATGCCAGGTGCCCCAGAAGGAGTGAAACTAACAGGCAATGATCAAGTGATCTCTCTCCTGCCATCCATCTCCATCCTCTGACAGACAGAGGCTAGGGACACCATTCCTTACCCGTCCTGGCTAATAGCCATTAATGGACTTACCCACCATGAATTTATCCAGTTCTCTTTTAAACTCTGTTATAGTCCTAGCCTCCAGAGTTACGAGAGGAAGCGGTCCAGCTTAGCAGAGGAGAAAAGAGCTCACAGAAGGCAGAGCCCAAAGGGTCAAAACACCATCTTTAAATGTATCAGGTGCGGCAGAGATTGTCTCTCTCGAGTGGGTCTCTTCGACCACAGCCATGGCATCTATAAAACCAATTGAGTAAATTATTTACCTCTCAGGGGCGCATGCCCATGGTCTCTCCTCAAGACTGAAGGATGCCTATTAGTAGTGGACAGCAGAAATGGACACCATATTCCATCAGTGGTTGCACCAGTGCCAAATATAGGTAAACTAACTTCTCTATTGCTTGATATTTCCCTGTTTATGCATCCCAGGATCACATTTGCTCTTTTTTGGTCACAGTGCCAGGCCAGAAGTTCACATTCAGCTGATTATCCACCATGATGCCCAAATCTTTTTCATAAGAACATAAGACTGGCCATACTGGATCAGACCAATGATTCATCTAGCCTGATATTAAGTTTTCAAAAAGTGACTAGTGCCAGATGCTTTAGAGGAAATTAACAGAGCAGAGCAAATTATTGCATGACCCATCCCCTTTTTCCAGTCCCAGCTTCTGGCAGTTGGAGGTTTAGGAATGCCCAAAACATAGGGTTGAATCCCTGACCTATCCTCCATGAACTTATCTCATTTTTTTTTTTTTTAGCCAATTGTACTTTTGGCCTTCATGACATCCCATGGCAATGAGTTCCACAAGTTGAATGTGTGTTGTGTGAAGTACTTCCTTATGTTGGCTTTAAACCTGCTCTCTATTAATTTAATTGGGTGACCCCTGGTTCTTGTTATGTGAAGGGATAAATCACACTTCCTTATTCACTTAATCTACAGCATTCCTGATTTTATAGACCTCTATCATATCTCTCCTCAGTCTCTTTTCTAAACTGAACAGTTCCAGCTTTTTAATCTCTCCTTATACAGAGGCTGTTCCATACCCCTAATCATTTTTATTGCCCTTCTCTTTTTTGACCACCGCTGCACACGGAGCAGATGTTTACAGAGAACTAGCTACGATGACTCCAATATCTTTCTTGAGTAGTAACAGCTAATTTAGAACACATGATTTTGTATAGTTGAGATTATGTGCATTACTTTGCATTTATCAACATTGAATTTCATTGTCTATTTTGTTGCCCAGTCACCCAGTTTTGTGAGATACCTTTGTAACTCTTCGCAGTCAGCTCTGGATTTAACTATCTTGAGTAATTTTGTATTGTCTGCAAACTTTGCCACCTCACTGTTTATCCCTTTTCCAGATCATTTATGAATTTTTAAACAGCATTGGTCCCAATACAGATCTTTGAGGACCCCACTATTTACCTCTTTCCATTGTAATAACTGACCCTTTATTTCTATTTTTTAACCATGAGAGGAGCTTCCCAGGATAGAGTTCCCCCATCCTATAAGTATGGCCTACAATCTTTGTTCCTAGATGTATATATTTACATTTAGCCATATTGTTTGCTTGCAGCCATTTTACCAAACTATACAGATTGCTCTAGATCAGTGATCTGTCCTCTTCATTATTTACCATTTTCCACATGTTTGTGTCATCTGCAAACTGTCAGTGATGATTTTGTTTTCTTCCTGGTCAGTTGATAAAAATGTTAAATATCATATGGCCAAGAACTGATCCCTGTGGTACTCTACTTGATGATGATTCCTGGTTTATAGTTACATTTTGAGGCCTATCAGTTAGCCAGTTTTTAATCCATTTAATGTGTGCCATGTTAATTTTATATCATTCTAGTTTTTTAATCGAAATATCATGCGGTACTAAGTCAAAAGCCTTACAGAAGTCTAAATACACTATGTCAGCACTATTACCTTTATCAACCAAACTTGTAATTTCATCAAAAAAAGATATCAAGTTGGTTTGACAATATCTATTTTCCATAAACCCATGTTCATTTGCCATAATTTTATTACCGTGTGTAACATGCTGGTGGGGATAGTCACAGATGTGAACCACTATATTATACCCCTGCCTCAGCAAGAATGAGATTTACTGGCAATTAGATTGTGTCAGCTCCCTGCCACAGCAGTCTCTCTTCCTCACCAGCAAACTTCTCAAGGGTCTCCTATCCTCAACCTTGCCTATTAGTGAGCAATCAGTGAACATCAGCCCATAAGCTCCTCCAAGATTTTCTCCGCAGTGCACAGACCCTACCACTGTGCATTCACAGAAGATATTAAGTTCACTGTTCTGTTGAAAAGTCAGTATTTCAAGGCTTAACTGGGGTAAATATAACCTTCCCTCCAAACACCACACTTAAGTGGTTTATAGTAAAGGAAAAATAAGTTATTAATATAAGAGCATGGACTAAGTGATACCAAGTAAAAGAGAGAAAGGTAGAGACAGTTACAAGCAAATCAAAGCAAAAACATTTATCTTAAAGTCTAAAACTTAGTTTAGCAAGATACAGTCTTTGTTCAAAATAATTTCTCTCACTTTTCCAGATTTTTGCTGGCTGGCCTGGCCAGGACCCATCACAGAGATCAAATTGCTTGATTTCTTTGTCTCCTTAAGGCGAAGGATAAAGATGGAGTGTGACAGGGTACACTCACCCCGCACTATATGGAGAAAGGCTAACTCCTCTCTGTGGGCTGAGCAAGCCACACCCCCACATCCCTCTTGGGCATGCACCAGGTGCAGCACTAGTATAAAAGGGAGAAGCCTAGCACAGTCTGGGCTGACTGCTGAGGAGGAAGGATGCTCTTTGCTGGCTCCAGCCCAGGAGCAGCTGGAACCCCTGACCACAGAAGCTGGAGGTGCCGAGACCCAGACAGATGTCCAAGTGCATGCGGGTGCCTGAGTGGGATCAGAGTCACTAGGAACCCCACGTGCCAATAAGCCCAGGGACCCTGACAAAGCCTCGATGTCAGCTCCAAAAGACATGGTGGGAAGTGACCCGATTAGCTGTAGTCCTGCAGGAAAACGGTGTGTTTTGGTTGTAGTCCTGCTGACTCAGTGGTGGAACACTCTGCCATTGCTAGGGCCCTCAGCTGGGACCTGATGGAGCAGGGAGGGCCCAGGTCCCCCTACTCCAGCCCTCACCCACCCCTATGTGGTGGCCCACTTCCCCAACTGGCCACTAGGCTTTACAGCCCTGAGAGCCAGGGCGACTCTACTGATTCTGGCCACTAGGCCTTACAACCCCAAAAGGAGGGATAACTCATTTGGCTCTGACCATTAGGCATTATTGTCCTGAGGTCAACAGCAATCTGGCACTTACTCATGGGGTACACTTACCCCGCACTGGATGGGGGACTCCACCCCATCACATAGAGTCTCTCTCTTATATCCCCTCAGGGATGTGTTTGGTCTGGCCTAAACTATAGCTATATCAGTATGACATCACTCATGGGTGTGAAAAATTCACATCCCCGAGTGACGTAGTTATAGCAACCTATCATCAGTGTGTAGACAGCACTATGTCAGTGGGAGAGCATCTCCTGCTGACACAACTACCACCTCTCGGGGAGGTGGATTAACTAAGACAATGAGAGAGCTCTCTCCTGTTAGCTTAGTGTCTTCATTAAAGTGCTACAGTGGTGCAGCTGCATTGGTGCCGATGCAGTGTTTTGAGTGTAGATTTGCCCTAACTCGTACTGGAGATTCAGTCTCCTGCATCTTTCTGGGGTTCAGGAGCCATGTTAATTTTGTCTCTTGAGCTCAGGATAACCATTGTTGGTTTAGTTCAGTGGCTTTGTTTACACCTAATATGTAAATTGATGTAAACCCACATTACTTTGTCTAGAACAGACCTGCTTATCATATTTTCCTTGCTGGGCTGTCTGGTCTTAAAAATGTTCTAGTCACATCATAGAAAGGGAACTAATAACTTCATATATAACACATGCATTTTACAATAATATTAATAACCAGTCTATTAACTTTCATATACCTCCCAAGGCATATTTTGTACAAATATTATTGCAGTAATGTGTAGGGGGTGAATACAGGGGTCCTAGGGTCACATCCTCCTTCAGTTCTTTATTAATTGAGTCCCACAACAGCTGCTTCATTATTTTGCCTGAGATCCATGTCAGACCTATTATACCAGGGTCATCCCATTTACCCTTTTTAAAAATTGGCACATTAGCTTTCTTTCAGTCTTCTGAAATTTCCCCAGTGCTCCAAAACTTATTGAAAATCAACATTAATGGTCCAGTGAGCTCCTCAGCCAGCTCTTTTAAAACTGTTGGGTGCAAGTTCAATAGGCTTTGGACCAGGTCCATAGTGAAAAGAAGCTAAAGAGTGAATGAACATAGAAACTGAACCCTCTCAGCCTTTGGGGTGGTACCTTTTGATCAGAGTTGGGAAGTCTATATAGGAAATCCATGTAGTTTGCTAGACCTGTTCTATGCTAAAGGGCTGCAATTGCCAATGCTACAAGCCACATTTGAAGTGTGGTGAATGCAGTCTCTGGTGCTGTCAGCTAATCACATTTTCACTTGAAAATTATTTTTTAAAAACAAAACAAATAAAAGATCTTTATTTAGAATGTGCACCAACACTCAGAGCCACCCTCTTCTCTCACAGCAGTTTAACAAGCTAATAAAGTGCTTCATGCTGGAAAATCTCTGGTCCTAATAGGGATGGTTGTGGGCCCTTGGGGTGTCACCTGATGTGCTGAGACACCACTGAGCCTGTCTATTCTGCCAGACTGGATCCCCTTTACCTGGCCTTGCTGGGTTAGGCTCACAAGCCTCTTCCAGCCAAGCACACAGGCAGGGCCACACCCAGCTACAAAGAGAGACAGAGATCCACTCTGGAAAGATTCAGCCTTAGGGGCTTGCTCCAAAACTCTGGTGCCCACTCTCTTTAAGGAGTACAAACTCAAAGGTTTTATGAAATTTGCCTCCTCCCTCAATGTGGAGGGAGATATGCACAACTTCTTGCCTCCCCCCCCCAGTTAGAAATTACATAAACTGGGTTATATTATAAACAAAAAATAAGTGTATTAACTACAAAAGGTGAATGTTAAGTGAATATAAGAGATAACAGACAGAACAAAGCAGATTACTGAGAAAATAAACCAAAGTATGCAAGCTAAGCTCAATATACTTAAAAAACAGGTTACATAATGTAATTTCTTACCCTAAATGTTATTTTAGGCAGGTTGCATAGTTTCTGTGGTTCAGAGTTCCAGTTATATTTCTTTTCAGACTGGACCCCTATCTGAGACTCCCCCCTGGTCTTCCTCCTGCCTTCCCTTCAGGTGCATTTAGCAATCTTTCTTCTTGGGCAGACAGGCCATGGAGAGAAGGAGTCCTGTTTGCCTTCCTCCGCACCCTTAAGTAGGATTTACATAAGGCGGGAATCCTTTGTTTCCCAAACTTGACACACACACACCCCTTCTCTTCCAGTGGAAAGTTACAAAACGTCATAAAATCATAGAAGATTAGGGTTGGAAGAGACCTCAGGAGGACATCTAGTCCAACCCCCTGCTCAAAGCAGGACAAACCCCAACTAAATCATCTCAGCCAGAGCTTTGTCAAGACGGGCCTTAAAAACCTCTAAGGATGGAGATTCCATCACCTCTCTAGGTAACCCATTCCAGTGCTTCACCACCCTCCTAGTGAAATAGTTTTTTCCGAATATCCAACCTAGACCTCCCCTACTGCAACTTGAGACCATTGCTCCTTGTTCTGTCATCTGGCACCACTGAGAACAGCCGAGCTCCATCCTCTTTGGAACCCCCCTTCAGGTAGTTAAAGGCTGCTATCAAATCCCCCCTCACCTTTCTCTTCTTCAGACTAAACAAGCCCAGTTCCCTCAGCCTCTCCTCGTAAGTCATGTGCCCCAGCCTTCCTATCATTTTTGTTGCCCTCTGCTGGACTCTCTTCAATTTGTCAACTTCCTTTCTGTAGAGGGGGGCCCAAAACTGGACACAATACTTTAGATATGGCCTCACCAGTGCCGAATAGAGGGGAATAATCACTTCCCTCGATCTGCTGGCAATGCTCCTACTAATGCAACCCAATATACCGTTAGCCTTCTTGACAACAAGGGCACACTGCTGACTCAGATCCAGCTTCTCGTAATCCCCATGTCTTTTTCTGCAGAACTGCTGCTTAGCCAGTCGGTCCCCAGCCTATAGCGGTGCATGGGATTCTTCCATCCTAGGTGCAGGACTCTGCACTTGTCCTTGTTGAACCTAATCAGATTTCTTTTGGTCCAATCCTACAATTTGTCTAAGTCACTCTGGACTCTATCCCTATCCTCCAGTGTATCTACCTCTCCCCGCAGCTTAGAGTCATCTGCAAACTTGCTGAGTGTGCAATCCATCCCATCATCAAGATAATTAATAAAGACGTTGAACAAAACCGACCCCTGGGGTACTCCGCTTGATACCAGCTGCCAACTAGACATTGAGCCGTTGATCACAACCCATTGAGTCTGATAATCTAGCCTGCTTTCTATCCACCTTATAGTCCATTCATCGAATCCATACTTTTTAAACTTTCTGGCAAGAATACTTATCAAAAGCTTTGATAAAGTCAAGATATCCACTGCTTTCCCCATATCCACAGAGGCAGTTATTTCATCAGAGGAGGCAATCAGGTTGGTCAGGCATGACTTGCCCTTGGTGAATCCATGTTGACTGTTCCTGATCACCTTCCTCTCCTTCAAGTGCTTCAAAATGGTTTCCTTGAGGACCTGCTCCATGATTTTTCCAGAGACTGAGTTGAGTCTGTAGTTCCCCAGGTTCTCCTTCTTCTCTTTTTAAAAGATGGGCACTATAATTGCCTTTTTCCAATCGTCCAGGCCCTCCCCCAATCATCACGCGTTTTCAAAGATAATGGCCAATGGCTCTGCAATCACATCAGCCAATTCCCTCAGCACCCTCAGATGCATTAGATCTGGACCCATGGACTTGTGCATGTCCAGCTTTTCTAAATAGTCCTTAACCTGTTCTTTCACCACTGAGGACTTCTCACCTCCTCCCCATACTGTGTTGCCCAGGACTCAGTCTGGGAGCTGACCTTGTCTGTGAAGACCGAGGCAAAAAAAGCATTGACTACTTCAACTTTTTCCACATCATCTGTCACTAGGTTGCCTCCCCCATTTATTAAGGGTCCCACAATTTGTCCCAGGTAATGTTTAGTATCAGGTGACAAGGCCACCTGACTCTGTAGTATCACTGTGTCCATGAGTCAGTGGCAGTATGGAGCGTCTTCAGGAAGCTTGGGAACCTAAAGTTCAGCAAGACAGAGGATATGAAATCTTGTATCAAAAGGTACTTGCCTAATGGAACTCTAAACTCGTCTAGGTTGGAGCTGTTCTGTGAGCAGCGATCCAGAAGCAGTAGGAAGGAAATGACTGGTCTAACTTAAGGGCAGCAGTAGATCAGGAAACAGAGGACTGGATTCAGTAAGGGGATATGGGGGAGGCACTGAAATTTTAAACCAGCTTGGCAGCCTGGAGCCATTACAACTAAAATCAGGTTGATTCCTGCCTTTTCCACTATCAGTACGTAAGTATTCAAGGTAGAAAACAAATTAGTTTAAATTACAATAGCTCTCAGTTGACAAGACAATTTACATTTAAATCCCCTTTCATTTCTCTAAGACTGTCTCCCCTTCACTATCCGCCATGTCCACAGGCCACTGTTCTCCCAGTCCATCCCATCCATAGCCCTGCACATTCTATGAATCTATTCTTGCTAAAGACAGTATATGACTGCTCACGTCTTCTGGGCTGATACTTTCTGGCAAAGATATCCCTAGGCTTGTTGCAGATTCTACAGCCTGCTATGCCACTACCCATTTGCCTAGTTCCACAATAGAAGCCCCACAGTTCTCCTCATATCCTCTGCATTGCAGAAGTGTTGAAGCAGATTGCTGGGTGGAGAAGCAGTAATAGCAAAATAGTGTAGTTATGTAGCACAAATAGGGAATGATGTGGTATCTGGGGAAGTTAGACAGTCACATAATCCCATGAGGCCTTAGTTTTAATAGTACTTTGGTTCCAATGTATGGTTAGAATCTTTTTAATGAAACTAGGTCTACTGGCCTTTGGTTGGGAAGAAGTGAAAGGGGTAGTGTGTTTTTTATTCCGATTGCTGTTTGCACTGGTATGAGACACACTGACTAGAAAATGTGAAATAGTGATAAACTTACAGGAAACTTGGATCCTAACATCTTTCTTCACATAGCAAGCATTCTCCTTTCCAGAATGAGTGAGCCTATTATGATTCTTCCTAACCCATTACCTCTTTGCATGGAATTTGGTATATTGCCTGGTTTTCATATAAATTATAACTAGAGCTCCGTTTTTTTCAGTGTTAATTAATTTCATTTAGACATTTTTTGAGTTCTCTGTTGATGTCCAAAAATTGGGAGTTTTTTTTCTCTTTACATAATGTAAATGAGAAAATTTCTTCTGGTACTACCCAAAATTCTTGTCTAAATAGGATCTACTTTAATTTTTATTATATGTATAAAAATGACTTACATAGATTCATAGATTCATAGATTCTAGGACTGGAAGGGACCTCGAGAGGTCATCGAGTCCAGTCCCCTGCCCGCATGTTAGTTTAAACATTGTATCTTTGTTATTGAACCCCTGGTTTAATATTTAGTGCATTTCATATACCTCTCCCTGGCACTAGCCAGACATTTTTGATGACATATTTACCATAAAAAGCAGCTAATATTAAATACCAAATAATGTAATAAGAATGCACTTATTGTTATCCAAAGAGATTACAATTCTTCATAAATATGCTTTTTGACTACATTGAGATATTAATGTGATGGAAAAGGATGTAATTTCCATCACATTAAGAAAAATGGAAGTTTATGAGAAAAATGTAGTTTCCACTGGTAGATGGATAGAGAAAATTGTTGATGAAGAATTTTCAGTGCCACATTCAAGCATCACAATCATATACATATCAAAAATAAAACTAAAATGCAAACTGTTTAACTTGCTGTAATAAAGCATTGAATACATCTTCATGGATAGTAGCATGCTCCTTGCTTCCGTTCACAACTGTTTTTAAAATGCTTGCCCAGCATTCGCACTGGACACAGGTAAAGTCAACACTTGCAATACAGAGCGAGTCAATTCAGGCCACTGTGGCTGTGTTCCTTTCCAGAAATCATGAATGGTTAAATGGGGGCTATTCAGAATTGCTACAGAATGGTATTCAGCAAATTGTGCTGGTATTTTTCATCTCTTGAGAAGTGATCAACAGAAATCTGTAGTTCGAAAAGTTCAGAGAAAATTCCACTTTTCAAAATGGATCAATTACTTGTGCTGTGTACCACAATGTAGTAGAGCTGTTCTCAAATCTCATCTCAGGAGATGAAATATTTCTAGCCAGAGAGGAATGCTATTGTCATACAAGGTCTTGTAAAACAAATGGAAGTTTCATTCTGTATCTTGTTGCTCTTCTAAAGGCAAGTGATTCAGCAAAGTACATATTGCTTCTCCAATTCAGAAACTCTTTTATGGTTTTGCTTTCAAAGAGAATCTTTGCTTTGACTCACAGATTATTGAAAATTTTATGTAAGTAGCATGACAAAGTCAGACCTGACATCTGGAAGGAGGGCTGAAGGCAGGTATATCAGATTAAAGCCCTATTTTCTAAGAACTGAAAGAGGTTACCTCAGGTTAATTATAGACACCTGATTCTAACTAAGGGCACCCTGTGACCTTTAAAAATCTCTTCCACTGAGAGAAAAGGGATGAAGGAATGAGAAGCAAGCTGTAGACGGGTTATGGGCAGTGAGGGGAAAAGGCTTCTAGGTAAAGAGTTATTTTCCTCTATAAGGGGAAATCTTGCGTTTATTTCTGTTTGTGGAAAGGGCCTAGGTTCCCAGCATAGCTAGGCCCAGAGTTAGTTAGGTCCTGTCTATACTGGCAAGTTTCTATGCAGTAAAGAAGCTTTCTGTGCTGTAACTCCCGAGGTGTACACACTGCTAAGCCACTTAGTGCACAGAAACTGCACAGTTGTAGCGCTTTAGAAAAACCACCCCAACGAGAGGCTTACAGCTTTCTGCACTGGGGCTAAAGCGCTGCGGTGCCAGTGTAGACACCCTGGTTGATTACAGCGTTGCGACTGGCCTTTGGGAGGTGTCCCACAATACCTGTTCTCGCCTGTCTGGTCATCAGTTTGAACTCTACTGCCCTGCCCTTAGGTGACTAACCGTCATCCCCACCCCGTAAATTCCTTTGGAATTTTGAAAGTCCCCTTCCTGTTTGCTCAGTGACGTGTGCAGTGGTCTCTGCGCGTTTTTCCAGGTGATCATGCCTGCTCCATGCCCCAGGTGATCCCCCGCTTGGAGCAATGCCGAGCTGCTGGACCTCATCAGCATTTGGGGAGAGGAGGCTGTCCAGTCCCAGCTGCACTCCAACCATAGGAATTATACCTACGGACAGATTTCACAATGCATGACAGAAAGGGGCCATGTCTGGGACACATTGCAGTGCAGGGGCAAAGTGAAGGAGGTGCAGAATGTCTACCACAAGGTGTGGGAGGCAAACCGCTGCTCTGGTGCTGTGCCCAAGAGCTGCCGGTTCTACAAAGAGCTGGAAACGATACTCGGCAGCGACCCCACCTCCACTGCGAAGACCACTGTGGATACTTTGGTGGCTCTCGTGCCAGTCGAGAGTGGACCGAGCCAAGAGGAGGAAATCTTGGACGAGGATGTGCAGGGGGGAGGGGACCTAGAGTCACAGGATGACTCGGAGGTCAGAGATGCATGCAGTAGGAACTCTTTTCTACCTCGGAGGAGGCTAGCCAGTCACAGCTGTCGGATGTTGGTGAAGCGCAAACAGGAGAGGAGGCCCCTGGTAAGTGGATTTGATTTTGGGAATCGCTGAAGCAAGTTGCTAGGGGCAGGAGGGTTGCTGCAGAAAGCAGGCTTGTCTCCTACTGCATGCCTAGTCTGAGCAGCAGAACAGGCTGTTGATAGACTCCCTCACTTCACGGGAATCTCCCTCAGAGATCTCCAGGAAACTCTCATGGAGATACTGGGCAATCTGCTGCCGCAGGTTCTTCAGCAGAGCTGCTTTGTTTCTTGCCCCATGAATGGTAACTTTCCTGGGCCACTGTGCTGTCATATGGAGGGGAGGGGAGGAGAACCATTGCTGCACACAGGCGAGCCACATAGGGGCCAGGGCGGAAGCCACAGTCTTGGAGAAGACCCTCCCTTGATTCCCTGCTCACCCTCAGCAGCAAGATATCTTCCATAATGATCACATCCTGTGGAAAGCATGGGGACAGGAATGATTATCAGGCCCCCCCTACAGTGCTGGCTCTCCTCAAGAGCCATGTGCCCGGTGCACAGCAGGGTCCGGGAAGAGTGATTTACCCTGCCCCTGCGGCTACTCACCACAGTAGGGTGAGTAGCCGGGTCTTGTGGCTCATGTGTGCTTGCCTGGGGTCAGCCAGTTAGTGACAGGTATGTGAGTACTGGCTGTGTTTTAAATCCCTGAATCAGTGTTCTCTGTGTTGCAAACAATACTGCTTCTGTAAAATGTTGCATTTGAACTTCACAGAGATGTCCTTGGGAGCCCAGCCTCCCTCTTTGTTATTG
Organism: Malaclemys terrapin pileata; assembly: GCF_027887155.1. Taxonomy (NCBI): domain Eukaryota; kingdom Metazoa; phylum Chordata; order Testudines; family Emydidae; genus Malaclemys; species Malaclemys terrapin. The sequence goes on from NC_071505.1 coordinate 44,575,650, forward strand.
GCAGCTGAACGGCTGCACAGAATTAGAAAGCGGCCATGAAGAACTAAGGAGGACTTTCTGCATGATGTTATGATGAACTCTGCCTCCGAGAAACAGGAATTGAAGGAGTGGCAGGACAGTGAGAAGAGGGACCAAAAGGAGAATGCAGCGTGCCAGAATGAAGCCACAGAGTGGCTCTTAAAGATTATGGAGCACCAAGCAGACACACTCCAGGTGATACTAGCTCTTCAAACTGAGCAGCTCTGCGCCCGCCCTCCCCTGCAGCCGTTGTCGCAAAGCTCTTTCCCATGTGCCCCCTAGACACTGCCAACACACTCTTACTCCTGGCTCCAGTCTATACCCGTGGCATTTCACTCCTCCCCCCTCACAGTCCAGCACTGCGGACTCCTACTACCCACTGCACTCAACACCCATCCCTCTGCAGTTTGGCCCTGCTGGAGTACAGTACCCGCTGCATTGTACTCCAAAGGAGAAGGTTGGATATGATCCCTGGACATACACAAATCTTTAGCCATCCTGGGACCACTCCTCTTCCTGGGGCCTTTCCTTCCCCTATCCCCCCCCACTGCTGGTGAGTTTTTTTTGTTTTGTTTGACTCTCTCCTCTGGTTATTGTTTTGTAATAAAAGAATTGTGTTGGTTTGAAAGCAATCTTTATTCTATTAATTGAAAGCAAAAGGAGCCCTGCAAAGTAACATACAATTATGTTAAACCCACATATTGCATCATCTGTACCAATCACAATCACCTCCTAGCATTACAAGCACTGCACTCCCGAGCATAGCAACAAATATTAGTGGCTTTCAGCTTCAAATTGCTGCCTCAAGGCATCCCTGATCCTTATGGCCATGCACTGCGCCCCTCTAATAGCCCAGGTCTCTGGCTGTTCAAACTCAGCCTCCAGGCGCTGAGCCTCAGCGGTCCAGCCCTGAGTGAAGTTTTCACCCTTCCCTTCACAAATATTATGGAGCGTACAGTACAGCATGTGGCTATAAGCATAGGAATATTGTCATTGGCCAGGTCCAGCTTCCCATAGAGGCAGTGCCAGCAGGCTTTTAAACGGTCAAAAGCACACTCAACAGTCATTCTGCACTTGCTCAGCCTGTTGCTGCTGTCAAATTGCACTGTGTATGGCTTCCTAAGCCACGGCATTATGGGGTAGGCAGGGTCTCCCAGGATCACAATGGGCATTTTGACTTCCCCTACGGTGATCTTGTGGTCTGGGAAGAAAGTCCTTGCTTGCAGCTTCCTGAACAGGCCAGAGTTCCGAAAGATTCATAGATTCATAGACTCTAGGACTGAAAGGGACCTCGAGAGGTCATCGAGTCCAGTCCCCTGCCCTCATGGCAGGACCAAATACTGTCTAGACCATCTCTGATAGACATTTATCTAACCTACTCTTAAATATCTCCAAAGATGGAGATTCCACAACCTCCCTAGGCAGTTTATTCCAATGTTTAACCTGACAGTTAGGAACTTTTTCCTAATGTCCAACCTAAACCTCCCTTGCTGCAGTTTAAGCCCATTGATTCTTGTTCTGTCCTTTGAGGCTAAGATGAACAAGCTTTCTCCACCTCCTTACGACACCCTTTTAGATACCTGAAAACTGCTATCATGTCCCCTCTCAGTCTTCTTTTTTCCAAACTGAACAAACCCAATTCTTTCAGCCTTCCTTCATAGGTCATATTCTCTAGACCTTTAATCATTCTTGTTGCTCTTTTCTGGACCCTCTCCAGTTTCTCCACATCTTTCTTGAAATGCGGTGCCCAGAACTGGACACAATACTCCAGCTGAGGCCTAACAAGCGCAGAGTAGAGCGGAAGAATGACTTCTCATGTCTTGCTCACAACACACCTATTAATGCATCCCAGAATCACATTTGCTTTTTTTGCAACAGCATCACACTGTTGACTCATTGTGGTCCACTATAACCCCTAAATCCCTTTCTGCCATACTCCTTCCTAGACAGTCTCTTCCCATTCTGTATGTGTGAAACTGATCGTTCCTTCCTAAGTGGAGCACTTTGCATTTGTCTTTATTAAACTTCATCCTGTTTACCTCAGACCATTTCTCCAATTTGTCCAGATCATTTTGAATTTTGACCCTATCCTTCAAAGCAGTTGCAATCCCTCCCAGTTTGGTATCATCTGCAAATTTAATAAGCGTACTTTCTATGCCAATATCTAAGTCGTTAATGAAGATATTGAACAGAGTCGGTCCCAAAACAGACCCTTGCAGAACCCACTCATTATACCTTTCCAGCAGGTTTGGGAACCGTTAATAACTACTCTCTGAGTATGGTTATCCAGCCAGTTATGCACCCACCTTATAGTAGCCCCATCTAAGTTGTATTTGCCTAGTTTATCGAAAGGTACATCATGCACCTTTCCGGACCAGCCTGTGTTAATGTCTCTGAAACACCCCTGGTGATCCACAAGCGCCTGGAGAACCATTGAGAAATACCCCTTGTGATTAATGTACTTGATGGCTAGGTGGTCTGGTGCCAGAATTGGAATATGCGTGCCATCTATCACCTCTCTGCAGTTAGGGAAGCCCATTTGTGCAAAGCCATCTACAATGTCATGCACGTTACCTAGCGTCACGGTCTTTCGGAACAGGATGTGATTAATGGCCCTGCAGACTTCCATCAACATGAGTTCAATGGTAGACTTTCCCACTCTGAACTGGTTAGCAACCAAATGGTAGCAGTCTGGAGTAGCCAGCTTCCGCAGTGCAATCGCCATACGCTTCACCAACGGCAGGGCAGCTCTCATTCTTGTGTCCTTGCGCCGCAGGGCTGGGGCGAACTCATCACACAGTCCTATGAATGTGGCTTTCCTCATCTGAAAGTTCTGCAGCCACTGCTTATCATCCAGACGTGCATCACAATGTGATCCCACTACTCAGTGCTTCTTCCCAAACCCAAAAGTGGCGTTCCACTGTGGTTAGCACCTCCATGAATGCCACAAGCGATCTCGCGTCATAGCTACTACGTGTGGTGAGATTAATGTTGCACTCCTCTTGCCTTTGTAGTTTAAGGAATAACTCCACTGCCACTTGTGATGTGTTAGTCAGAGAGAGCAGCATATTGGCCAACAGTGCGGGATCCATTCCTGCAGCCTGAAGAGGCAGGGCGCACAGTACACAAACCATTGGAACATGGCGCCAAATGCAAACGGAAGCACAGGGATTGCTGGGATGTGAAGCAAAGCATCATGGGGCATTGGGACAGGATCCAGGATGCCTTGCGACCCTCTCCGGCTTCCCACAACTCTTAGTGACAGAAGAGGAAGAGATGCTCTGTGGGATAGCTGCCCAGAGTGCACCACTCCGAATACCGCTGCAAGTGCCGCAAGTGTGAACACGCGATTGCACAGGCAGCTGACAGTGTAAACACACAACAGCGGTTTCTCTTCAATGCTCTCTGAGCAGTGCTGTAACTCCTGGTGCTGTAACTCTGCCAGTGTAGACATGCCCTTAGAGTGGGTGGCTAGTGACTGGTAGCTGAAATAAGAAGAGGCAGTATCCCAGTGGGGGTTATGAAATGTAATTTTTTTGTTTTTGTTTAAAGAAGTCCTCAGGTCAAACCTAAGACCTATCCTGTAAATATTATAAATAAACCAATGTGATGTATTGAACCCCTGGAGTGGGACTGATTTACCCCAGCCCTCCTCAAAACCAGAGGGAAAAACACTAAGCACTGACATGACAAAAGAGGTGCGCTGTCACAGTAGGCATTTTCAATTTCCAAGCACTTTCAGTAAAAAAAAACCCCAACATATTAAGAGACAAAACTGTTTGTTTTTCTTTACATCATTGGCCACATACTTTCACAAAGATTCTCATTTCTTACCTCTGGCAGGTGAACTTCTGAGAAAAGTAGTAAGTGGACATCACATTTGATTAGAACACTTTTTGCCTCAGTAACTGAATACTAGCGGCTCTGTGTGACAACCTTGGGTTACTTTGGAAATAATCAAGGGTTCAACCCTGACACTGTGACAGACAGCAATGAACTATCTTTTGACATCAAATGCATATTTAAAAAGAGCTCCAGAATGCATTACAAAAGCTACTACGTCTTGGAAAAGTTTTGAATATTTGAAACCTTCTTTTATGATATCATCCGGCAAACGATGAAGGTCACAAAGAACAAATGGGTTGAATTCTGGCTTTGCAATTTTCAAATCTTCATATAGTTTTTGATGCAGTTTGCTGAATTGCTGCAAAAACATACGACATGTTTACTCAAAACCAGATACAAGTAATGATCCATTGTACAAGCCAGGAAATGGCAACAATAATAGCCGCCATCAAAGTTAGTGGAATAATATTGAGACAGCTGGGGATTTCTCCACTTTGAATATCTATAGTGATGTAAGAAGCATCCCGGAGACACCATCATAAAATGGAGGGGGGCATAAAGTGAAAGGCATCTAGAAATTGAGGGTCAGCCTTTGGCGAGTGATGTCCATGAAACAGCAGATCCCTTCTGCGGCAGGGGGTACACTGGGAAACTGTTCAGTGGCAATAGGCAACATCTATTAGAAAAGAGAGTTTAATTTGAAAATGTAAAGTCTACGGAGGCATCTTCATGTTTATTTTCTGTATAACTTGCATATATTTGCTATTCCTCACTATTTTATCTTTGAAGCTGTGATTTTTCTATTAAACAAACCTTTTGATATTAACCCCAGGCAGGTATTTAGTGTGCAAAGTTGCGCGTGGTTGTCAAAGTAAGTTGGTGTCTGGGAGGCTGGTTTCACGCCTTTGGGGGGGACAAACCAGAGGGGGAAAGTCCTAGTGTCTAATACTTAAGAATGTGGGGTGGACAGATTTGGGGCAAATTGGAACTGGAAGGGCTGTTTGTGTCACCCTGCAAGAAGTAACTAGGCTGGTGGAGGCCAGGGTAAGACCTTGTGCTTGTGGACAGACTACTGGTGTCAAGGCTCTGAACCAAAACTGCATAGCATATAGACACTCAAGGTTACAGAAGGCAGTGCTAGAACTCCTTACTGGTCTGGGTGATTCCCAAAACATCACAGGAAGCTATTCCAGAACCTCATTCCTCTGATGGTTAGAAACCTAATCTCCAGCCTAAATTTGCTCATGGCCAGTTTATATCCATTTGTTTTTGTGACATTGTCTTTTAACAAAAATAGGCTTCACCCTCTCTGGTATTTACCCCACTAATGTATTTACAGAGAACAATCATATCCCCTCTCAACCTTCTTTTTGCTAGACTAAACATGCCAAGTTCCTTTAGGCTCCTCTCATAATATAGGCCCACCATTCCCCTGATCATCCTAGTAGCTCTTTGTACCTGTTCCAATTTGAATTAATCTTCCTTGAACATGGGTGACCAGAACTGTACACAATATTCCAAATGAAGTTGTATCAGTGCCAGGGCCGGCTCCAGCGTTTTCGCCGCCCCAAGCGGCAAAAAAAAAAAAAAAAAAAAAAGCCATGATTGGCAGGACTTTAGCGGCAGCTCTACTGCTGCCGCTTCAATGTTCGGCGGCAATTCAGCGGCAAGTCCTTCCCTCTGAGAGGGACTGAGGGACACGCCACCCGTGCCGCCCCAAGCACCTGTTTGCTGTGCTGGTGCCTGGAGCCGGTCCTGATCGGTGTCTTGTACAATGGCATTAATAATTCTCTGTCTCTACTGGAAATGCCTCTCCTAATATGTCCTATGATTTCATATGCCTTTTTAACAGCCGCATCACATTGGTGGCTTATAGTCATCCTGTGATTGACCTAGACACCCAGATCTCTCTCCTCTTCTGTTGCTTCCAACTGAGGAGCCCCCAGCTTATAGCAGAAATTCTTATTAGATCCTAAGTGCATGACCATGCACTTTGTACTAGTGAATGTCATCCCATTTCTATCACTCCCATCTTCATGGCCATCCAGATCTTCATGTACAATATTCCAGGCCTCCTCTGTATTGATGATGACACCAAACTTTGTATCATCAGCAAATTTCATTAGTGCACTCCTCCTTTTTGTGCCAAGGTAGCTAATAAAAATATTGAATAAGATTGGTCCCTAGATCCTTGAGGAACTCCACTAGTAACACTGCTCTTCAGCCAAAATGCTTCTGAAATAAATGTAGTCAAACTTTACTAATTCTGTGTCACTGAGAGGGAAAATGATGCTTAAAATTGTTGATGGGCTCTAGTTTTCAAGATATGCTATTGGGTCAGTATATACGACCCTTGACTTGGGAATGGCGGAGGATAAGTGAGTTATAAAGGGAAGGGATCTCCATTTAAACCAGAAATGACTAAAATACATCTTTGACTGGATCTATGAATAAATCTATGACTGGGTTTGGACAGTAATTGCTTTTTAGGCAAAACAATGAATGATGCAATCTGAAGCTGGTATTGCATCATACATGATATGAATTGCATCATGTTATTCCTAGAAGTCATGGATGATGCAGTCATAACGAAGCTTACATCACTCTGCTGAACAAATTGCCCTATATCAGCTCTAGAAATCATACAGTGTCGTGCTCTCTTATTTGTCAGTGTTTGATTTTGCAAAGGGACACATTTCTGTTTAGCCAAAGGGAGCAGAGATGCCTCGTACTTGTGTGAACAGTGCAGATAACTTCTGCTATGTTTGTGGTGAAGTGACTTTTGCATCCCAAAAGCGCAGTATAACAACTATGGTTAAGAAAGCCTATCACCTTTATTTTGGCTGCAAAATTGGAGATCAGGACAAGAGGTGGGCCCCACACATATGCTGCAACACTTGTGCAACAAATCTTCGCCAGTGGTTGAACAGGAAAAGGAAATCTATGCCTTTTGCAGTGCCAGTGATTTGGAGAGAGCCAACAGATCATACCAGCAATTGTTACTTCTGCATGGTGCCTCCAGTTGGGAAAGGTGTGTCAAAGAAGAAAAAGTGGACTGTGCATTATCCAAACATTCCATCACCTATACGCCCAGTACTCCACGGAGAAGGACTGCCGGTTCCTGATGCACCAGAATCATTCTCACTCGAGTCAGACGAGGAAGAGGAAGAGGATGAAACTTCTGGTCCTGAACCATCAATGTCACAGGACCCACATTTTCTCCCATCCTCCTCCTCTGAACCACAGCTCATAACACAAGGTGAACTGAATGACCTTGTCAGGGATTTGGAACTACCCAAGCGTAAGGCAGAGCTGTTGGGCTCCAGACTACAGCAGTGGAATCTCTTGGCAGGTGATGTTAGGGTTTCCATGTTCCGTGACCGTCCAAAGGATCTTGTCCCATTCTTCTTCATGGAAGGTGATCTTGTAGCCTGCAACAACATTGATGGTGTGATGGCAGCCCTCAACATCGTTCACCATCCAGATGAGTGGAGACTGTTCATTGATTCATCGAAGACGAGTCTTAAAGCTGTTTTACTGCATAATGGCAATGTTTTGCCATCAATTTCAGTTGGTCATGCAGTCATGAAGGAAACCTATGACAACATGAAACAACTTTTGAGGTGCATAAACTATGACCAACATGAGTGGCAGCTTTGTGGCGATTTGAAGGTTGTTGCTCTCTTGCTTGGTCTGCAGACTGGATACACAAAAGTACTGCTGTTTTCTCTGCGAATGGGATAGTCGTGTAAGAGATTCCCACTACATCAAGAAAGATTGGCCACTCCAACAGTCATTGGAGCCTGGAGGAAAAGTGTTCAGCATCCACCACTTGTTGAATCAAGGAAGATTTTGTTACCACCCTTACACATCAAGCTGGGTCTGATGAAGAACTTTGTCAAGGCCATTGACAAAACACAAGCAGCTTTCAAGTACCTCCATGGAAAATTTCCAAGGTTAAGTGAAGCTAAGATAAAGGAAGGTGTCTTTGTTGGTCCTCAGATTCGTGAACTTCTTTGAGATGATGCATTTGACCATGCACTGCGTGGCAAGGAAAAAACGGCACGGAAAGCCTTCCAGTTAGTGGCAATAAATTTTCTCGAAAACAACAAGGCAGACAACTACAGGTTGTTGGTGGAAAACCTCCTCAAGGCATACAAAAGCCTTGGTTGCAACATGTCACTAAAGAGACATTTTTTTGCACTCTCATCTAGATTTTTTTCCACCGAACTGTGGAGCAGTGAGCGACGAGCACAGCGAGCGATTTCACCAGGACATTGCAACAATGGAGAAATGCTATCAGGGCAAATAGAGCCCATCAATGCTTGCAGACTATTGCTGGACAGTGACAAGAGATGCTCCATTTACTGAATACAAGAAACAAGCCAAGAAGCACCGAGTGGACACTGAATAAGACTAAACTATGTACATAATAGTTTTTTGCCTTTTGTTTCATAATAAATTTTATTTATATAACCCTTTTGCTGATTTTTAAAGTGTTACATAAACAGGACAGGTGAAATATTATCATGTAAAGCAACCATAAACACATGAAAAGACCTAGGTTTACAATTTATGATTAAAACTCTACTATCTACACAATATACATAGACATAAAATGTAAAAACTTAACTATCTTAGAAACAGTAGCCAGTTGTTTTAATTGTCATATTTGAATTCAGCACATCAAAATACATAATAAATAGCACATTTTATCTCTGAAGCAGATGACTTCTCAAAAATTGTAGACCAGTGTAATCTTCCTCCAGTCCAGTAATTCACCTTTCAGCATAACCCATTGCTTTCTCCCCTTTAGCAAGCTCCACCTTACAATGTTTTTATTGATCTCCATCTTCCCTAATTTAACTAGTAATTTCCCATGTGGTACCATGTCAAATGCTTTACTGAAGTCCTAGTGTATTAGATCTACTGCACTTCCCTTATCTAACCACCCCCCCCCCCCCCACACACACACACTGTTCCCACCTCCCTCACACAGTTATTTTCTCAGAGAAGGAAATCAGATGAGTCTGGAATTATATAGCTTTGGTAAACCCATGTTGTATTACATCCCCTTTATTATTTACTTCTATTAAATTAATTATTCTTTCCTTCATAATTTGTTCTAAAGTCTTGCATACTACTAACAGGTCTGCAATTGCCCAGAACACTTTTTTTCCTTTTCTTAAATGTAGATATGACATTAGCTGTTCTCCATTCATATATATAGTACTACCTCCAAATAGATACATTTATTAAAAATTCTTGCTACTGGACTAGCAATCTCATGTGCCGTTTCTTTCAGTAGTCTGAGATGGAAATTATCTCATACCCATAGTCTTGAGCACATTAAACTCTTTAAGTTTTTCTTCCACCTCAGATATGGTAATTTCCATTTTTAGATACTCATTTCCATTAGCTGTACTGCCTTCGTGCACATGTTCCATGTTATCATCCTTACTGAAAATCGAGACAAACTATTTATTTAGGGTTTTGGCCATTCCTAGATTATCTTTAATACCTTTCCCATCTACATTGCATAGTGTCCAAACCTCATCTTTCCGTATTCTGTTTTCATTTATATGTAGCACCTCTATTCACCTGGTTTCCTCTTGTAGCGCTAATCTCCTTATGGGTTTTGATGGCCTGGGTTCTTCTGGATCCCACCTCCAGCTGAGCAGGGGAAAACTTCCTTAATTTTTTCCCAAATGAATTTTTTGGTGGTGCCTCCAACCCACTCGCTCCTTCCTGGCAGGGTCACCATGGCAGCTTGGAAGGAAAATTCTAACCACAGGGTAACCCCCACTTACTTGTCAGATAGTTGGAGACTTCGAAGTAATAACACAAACACATACAATATATTTTAAACACTAATTATATTAAACTGGAGGTAAATATAACATAATCGGGTAAAACACTACACTCAGTCACCAGTGCCTATGCCAATAATACCCGATTTCCCCTGCCATGTGACCTGATATAACTAATGTAAAAATTAGTGTCCCATTGGTTGTGTACTTTGTAGGGGCCCTTGTTGACCTGTGACCATGATATCTTCTTTAGCAGCAATTAACAACTTGGCTGACTTGGTTCAATATAGTCCAAGAGACACACATGGGACAAGATAGTAAAATCTCTCCACAGGTTTTATAAGCAGCATGAAATAAAATCCCCAAACCCTTACTCCTGGCTTGAGGACATAGTTCAGTGAGTACAGGATCTCCCAGACAATTTCCCTGACTATCTAACTAGAAGATGGTGCACTCAGAGCTCCATGAATGATCCTCAGGTTCAGAGGTGAATCTGGACTCCTCAGTCACTGCAGAGGGGCTGATGATCACTGGTGGCAGGCATCCTCTTCATGCAGGCATCAGGCTGCTTCTGTTCCCAGGATTTCCCCTCACCAAAAAAGGATGCAGGGCTCAAGGTGAGTTACAAGCACATAGAGAGCCAGGAACCTATGTAAGCTCTTTGAGGGTTACATATATATCGCTAAAAAAACTCTTATTATTTATTTTAATTTCCTTGGAAAGAGCCAATTCAGCTAGAATTTTAGCAACTCCCACTTCATTCCTACATTTTCTAATCTCCATAATGTAGCATTCTTTGCTGATCAGCCCCCTTTTTTTAGTCTCTCTGCTTACTCCTAACAGCCGTTTTAAGATGGCTATTCATCTAGCTGGGTCTGGAGACTTCCCTTTGAAGTCTTTCCCCTTGCTTGGGTTGCAAATTTCAAATAGTTTTTCTATAATTTATTTGAACTAATTCCAAGCTTTCTCCACATTTATGTCCTTGAGTTCTTCAGTCTCAATGACTTTTTTTAACTAATTCCCCAAAGTCTGCCATTTTGAAATAAAAAAATCAGCATTGACAAACTGTTTTTGTTTATCCTTCCATTTAATTTAAATTGAATCTATTCGTAATCACTTGATACAAGGTTATTTCCCATGACCAGATTTTCTATGATGTCCTCACTACTTATCAAAACCAAATCTAAAATTGCATCACCTTTTACTCGGCTAGTGACACTCTAATGAAGAAAACTATAGTCTATCACCTCCAAGAATAAGTGGGCCCGTACAGAATTAGTGGCATTTATTCTCCAGTATATATGTATATAAGGACCTAGGGGTTACAGTGGACGAGAAGCTGGATATGAGTTGACAGTGTGCCCTTGTTGCCAAGAAGTCTAACGGCATTTTGGACTGTATAAGTAGGGGCATTGCCAGCAGATCAAGGGACGTGACCATTCCCCTCTATTTGACCTTGGTGAGGCCTCATCTCGAGTACTGTGTCCAGTTTTGGGCCCCACACTACAAGAAGGATGTGGAAAAAGTCCAGCGGAGGGCAACAAAAATGATTAGGGGGCTGGAGCACATGACTTATGAAGAGAGGCTGAGGGAACTGGGATTGTTTAGTCTGCAGAAGAGACGAATGAGGGGGGATTTTATAGCTTCTTTCAACTACCTGAAAGGAGGTTCCAAAGAAGATGGATCTAGACTGTTCTCAGTGGTAGCAGATGACAGAACAAGAAGTAATGGTCTCAATTTGCAGTGGGGGAGGTTTAGGCTGGATATTAGGAAAAACTTTTTCACTAGGAGGGTGTTGAAGCACTGGAATGGGTTACCTAGGGAGGTGGTAGAATCTCCTTCCTTAGAGGTTTTTAAGGTCAGGCTTGACAAAGCCCTGGCTCGGATGATTTAGTTGGGGATTGGTCCTGCTTTGAGCAGGGGGTTGGACTAGATGACCTCCCGAGGTCCCTTCCAACCCTGATATTCTATGATTCTATGTGGGAAATTAAAGCCCCCCGTATGACACAATTCACAGATATTTTTATCTCATTAATAATATTAAAGAGATCACTATCTGTTTCCAAGTCTGACCCTGGAGTCTATAACAGATCCCTAACACTATCCCAACAGATAATCTCTTTTACAATCCTTCCCCAAACAGATTCTGTACTGTCCATACCATCAGTTTGTATTTCTTCACATTTATGGCTTCGTTGATCTACACTAACCCACCACCTTTCTCTCTCTCTCTCTCTCTCTCTCTCATAAACAGCACCTACCCTTCAATATCTGTATTCCAGTAATTAGTGCTATCCCACCATGTTTCCATAATCCCTATAACATCTGGTTTGACTCCCTGCACTAATAGTTCCAATTCCTCATTTTATTGCCCAGACTCCTGGCATTCATATACAAACATTTCAGTTGTTTTCCTCAGACCTCACTCAGTTTTCTAGCTTGTGGTGTTCCATTATCCCTTACTATATCTTCATTTAGCTGATTTTCCTCCTCCTGTATATTAAATTCAGGCATGGAGATTTGGAGACTCTCCCAAACTTCTCTTTTCATCTCCTAATTTAAAGCCTTTCTTATTGATCATGCCAGCCTTGATTCCAGAAAATTAATACCCCAGGTACTCAAGTGGAGTCCATCAGTTGAGACGAGTCTTTTGTGAATGCCTTCCAATGGTCAATCATCCCAAAACCTTCCTCATAGAACCAATCCTTGAGCCTTCTGTTCATCTTCATTACAGTGTGATGCCTTTGCCCTCCTTCTCTAGGGACTTTAAATATTCAGCTAAAAAGCAGCTGAGCTTCTACTTCTTTAAACATCTTACACAGCCAAGCATAGTCCTCCTTGATCCATTCCAGGAGGAATCTAGCAATGTCACATGCCTCAAACTGCATCACAATCAGTGGATTTTTCTCTGCTGCCATCAGAATTTTCTTCAGCCTCACATCCGCATCTTGACAGACAGCATGCACTTCTGTGCTCTGGATCCAGTCCGGAGACAGGCCTGTTGATTTTTCTGAGTATGGCGTCCTTAATTACAAAGACCTGTCTCTTCCTGGTGTTGGTATGAATCTGTTTTGTATTCTCTCTTGCAGTCCTCTGTATATCACCCTCATATTTCTTTAGGCTCTGGTCCCTGGCTACCTCCATTATTTTTTCTCTTCTGCAGGAACTGGCTTCCCTTGAGATCATGATGAACATCAGCAGCATCTCTGAGCACTTTCAAATCCCATTGAAGATAGTGAGATCTGAGGATGTTCAATGCCTTGCAGGATAGGGCCCTTATTTATCAGTAAAGAAGATAATCAGAATGGGTCATTACTATTAATTAAATCCCTTGAGCTATCATCACCATTTACTTCAGCAGCAGTATGAGATGTAAATTTCCTTATGTTGCCCCATCGTCAAAATTCCAACACAGTATTCTACCACATATGGTTATATAGCTTTTCAATAGAAAGATTTATTGACATTGAAGCATTGAATTAGTGTCTTTCATCACTAAATTTTTATATTAACCGAAAACATATTTCAGCTCTGCCCAACAGATACATATACACCTCTACCTTGATATAACGCTCCTTGGGAGCCAAAAAATCTTACCGCATTATAGGTGAAACTGCGTTACATTGAAGTTGCTTTGATCCACTGGAGTGCGCAGCTTTACCGCGTTATATCTGAATTCGTGTTATATAGGGTCGTGTTATATTGAGGTAGTGGTGTATAATATATCACAAAACAAAAACAAAAACAAAAAAAAGCAAAAAAAATTAAAAAAAAAAATAAAAGGCAACCCTCACAAAATGATACTTATAGATATTTTTCCATACAGAGACCAGCTATATTATCAATCTAATTTTACCAGTCTTAATGGAATAAGTTTGGCAAAAATGAAACACTTCAAAATGAATAGGCATCATTTTCTGTATGTTACATAAGCAGGGAAGTATCAGCAAGTACAGATGTTATTGTTAAAGGCAAAATTCACTTTCAATTACACTGAACTACGTAAATCTGAGTAAATCTATTGAAGTGAACAGTTATTAGGATTTAACCTAGTGTAAGAGAAAAGTGTGGCCCGTTCAGAAAACTTATGATAAATGTCAGCTGTTTCCTCAAAGAATCCCTCTTTTTACTAGAAATCTATATAATATTCTTCATTGCTAATCAGAAAATAATAAATGGGTAACACAATAATATAGAATTTCAACAATATGACTTCAAATCAAAAATATCTTTTTATATTGTTTGGACTCCTATAATCCCATACTATTTGTTTTCTCAGATATGAAAAGTCTAAATTATGCAGTATTTGTTTAAATCCACAAAGTCATTCAAAAAACAACACAACCCAATGTTTACCTTTGAATTATAACAGATTACGCCACCTGGTTCTCCAGCATTTAACCATCACAAGAAAAAGGAAAATAATTTATGAAAAACATTTTTTGCACACGTAGACACTCACAAAAGAAATTAATGTAAATGTTTTCTGTTCATGTCATTTTAAGCTTGATTGCAAATACATTTTAACATAGCAAGATACACATTTCTTAGCAAAGGAGTAGTCATTGGTGCAGTACTGCAGTTCCCTTTTTTTTGCTTTGATTTTTACATTGCTTTTACTTTTTTAGCTTTTATATATAGCTTCACAAATAAAATAATTCAAAATGCTTCCACACTATTGCCACGATATCTCAGGACTACCACCCTGTCACACAGCCCTGGTAGAACTCCCACAACTGGACATTCACCAGGCTGCTGGGTTTCGGTCCCAACATGCTAGACCTGTGTGCTCTTAAGTTTCCATTGGTCTGAGCAGGCTCCAGCATTGTCCCTTTTCTTGGAACTCTCTGGCACATTTCTTCAGCACAGGCTCTCTGTTACCCCTTCACTGAAATGGGGCCTCGTGGACCACTTGATTTAGGCCTTCAGGGCGAGTGCTGATCCCCAGTGTACCCAGTAGCTTAATCACACCCTCACAAAGTCTGTGCTTCCCTTCTTCATGTCCCTGAGGAGGTGAACTGTAGGCCTAGAGTCCCCACATGGCTCATGGAAAGGGTGTGCTTAAGTTACTGGTGACTCTGGGGAGCAGTTGAGCCATAAGGCCCCATTTCTGTGAAGGGGTAACAGACAGAGAGCCTGTGCCCAAGAAATGTGTCAGAGAGGCAAAGGAAAGAGACAATGCTTGAGCCTACTTAGACCAAGGGCAACTAAGAGCACACAGGTCATGTTGAAACCCAAACCCAGCAGCCTGGTGAGTGACCAGCTGGGGAAGCTCTACTAGGGCTGTTCAAAACCCATGCAAACAGACATCTGTGACTGCTTTGGAGCACCTTGACTTCAGTTGGACTCTGTCTGCCCATTGTTCCCACTACAGGATCAGGGCCTGTTTTTGAAAGTGATGATTCTAAGTCTTGTCATCTAAAGAGAGAGAGCGTTACTGCAATATGTTCTATCTTGGGAACTGAACTAACAAAGCTACAGCAGATAGTTTGAAAATTCATCATTATATCAACTGTCCGTGTAACGTCACATTGTGCTGATCAGCCCATTCCATAGCGGGGAAGCCTAGTTGTGATCCAGTTCTAAGGTTCTCGTCCTGCTTGTTTCACACATTTGAATAGTTCCTTTGACTTTAATGATGTGCGTAAATTTAAGCATATGTGTCATTGCTTGGAATAGCAGGAGCTTAGATTGGAAGTCCTTTGGAGCAGGAACAGTGTCTCTCTCTATATTTGTAGAGTGACTTCCACAGTGTGGCCTGATCCTGATTGGTCTCTAAGGCCTACTGTAATAAATATAATAATCTAAGGTGGTTAACACTGATTATACTTCTGTAATTGTTACTCCTTTTTACCACACTCCTACTGTGTTAGCAAGGGCCTGGTTTCTAACCTTGGGTGTTCACTCATGTCTCCCACAGAAGTCAACAGAATCTGGGTATGCATAGTCAGGTATACAATTTGTCCCTGAATTGCACTGTAAGTTAAACATCCTTGTCCACACACTGTTTTTTCACCTTAAGATATATTGAATTTCAGGGATTGGATTATTTTATTGTTCATTGAAAAACATGGTAGCTGAGACAGTATCATGAAACCTATTGTACAGGAGCATAACTTCTTATTAGTGGCAGTCAGGAACAATAATTATACTTAGCATTATATATTGCATATTACCTATTATATTGCTACATAGAGCTTTACTTGTGTGAAGTGCTGTACAAATATTAAAAATTTAATCCTTACAGTGTCTCTCTATATATTCTATATGTTCAGTGGAGCCATATAAACTCTGGGCCAGATTCTTCCACCTTAACTTGCAGAGTACAGTATTATTCAGTATAAGGGCAGCAGAATCAGGCCCAGAGATACTGAATGGCTTACCAAAGACCTCACATTGAGTCAGGAGTAGATCTAGGATTAGAATCAAGCACTTGCTTCTATGATGAATCTTCTAGGTTATACTGCCTCTCAATCTAATTGTCCTATTTTTGTTGAATTGGTAATATTTATGGAAAAGA
This sequence comes from Malaclemys terrapin pileata, assembly GCF_027887155.1. Classification (NCBI taxonomy): domain Eukaryota; kingdom Metazoa; phylum Chordata; order Testudines; family Emydidae; genus Malaclemys; species Malaclemys terrapin. Next base: position 44,591,844 of record NC_071505.1, read on the forward strand.
ATCATTTGTGATAAAAACACATTTACTCAGATTCTTAATTATTTTAAAATGTTAGAAAATGATGAATGATGCATTTTTATTTACTAGATTCTTTTTTTAGTCATGATTTGTGTCAAATTGCATTAGGATGGAGATTGGAATTCAATTAAAATGCACAAAAACAGCATTTTAAGATTGTTTTTATTAGTTAAATAAAATTACCTTAAATGTGCTAGTTACATAAGAAAAAATAAATGTATCAAAACACGTTTTTTTCATTTAAAACTAATTATTAAGCAAAGGAATCAATCAAAATTAGGAACCAAAATACCGTGGTGGATCTGGGCCCACATCCTTCAAGATTTTAGAACTAATAGATCTCATTTTCTCACTCCTAGCTTTTATTCATACATTGAAAGAGGAAACCAAGCTTTCCTGCTTTTTTCAATGAGATGAATTAGTCATTGAGCTGAATTAGCTGAAGAAACTGAAATGAAAATATTCTCTTTGCACCTGCAGAAGAGGCCAATGCTATCAAAAGCTGGTTTAATAATTAAACAAACTCTGGTTCCAGCTGCTTAGCCAGTGACTTCCACTATTTCAGTAGTTTGATTTCCCTTAAAACTTCAGCAGTAAACCTGTACTGCTTGAACTTTTAAAATTTAAATTATTTTAATAAATTATAAGTTTAGGCCTTAACGTAAGTTGTCATAATTCATAATTTAATTCTAAAGAAATTTATTTTTCAAAAGAAATATGTAGTTTATTTAAATTAAAACTATGATTTGATTTAAAAAATCATTCATTTTTATGTACCCTGATTTGAACCAATTTAGAAAAGGCAAGTTTCAACTGTTTAAAATACTTTTAAACTGCCCAAACCTTCTCATACATATAACCATTACAAATCAGTTGGCCTACATGAGATTTTACATATTGGTCAGTCAAATCGGAAACTCTAATGCAGAATCTAGCACCCAGGCAATAATGTTGATTTGTGACCATGTGTGAAAGGTTTAAGTTCCAGAAACTAAGTTATAGTTTACATAGATTCACCAAAATAGCTTTTGTTTCCATTGGTGAGAAGTATAATACTGTTAATATTCCTCATTTTACTGAATTGTTTTGGAATATTATTTGTGTGAACTAAATAAATTGTGAATTGTTTATTCAAAATGACAGAGAGAGTTGCAGAATTTCATGGCATATGAAAAGCACATCACATGCACAGACTTTCAGTCTCTGGCAGCATACTTAGACGGTGCCAAACTGAAAAGTAGGCAGCATGCAACAGCTGAAAAGACTAAGTTTGACATGCAGATAATTTCACCATGAGGATTGTCGTATGCTATGAAATACTTTAACTCCTACAACAAAATAGCAAATTATATGTTGCTCATTCAGGTATATTGTATTGTTGGATTATAGGTACAGTGTATTGTGATTGAAAAATTATAAAATCTGGGAAGAGTTATGTGTATGTATATGAAATTATCCAGTGGCACAGGTAAATATATGGTCTACTGCATTTGTAGTGCACAGAAATCCACTGATATGTTGCTTGGGAATTACAAAAGAACTATAGGACTCTAGGTATCTATTTGATTTTAAAACTACTATTCTTTCAACAATAAAGGAAAAACAAATCAAAACAGATAATGTTTATGAAAAGTCTAGAATTGTTTCTGTTTTGCTATTGAAAAATCAGTCAGCAAAGGGAGTCCAAGTCATCGAAAACTCACTTCTGAGCTGTGCTGACATTAATGAAACCAACAAGAAAGCAAGTGCACAAAGACAGAACCAAAACAAAACTGAGAAAGTTAGGTTAAATTTGCACTTCATTGAAAATAACAGACAAAACAATGCTCTTGCTAAATAGGAAAAGACCAAATTCGTGAATAGGTGATATGAATGTATCAGCAGGGCTTAAAAATACCCTCAAAGATATTGCATGTTTTAAGTGATAGAAAAACATGCATAGTAGCAATTTACTTACATCAAGAGATCAAAATTCCAAAGTAGGTAGGCTGCATGTTCCCCAAAGTGATTGTGTGGTTTCCTGATTGAATTTGGTACAATGGGCTCTGCTATCCAACTTTTAGACCCTATTGCTCCCTGATCTTTTGCCCCCCACCCCCCCTCAACAAACTGACAATTGCAAGAGAAGGCAGCCTAATTGACTGAGAGTAGGAGAAAGTGACATTTTTCAGCTGATTTTTTTTTTTTTTTTGCTGAGAAAGGCAGATTTGCATGGACCAAAACATTTTGTGAATCTGTCAAATTCATTAAAAAAAAATTTGACCAAAACAATAACAAAAATCCAAAAAAACAGAAATGTTTCATTTCAACCTTTTTTTAAACAAAATATTTTGATTTTTGATTCAAAATGACAGTTTTCAAATTCAAATGGTTTTCAGATTTTATAAAAAAAAAGTTAAAACCCACAAAAACGAAACAAAACATTTATGTTCGTATTGAACTAAATGTTTCATTCGACACAAAATAAAGGATGGGGAGTTTTTTTGGTTAGCCAAAGTATTCATTTTTTGTTTGTTTCAGGTCAACCCAAAACAATTTTCTTGCCCCTGATTTTTTTCAATCCACCAAATTGCACTAGTTCAGAGTTCTAGAGGTGTCACCTACAAACTCACTTTTGGCCACCAGGTGGCTGCCTACAATTGGGACACCTCCTCTAGTGAGCTACCAACATAGTCTCTACCTGCAAATAAAAGGGGGCAGCTTGTTTGAGAAACTGATTAGGTGCAGGAAGCCAGTCCATGGGGTTCAGCAGTTGGACTTCATTATTCTTACAGAGTGGGTTGGTTGTGGCATGATGATTCCTCTGGTACTTGGAGGAGCAGCAAGAGTAAAGAATGCCAGTGGCAACCAATATTTCCAACCAATAGTTGTCTCTTTGCACCCTGCCCCACTGTTGGACAACATCTATAGGGGAGGTCTTCTGAAAGATTCTATCACGTACCACTTGTTCATGGGTAATTGGGAAGATAAAGGGCCCTATGGGGGAAAAGGAGAAAGAATGAGTTCCGGGCAATTAGGTAAGAGAGAGACAGTGTTAGGGAACAGAGGAGTAAGGAGATGTTTATGGAGGTAAACAGAAACCGGGTAGAGAAAGAGCATGTCCTGGGAGAAGATGGACCCAGAGAAAGATGAGGGGTCCTTCATAGGGTTAACTTAATTGGGGTAGTGTGGAGATAACCCTTTTAACCTTCTTCTATCCGATGGCTGGTATAGAGCAGCAGCTACAATTTCATCTGAAGTTGATCGAGTCAGATGGCTACATCAGGAGTAGCAGAATTTATTGCAGTGATGCCTCCTTCATATTTATGAATTGGGCAGTAGGTAGTGATCTGTTTGATGGTCTGTCGTGGGGAGCCACACTTGCATGCCAGGAAGTCCTTGATTTTCCATCTGTGCATTAGATGTGCACATCTACCATGGTTGGTTCGGATTTGGTTCAGAGTTGACCAAGATGTCTGTGGAAGGTCGAACCCAGGAACCTTCTGCATGGGATACAGCACAAGGTGCTTAAGTTTTAAGTCTTGTTTAGGCCAATCTGCTTTCCAAGCCTCCTTCTGATCATAGCCTGATTGCATGAGGCTAAGTGAATGTTCCCAGAAAGCCTTGCGGGACTTAAGACGTTGGCATGTGGGGTGGGAGAGGGGTGTTGTCGAGGTCTTGGTGGATAAGAAGACATCTGTTTTCCTACATTTGCTGAGCTTCACGGAACTGGCTGTTTTAATGAAACGTAGTCTGTTAAGTACGAGGGGGGATGATACAATCATCTTTTTTTTTTGTTGCCTCAATTTTGGAAGCCAGCCCTTTCTTTGATTTTCAGCTGTCATATTTTTTGCACTCTGTTTCTCCTAAACCCAGTCCTAATTCCTCAGATTAAAATTGTGCCCCTTCCAACCTTAGCATGTATGTTAATGTAGTTAAGTGGGGAGTATGAATCCCCTCAGTTTCTGGAATCCTTAAGGAATCACAAAATGTGGCTGAAACCTTTCCCTTCTGTTTTGAAGTGCCAGGAGGCAACATCATCATGAGCTGTAGAATATCCTATCTTGGACAAAATTGTCACATACTGTCATATGAAAAGATGTAACTGCAGTGCACATCAGAATGAAGCCATTTAATAAAGAACTATAACAGTAAAATATAAATCCCCACCTATCTTACTTAATCGGGCATGCAAACTCCATTTTAGCAGTAACATGAAATGTCATCTAATGGTGTTCATACTGGTTACCCGAAGGATGAACTAGCAATCAGACACATTGCTCATTCTATTTGGGCTTGTGAGTTGCTATGCAAATCAGTATGCAGATATAGTCTGAGGCTGAAACAAACGGCCATGCCTCAGTGATGAGATGAAACATGAAGCTCTTAGTTGGAACCTTTTGGTGTTGCTATTACTGAGCCTCATTGCCTAAAGAACAGTATGCATACTATTACCATAAATGTTTGACAGTGTGTCTCTTTTATAATGTGCTTCTACTGAGCTCATTGTGACCTTATTGTGTCTTTACTTTTAAGGATTGAACAATAGCTTTGTCCTGACTGCAGCTGTAACATAATAATGAATCTCAAGAAACCAGATTCCAAAATTATTGTTTAACCATAGATCAATAAATATAGATCTTTAATTGAGATTATTATTGCTTTATTATTTAGAAATTACAAAGCCATATAAGTACTATTTATTTTTCCAGCTATATGAATGTCTCAAAATCCATGGCTAAGAAAGCTCATCTTTGTTCCCCACTCCCTCCCATCCGAAAGGTTTGCAGTACTAACAAGATGCTCATTTAAATTTCAGTCTCTGATGCTCAAGAAAATAATTACTTATACCTGTTCTTTTGTGGCTCCGTAGAGCTGGATAGATACCTAGGGGGAAAAAAAACATTCAGTCAGATAAAACAATGAATTCATTATGGTGATGGTCACATTCTTTTTGTGGTCCCTTTCTACAAATATTCTGGTGAATGAGTTTTCTGACAGGTTGTTGAAAAATGAATTCTAACGGGATATTATATATGTAAAAAGCATATTTTGGATTTGTAAATTAGAGTAATGACACTGGACACCTGATTCTAAGAGTTATGCTCATCCAGGCAGAGAAGAGGAAAAAATTACTTAAGTGTGATTGATGCTTGTTATGCTCATTAAAATAGTCTCACTCTAACTTTGTACTCCTCCTAATGTTGTATCCACCTGTTTTTCTCATCATATACTTAGGCCCTGATCCTGAAAACACTTACACACATGCTTAAATCTTATGCACATGAATAATCTCATCGAAACCAATGGGATTACATGTATAGAAGTGTTTGCAGGACTGGGACCTTGGAATGTAAGCTATTTGGGGCAAGGATCATCTTTTCATTATATGTACAGCACCTTGCATGATGAGGCCTCAGTCCCTGAATTTCTTGCCACTGTACAAATAAATAGGGCCCTATCAAATTCACGGTTTGTTTTGGTCAATTTCATGGTCATAGGATTTTAAAAATAGTAAATGTAATGATTTCAGGTATTTAAATGTGAAATTTCATGGTGGTGTAATTGTAAGGGTCCTGACCCAAAAAGGAGTTGTGTGTGTGTGGGGGCGGGTCACAAGGTTATTGTACAGGGATTGCAGTATTGCCCCCTTACTTCTGCACTGCTGCTGGTGAGGCACTGCCTTCAGAGCTGGGTGCCCGGCCAACAGTTGCCACTCTCCAGCTCTGAAGACAGTGCAGAAGTAAGCGTGGCAATAACCCCGCTAAAATAACCTTGTGACCTCCTGCAAATCCCTTTTGGGTCAGGACCTCCAATTTGAGAAACGCTGGTCTCCCCTGTGAAATTTGAATAATATAGGGTAAAAGCACACAACAGACCAAATTTCACGGGGGGAGATGGGAGAGACCGTGACACGTTTTTTGATAGGGCCTACAACTAAATAATAAAGTGATTAATCAAATGAATCAACACTTCTTGACTCTTCAGTATGTGTAACAAACTGCTCATTAAGTTAATTCAGACCAAGATTCATTCACAGAAAGTATTTGGGAAATAATTATGAATGAGTAAATTCATAGCAACTTTACCCTGTTCCTGGACAATTCATAAACAAAAGAAGGAGGCTACGTTCCCTGAATAAATTATTCACTCCGAATGATTCTTAGTTCTCTGGCTTGATCATTGCTGCCCCAGTTTTCTGGCTGTATCTTGCATGTGAAGAATAAAACTATCATCCCAGTCCTCAAAGCTCTTGCTGATGCAAAGTGGCCATCTGAATTAAGTCAGAATTGGGCCCTGTTAGGCAGTTCTCTTTTGAAGTTGAATCTGTAGTTCCTCCATCCTCCTTCTCTGAGGGTCTGCTTCTACTCCTCTTGAATTGAATGTGAGATTTGCCTCTGATTTCAAGAAGAGTAGATTTGAGCCTTCAGGCTCTGACATCTCAGGCTCTGTTTACACACAAAGATCAGCAAGTAAAAATTCAGATTGTGATCATTCATGGCAGTGATGTCAGCCTGAACATTAAGGTTCAACAGTGCTATTGGTTCTCCGCTTAAAGCAGTTTGACATTTTTAATGATTCTGTAGCATGATTTTTCATTGCAGGTCTAACAGATGAACAGCAGGTAAAATCCATATACTCAGTGGAGCTAAGTCACTAGACTTAGAAATTCTAATGAATGACACACTGTGATCCTGAGCCTGAAAACACTTAAGCAACGGAGTACATATTACATTTAATGAGAGTACTCATGTGCATAAAGTTACCTGGCTATGTAAGACTTTGCAGATTCAGGACTTAGTTCTCTATTTGCTAAACTTCATACTGTGATTGACTCTTAAAATGTCTCTTGTCCTCAATCACTTATGTTATGAGTTTGGCAGGACAAGCCAACTTAAATTATTATTAGTAGTAGTAGTAGTTTATTTCCTCACAAAGTAAAACAGAATAAAGTGTTTTATTGACTAATTTAATCAAAGCCTAGATATGATAGGTGTGGTGGGGCGACGACTCACCGGTGTGGCACCTCCTGCTGGTTGTCCAGGGAATTAGCTCTTTTTAGCCAGGAGCGCCCTCTGCCGTCTTGCTGCCGCTGGCCCAGTGTCCCTTCCAGACCCCGGTGCCTTTCTAGATGAGGTTTCTGCCCCCTGGAAGTACCCCCTTAGTCTGGGTCTCCTCTCCCAGGGAACGCCCACCCCTCCCTTGCCTCAGTGGCAACTGTCAGTCATCGTCTAGCCCCCACTCGCTGGGGAAGACTGCAGTCTGTACTACTCATCATCAGCAAGGGGCGGGGGTCAGACCAGCTGCCTCTGCCTAGGTCTGGGCTGCCCCTCCGCAGCCCTAGTACCCTTTTGTGGGCCCTTAGCTTGGCCTGCAGCCTGGGCTTTGCTAGGCTGGAGCTCCCCAGCTCCCTCTGCCCTTCCCCAGCACTGCTCCACCCTAGGTACCCTCCTCAGCTTCTCAGGCAGCCAGGTCCTTCTCTCTCTGTAGCTAGAGAGAGTGTCTGTCCTTCTGGCCCACTACCCTCTTATAAGGGCCAGCTGGGCCCTAATTGCCCCCGCTACAGCTGTGGCTGTTTTCCCAAACAGTCCAGCTTTTTCCCTCTCAGCCCCCTCCCAGGGCTGTTTTAAGCCCTTCAAGGCATGGCGGGGTGATCACCCCGCCACAATAGGGACTAATGAAGTCTTGTCACTAGAAAGGAAACCACTAGAAAGCATTGGTTATAAATAAATTAGGAGCACTTTGGCCTTAGGGGTGAACAAGCTACAATGAATATTTTGAGAAAAGCTGTTCAGTGATGCAAACTCCTAAATGTGTATATTTGGTTGGCTAAATGTATTTGGTATTGAACTTATAAAGTGTGACAGGGAAAAACCTATTTTATTTTCAAAAAGTATTGGCTGAAATTGTAGTCAAAATGTCAGTCAATTAGAGTAGTTAGAGTTCTATACACTGTTGAAAGGTACTGACGTTTATTAATTCTGTCTGTGAAACATGGGAGTATTCAGAAACTGCCGAGGTGATAACGAACCTTGAGATTTAGAACTTAGTGCATGTTATTTTAGTATTTACTTGTAGTGGTTCTGTGGTCATCCCTCCCCATCAGGCTCGGAGGGAGGCCACGCTGCCTAACTATGTCACACAGTAAGCAATCAATTAGCAAGCTTGGGCTCTGACCCTCTGGTCACAGCAGAGCAGCAACACAGTCTATTGCCCAGCCTCCTGGCTGAGGCAGGTGGCAATCTACGATCTATAGCTCTGGCCCTTTGAGTAGGGCAGAGCAATGAGCAGTCTTTAGCGGCAGCCTTCGGGCTGGAGCAGACAGTAAATACAGTCTGGGGCAGAGTAACAAGGCACAGGTAAGGCACAGACCTTCCAGTCTAGGGTGAGTAGGCCACTACCCCAGGGGGTGGGGTTGGCGGCAGGGGGTAGGGGGACTTGGGCCCACCCTACTCTACCAGGTCCCAGTTGAGGACCCTAACAATGGTGGGTGGTCCTGCCACTGGGTCAGCAGGGAAGTCACTGAAACACGCTGATTCATTTCCTGGATACACAACTGGACTAATGTCTGGTTATCCTGGGCTACTTCCTACTGCCTACTGGGCAAGGGGGCCTGTTGCAAGGAGTCCTTGCTCCTCTCCCCTAGAGAGAGGGAAGAAGGTGCTGTCTCCTCCATCCCCTTGTTTTCTTTCAATCTTATCCCTTTTTATATTATAAAATATAGCAAGGGGTGTGAGATGTGAGGGACAAGGTGGATGGGCAGGGGGAAAGAAAGATTGTGTGAATTTGGGGAAAAGTGGTGACAGGATTTTAGGAGGGAAAAGGCTGAACAGGTGGAGAAAAAGTGAGAAGTTTCCCCCTGTTCAAAATCTCGCTCCCCCCCCCATCCAATTGTGCTCTTTCCTCCAAAATAGACTATTGAATCTGTCATCAACTAAAACAGAGCCCCAAAATTGATATAGATCGCTATTTCACATACAGCAACTCACAACTGATTCAGACACACATACGAGATAGAGACCTGATACCCCCTCCCCACCCCCACAACACACACACACACAAACTGCTCTACCTTTTTTGCTGATTCTGCTGCCCCATCCTGCTGGGTGCTCTCCTGTGTTCTGGGCCTTGCTCCCCCTTGTCGCTTACAAGAAAAGCAGCAGTTTCTTTTACTCTGTGTCAGGAGTAAGGCTCTGCAGCTGCTCCTGACACCCTAACGGGCCAGCTAGGCTTCCTGACAGACCGCCCTGTCTGAGTGGCTGAGGAAGCCAGCAGGCTGGTTCTTTAGCTCAGCAGCAGCAGCCGCTTGCTAGGGTGCTTTCTGCACACACTGACGGACTCTCTGTGTCCTTGTGCTCACCTTTCCAAGCCCTGCTCCTGCTTTGCTCCTCCAGAGCTTCAGCCCAGATCCTGCCCTGCACCTAGCTTTTTTTCACCCTGTCCCAGCCTTGCTCCCACCTCTGTACCAGCTCTGCTCCTGCCTTCCCTGACTCCTGGTAATCCAGCTCCGATCCTTGTCTCTGACTCCTGATTCCAACTCTGTCTCAACCCTTGGCTCTGGCAGTCAGACTGACCACTAGGCTGGACTGTTATGAACTCATCTGCTAACACTCTGCTAGGGGAAGAACAATACAGTTGCTCTTTACCCTCCCTGTTCCCCAGGCCTGGGGAGGGGTCACCAGGTCAAAGGCTATCCATTACACTGAGTGGACTGGGAAGTCAAGGGCAGGGCCGGCTTTAGGAAGTGCGGGGCCCAATTCAAACAGTTTCGACGGGGCCCAGACAGGGATGACTAAAAAAAAAGACACGTAAAAAAAACACGTGGGGCTTGTAGTCACCGGGCCGCGCTCCTAGTCTTTGGTGACAGGTCCTTCACTCGCTCCGGGTCTTCGGCGGCACTGAATGACCCGCCACCAAAGTGCGGTTTATACGGCAATAACTTTCCTCTAGAAGTGTTAATAGTGGGCCACAGTGCCTATTGCAGCTGCACAGATGGGCCTCAGGAAAAAAAGTTTGGGAATGTCTGCCTTAACCTGTAATTTTCTCACTGACCAGTAGGAAGTGCAAGAAACTAATATTCTAAAATGAAAACCTGTAGAGGTTGCCACTACTAAAGATCCATACATACTCCAGCTCATCTCACACAAGCCTTAAGTGAAACCTCATTGTCTTTTCTATCAGCACACCAGTACATCACACAGTCTATTCATTTGTAAAGTGATTTGGCCTCAATGTGCTCCATTACATGAGGCACAGGAGATGTTAGAATTTGGCCCTCAGTGAGCATGTTCCTAAACTGCCAGTCAATTTATATATTGTGTGACAAAGTTCCTCCTCTATCTTGGTGGGTCCTGTGCTTATTGGCGGATTTTCTTGCTTCAGAGATTCACCATGTGGGTTGGGGAACAGCCCAGAGACTTTTCCCTCTGGAAGAACCCACAGTCCAGGTCAATTGGGAGGTTTGGGGGGAACCCAGGCCTGCCCTCTACTCCGGGTTCCAGCCCAGGGCCCTGTGGATTGCAGCTGTCTATAGTGCCTCCTGTAACAGCTGCATGACAGCTACAACTCCCTGGGCTACTTCCCCATGGCCTCCTCCAAACACCTTCCTTATTCTCACCATAGGACCTTCCTCCTGGTGTCTGATAATGCTTGTGCTCCTCAGTTCTCCAGCAGTACACCCTCTCACTCTCAGCTCCTTGCGCCTCTCACTCTCAGCTCCTCACATTTGTACCACAAACTGAAGTGAGCTCCTTTTAAAACCCAGGTGCCCTGATTAGCCTGCCTTAATTGATTCTAGCAGCTTCTTCTTGATTGGTTCCAGGTGTCCTAATTAGCTGCTTGCCTTAACTGGTTCTAGCAGGTTCCTGATTACTCTAGTGCAGCCCCTGCTCTGGTCACTCAGGGAACAGAAAACTACTCATCCAGTGACCAGTATATTTGCCCTCTACCGACTCCTATACCCCACTGGTCTGGGTCTGTCACAATTGTTATGAACTGTGTAAGACCTTGTTAAGTGTCAGGTTAAAACCTCAATGAGGTTGATAGGTATGAACTCGCCCTTCAGTTAACATAACTGTAAACATAAGCCCCAACTAAGAAAAATGGTGTGTGTGTGAACCTGACCAGGAACATTTGGGCTGAGTATTATTTGAGTAGGTATGTGGGAGAGTGTCCAAGAACACACAGGTACTGAGGCCACAGACAAGAACACAGCGAGAGGCAGAGGAAAAGAGGGGGAGGGGAAAAAAAACCACCACCAAGCAAGAGCCTGTAAGCACAGTATGATGCTAAGAGTGTGCTGTCTTCTAAAGAGGTTTCCAAGCCCTGCTCCTTTTGTTCTTGGTTCCTTCTACATTCAGAAGACACAGGACTTGATACATTCTTTGTCAATTAAGAAACCTTTATCAAAGAAATACCTGAGTACAACCAATTTCTATTTCCAAATGATAAATCCCCAGGGCCCCAAACTGTCTAGCCACTTGGGTCAAAAGTGGCAACAAAATAATAAAATAGGAAGGCGAGTAACTATCCATGCCTACAGTCTTAGACCATTGTGATATCAGAGGTAATGCAACCAATCACCACCCTTACTGTACAGCTAATTTGTATGCAACAATTTCATTGGTGTAACGAGTAAATCATCTGAAGGAGACTGCACAGATGGAGGATTATTTGTCTTAACTGTCACAGTTCTTCAAAACCACCCACACAACACCACAACCAGAACATGATAGCCCCAAACACACACAGCCCTTCACTGCAGCATCTACTCCTCATTCTCCACTGCACAAGTGAAATCTCCCAAGACAACATATACCCTCACTTATACTCACCATAAACATGAGTGGCAAAGTTATAGTCAGCACTAGTAATTTTAAAATGTCACTGCATTGCCATATAACAACCTGTGTTTTTTTTTAAAGGCACTCTAACATTTTTTATATTCATTCATCTATTGTTATCCTACTGTTCTTTATCGGGATTTCATTGTTTCATTTTTCATTTATGATATTGTAATCACACCAGGAGCAGAACAAGAAGGAAGGAAAATTCACTCTAAGGTCAGGTTTGAACACGTTCCCCAACCAGAGGTTTATTACAGAGGTTCTAGTTTTGTCCAAATTGACCACAAAGACACAAAAAATCTCCAGCTATGTTCCTTCCTGCAGCACTTACCTCAACAAACCTAAACATGACAAGCCATTCATAGTAGTTCCTGTGTTTCTCCAGAGCATTTTGGTCAGCACTAAACAGTATTTTGGTCAACACTACCTCATTTGCCTTTCTCTTCTGTGAAAATAACATCCTTCTTTTAAGTGCCAAGCTTAAATAGGTTTAATTGCACTTAATTAGCTCCCAGCTAGTCAGAGCTTCCCTGAGCAATCTCTGTATCCTGGCTCGGAACTAACCCCCCTAATTCCTGGCTGGCTCATGGAACCCTACCCTTAAGTTGTGGCATGTCTTTGGGGTTGCCAAAGGATCTGTACAACCAAATATAACATATACACTACAAGTATGATTAGATTCATGTTTTGAAATGGCCTATACAACACAATTTCATAATGTCAGTAGGACAGATGTATTTTTAAAATTTATTTTATGCTTTAGTACTTGTAAAAATTTCATTTAAGATTTTGGCCTTATTCTGTTCCCAGATACACTGGTGTAAATCTAGACCGATTGCACTGACACTGACATTAGAGGAACCACACTGAGACCTATAACTGAGGTGAGATTTTTCTCTTATTTTCCAGTCTGAATACATTTCCACTGTTATGAGATCTTGCAGTTTCTTTGCTGGTGCCTTTGCAAAGCCAGGCCAAATCCATGGAATAATGATGTAGGCACAAGCTCAGTAAACAACGAAACCACATCTATATATTACTGTGTAGGAGCAGGATTTTATATGTGTACTATCAGAATTCATGTATGATTGATCATCCTGCCAGCCACCCTTTTTGAATAGCAGAAAGGAATGACCCTCTGAGACACTGGTAGAAACGCATCTGACAGATTGCCAGTGTCTGTACTAATGTTAAGGAAGGGACGGACCAGAACAATCCTTATGACTGATTATCGTCACCCTTTTATTTTAGGATAAGTTATAATGTCTACTATGGTTTCCTATATGTATTATAAATTACGCACTCTATTTAAATATAAATTTCTTTGTTTTAAGGTTTAGTAAGTAAGGCTTGGTCTACACTACCCCCCCCAATTCGAACTAAGGTACGCAACTTCAGCTACGTGAATAACGTAGCTGAAGTCGAAGTACCTTAGTTCGAACTTACCTTGGTCCACACGCGGCAGGCAGGCTCCCCCGTCGACTCCGCGGTACTCCTCTCGCCGAGCTGGAGTACCGCAGTGGACGGCGAGCACTTCCGGGTTCGACTTATCGCGTCCAGACTAGACGCGATAAGTCGAACCCAGAACTTCGATTTCCAGCCGTCGAACTACCTGGTAAGTGTAGCCAAGGCCTGAGAGACAGGATCTTGTATTGTGTCTATGTTAAGGAGATTAGAGGAATGTTGAAAGCTCGGGCCACAATGTGAACTGTTTTGATTACAAGATTTAGTAAAAAGAAGAACAGGAGTACTTGTGGCACCTTAGAGACTAACAAATTTATTAGAGCATAAGCTTTCGTGGACTACAGCCCACTTCTTCGGATGCATATAGAATGGAACATATATTGAGGAGATATATATACACACATACAGAGAGCATAAACAGGTGGGAGTTGTCTTACCAACTCTGAGAGGCCAATTAATTAAGAGAAAGAAAAAAAAAAAAAAAACTTTTGAAGTGATAATCAAGCTAGCCCAGTACAGACAGTTTGATAATAAGTGTGAGAATACTTACAAGGGGAGATAGAGTCAATGTTTGTAATGGCTCAGCCATTCCCAGTCCTTATTCAAACCGGAGTTGATTGTGTCTAGTTTGCATATCAATTCTAGCTCAGCAGTCTCTCTTTGGAGTCTGTTTTTGAAGTTTTTCTGTTGTAATATAGCCACCCGCAGGTCTGTCACTGAATGACCAGACAGGTTAAAATGTTCTCCCACTGGTTTTTGAGTATTTTGATTCCTGATGTCACATTTGTGTCCATTAATTCTTTTGCGTAGAGACTGTCCGGTTTGGCCAATGTACATGGCAGAGGGGCATTGCTGGCACAATGCAACCTAAAGCAAATACTCACCAGCAACCACACATCACTGAACAAAACCACTAACCCAGGAACCTATCCTTGTAACAAACCCCGATGCCAACTCTGTCCACATATCTATTCAAGTGACATCATCATAGGACCTAATCACATCAGCCATACCATCAGGGGCTCGTTCACCTGCACATCTACCAATGTGATATATGCCATTATGTGCCAGCAATGCCCCTCTGCCATGTACATTGGCCAAACCGGACAGTCTCTACGCAAAAGAATCTGAAACCTGTCAAGATTTAGTAAGGTTTAATTTACAATACCTTTCTTGCTCAACATAAAAACTGCTGTATACCTTTGAAGGTCTCTGTAAAAGACTGTTTGTGTGAATGAGGAATGCATGCATCAGGAAAAGATAAGTTGTGAAGCCATTGTTAACCAGATAGTCAAGAAAGAAGGAGCAAAGACACTTACAGAGACTTATTGACACCAGAGAACCATCAACGCACATCCATGATTGAGGAAGGGCAGATTGATGACCCTGAGGTGGAGGCTGGCACCCCTAAAGACAATTGATTAAATCAAATCCAGGACAGGATGACCTCTCGGAGGTGTTTTGGAATGTTTACATCAAAAGATAAAACCAATGAAGGAATAACCGGTCATAAACTGACACAGCAAAATCCATAGACTTCAATAGAGAAAAAAGACTGTAAGAACAGGGTGCTTTGCCATGAGACTTTGGGTTCATCTTGCCACAACTCCAAGAGCATCGGATTGCGACCGACAGAGCCCAGCTTCCCTCTGTGACCAATCTGGCTGGCCACTAGATTGATCCCAGACTCAGACTGGTAACTATAAACATCAATGGGCCGGACTGTGTGCATGGTGTGTGTGTGTGTGTAACTGAAAAGCATATGCTAACTGCTATATTCTCAATAAATGTGGCATTTTTGCTTTTTCCCCTGTAAAAGATCTCGTGTGCTTTGTATAACATAACAACTGGAAGAGGGTACAGATGGAGTTCCTTTCCCTTGGCTAGTAGTGGTGTACAAAAACAGTTTTGCTCTTTCTCTTCACCCTGAACTTGCTCTTAGAAATACTTCCTGAGATCCAGGCTCCTCCCACCCCGGGACTAGTCACACTTTTTAGTAGTGTTTATGTATATGCCAAGAAACACCCACTTATCTAGCCAGCAAAGTAACTTAGGCTATGTCTATGCTACAGACCTTACAGTGGCACAGCTGTACCACAGCAAATGTACCATTGTAAGGTCTTTCGTGTAGCCACTCTAGGCTGGCAGGAGAGAGCTTTCCTGTCAGCATAGTTAAACTACCTCCAACAAGCAGTGGTAGCTATAGTGCTGTCCACACCGGTGCATCTGTTGGTGAAACTTATGATGGTCAGGAGTGTGTTTTTTCATACCCTGACTGAGAAAAATTTTACTGACAAAAGTGCTTGTGTAGACATAGCCTCATTTACTTCCCACATAAACCCAAGTCTTGAACTCAGCTCCTGACCTGAATAGACAAACTACGCCCCGGGGAAAATGTATGTTTACGGAAAGGGGGAGGAATCATCCCCACAGATTGCAGAGCAGATCCACAGAGGTTAGAGTAGTCTTTTCAACTCTCTGTAGGGACAGATAAGAAAACTTCCATCCCTACCTGTGCCCCTCCATTTGCTCTATTCCTCATGCCTTGTCCAATTCTGTCTACATGCCTACTGTAGCACAGGAAACTTTCTGTTTCAAACTCCATGGCTGTCCCCCTCTTGCACAGTGGAAGCTTGCTTTGGAAATCCCCCTTCCTTTGATATGCCAATCTTCATTTATAATGACATAGGTCTGCCAATGAAAGAGACAGAGTAAACCAAAAATTTGCAATCCCAGTATTCCCACTCATTATGAAAAAGAACAAAAAAAGAAAAGAGGGTCAGTGATTAGCTGTGGAGCAGCAACAGCCAGCAAGCAGAGATCTCGGGTCCATTAGTTATTTAATATGCTTATAATTTCAGAAAAAGTAAAGATGCTAATTAAGTAATAAATGGACTTTGGGGTCAGGCATTTCCTGGCAGTTAATGTCTGGCCATTGCATTTGAGGGCCCAGGGCAAAGCTGAGGGCCCTTAACTTCACCCATCGTTAATTGCAAAAGAAATCCCTGACCCAGAGGTCAATATTGCTATTATTAACCATGAAAATACAAAAAAGGAAAATAAAATAAAGTAATTACTTTTTATGCATTGCCCTGCTTATAAAGTTCAAGTTTTTTTGTTATCCCACTCAAGGCTCTATATGGGTTGGCCTACATCTTTACCTTTGTCTTCTATCACTTTGTTTCTGTTGTGGAAATGGACACCCTCCTTCTAGGAGTAAAGCTCTCTGAAACGGAAGTTCCCCCAAGACTTTAGTAAAGTCTGCTTTACAGCATTTTTTGATTCTCTCTAGTAACTAGAGGATGAAGACTTTTATAGTTTTAACTTAGTTCCACATCTCTTTAGACCTTTAATCTCTTTTTATCTAGGGACACAAACCAGTAAAGCAAAAATTCAAGAGGAAATTTCAATTTTTCAACACAAATAAAATCTTCCTTTCAAAACAATTTACACTAGGGCCTTAAATAGAGATAGTCCTATTATTGTAAAAATGAAGGGCCAGATTTCAAGTCAAAGGAGCTATGCCAATTTGCATCAACTGAAGATCTGGTCCAAAGGTTTTTATGTGAGATTATCAGTCTTCCAAACTGGGTTTGTACTTCTGAAAACCTCCATAGAGTTCCCTATGCAAAGGACTAACTTTGGGGACAATTTAGATTTCAAGTGTGATGTTTAAAATTAAAATCCCGTGCAAAAGCTATGAACATGGATGCTAACATTTAAAGACCAATACCAGAAATCAAGACTCGAGGAACTTGCAAATATTGTCTTGCAAATATTGCTTTTTCATTGCTGTATGGCTTGCCTTGCCAACTAAGTATATCTGGAAATGTAATCAGCCACAATATATGTACACATGTCCATTCCAGAAGAAAACAATTATTTTGTTACTCACAATGTTTGTCAGGTAACATTATAGAGTAATGGTTCTTCACAGCTCTGTACTAGTCTAAATTTGCTTGCTCAGACCAGCCCATAATCTTGATTGTTGTAGAACTATAGAATTATACCATTGGAAGGGACCTCGTGAGGTCATCTAGTGTTAGTCCAGTTCCCTGTACTCATGGCAAGACAAAGTATTATCTAGACCAACCCTGACAGGTGTTTGTCTAACCTTCACTTAAAAATCTCCAATGATGGAGATTCCACAACCTCCTTGGGCAATTTATTCCAGTGCTTAACCATCCTGACAGGAAATTTTTTCTAATGTCCAACCTAAACCACCCTTTTGCAATTTAAGCCCGTTGCTTCTTGTCCTATTCTCAGAGGTTAAGGAAAATACTTTTTCTTCCTCCTCCTTTTAACAACCTTGTATGTACTTGAAAACTGTTATCATGTCCCTCTCAGTCTTCTCTTCTCCAGAATAAACAAACTCAATTTTTTCAATCTTCCCTCACAGGTCATGTTTTCTAGCCCTTTAATCATTTTTGTTGCTCTTCTCTGAACTTTCTCCAATTTGTCCACATCTTTCCTGAAATGTGGCACCCAGAACTGGACACAATATTCCTGTTGAGGCCTAATCAGCGTGGAGTAGAGCAGAAGAATTACTTCTCAGGTCTTGCTTATAACACTTCTGCTAATACATCCCAGAACGATGTTTGCTTTTTTTGCAACAGTGTTATACTCTTAACTCATATTTAGCTTGTGATCCACTCTGACCCCCAGATCCCTTTCTGCAGTACTCCTTCCTAGGCATCAGAGGGGTAGCCGTGTTAGTCTGAATCTGTAAAAAGCAACAGAGGGTCCTGTGGCACCTTTAAGACTAACAGAAGTATTGGGAGCATAAGCTTTTGTGGGTAAGAACCTCACTTCTTCAGATGCAAGTAACGGAAATCTCCAGAGGCAGGTATAAATCAGTATGGAGATAACAAGGTTAGTTCAATCAGGGAGGGTGAGGTGCTCTGCTAGCAGTTGAGGTGTGAACACCAAGGGAGGAGAAACTGCTTCTGTTGTTGGATAGCCATTCACAGTCTTTGTTTAATCCTGATCTGATGGTGTCAAATTTGCAAATGAACTGGAGCTCAGCAGTTTCTCTTTGGAGTCTGGTCCTGAAGTTTTTTTGCTGTAAGATGGCTACCTTTACATCTGTTATTGTGTGGCCAGGGAGGTTGAAGTGTTCTCCTACAGGTTTTTGTATATTGCCATTCCTGAGATCTGACTTGTGTCCATTTATCCTCTTGCATAGTGACTGTCCAGTTTGGCCAATGTACATAGCAGAGGGGCATTGCTGGCATATGATGGCATATATAACATTGGTGGATGTGCAGGTGAATGAGCCGGTGATGTTGTAGCTGATCTGGTTAGGTCCTGTGATGGTGTTGCTGGTGTAGATATGTGGGCAGAGTTGGCATCGAGGTTTGTTGCATGGGTTGGTTCCTGAGTTAGAGTTGTTATGGTGCGGTGTGTGGTTGCTGGTGAGAATATGCTTAAGGTTGGCAGATTGTCTGTGGGCGAGGACTGGCCTGCCTCCCAAGGTCTGTGAAAGTGAGGGATCATTGTCCAGGATGGGTTGTAGATCACTGATGATGCGTTGGAGAGGTTTAAGCTGCGGACTGTAGGTGATGGCCAGTGGAGTTCTGTTGGTTTCTCTTTTGGGCCTGTCTTGTAGCAGGAGGCTTCTGGGTACACGTCTGGCTCTGTTGATTTGTTTCTTTCTTTCCTTGTGTGGGTATCGTAGTTTTGAGAATGCTTGGTGAAGATCTTGTAGGTGTTGGTCTCTGTCTGAGGGGTTGGAGCAAATGCGATTGTACCTCAGTGCTTGGCTGTAGATGATGGATCGTGTGGTGTGACCGGGGTGGAAGCTGGAGGCATGAAGGTAGGCGTAGCGGTCGGTGGGTTTTCGGTATAGGGTGGTGTTAATGTGGCCATCGCTTATTTGTACAGTGGTGTCTAGGAAGTGGACCTCCCGTGTAGATTGGTCCAGGCTGAGGTTGATGGTGGGATGGACACTGTTGAAATCATGGTGGAATTCTTCCAGGGTCTCCTTCCCATGGGTCCAGATGATGAAGATGTCATCAATATAGCGTAGGTAGAGAAGAGGCATGAGTGGACGAGAGCTGAGGAAGCGTTGTTCCAGGTCAGCCATAAAAATGTTGGCATATTGTGGGGCCATGCGGGTGCCCATAGCGGTGCCACTGGACTGGAGGTATATATTGTCACCAAATTTGAAATAATTGTGCGTGAGGATAAAGTCACAGAGCTCAGCAATAAGTTGTGCTGTGTCATCAGCAGGGATACTGTTCCTGACAGCTTGTATTCCATCTGTGTGTGGGATGTTTGTGTAGAGAGCCTCTACATCCATGATGGTGGCTAAGATGGTGTTTTCTGGGAGGTCACCAATGCATTGTAGTTTTCTCAGGAAATCTGTGGTGTCACGGAGATAGCTGGGAGTCCTGGTGGCGTAGGGTCTGAGTAGGGAGTCCACATATCCAGACAGTCCTTCAGTGAGAGTGCCAATGCCTGAGATGATGGGGCGTCCAGGATTTCCAGATTTGTGGATCTTAGGTAGTAGATAGAATAACCCCGGTCGGGGCTCTAAGGGTATGGTGATTTGTTCCTGTGTTAGTGTAGGGAGTGTTAGTGTTAGTTTCTTAGTGTATTCCTCAGTGGGATCTGAGGAAAGTGGCCTGTAGAATTTGGTATTGGAGAGTTGTCTGGCAGTCTCCTTCTGGTAGTCAGACCTGTTCGAGACTGTGAATGGCTATCCAACTACAGAAGCAGTTTCTCCTCCCTTGGTGTTCACACCTCAACTGCTAGCAGAGCACCTCACCCTCCCTGATTGAACTAACCTCATTATCTCCATACTGATTTATACCTGCCTCTGGAGATTTCCATTACTTGCATCTGAAGAAGTGAGGTTCTTACCCACGAAAGCTTATGCTCCCAATACTTCTGTTAGTCTTAAAGGTGCCACAGGACCCTCTGTTGCTTCCTAGGCACGCATTTCCCATTTTGTATGTATGCAACTGATTGTTCCTTCCTAAGTGGAGTACTTTGCATTTGTCCTTATTGAATTTTATCCTATTTCCTTCAGACCATTTCTCCAGTTTGTCCAGATCATTTCGAATTTTAATCCTATCCTCCAAAGCACTTGCAGCTCCTCTCAGCTTGGTATCAGCCACAAACTTTATAAGTGTACTCTCTATGCCATTATCTAAATCATTGATAAAGATATTGAACAGAACCGGACCCAGAAATGATCCCTGTGGGACCTCACTTGATATGCCCTAACAGCTTGACTGTGAACCACTGATAACTACTCTCTGGGAATGATTTTCCAGCCAGTTATGCATCCACTGTATCGTAGCTCCATCTAGGTTGGTGTTGGCAAATTATGTCCCAGAGGCCACATCCAGCCCATGAGCTCTGCAGGTAGCGGGGTCGGGAGCATGCTCCGTGTGGCTCCTGGAAGCAGCAGCACGATCCCTCTCCGGCTCCTACATGTACGGGCAGCCAGTGGTCTCTGCACGCTGCCCCCTTCCCAAGCGCCATCCCTGCAACTCCCATTGGCCAGCAAACAGGGCCAATGGGAGCTGCAGGGACAGCACCTGCAGATGGGACAGCATACAGAGCCGCCTGGCCGTTTCTCCGTGTAGGAGCCAGAGGGGGGACATGCCGCTGCTTCTGGGAGCTGCTTGAGGTAAGTGCCGCTCGGAGCCTGCACTCCTGACCCCCTCCCATGTCCAAACCCCTTGCCAGAGTCCTGATCCCCCTCCCACTCTCCGAACCCCTCGGTACCAACCTCCTGCATCCCAGAGCCCGTACCCCCAGCCAGAGCCCTCACCCCCGCATCCCTACCCCAACCCGGAGCCCCCTCCTGCATCTGAACTCCTCATTTCTGGCTCCACCCCAGAACCCACACCCCCAGCCAGAGCCCTCACCCCATCCCACACCCCAACCCCCTTTGTGAGCATTCATGGCCCGCCATACAATTTCCATACCCAGATGTGGCCATCGGGTGAAAATGTTTGCTGCTGCTTTCACAAGGTGGATGTAGATCTTGGCTCCAACGTCATTTCATCTTCCATCAGCAGCTATTTAACCGGAGCCCTTCATAACAGGGTCTGCCACTATGTGTGCCTTCCCTGGGATGTGTTCAATTTTGAAAGAAAATTGCAACAGCTGCAGTCAGAACTTTCGTATCTTGAGTGGAAGGTCATCTAATGCTTATGAAACCAATAGTGTCACTTAAGGGCTTGTGGTCTCTATTTATTGTAAAATCCAGTTCCAACAAATATACACTACCTCATTCACAGATTCGGACTGCTAAATCTTCCTTTTTCATGAGTATAGTGCTATTCTGCTTCTGTGAAGCTTTATGAAACAAAAGTGACAGACCTATAGACTACCTCTGCTGCTACTGATTGTAAATCATATGAAGATGTGCTGTTGCTACTGTTGTTGGAGAGTGAATTTATTATTGTGCCTAAGCGGGTGGAGATGCCAGTTGTTTGTGTGTTTTGTTGTGGATTCCTCAACATACAAATATGACTACCACAAAGAACACATCTTAAAATGTTTTATTAGCTTTGGTATATGGGGTAAAATTTTCCTAAAGTGATTTGTTATTCTCATGAGTTTTCTTACACTGCAAATGTTTTAGAATTAAGATAAGATAAGTAAAGTCTACTATTTGTCTGGATCCAGCTGAATCTATGATTGTTAATTATATGCACCACAAATTTGACCTGCTACTTCCATAGTCGCCTCTCCAATTCAAAGTGAGCATGGCCTGTTGGTAGCATCTTAGTGTTGCACATAGTCATCCATTATATGCACTTTTGGCTCCTCCTTGTTCCTACATAGCAGTATGGTAAAGGAGCCCAAATGAGCTGAGATATTTGATTTTGAAAATGCGGCAGTGCTGAAGACATTGCAAATGAGAACCAATTAACACAGTACTTTCCAAACATGGTGATGCATATTACAAGAGAGATTTGCCAAAAGCCTGCTGAGGTGTCTAGCCTTACAAATATCTTGGTTTAGGATAACAGAATTAGTGTCTGGTCAACTGCAGGGTATGTGTCTTTCTCTGCATACACTATTATTAAGTACTGTGAAGTACCTGCTAATGAGGATTTTATCATTCCTCCACCTATTGCTGGGTTCCTTTGTATATAAAATAACCTCAATGTATTCATTCGCTTTAGTTGTTTGAATTTCCCCAACATAGCGCTGTACGAACAAAAGGAATTGCTAATGGCACAAGTCTTATTTTGTATCCCAAATATCAGCTTTCTACTTGTGTAAACCCTTGTGGCCGTATCTCCACTATAGTTTGTTTTTATCATTTGTGCAAACAAGCTTCTCTGCTATGCACCATTGCCAAGCCTAGTGGGATGCTGTCAGTCCTTGTGTTATGCATTCTGTTTGTCTAAAAATGTTTTTTCCCTTCCACTTTCTCTAGGAACTGGACACAAAAGTCCAACATAGTGTAACTGAGCCCACATAAAATCTTATCAAGTCTTTGCAGCTCTCCATTCTTGGATCTCTTTTTGTTTTGTTTTGAAACTGCAGCAGCAGTTGATCCAGTGTCATCTTTAAGTTTAAGATTTTGCCTGTTTAGAGTAATCTCTATGTACCATTGTGTTTTCTTCATTGTTAAGGATATCTCCCTTAGAAATATGATGATGCTAGCAGTTCCACCTGGGTAGTTTCCAACTTTTCTGAGCAACCTCCATGTTGTTGCAAAATAAACTGTTTTATGGAATCTTCTACATTTTGCCTCTTGTGCTGTACATAGCTTCCAGTTGTGACTTGGTGTCTTGTTACCTCTTCCACAGCTTTTCTATTGTTCTCTCTTGTAAAGATACATTGGTCTCCCATTCTTTGGCTGTACATATTTTTATTGTGAGCTTTCTCCCTTTTACTGCTTTCAGATTTCCTTTTCTCTTTGTCATTGTATCAGTGCCATCTGATATGGTGTCTCTGTTTCTGGCATATAAATAACATTACTATATCTTTATGATTTCATGCAGTCTGATTTAAATTATAATTTTGGCTCTGACAAACTGGTGTTCCTTATGTCTACAACAATTCTCTCTCTTATTAGTTCTTTTAAGGCCACATATTTGCAATGTTCAGCAAGACTCGGATCTGCTGTTGTAAAGGCTACATTCTGTACCCTTGTTTCTGGTATCTTGGCATCTCAGGTATTTCTAGATGATAGCTTTTACTGAACTAGTCTGAAGAAATAATAGAATAGGTCAGCTTTTGAGACTCATTGTTTTGTGACTGTAATTTAAACAGAATAATTAAGTCGCGGAAGTCCATACGTACATCTTTAAAAAAAAACTGCTTCTATCGCAGTCTGTCTCTTAATTAAATTACAAGATCTCAGTCAACAACTTGCCATTATGTCAGTTGTTCTACTTGAATTATTTCCCTGGCCTGATAATTAGAATCTGTGCCTCTAGAAAGCTTGCCTACCTTATTACCTTTTTGTAATTAATCCAATATAATATAAATTAATACACGCAATTGTGTGTGACCTTTATTGTATAAAACTGTTATCTATGAATAATCTATATGAGAATCCTGAAGAGAAGCTAATTTGTCCTGATACCCACTCATGCAGCAAATGGGGATAGCACATCATATATCTCTGATGGCATAATAATATTAGCTCATTCAAATCTTTATAATTAATTCTCTGCATTTAAATCAATTTTGGAAGACAATCACCTCTTGCTGATATAGAGCACTGTAACCTGCGAAAGACAGATCTCTGTCAGATAACAACATTGGTTAATATCCAGTACCTGTAGATTTCTCAAATTGGTACTAATTGGTGATCTTACATATCCAGATGATGAAAAAGAATGCCATGAACAGAAATGGTCAAAAAATGTCATTGAAAAATAATGTCAAAGAAAAATATTTTTTGTTAAAAATGTAATTTTCTGTGGAAAAAATTCATTTTTAATTGTTTTTTTTTAGGAAAACCAGAAACTGAAAGACAACTCTTTTTTTTTTTTTTTTTTTTGTAAAAAATCAGTTTTTGGTAAAAATATTGGGCTTTGATTTTCAAAAAATGTACCAAAACCTGAATTTATTTATTTACCAAAAACCAGGATTTTTTTTTTAAACAAAACCAGTTTTCAAAAACCTCTCCCCCGCCCAGTTTTCATTTCAATTTCTCAATGAACTCCCCCTTTTTGCCCCCACATACTCACTTACTCTCTCTCTCTTTCTCACACACACACACACACACACACAAAATCATGGGAAATTTAGACAAAAATGAAAAGGAGACTATTTAGAAAATTTTTCACAAAATATAATTGGTATTTTTGACCATCTCTAATACTGAATATGTTATAAAGATGTCTTTGTATCATTCTCAATAGGAGCCCAATCCAGCGCCTGCTGAAGTCAATTGCATTAATTGCAATAGGCTTTAGATAGGGCCTCTCCAAAAAAGCTAGGATGGGACACACTGGAAAGGAGGACAGGTGTGCATGTTGATTTTATACATTTTTTGTGTCTCATAATATTACTACTTTCATATAGGAAAGAAAAGGCTGCTTATGTTTTATTGGATAGTATCCCATGCCACTTCTAGCTGTGAAAGAGCACTTGGTCTGAATGTCTGGTGGGAAACCAAAATTTCTATGCACAAGAAAAAGTAAACACTCATTTAAACTCAGATCACATTCCTAGCAACATATGCTTTTATTATTTCTTCATCTCATTTGTGAGACCTACTGCATAAACTGCATATGAGTCCCCTTTACTTCCCTGTGCAACCAACCCATGTTGACAGATTATTGAGGGGGCAACAGCTGCTAGTGGACTTCTCTCCCCTTCCTAGTTTCCAATAAGTTCATTCCCTCCCCCCAAAATTTCCAGTCAGTTCTGATAATGTATTGAGGACAATTTTTTGTTTTAGAAAGTGGAGGAAGTAACCAGGGGGGCAGCCATTTTAAACTTGATTCTGACCAACAGGGAGGAATTCGTTGTGAATCTGAAAGTGGAAGGCAATTTGAGTGAAAGTGTTGAAAGTGTTCATGAAATTGTAGACTTCATGATTCTAAGGAAAGGAATGTGTAAGGGCTGCAGAATAAGGCAAATGGACTTCAAAAAATAAGATTTTAACAAACTCAGAGAACTGGTAGGTTCTCTGATAGAAAATCTAAGGGATAAAGGAGTTCAGGAAAGTTGGCAGTTTCTCAAGGAGGCAACATGAAATGCACAACTGCAAACTGTTTTGATATGAAGGAAAGATAGGAAGAATAGTAAGAGGCCAATATGGCTCTGTCGGGATCTCTTTAATGAAGTAAAAAGAATCCTAAAAAAGGTGGAAACAGACAAATTGCTAAGGAGGCATAAAAAGAATAGCACAAGCATGTAAAGACAAAATCAGAAAGGCCTAGGTACAAACTGACATATAACTAGCAAAGGGCACAAAAGGCAATAAAAAAGGTTCTATGAATGCTTTAGAAACAAGAGAAAGATGATGGAAGTGTAGGTCCTCTACTTAGTGGGGAAGGAGAGCTAATAACTGATGACACCAAGATGGCTGACATATTTAATGTCCATTTTGATATATTTTGATTTTAGTAAGGCTTTTGGCACAATTTAACATGATATTTTCATAAGCAAACTAGGGAAATGTGATCTAGATAAATTAGTGTAAGATGGGGTGCACAACTAGTTGAAAGACTATACTCAAAGAGTAGTTATCAATAGTTCACTGTCCAACTGGGAGGGCATATCTGGTGGGATCCCATAGGAGTCAGTCCTGGTCCTGGTACTATTCAATATTTTCATTAACGATTTGGATAATGGAGTGGAGAGTAAGCTTATAAAATTTGCAGATGACACCAAGCTGGGAGGGCTTGTTGGAGAACAGGATTAGAATTCAAAACAACCTTGACAAATTTGAGAATTGGTCTGAAATCTACAAGATGAAATTAAATAAAGAGAACTCCAAAGTACTTAACTTAGGAAGGAAAAATCAAATGCACAACAACAAAATAGGGAATAACTGGTTAGGTGCTAGCAGTGCTGAAAAGGATCTGGGGGTTATATTGGATCAAAAATTGCAGTTTTGAAAAAAAAGGCAAATATCGTTCTAGGGCGCATTAACAGGAGTGTTGCATGTAAGACACAGGAGGTAATTGTCCTGCTCTACTCAGCACCGGTGAGGCCTTTGTTGGAGTACTGTGTCCAGTTTTTGGTGCCACACTTTAGGAAAGATGTGGACAAACTAGAGAGAGTCCAGAGGTTTTCAGAGGACAGAAACAAAACACAATAAAAGGTTTAGAAAATCTGACTTATGAGGAAAGGTTAAAAAAAATGGGCATGTTTAGTCTGGAGAAAAGAAGACTGAGGGGGGACCTGATAGGCTTCAAATATGTTAAGAGCTGTTATAAAGGGGAAGGTGATCAATTGTTGTTCATGTCCACTGGGTGTAGGACAAGAAGTAATGGGCTCAATTTGCAGCAAGATGGATTCAGGTTAGATATTAAGGAAAAAAATTAACTATAAGGGTAGTTAAGAACTGGAATAGGTTTACAAGGGATGTTGTGGAATCCCCATCACTGGAGGTTTTGACAAACAGCTGTCATGGATGGTCTATGTTTACTTGGTCCTATCTCAGCAGAGGGGGCTGGACTTGATGAATTCTTGAGGTCTCGTCCAGTCCTACATTTCTATGACTCTATGAAGTTGGGCAGCAAGTAGATGAGTAGTGGAAGGAGTTAGGTGGAGCCTTAGCTCTGCCCACTCTAACTCACTATTTGGTATGCTGGAGCCTGCACAGGGGAAGAAATAATGTGTGCCAGCCTCCCTACAGCAAGGGAGAAGCAGGGTTCAGATTGTGACTCTACGCATTGCCCCTTACTCAGACTGGATTATATGGTTGCAGTCCACTCCTGCAAGCAACACTGTGACTCATGCATGAAAAAGATACCCACGAAAATGATCCTCATGGGTCTACCCTTCAGAGAGACACTTAGCCAGGGGAGAATTTTAAAGGTGTCTAGAGCACAGAGACCGCTTCCTAAATAAAAGCTCCATTCTGGAGTTCAGCAAGGGAGCAGAGAGGGGAATTCTTTTTCTGTCACACTACAACAAGTGACAATAAGACAAATTCATGTTGCAGTTCCTATGTGGGACTTAAGTGGCACACCACTGGTAAATTTCACCTAATTTGAATATGATCTAAATATCACGCAGGACAAATTGTTTGCAACATCAAAGTCCTGACAATATACTCCTTGCACTCCACAAACTACTTGTCCCCAGGACATAATTTATCCCAAGTGAATCTTCTTATTGAAAGAAGAACAGGAGTACTTTGTTAGTCTCTAAGGTGCCACAAGTACTCCTGTTCTTCTTTTTGCGGATACAGACTAACACGGCTGTTACTCTGAAACTCTTCTTATTGACACACAGCTGATTGAGAAGTTTAGTTTCAGAATGCTATGAAACTTTGCTGGTCAGTACATCCCTTTATGCACTTTAGGGATTTATTCACATTTTAGTATCTTTTTTCAGTGGCAAATATACGTACAGTATTATGAGTATAGTGTGAAATTACATGGAAAATTGGTTGTGACAGAAAGGATAAAAATCCACACACTTACGGTGCCTTATTTAATTTGTCAAAAACACTTGAACTGCTGAGTGGATCTAATGAAGCTCAATGAATTTACGAGTACATCTTCAGTCTGTTGAGAACGACTGACAATTCAGTTACTTCATGAAACTGAATGGTGAACAAATATTATTTAGGGAAGCTTTTATTTGGGGAGGTGGGCTAGCTGAGTTTGGGATTGATTCACTGGGTTGCTAGCTCCTGAACTAAGCTGGAATCTATTTATTTTTAATTGTACCTGGATTTGGCACGGCTGACTGGCAATCTTCTGTTACATTTTGGTTTTAATTTATATTCATTGTAAAAGTGGTTTTGGAGGAGAATCAACCACTGAGTTTGGAATGTCTTGAATTTCTACCTCTTCTATTTCGAAGGCTGTTACGGTAGCTTTTGACCTCATTTGCTCTTTGAAGTAGCTTTTCGAGCACAACCACACTTGTAATAAGAATATGTAGTATAAAAATGTATGCCTGGGAAGTAAAGTATGCTTGTTCTAATGAAATGAGCACTTCTACAGCATTTGAGATAAATAAAAGGCTAGTGGGGAACTGTGGTAGTTTTAAACTGGAATACCAGTTTACAAGTACAGTAGTTTTATAAGGACCTAATTAACAAAAGGGAAGGGATACACAGACTCATTGTTTTGAATTAGAAATAGACTCTTCTGTTTATTCCTTTGCTGTTAGCATTCTTGTTTGGTTTACAGTACAAATGATTAATCATATAAATGTACCATCTCAGAACCTGCTGAAGGAAGAAATTACACTCACTGGTTTCCTTCTCTTCTGCTCACACCTGGCAGCTGTTTTCAGCTCACTCATAATTCTGGAAGCTTTTCTTCTGGTATATATTTTTTCCACAGTATTTTAAGCTTCTCTAAATATAAGATGATTATGCTATTTACACTTTTCTTGGTGGCAGTTGATCGCAGGCTCTCAGTTCTAACTGAAATAAACTCTCCCACATACTTTGGTTCCTACTACTCTTGAGCATATGAAAATTTTCATCATGGTGATTTTGTGAAAGTAAGCATATTACTCAGACATATAGGTGCCAGGTCGCTGTTTGCTCTTCTTAGCGAGATTAGCTATTGATTGGCAGAAGGAGATGAATTTGTACTTTGCTTTAACTACTTTTTTTGTTGCAATAGCAAGGAAATGCAAGAAACATATTTATTGATTGGTTGATTATAGGCTTGTGTATAGCTTTCTCATTTTAAAATATTATCTTTTCTAGAAATTGTTGTATTTTACTGTAGCCCATGCATCCAGCAGTTGTAAAATCGAAACAGCAAATGAGACATGATTTATGGAGCAAAGGATTGTATGTGCATAAGAAGTCAAATGTAACAACTGCATATTTGTCCCCAGATCATGTTCCAATCACAGTTAATTTTTCTGTAGGTCTAAATGCTTTGAAATTACTTACTTTTAAATACATATTCTGCCTGGCATAAGCAGTATAGAGACAATACATTATTCTTCCTAAATGCTAGCAGTACAAAAGAGGACAGCATTTGTGGAAGGCTTGAGCAATGGTGTATTTGAGTGAGGATTTAAAATACTAGAATAAAGATTACCTTTTTGGGCCCATAAAAGAACAGTGACATTTTTTAAAATACATTTGGTGCTTATAAAAAGTGCTGGATTTACTGCCAGAGAATGGGAAATCCTTTATAATCCACAGATCATGTGCAGAATGGCAGTGGCAGTATAAGTTTCCTCCCACTGCCCAAGCAATGTGCCTTATTTGTGACCTGGAGAAGCATAGTTCTGTTTCCATGCCAACTCAGTCCTTCTTGTCTGTATTAAATCAGTGAATAAGGATGTCACCTAGGCCTAGGAATTCTTGATATGGACATTTGTCCTTCAGACACTTAACTGAGACCAGTGCTAGGAAGCAATTTCAAATAAGCTAATGAAAAACTGTCAAATGGTATTGACTAAATTATGACCAATCTATTTGAATTGAAAGCAATGATCTGAAGGTGAAAAGCTCTGTCTTCCCTTACCTGCCCCCTAGTCATACACTTCTTCAAACAGCAAAATTCTATGTGAACAATAAACATATATTCTGCCACAGAGGAATCATGTTGCACTAAATTCTTGGATTTATGCTAAGTAGGTGGCAAGAACGGCTTCAATATTCTGCTCAAGGTAATGCTTCTGATTCTGCCACTTTGGATACTGCTAGGTTGTACATCTACACTCCCTTCTGCTGGCACTAACACTTATTGCAGATGGAAAAGCATAACCACAGATATTAAGATGTATTCTGACTAAGGATCTTATGCAAGCCAAGATGGAGTTCCAATTCCATTCCTATGAAAAATATAAATGGACAAACAAAAGCAGCTTTAGCTCCTTGTCCTTTTCAGGGCCAAAAGATGCCAGAAAGCAGTCCCGCCCCTCCATCCAAAAAATGCAGAGTGCCTGATACAAACATTTGACTGTATGTAAGATGGTGTGGCAGTTCTTGTCTGAATAGAAAGAAAATTCAACTTGAAAAAGAAACAAACTATACATAAATAAATTGAAAATGCAAGGCCCTGATTCAGCAAAGCACTTAAGCACATGTTAAATCCCCTTGATTTTGATAAACCCATGTGCAAGAATTTTGCTGAACTGGGGCCTAACCAAGGTGGTTGAAAGATTAGTTGGAGAGAGAAGACTCATACCTCCCAGGTTCCCATGGAGCTACCCTAGGTACAGCCTTGTACCATATTCAGGCTGTGTTCTGGAAGGGAGGTCTTGGGGTTGAGTGCAAGGATACACTTAAAGCTTCAGTACCTAGGTGTAGCTTTTAATGTATATATCTGGTTTTGTTCCAAGACTTCAAAATATTTTACCTATACCATCCACTGAAGGTTAACTTCTGGAATAAATATGCCGGTTTCTACTTTTCCCACCATCTTTGGAAAAAGCACTCCTTCTTTACTGCCCCCTGCTCCCACTTTATATACCTGGTAGGTCAAGAGATACAGAAAATGCCTGGAGAGAGAGAAAGAGACAGACAGAGAGTGATGAATATATGTAACTTAAAAAAGAGAAATACCTTCACAACTTTTTTTGTAAAGGGAATTTTTAGTACTTAGGTACTACTAGGGTGACAGCCCTTGAAATGGAATTCTTTTCTTTATCCCCAGAAGACATGAAACATAGGCAGCAGAACATCTATCTTTCCAATACTACTCCATTAATATGTAGCAATTTGGTGCTGGAGGGACCATCTATAAGTGAGGAAGTTTTTCAGTTTCCAGTAAGATCTCTGATCACTGGCTGAATTTGAACTGGCATCCTAGAGGTGGAAAATTCCTTGCCAGATTACCAAATCTTGCACCCCAGCATTCTGGATTTTCCATTACAAATAATTAAAACTACAAAGCATTGTGTGTAACGATATGAAATATGTCATGCATTACATAGCTCTTATGCCCTTAACTAAGAAAGTGGTCTAAAAGGGCAAGCCAAAATCACTGTACACAATTATTATTGAATAGTTTTTATAAACAGCTGTCCAAGAACCTAAACTGAATTACTTTCATTAACTGGGTTTTAAATGTCTATGCTTTCAGGAACATGAAATACACTTAATCTGCATCATCACTGTTAAGCCTTAATCTATCCTTAGAGATAAGCAATAAGTACTAACATTTCTTAGATACACCAGAACATTTTCAGGATGATGGGGTTGTGGCAGACAGAAAAGCCACCCCCTTTAAGTATAAAATTAAGGTCCTGAATTACTATTGTATCCAAGGTCATGATGACTTCTTTATGCTAAACAGATGATATGTCAGAATACAATCATTGGTTGGCTTTAGTTTTGAATCTTAAATTAAATGAGATCAAACCCTTTGAAGTGTAGTATCTTATAATTTTAATTTGTGACCCTTTAATTCATATCACAGCCTTAGGAAATCTTATTTTACATCGTGGATAATACCTGCTATCTGATCTGCCTTTTAATGAGCTTTTTACCTGTTCCTGATGAAGTAGCACAATCTCTTCTTGATTTAGTTAGGCAACAATTGTAAATTACTTTTCATTTTGGTTTTTTATTTAATTGCTTGTAAAAGACACCCAGAAGATCACGTTTGCTACTTCTAAAGTTTGAATGTAATCAAATACAAGTCTTAAAGACATTTTAAAATAATATTTTATTGCTGGAATTCAGACAGTTATTTCTGTATTGTAATCACGTGTAGAAAAACAAGTTTTGAGCAAAGTTTTAACAAAATAACACCCAAAAATGAAAAGAATATAGCTGCTGTGATATACAATTTGTTATATCAAGACAATTATGTAGATATTAGTGATGTTCTTATTTATTTCTAGTTAGCTGGAATATTGTAACAGCACAGTGAATTAGATTAGTATACGCATTTCCATATATCAGGAAAGTGTATTATAGTATGTTATATTAGCATATTTATTATATTAATTTAGCATATTAGAATGGCAAAATTCATCATGTGCATGTTTATTGGTACAGCAAAATGCACTAGGCTACTTATTACAATGCTGTCATTTGTGCCACAGTAGTTAAGGTTCTCATCAGCGTTTCCATTATAATGCTCTGTTTTCAGGGGTTTATAACTCACACTAAAACTTTGCTACAGGCTGAAACCTGGCATGAAAACTCTGTGCCCAGGAGCATATTATTTGCTACAAAATTTTAAAGGGACACTATAAGGTCAAAACATATTATTGCATGATTATGATTATTATATTTATTGCTATTACTATTCATAAACATTGAGAAAACTGAAAAATATATTAAGGGAAAACATATAGGGCCTGATTCTTCAATCAGTTACATCAATTTCACACCATAGTGACTTGGAGTCACACTTACATAAAACTGGTATAACAGAGTGGAAAATCCAGCTCATAGTTTCTTGCCTTTTTCCATGGTTTGTATATACTCACTTTCACATCTTGATTTTCACATAAGAGAAAGATACCAGCAAGGCAAGTAAATTGTGAAGGTTAGGGATTGGATAGATTCACAATTGTTGAATTTGTCTGGATATCAAAGCATGATAGTCAGTACAGTAAGATATCAGGTCAGGATTCCCACTGCCAGGGAAGGCAGAAGTGGGAAATGTGAGATCAGACATGGAATGTCTGGTGTCAGGGTAGAGTTGGGAAGCTTTGGGGGCTGTTCTGCCCAGGGAAACTAAGCAGTTGGAGTGAGCAGGTCTGGGGCATGATTCTCTGGAGCCATGGTACATGCTACAGTGGGTAAACTGTCATGGAGACTAGGTATTTGTAATCCCTGGGTAGTATCAGAAGTATCTCTCAGACACTTGCATGGGACTAGAAGGATCATAGCCAGGTCTCTAGTCTGAACATATATAATGTTTATGCTTCTCGTTCAGTAGAGTTTGGGTGTTGTATTTATATTTTGAGATTGCTGGTGAAAGAACCATGTTTAAGAAAGATGAATACAAACTGGAATAGGTGCAGAAAAAGGCTACTAAGATGATGTACACTGATTTGACTGGATTTGTTGTTTTAACTATTATACAAATATTTCAGCCTAGTAACCAAGATGAAGGGGTCTAAAAGGGTAAATCTTCATCAATGTGGACAGGGAGGTAAATGCAAAAATCTAGTATTGGAGACATGGCCAGCCTAAAAGCCATATATTGTAAACAAGTATTTCTTTACCTATTTATGACTCTCTCACAGTCTGCGCATCTCATATCTTGGACAATGAAAATCAATTAAGATGATTCCAAGTTCTCAGTGCTGTAATGTTTGGGTTGTGAACACTTGATGGAAATTTGTCCACACTGGTGTTTCACACTGAGTTAAACTGTTCCAGTACAAGTCATGGTTAACTGGGCATGGATTGTCTACACTAAGGGCTTGCACAAATGCAGCTATGTTGGTGTAAAATAACCCAGTGCAGACAAGGCCTACAAGTCAGACAGTCTAGCAGCTACAGCAATGCACCCCTAAGAACCACCAGTATTCTCCCCGCCAACAGCAGTGAGCTCCAGAGGAGGCCCCCCTCCTCACCCCTCCTCCCTCATCATGACACTCACCCAATCCCCAGGTGGGTTAGTTGCAAGGCTCCCAAAAGAGAAGATGAATGCACACCATTCTCTGCAATGCCTTATCAGTCTGTCCCTTCCTTCTACCCTAACTTTTTCTCCCAAACCTATAGTAGTTACTCCAGCACAAGAGCAGAGTAAGGATTGGAGCCCCGTGGAAAACTTTCAGAAGAAAGAGCGATGTAGAAGGGAGAGTCTCTGTTGTTTCAGGAAGAAATCATATGAAGCTCAGCACTTTGTTATGGTTTCGGTTCAACGTCAGACCAGACAGAGTTACTCAGTTTTTTGGTGGTGGGGGTTCCCTTTGAATTTATTGCTTCATTTGAATGCAAGTCCCATGGGATGTGGTAATGGTAATTAGGCAAAAGCCAAGAAGTTAAAGATTTGATTGATGACCACAGAGCATCAGTGACAGGTATGGAAAGCATGGCCCTAATACAGAACCTGCCATAGCTATGGAGTAGAATGTGAAGAACCATCATCTAGGCAGTGCTGAAGTTGAATTAGGAGAAATGAATAATCTGGATGGCTACCATATGGAGCAGCTTGCTATGGATGGTACAGATAGGAGTGCATCCTCACAGCTATAATATGGCTCACTCACTGTTTTCTAACTAATCATTACTATCTTCTATCATCTTCTGCAGACACAGATAACAATAGTGAATTGACACATATCTCACAGAACAGGAGCACTGAAAGCAAGCTCATCTACTATTAGTATGTAGCTGATTGCATACACTACTTGTACACGAACAACAGATGTGACAATTGATCCCCACATTCACAGAACCACAATCTTCATGCAAACAGCTTGCGAAAATGGTGTTCATTACTGAAGTTTGTGGCATGGTTTTAGATTCAGCATAGTAACAATAAAGAGCTAAATGGATACTTAGAAAGCATGCTGAATACAGTATGCAAATCAAAACATTTACCTTGGCTTTCTCCACTGGAATGGCTATATAAATTCATTTCTGTGCATTTATTTTTTTTAAGAGAAAATAAAACACAGACGTGAAATTATGTGAGCTATTAGCAAGGAAACAAACAAAACCTCAACATCAAAAAGATGATTGTGTTCAGAATTTTACACCAGCATTATTAGAACAGGGAACAGCTGAAGAATTTGCCCCAAGTACAGGGGACCATATCTTCTTGTATCTTTCTGATGATGACACTATTATATCGATCTTTCTTCTGGGATTCAAGACTTCAGTGCCTATAGCCACTCATTTTGTGCATATGTATTTTGTATACATCTGTTGATACTCTTTACAACCTTGTATTTCTTATATATAGTAACTTTGGGAGGCTGGTGATACCAATTCATTAGTTATAACAGGAAACTACTAAAGCCAATATACCAGTTTCCTAGTAAAACCATTTACATAGTCTAACACAGTGGTGGGCAATGCAGGGTAATCTGCGAGCTGCAAGACATTTTGCTGACGTTGATCATCTGCAGGCACGGCCCTCTGCAGCTCCCAGTGGCCATGGTTCACAGTTCCCGGCCAATGGGAGCTGTGGGAAGCAGCGGCCAGCATGTCCCTACGGCCTGCCGCTTCCCACAACTTCCCATTGGCCGGGAACAGCAAACTGCGGCTACTGGAAACTGCGGGGATCTGTGCCTACCGACGGTCAACATCGGCAAAATGTCTCGCGGCCCGCAATCAGATTACCCTGATGGGCTGCATGTGGGCCGCAAGTTGCCCACCACTGGTCTAACCAGTAAAAAAGAGGGCCTCTTGTTATCTCAATGATTAGTATGCTACAAGAGGGGTCTCCAAGACTGGAACTGATGGTTCTGGTTAGGGGTCAATGTGTACTTTTTGGGCTTTCCACAAACTATAAATGAAGGGCTTTATAACATGGGTATAAGTGTAGCCATTTACCTGTACAGAGCATCCCCAACTCTTTAAACAATGTAATCAAGTCTTTATTAATGCCCTGTTTTGTTCATTCCCTTTGAAGTATCTGACATTAGGCACTGTTAGAAGACAGGACACTGGGCTACACTGGACCATTGTTCTGATCCAGTATACAGTTCTTATATTCTGATGATAGAAGAGGGTGTATTCCACTCTCCTATTTAAGAGTAAGAGTATTTTTTTACATACTCACCTGTTTTTGGGTAAATATAGAGTGATGTGACCCATTCCCTATACCTGTATGGTTTTATTTGTTTTCACAGCAATGTTTTTTCCCCACAATAAAGATTTGCAGCTGTGTGTGTGTTTGTGTGTGCTGCATGTAGGTATGTTTTATGGGTACATTTAGTTGTTGCATTAACTTTTCTGCTCTGAGTCAAAGAGTAAATTCATTTCCCCCGCTGTTTCCATTTGAGACATTCAAAGGCTAGTTGATATTATTTAAAACAGATGTTCTTTATATTTCCAACATGAAGAACAACATCAATTTTGGGAACCATAAAAAAGAGAAAACAAGTGTACACTCTCCAGCTGATATTGGTTGTCTTTGCTTTAGCGGAATAAATCTTTAGTTGCACTGATATTTCAGATAAAGTGGACAACCAATGTGGATGTAAAATAAAACAATGGCATTGATCCAAGTTTCTCAGGTTCCTTTTCTTTCTCTTTCTTTCTTTCATCCTTTCTTTCTTTCTACATCTTTCAAGGACATACTAAATGTAGAGTAGACCTTCAGTGTATGGATTTTGTGTGTGTGTGTGGTGGGAGGAGAGGGTAGAGAAAAGGGCAGAGAAACTGTTAATTAAATAAATCACTGGGAAGGGTTTCCTGCAGCATTACGTCAAAACTGCCATATCAAAACAGAACAACAGTCTGCCTAGACTGATAGCTTCTCTCTGACTAAGGTTGTTTCTAAGGAATACAATTAAAGACTCCATAATACTTCTAATTGTGTTATAGTAAAGCAGTAGGCAGTCTGCATCTGTTTCTATAGCAACAACTAAAATTGCAGAAATAAGTTATTCAGAGTACACTGTATGTCATAGTAATATGGTGAATTCTTATCAGCAGAATATTAAAACAAACATAACTTTCTAAGTTTTAAAATACATTATTTATAGTTGTAGTTCTGAAACCATGAGACTACTCCAGGGAGAAACTAACAGTTCAAAATAAGGAAGACATCTAGATGAAAGCTGTATAGATCTAATCATGAGACACACTGCAATTTTTCT
The DNA here is from genome assembly GCF_027887155.1 of Malaclemys terrapin pileata. Classification (NCBI taxonomy): domain Eukaryota; kingdom Metazoa; phylum Chordata; order Testudines; family Emydidae; genus Malaclemys; species Malaclemys terrapin. The sequence continues at coordinate 44,628,983 of NC_071505.1, forward strand.
GTCAATATCTTCTATTAGATAAACTGTATAATTTTGCAGACAGACTTTTGACATTTAGTATTCCTTCAGATTTTGATTACACATTATCTGGAAATGTCTAATAAATTGGAAATAAAAAACAATTACTAATCAGAACCAATCCGGATTTCTTTAAATCAACAAATTCACTTGTGCTATACTTAGAAACTGTTGTATCAGCTGGTATTCAGCTGAGAATGCCTTGGGCTGAATCGTTATTGATTATTTGCTTTTAAAGTTCTGAGGATCTTGTAACACACGTCCTTAAGCTGATAATCACTCATCTCATTATATTCTTTACATAAATTGAGTTTCTGCTGAAAAATGCAGTTCTTTCAACATAAATAACCAGTTTCACATAGTTTGCAATGACTACTTTCAACTTCATTATAATAGAAATGACTAGGAATAGCATTGTACTCATAAAAATGGACTAGAATTAAAAGTAAGAGGAAAATGTAAGGGCCTATTTCCCTCTTATGTGGATTATTCATATTTAAAGGAAAACTGCAGTGATTAGTTGAACTATCATTTATGGTTTCATAAAAATGTACCAAATTAGAAAAAAACCAACAACAGTGAAGGCTGCACAATGATTTGGGGGTATAATCCTGCAATTTTCACACCCTCATAATTGTGTTTAAGCTTCCCTTTTTGTGGAAGCTTTCTATATTAGTCTTTGTCCAAATATTTTCTTTTAGTCAGTTGTTTCTTAGTTGAGAGGTCAGAACAATACCCTTTTCTCATTTCTAGAAATACTAACTACTTTAAAGAAAACAAAAGACCTCTTCAAAAACTGCTACAGTTTAAAAGTAGGAACTTATTCTGAAATTCCACATAATTCTGAATAGGGTGATTATAAAGGTAATAGGGTAACAGTGAATATATCTTATGGCCATTCAGATATTGAATATTGATAAACATTTTGTTAAGATCAGCACAATTATAGTGATAAAAGTTAAAAATAGATTTAACTGTTTCCTCCCATCCCTTATTGCCACACAAAGCAGTGTTTTTTTTCAATATATGATCATTCCTTCAATTCAAATGTCCTGAGCTAATGCACTAGAATACATAGATTCTCCAGATCACTGGCTGGTTACACTGTTTTTGGGGAAATGAACATGTGGAAGAGGAAAGTAGTTGCATTGGTAGAAACAGTGGAGGAGGATCGTACTTTGTATTCTGGAAGGAGAAGGTGTAGTAAGAGAGGTTGGGCTGCCTGATTAGAGATGAACTTTGATGGGAACTCTATTAGGTTTATAATCTTCAATAAGGGCCAGTATGCCTGAAGAAGCAAAGCAGTGCAAACACTCAAGAATACAACTCAATGGTGGTTTTCTATCTTTACTTTCTTTTCAAAACTGCACACAACAGTAAGTGAAGTTTCCTGGCTAAGATCTTGCATACTAGGAGTGTGGAGTGAATTTTTGTGTTTATGATTAAGATACTAATACGACCCTATAATAAAAGGTCAATGTCCAGAGTAAGCAGACAGCTGATTGATGAAAAACTGCAGTTTTAGAACCCAATCTTGCTCCCACTGAAGTCAGTATCGAAACTTCCACTTGATTTAACAATTAGCAGGATTTGGCCCATATGTACATGGGTTGTGTTTGCTGTCTGAATTAGTACAGTAGAACCATTATTATAATTGCTCTGGGGTGATGCACAGTCTGGTCATCAGTAGTACCTGTGAAAGGCCCAAGTCTGTTCAGTGAGGATGGAATCTTGGGAGATTCTAGCTGATAAAGTCAAAATCTCAAATGAGCACATGTGAGGAACAATTTTCCAAAGGCTTATCACTTGGCCAAATTTTGATGGAGTTTCACAGGGGTGTCAAAAGGCACATCTCTGACACAAAGACTATACATCTCAGCTCTAATTTCAAGTCCCTGCTCCAAAGTATGGGTCACTTGAACTGTTCAAATAAAAGGTCTCAATAATTTTTTTAATGTGGGCAGAACAATGTATTTTCCCATCATTCTTGGAAATGACTGAACCATGTCGACTGAATATTAAAAAAAAAAAAAAAAAAAAAAAGCCCGAGGCAGACACGTGGTATGTAAAAATTCAGCCTAAATGGTTAAAGCTTGGCAAAGATATAAGCAACTGAAAATAGGCGCTTCTAATAGCAAGTGTCAGGCAACTGTAATAATAGCCAGCACTATCAGCCCTGGCTATAATTAGACAAATAACAAAACTAATAAAGGTAAAGGCCACAGAAGTAGGGAAGGAAGATAGACAACAGCAAACAATGGGAAGAGGAGTCTGCTCATCTTTTAGAAGGAAAGCAAGCTGTATACGCTGGTTTCTTTCATTTCTTTTATGTTTTTTTTTTTTTTAAATGCCCAGGTGCAAGAGTGAGAGTAGATAGAGTCAAGGGAAATTAATGATGGAAGAAGGCTGACAGAAGCACATTCTTTACCACCTAAGGCCAGCATTTGTACAATATAGTGGGTCTGATAAAACATGCTGTTACAAGGTGCACTTTTATTCTGGTTTTGAAAGAGGCCAGCTATCTCAGCACTTCACTGCATTCTGTTCAGGAAAGTTTAGATGAGATTTAGGACAAATTTATGGCTTCGTTGCTCCAGCAATAGCAGCCAATAATACAAGGAAAGGACAAGAGAAGAGCTCAACTTTCATTCCCCACACAGGATATTATGTATGACATTTGCATTTTATATGTTGCATGCAGTTTTCTGAGAGTTTACTTTCTGACATTTATACTGTCTGAGAGAGCTGAGCATTTGTTTACTTACATTATTGTTATTATCTAGATTGCAATAGGCCCTTTGCAGACATGCAAGAAGATATAGCCCTTGCCATGGTGTGAGAGCAATCTTTAAAAAAAAGTCTAGGGTTTTTAACATGGGTATAACAGATTTGGCTTCTATTTCCCTACTCCACCACTCACTTGCTGTGTAACATTGGACAAATCACGTTACCTCTCTATAGCTCAGTTTCCCATCATTGTTACTTAACTACTTTTGAGAGAGAGATTCCCCCTCTCACAAGAAAAAGCAGAAGGTTCATCCCACTGATCCACTGATTTAGGGGATTTGATAGAGGTCAGGGCCATCCAGCCGTGTGACCTGTCTCTGTGCACCAGCTCCCAAGACCCCATTTGTTCTTCCCAGCTCCATGGTCCTATGGAGTGTATTCCAGGATCTGCTGTAAAACATATCAGGAAAGGGGGTACCATGGTGTGCAAGGGCATTGTAGACAAGGGAATACAGCGTTGGATTATAATACCTTTTCTGTGACAAGCCTGCTGGTTACTACAAGGGTAGGGAAGGGACAATATATTCACCCAAAGCACTCCCACATCCCGCTTGCTGTCCAACACAGAGCCCCCCGATTGGAAAGGATGCTTGGCGGGTCCTAAGACAAGGGAGGATGGGACCACTGTCCTCCTTCCACAGGGTAGCGAGAGCAATGCATGGAGGAGAGACCCTCGTATGTGTTGATTTAGGGGGAATGATCTCCCCACTCTCCTTAGGAACAAAAGAATGTTGATGAGATTGACATTACACCAGGAGATTAATAGATTTAATGAGTTTTAATGAGTTTCTATACGTGGATTATTCCATTGCTAAAAAAATTACAGCTTCACATTTGTTCTGACTGCATTATCAAAAGGGAATTGACAGCTACATGCTTTGTTGATACACTGGTTCTGGGGAATCCCCTCTGTGTCTGGGCCGATTTGTACAGTGCCAAAGAGAAAATCATCCTATTAAATTCCAAAGCAAGTGCTTAACTTCACTGTTCACACGGATTCTGATGAAGCACCCTCCTATTCCAAAGGGAGGGAGAAACATGTTTATCAGTCTTGTGTTGGAGAGCTAAACCCTTTGTCGAACTGTTAAAAGACAAAACAAACAAACCAAAAAAACTAGCTGAGGATTTGCTCTCAGGATCTTTTAAAATAAAAGTACATATTTTAAAAGTTCTGTCATCATTAATATATTGTCATTTGTACTTTGCAAAACTAACAAAACCTATGTGCACTGTACCTTTTCGAGACAAATTATTACAGTATTGCCAACTTCAAGCATTTAAAAATCATGCCAGGTCCCCTCAAATCTTAAGATTGGCTTAAAAACTCTTGAGATTTTAAAAAGTAATAAATTGGGGATTATTTTAATTTGCCTGTGGGTTTCTGTGTGTTTAGAGTCAGTTTGGGTTACAAATTCAAGCTTGAGGGTTATAAACTTATTTTTTACTTAAAGTGGAAGTGAGATTTTCATGTAATAATCTGACTCTAGGAGCTGGGTGTTTAAGGAAAACACCAAAAATTGTAAGAATTACGATCAAATCACAAGAGTTGGCAACACTGCAGTTAATGGGGGGAAGGCATAATTCAGCCTGCACTGATAATGTTTTAAGTTAATAACAATGGGCTAGATTGTAGCTTTGAGCACATACCCATACAGTCGGGAAAGAACCTCCTTGATGCCCCTGATTAGACTAATTGGGATATAGGTCAGGTGTGCAGGGAGAGGCCGGGAATGGGCAGAGCATTGGCTGCATCTTCTCCTATCTGAGTCAGTGGGGTTGGCATCAGTTTGCTATTGGTATAGTCCAGCAGCAAATTATTAGGAATAACCTGTGTAATCCAGAAGCCATTTGCAAGGCATGGCAACAATAATTTTATTGGTACAACAATCTTACGACTTATGTTATATATTCTTATGTGTCAGTAGCTGATAATGTTTATATTAAGTTTCTGTGTATTCATAGCTGTGTGTAAGTTTGAGTGTGTGTGTTTTATATAAAACTCCCATAATATTTACCATCTTGGAGCAAGCAAGAAGGAAATCATGACTTAGAGGCACATGACCTGAGGCGATGTAGTTTTTACGCTACCACTTGCTACAGGTACAATCTATCCCAATGTGTATTTTTACATCACGTGTGCAAATACATTTGTCCAGCTCACTGAGGGTATTTCTGTTTCTGATGCATCCATAAGGTGCTTATAATTTAGGCTTATTATTTCAGGGATCCACCGCTGACATGGAAGAGTTTGGCACTGCAGAGACTCAGAACGGATGTGGAGTTAGCAGTGGCATTTATAATAACGGACACAGGCTGGAGCTACAACTGGAAGTATAGGCAGTTTAAAAACATGGCTGATGAAAGTGAGTGAAACCTGGAGAGCTGACACTGAGATGTGACATAGGGAGCCAAAAGCTGTCAGAGTAACTGAAAAATGCAGTTAAGAAGAAGCTAAAAGACACACAGGAGACGTTAACAAGTTCTCAGAAGGAGCAGTTAGGGAATTTAGCAGATATTTAAAGGCAAAAAAGACAAGCAGAGAGAACTGAGCCCAGCAGGAAGAAATATATATTTTTACAGAGACTATTTTGGGAATTAAAGTCTTGAATTTATAGTTGTAAAACAATTAAATGTTAAATGTAAATTAAGGGTATATAAGCTTTGATTCTTAACCTGAGATAATTCGGAATTCATTTGTCAGTTACTGGGAGATTATCTTTTTGTTCCTATTTTAAACATATAAATTAAAAATGTAAACATGAATTGAGGCTGATATTGTAGTCCTCACTCAAGCTAACTTCGGTGAAATTAGTGGGAGTTATGCCTGTAAGGATTTCAGGAGAGGTCTATTGAGATTTCATGGTAAATGAAATGCACATTCATTACTTGATGTTATATCTGATGAGGTCAGTGGTGCTGGAATATTTTTAGTAGTTTGGGTGCTAAAAGCCAGCCTCCTTACCCTGTCCGTGCCCCCATCGCCAGAGCTGGGGCCGGGAACAGGGGCTATGTCTCCAGGAAAGGGGAACCTGGACACGGGTAATTCCAAAATCTCTTCTAGTGATGCCTCAATCTGTGACAATTCCTCAGATTTGTCACCTACAAAAGCCAGCTCAGGTTTGGGAATCTCCCTAACATCCTCAGCCGTGAAGGCTGAAGCAAAGAATCCATTTAGTTTCTCCGCAATGACTTTATCGTCTTTAAGCTTTCCTTTGTATCTCGATCGTCCAGGGTCCCCACTGGTTGTTTAGCAGGCTTCCTGCTTCTGATGTACTTAAAAACCATTTTGTTATTACCTTTTGAGTTTTTGGCTAGCCTTTCTTCAAACTCCTCTTTGGCTTTTCTTATTACATTTTTACACTTAATTAGGCAGTGTTTATGTTCCTTTCTATTTACCTCACTAGGATTTGAGTTCCCCTTTTTAAAAGGTGCCTTTTTATTTCTCACTGCTTCTTTTACATGGTTGTTAAGGCTCTTTTTTAGTTCTTTTACTGTGTTTTTTAATTTGGGGTATACATTTAAGTTGGGCCTCTATTATGGTGTCTTTGAAAAGCGTCCATGCAGCTTGCAGGGATTTCACTTTAGTCAATGTACCTTTTAATTTCTGTTTAATTAACCCCCTTATTTTTGCATAGTTCCCCTTTCTGAAATTAAATGCCACAGTGCTGGGCTGTTGAGGTGTTCTTCCCATCACAGGGATGTTAAATGTTATTATATTATGGTTACTATTTCCAAGCAGTCCTGTTATAGTTACCTCTTGGACCAGATCCTGCGCTCCACTCAGGACTAAATGAAGAGTTGCCTCTCCCCTTGTGGGTTCCCATACCAGCTGCTCCAAGAAGCAGTCATTTAAAGTATCGAGAAATTTTGTTTCTTCATTTCGTCCTGAGGTGACATGTTCCCAGTCAATATGGGGATAATTGAAATCCCCCACTATTATTGAGTTCTTAATTTTGATAGCCTCTCTAATTTCCCTTAGCATTTCATCGTCACTATCGCTGTCCTGGTCAGGTGATCGATAATAGATCCCTAATGTTATATTCTTATTAGAGCATGAAATTACTATCCATAGAGATTCTTTGAAACATGTAGATTCACTTAAGATTTTTACTTCATACTTCTACATTTTCTTTCACATATATTGGCACTCCTCTCCCCCCTCCCCCCGCACGACCTGTTCTGTCCTTCCGATATATTTTGTACCCCAGAATGATTGTGTCCCATTGATTGTCCTCAGTCCACCAGGTTTCTGTGATGCCTATTATATCAATATCCTCCTTTATCATGAGGCACTCTAGTTCACCCAACTTATTATTTAGACTCCTAGCATTTATATACAAGCACTTTAAAAAATTGTCACTGTTTATTTGTCTGCCCTTTTCTGATGTGCCCGATTCTTTTTTATGTGAATGTTTCTCATCTGATCTGGCCCCTAGATTATCCTCTTCCATCCTCTCCTCCTGACTAAAACCTAGAGAATCTCTATCAATAGACTTCTATCAAGAGAAGTCTCTGTCCGATCCACGTGCACCGCTGCAGCAGTCGGCTTTCCCTATCTCTTAGTTACAAATCCATACAGCACAACCACAGAAATGCACACCTGTCCAGATACCTATATAAATAAATCTGTAGAAACTGACTCCCACACCTACATGCAGATACACACACGTATTCATGTGTACACACCTAGCATGCACTAACACATATACTTCCACATTATTTAATATTACAATTGTTGTTTAGTGCCTAGAGACCCCAACTAAGATCAGGGCTCCAGGGTGGTAGGTGCTGGATATACACATAAAAAGAGAGAGAGTCTGCAACAAAGAGTTTATAATGTAGCTAGACAAACGTAGGGAGACAGGTCAACCCCCGGGAAGCGGCTGTAAAATTTTCAAAGTCCCCGTTCCGCCACCAGGTCAACCCGCTGAATCTACCGGTTTCTTCATGGACTGTAAGACATTACAATTTGTAAGATGATAGAAACAGTTATTACTACTTGAAAAGTGTTGAGAACCAGGGCTGCTGCTGAAGAGGTGAGATAATAGAGTCTCCCTTATTTAACATTGAAATATTGTGACTGAAAATCATAGGATGAAATTTTGAATCACTAGCAAAAATGCAAGATGAAGCATCTGCAGAGGTACTGATGGAATAAGAGTAAATGGGGAAACAAAGATTTTAAAGAAATCTTTACAGGAACTGGAATATCTAATTTACATTCTATACAAATATTCTTTGTTTTCAGAAAATGAATGCCAAATGCAGTTAATCTACCACTGACATTTTACTAGGAACTAACACCACTAAGATTTGGGAACCTGATTGACTGATCATTTTGCCCTTTTGCTCATAGGCCAGGAAGACAGTAAACTCTCAGAGGAACAAAAAGTCTAGCTAATCAATATATCATATTGGAAAGGTCAATGCAGCATAGTGCTTTAGCTCTATCACAGAATACATAAGATGTCAACTTTGAGGGGTAAAATTTCGGAAGAAGCACCAGGGATAAAATTGTTAAAAAAGCCTAAATGATTTAGGAGCCTATGTCTCATTGATCTTCATTTACGCTTTTAGAGTGATGCCTTATTCTCATCATTCACACTGCAATAAAAACACAAACAGGCCCATGACAGAATAGTTATGTTAAGACAGCAAATATCACAACAGAATTCTATTTTTAGGATGCTGGCTGATAGAAAAGAATGAAAATTAATTGCATTCTTTTAACCTAATATTATGGATCTTCTCTGAAGTGAAAGTGTCTGCATCATGGCTTCTACTGTACAAAATCTCAACATGCAAATTGACATTTATTGTTGTTATACTGTCAAGTCATAACCACACTGTTCTAAACTGGCTGATAAATAAAAAGGAAAAAACCTCAGCATCCTAGTAAATCATACTAATAATAGTTTTTAAGGTTTTCTGTAAGGCTGATTTTAGGAAAATGGAAAGGCCTTGAATATTTGGAAAAGCTATTCTGAAAAGTAAAGTCTGCAATACATATTTTTACATTTATTAAAGTAGGTGTTAAAATCCATCCTTAATCCGCTAACTAGCTTAATTTAATGTCCATCATTACAAAGTACAGAAAATAAAATATTCGCTATTATGAACAATTATGTGGATTGTATTATGTGGATTGTCATCAGAACATAAGAATGGCCATATTGGGTCACACCAATGGTCCATCTAGCCCACTATCCTGTCTTCTGACACTCGCCAATACCTGGTGCTTCAGAAGGAATGAACAGAACAGGTAATCATAAAGTGATCCATCCCCTCTTGCCCATTACCAGCTTCTGGCAAACAGAGGCTAGGGACACTTCAGAGCATGGTTTTGCACCCCTGACCATCCTGCCTAATAGCCATTGATGGAACTAACCTCCATGAATTTATCTAGTTCTTTTTGAACCCTGTTATAGTCATGGCCTTCACAACATCCTCTGGCAAATTGTTCCACAGGTTGACTGTGCGTTGTGTGAAGAAATACTTTATTTTGTCTGTTTTAAACCTGCTGCCTATTAATTTTATTTGGTGACCCCTAGTTCTTGTGTTATGAGAAGAAGTAAATAACATTTCTTTATTTACTTTCTCCACACCTGTCATGATTTTAAAGATTTTCTTATACCCACCCCCCTTATCATTGCTTTTCCAAGCTGAAAAGTCCCAGTCTTATTAATCTCTCCTCATATGGAAGCTGTTCCATACATCTAAGCATTTGTGCTACCCTTCTCTGAACCTTTTCCAGTTTTAATATATCTTTTTTGAGATGGGGTGAGCAGATCTGCATGCAGTATTCAAGATGTGGGCATACCATAGATTTATATAGAGGCAATATGATATTTTCTGTCTTATTATCTATCCCTTTCCTAATGAGTCCCAACATTCTGTTAGCTTTTTTGACTGCCACTGCACATTGAGTGGATTTTTTCAGAGAATTGTCCACAATGACTCCAAGATCTCTTTCTTGTCCACCATTTGCAGCTGCAATCTTTAAAATTATTTTTTATCCTAACCATGGGCAAATAATGTGAGTCCTTTAATCAGAAATTGAATTAATTTTATTTACTTTTAGTGTAAAATGTTCAACGGTACCTAGGGAACTTGGATACTTAATTCCTATTAAAATTTATTAAAATTAATATTCAAAATATTAATATTAAAATGGCATTTGAAATACCCTATGAGGCTTTGAAAATCTCACCCTTGATCTCTCTTGCTTTGTAGATACAAGCTCTGTTTTGATCAAGCCTCTTACAGTTACGCTATAGTTTGACTATCATTTGAAGGATAAAAAGTATGCATCTGTTGCTAAACCTCCAGGTGAACTGACACTAGAAAGATACATTTATACAAAATTTAATACTATGCTGCCAGGAATTGGTGGCAACAAGAAAATTCTGATTGTAGAATTGCTTAATGGAGTCATAAAAACATATATTCATAAGCAGAAGAGGCCAGATTTTCAAAGGTTTTTAGGGGCCTTAGGATGTAGATTGAGGCCTAACTGTTTAGGTGTTTTGAAAAATCCCAACAGTTGCCTATCTACATCTTTAGGCACCTAAATATCTTCAAAAATCTGGCCTGTTATGCTTATGACTCTGTGTTTTATTACTCCAGTAAGCAATTGTACAAGATTCCCCAATCCATTACCAAAGCAATCCCAAAAACAAAACACCCAGCACAGCAAGAGAAAGGCCCATCTGAACAGACTGGCTGTGCACTGTGGTTAACAAATTCGATTATATCATACCAATGGGATAAAGTTTTTTGGTGCCTTTCAAAGTCTCCCATCTTAAATCCTATTCCAAGACTATGAACCAGATAAGTTTTACAATGCCTATATTAGCTCTGTATTGCATAAGGGAGGCAGTGTGACCTACTTGAAATGGCTGTGGACATAGACTCAGGAGACCTGGGTTCTACTTCTGGCTCTGCCACTGCCTTCTAGGAGACCTTGGGCAAGTTGTATCATTGCTCTGTACCTCAGCTTTCCCATCTGTAAAATAGGGATAATGACGTTGACCTCCTTTGTAAAGTGCTTTGAGATCCACAGATGAAAAGTGCTATCTAAGGGGTAGGTATTATTATCTAAAATAACCCCTTGTTTTGATGATCCAATATACACAGAAAACCAGTTCAACAGTACAAGAAGTGCTGACTTAGTCCACAGGATTGATATGAAACCTGAGATGGAATTATCAAAGTCACCGCCACTCAACTCCAGGGGCTGGTATTCCAGAGATGAACAAGGAGGGTCTCTGTAATCCCAATGGAAGATCATCAAAGTTAGGTGGATCAAGGTCATTTTCCAAAATGGAAGGAGATGTGGCCTGTTTGAGAGTGTTCCAGAAAGGAGAACTTCCCAATGGCTGACTAGCATGAATACATTTCTGATAAGCATAAACAATTTTAATTAAATTAAGCTTATTACATCTCATATTCATCAAAGTGTCTATTTCTTTTTGTTGTGGCTATTAACCTGCTATTACTAACCAACATTTCTACTGTCGATTATTGCATGCGTAGTGTTTGTAAATGAAATCCTTCCAACAACGGCACCACAGTAAACAACTCAAACTTGCACAGAGGCAAGTCAGATCTGTAAAATATTCATATTACTAATAGATGTGCAAATTCTCCTATGTTCGGTAACACAAACTCAAGACTACTAAGTAGAGACCAAAGGAAGGACTTTAAGCAGTAAAGCAAATATATTCCACTAACTTGAAATCAGGATGTTTTAAGCAGGATCTCTGAACGCAAAAGACCTTGAAGACTATTTCAGTACAGGCTCAGGGCAAACAGAGACACTTTGATGTTCGTGCAGACTTATTGTGGAGATAAAAAGAAATAACTGAGGTATTATTTAAACCCCCGTACATTTTCAACAGCACAATAAAATGCCATAAATGAAATACCAGCACATTGTCTTACCATAAATACATTAAAGCTGTGTATCTTCAGATGAAATGGTTAAAACAGATTTTCATTATAATAAACCAACAGAGGAGTGACATACTTTACAGGTTTTTGAAATGCAACATGTACTATAGAAACATATTAATCTATATGATATTAAGGCCTGATCTTGAAAATGTTACTCATAATAATAGTCCCATTGACAGTAAGAGTATGGCGGACTGGGCCAATAACCCTTATAAGCCTTTTCTTTCCACACATGCCTAATGAAGAATTCTCAGATTTTCTTTTGTGTCTACAATCTCTTTTTCACCTTTATTTAATTTTATTTCTTTAAATTAATAAAAGTCTTTAAAGGCTCCTATGCTCTGGGTGCCATTTCATCAATTGGAATGCAATGTAGAAGGTTACAGACACATAATTAAAGACCCATTGACCTCTCACACCCTCAGACTACCCCTTTCCAAGAGTTGGAAAAAAGATGGCTTTGCAAGGCCCTTACAGTTCATAGTCTAATCTCTCAGTCACCACAGATGTTCACATTTATAGCATATGTTCTCACAAGCTCAATGTGCTGTACAGAAGTTGCATACTAGTATATTTACCCACAAGCTTTAAGAAGATGACTTAAGTGCATGTAAGACCACTGGAGCCTAGTGTCCTACAGTCCTATGACCCTCGTATGCTAGCTCCAGTTTGCAGTAATACACTTTGCTTAAAGTTGTATGAGGCCCTTTCTTTAAGGAGTTTGTTAAATTTAATGTAGTCAGCACAGTAGGACCAGAAAAAATAAGTTGTCATATAACCTACATAGCTTTTTAGCATCTAAGTTTCTGTGTATATGCAGTGTTGGTGTAGCTGTGCTGGCCCCAGGATAGAAGCTGGTCCAGTAAAAGGTATTATCTCACCCATCCTGTCTCTAGTTACTGTGTGCAGCAGTTTGTTTTGGAATGTAAATAAAAACTCAGAATATAAAGTTTTAGGCTAATATTTTGGGCCAAATTTTCAACTGTGGCCTCTGAAATTGCACCTGGAAAATGTGCACTTGTGGGCATGAAAACTGGAGATTTAGAGATGAAATTCATTGCTTTGCATTCACATGACAAGGCTTGCTTTGCGTATGCCAATGGATATATGCAAAATTTACCAAGGTAATATCTCAGGACGCATTTGAAAATTTGGTGGTATCTTGCAACCCTTATTCTTGTGAGCAGCCCCACCTACTTCACTGCAAACATTTTAAATATAACTCATTGTAAACATACAGCACTTGGCCCTGTGTTCAAATCATGGAAAATGAAAGAAGAGAGCTTGAACTGGGCATGCTGGCTCAGGACTAGATTGTGACATTTAGCTACTATAGCACTCACTAGGAGAGGTCATGCCTACTACTTATGACTGATAACCTACATATAATAAATAATAGGCATCTAAGAAGGCTAATCCTGATTATACTTCTGTATCTGTTACTTCTTTTGATCATACTCCTAATGTGCAAGCTAAGGGCCAGTTGCGAACCTTGGATGTACACTTATGTATCTCAGAGAAGTCAAGGAAAACTGCCCACTAATGAGAAAAACTTCAGGGCAAGACCGTGGATTGGCCTATGCATCTGCTTTCCTCACCTACATGGACTACCTGAAGCATAGGTCATAGCATGGCCATGAGAGCAGCCTCAATGGGGTCACTATGCTTGCCTCTTGTTTGACATAATATCAAGGGAATAAAAGAAAATCAAAGCCAAACAATAGCCCAGAACTTGGTCTGATCTTCTAAAGATGGCTGGAAACATTTTGGTCATACTTCACGACTGACATAGAAACTGGTCTGGGACAGATAAATTCAAGTTTGCATAAATGGGGTAATGAGAACATCTAAATAAACATTTTTAGACTAAGAGCTTTTAAATCCTTTAGACACAATTTTCAGAGATGTCTTTTACTCTGAATGCTTGAGGGAATTCATGCTTAAACAGTTAGATGATTAACAATTTGGCTAAACAGCCTTGATTTTTGCTATACTTAGCTTTTGATTAGCTTTACTGCTTAGTTTTACTTTATGCCTTTATTCATCCTTCAAGCCTCTCCTAAAACACACTTCAACAAAACTGAGCTGGTCAAATATTGGCAAAAAAAAAAAAGTTTGCAAACATTTCTTTGAATTCAAAATGGCTGTTTACTTCATACCACCTCTTTTTTGCTACTGATGAATATTCTCACAAAGGGTTTTCAATACACCTGGGAAATAGCTATTTTTCATGCAAATGAAAACTATTCCTATTTGCTAGTCCCTATTTACCATTTACTATTTGTTATCCTCCTATTTTAAATTTTTTTTTCATCTGATTAAAGAGCGGAAACAATACAACATGATTTATGTGACCAATTAGACAGATCAAATAATAAATGCTCAAGGTGATGCGCTCATAAGTAGCCCATGAACTGAAACATATTTGTCCAAGCTATACATAAGCTACATAGTGGCTATTTATGAAAAAAAATATGCAGAATGCAGGATAAGATTGTGAACAAATAAGCGCTAAATTTTAGACAATTTGTTTCCAATTAAAATTCAGGCAGCTTTACTTCAAACTTAGTGTGCCCTTCTTTGAAATAAAACAAACAAAACAAAGAAAGTAGCTTCAATGACCAAAGCAACTGCATGATTATGTTGTTACTTTCATCCTCCCTTCTCCCAGCTTCATTTTTTTACCTCACCTCATTGTGTCAAGCCTAGATTTAGGTTATGTCTACACTGTAATTAGTAGGTATGATTGCTGCACATGTAGACATATCTGAGCTATCAAAGCTAGCTCAGGTGTGTCTACATGTGTTGCACTGCTGGTGGCATGTAGCGTACCTTTAACTACATGCCACAGTGAAAAGCAGGCTGCATCCACGCTGCGATCTGTAGCTACATGTGTCAGTGAAAGGCTTTGGGAGAGAGGACGCAGAAAGGAAAGGCTTCAGCAGCTCCCCATAGCCAGAGCCTTTCACCGTGGTGAGGAAAGGCTCTGACAGCTTAGAGGCAGCGTGGTTTCCCTGCTTCCTCCCCTCTGTCAGAGCCTTTCCTCACTGGGGCGGGGGAGTCTTTTCCTGTGGAGAAAGGTTCCAGCAGAGGAGAGGCAGAAGGATACAACACTGCTAAAAATAGCAGTGTAAATTGGAGCCACAGCTTGGGCAAATAGAGAGCAGTATAGGGTATATACACTCCTACCTGCCCACATCCTTCAGGCATGTCTATACTATACTTGCCTAAGGTGTGCCTCACCATCTACACTGCTATTCATACCCGTGGTGTGTGTGTACTTCACACCTCACTGAAGCGTGCAGTGTAGACATATGCTTTTTGGAAAAGAGATACTAGTGCAGGTTGGATCCTTCATTTCCACAGTGATGGGTACAGGGTTCTAGCAGATCTTGCACCCATGAGACTAAAAGAAAGACACTCACATAGCATCCTACCCTCACTTCTCTTGACTCATCAGAAGCCCCATCAAAGTTGACTCTTTGTATGGAGAGGAGACAAGCTGCAGAAGTAGTCCCTGCATCCTCATGGAATTTTAATGGGTAGGTCGGTGCTAATAACGTTCATGCATCCAGCATTAACTTTCTCCTCTCCTATGAAGTAAGAGGGGCTCCAGGAGCAGTGGCTGGTGACATAGCCCCTATTAGTCATGTTAACAGGGAGCCAGTAGGAGCCAAAGACTAATGCAAAGTCATAGGTTCTCTACACAGATGACTCCGTGCCTCTGAAGATCCAACAAGGAACTGGTGCATTTGGGGGCCCAATTCTCCATTTCTTATATGAATTGAGACCCTCTCTGACCAAAGAATGTATAGGCAATTCCATGTTGAGAGTTTCACAGGGCTTCCTGACCCCCTACATTGCAGTAGTGTCTCCGTAAAGATGTTAGCAGTCATTGCCTTTTACTGACAACATCCTGCTCCAAGGTGGGCATGGAAAGAGCATCTGTTCCCCCGTAGCTACTGCAGAGGTTAAACAAGTGTGGTTACTTTACCTGTGATCATCCTTCTTACCCTGTCAATTAACCCAACAAAGGCTGTACAACCTGCTGACCTTGCCTAGAAGGGACTCTTGGGAGTTCAGAAACAACCCAATGAGTCTGATCTAAGAAGTCTGGGTAGCTTATTAGATAGCTAGGAGGGCAATTTCTCTGATTTAAACTCTTTCTAGTGTTTTTTAAAGAAAGATGCTATTTAAGGACTGGAAAATTAGTACCTAGACTGGTAACCTAGGTGGGCAGGTCTGTGGGGTGTCTTTTGTTTTGTTAAAGGTTTAAAAAATACATTACTCCTAGAAGTGGGGAAGACTTTGTTTTTAATCAAAATGTCCAGGGAAATTTGGGCTCTGTTACTTTTTTTATCAACACACAGTACAGATCCAGAATCATGAGTTAAAATACAAAAGCATTCTATAGAGTCCATTGCTGAGACCTGTTACTAGGTCATTAAATAATTGCTTGTTTACCTTTTTCAAAGATGATTTTTAATTTCCACAGGCCTCTGCCCTTTCCAGGTTACATGTACTCTTTCAGCTCCCATTTATTTCTAAGTTACTGACATGTAAAACTCTGCTGGCAGGGAGCTGACCCTAGAACAAGTTAATTGTGCACATTATACTCCAGTTACACTGTGATCCTATCTGCTTTCCCTCCTTGTCAAAAGTAATTTAAAATTTCACCTATACTTGGACTGATTTCCTTGTGAAATGTTGATTTATGCATTTCTGTTCATTCACTGAAATGGGTAGCTACCCATTTGTTTTAATTCTCCTTTGATGTGGATTAGCTCTCATGCCCTGAATTTCAGACTTCAGTGCAAAAACAAAGTGTATCAAAGCATTGATTTCTTCCTATCAGAGTCAGGAAATGTTACTTCTTCAAGGCTCATTTAAATTAGCTTTAGCTACTCATTCTGTGTGTACTTTGCAAGAGATGTTTTGTGAAATGCAATATTATCTATTTTATTTTCTACAGCATCTGATATGGGAAATTATAGCAGCCACTACGCAGAGAACAGATTGTATACTGTGTGCTATTGGAACACATTTTCTTTATACTCTACACAAACTATATGATTAAGACAGAAAAAAACACAAAGCTTTTAAAAGTTTATAGAGGATCAAGTGTGAATTGAGAGAACCAAAAATATTATGCTAAATTAAACTTAGGTTGTGACACCTCTACTAGTCATCATGACATGAGCCAGAGTAATGTGGGTCTGACCCCATGGTCCTTACTCAGGCAAACTTTCCATGGGAAGTCAGTCATGGGACAGGACTGAATTCAGGGCCTGAGTGTGCAAATATCTACTACTAGGAATAATGCTTACTACAGTAGGTAGTGCTATTGAAGTTAATGGGATAACTCCTGGAAGTAATTTATATGCCCAGGACTAAGTGTTTCAAGAACCAGGCTCTTCTATGAGGAATTGTGGTTTCATCCTCAATAGCAGAGGGTTTCATCCTCTATAGCAGAGTCTGATACTACAAGATGTAGTACTACAAGATACTAAGCATCTCAGTTGATGTCAGTGGGATTTAGTAAAAAGCAACAAAGAGTCCTGTGGCACCTTTAAGACTAACAGATGTATTGGAGCATAAGCTTTCGTGGGTGAATGCCCACTTCGTCGGATGCATGTCCGATTTAGGGGCACCTGGCACCTGTTGGGTAATAGGGACAGTTTGATATTGCTTGTCTGTTGTCCTTGCTCCCATGCTCTTTTCTCCACCTCTCCCTTAGGTCAGCACCATTATATTTTCTTTCATACTGTTAAGAAGAGGAAAGTAGATAGTATCTCAATTTTTCTTTCCTTCAGAGAGGGGAAGGCACAGTAATTTATTTTCTGCCTTTCCCATGTAGACAAGAAGAGAGGGAGGTCCTGGAGCATATCAGAGCTCAGATTTTCAGAACTGTGACTATGTAACCATTTGCACATAATTTGCGCGGCCAGAATTGCATGCCTCTAGCTGGGCATCCATGCACATTATTACTCTGATGTATGTAATCACAGGGACAGAATGCGGAAATCTGAATGAAGATTTCTGAAATGCCGGAAGATTTTTAAACAAGAAAGTTGGTCTTCTGGCTAAGGCACGGAGCTAGGAATCAAGTAACCTGGGATCCATTCCTGGCACTGGCACAGACTTCTTGTGTGACTTTTGGTAAGTCATCTAATCTCTCCATGTCTTAGTTTACCAACATGCAAAATAGGGTTAATAATATCCACATTCTTGTATATTTAAATTGTAAGATCTCACAACAAAGACGGTCTCTGACTATGTGTTTGCAGTGCCTACCACAATGGGCCCTGATCATGCCTGGGGGGCCTCTAGGTGTTATTATATTACTAAGAAATTGTAAATCCCTAGATAGGTATGCCTTTGACAATAAATTGGTGCTCTCTTTACTTTGCCTGGTCACTAAATCCAGCAGAACATACATCAGTGTTCCAAGTACCCTTCTTTCTTTTACTCAATAACATGATTATAATTTTTAATTCTGGGCAGGGATAACATTCAGTATTCCATGTGCTTGTCTATTTGAATAGAAAATTGGTATTACTGGACATAACTGAGCAAAAGCAATGCACAGAATTTTGTGACCTATTGATGCAGATTTCAGAAAAGTAATTATCCATGATATATATATAGGTGCAGCAGCACCACTTTAGTTAAGGTGGAGTCACATCTGTTTAAATGTCAAGCTTTCTAAGTCCTCTAAAATTGACATTTTGATTACTTGGAAATGAGGTGTGTCTCGAGAGGGTACAGAGTAGTGTTAGTGACCCAAATTTGGAGTCATTTGAGCCAGGGGATCCCAGAGATATCACCCAGTTAAAAGACGTCATTAATAAAAAAGGGTTTGGGGGGTATTTTTGTGTTCAGAACTAGAGGTCAAACTATTCATGTGATACAGGTCAAAATGGTCTCAATCTGTCAAATTTTATCCAAGGCAGTGCATGGCTCCCACTAAATCTTTGGGGGACTGTAATGAGGTAGAACTCTCCTCTCACAAGCACCCCCTTGTCCGAGAGCATGTGTCTACACTTTCTCTCTCGCTTGCAGTGGAGTCTTCAGTCACTCCGCCCTCTGTCCAAGTAACACACAGTCTGTATGTGACATAAAATCAAATCCCTTCCTGGGTATAAGTCCAACAGAGGGCCTATCTCAGTGCCTTCTGTAAGGTCCCTTTATCTGCAGCCCTATCCTTAGGCTTGATCCTCAATCTGCGCAGCAAGGCCTATCTCAGTACCCTGGTTCGGACGGTCTCTCAGCCCCCTCTGGCCTGTCCCTGCTCTTCAAGCAGTCTCAGCCCTGGTGTGTGGCCACATCCCCCAGGGCTCCTTCCCCAAAGACTCTTTGCCTCTCTGGGCTTTTCTGGCCCCACCTCTCCAGCTGAGCTGCTAAACAGTGCAGTTCCCCTCAATGGATATACAGTCCAACAGGGCCTATCTCAGTACTCCTTGGTTCTCAAACAGTCCCAACCCCGGTGTGGGGCCTTGCCCTCAGGGCACCCTCCCTGGACACTCTTCACCTCTCTGGGCCTTTCTGGCCCCCAGGTCTCCAACTGGGCTTCTAACCAGTTAAGTTTCCCTTCTGAGGGTGCATCAAAGTCTAGGCCACTTTGTCAGTGGCTGGTGAAGAGGGACCAGGCACACTCACTCCTTCAAGTTCCAGCCCAGGGACCCTATAGAGAGTAGCCATCTGCCACATCCCTTTATTTAAACTGCATTGCTGCTACGATTCCCTGGGCCATTTCCCTGCGGCCCCAACACATTCTTCAGGCGTACCTCAGGGCCTTGTTCTGGTTGAATCCCAGCAGCCAGCCCGGAGGTCCTTTTCACTCCTCCGGGTCTCTGCCAGCACTGCTCTGTCCAAGGTCCTCTCGCTCTCTCAGCCACGCCAGCCAGGCACACCATCCACACTCCTCCAGCTCCAGCAAGGAGCTGATCTCATTCTGGCCCTGCAGCTGTTCTCTTACTAGCCTGCTGGGCCCTGATTGGCTGCTCTCTGCAGCCCTTTCTGATTGGCTGTGTCCCACTCTAGGCAGCCACTCTAGGCAGCTTGGAGAGCTCGCGCCACTGCCCTTTTCTGGGGTGGTATGTGGCTGGGCGGCAAGGCCTCAAGCAGGGCCTGGTCCACCCCACCACAGGGACCCACATTGTGAATGGAATTTAAGAACATGTTCGCTTCTTCGCTTGCCTAGATGTGCAGTCTGGGACGATTACAACAGGGGTGCTGGAACAATTTTTATAGTGGGGGTGCTGCTGATGGAAACCATGGAGATCATGTATTTGTTTTTTGTTATGACTAGTTCAAGCCACAGGTGGCAGCACCTCCAACACCGCTAGTTCCAGCACCACTGGATTACAGTACATATGTGCAAATAAATAAATAAATAGACAAACATGAGAGGGTCTCTATGCACTCGCTTCATGCTGGCCTGGATAGTTTGAGGGACTGTGATGACACTATTGCCCCGGTGAACACACGATGCATGCACCAATACAGAAAAATGGCTAGACTGTTTCCATTCCTACCATTTTGTACGCTTGAAAGCCTGACACCTGTAAGTATTTTAAAATCTGAACAGTTAATCTGATGGCTTTGAAATTTGGTGTGGCTCATGGGGGCATAGATTAGCATTAGTGATCCAAATCTGGAGTCATTTGACCAGGGCTTCCTGAGTTACAGTGCTCCCTGAGTTACAGACCCCCTCCCAAAAAAGGGTTTTCTCCTGCCTTGTACTGTTAAATTGAGAGATACTAATGACTGGATGAATCACAGATCTAGTTGAGCTTGATGGCTGTGAACTCACCCTTGAATTAACATAACTAAGGATAAATTAATCACAAACTCCCACCTAAGACCAGAGTGCTCCCCAATCCCCTGTATTAGTGCACCCCAACCCTCCTGTACCTCAACCCCGGTGCATTTCACAACTCTGCCAGTACATCCAAACCATCCTGCGCCCCCCATCTCTACCCACGCACCCCAACCAGACTGCACCCCAATCATCATGCAGCTCCAGCCCTGCCAGTACACCCCAACCTCCCTGCATCCCCCCAAAGTGAGGCATTGGGGATTATGGGGAGGGGAATAAATGGGGATGGGTGGTAGGGAATGGGAGAGAGGTTGAAGCTTCATCTGAGGCAGGCTTGGAGGGTAGGCGGAGTGGAGGGGTGGAATGAGACAGCGGGAAGCGAGATATGGTGGTGACTGGCAGGTGGACTCGGGGAGATAAGGTGTCAGCTGACGGTCCCACATTCTTCCCTCCCGTTCGCGTGCCCAGATCAGAGTTGGGGGGGACTCTTTCCCCTCTAGGTGTCTGAGTCCCTTTCACTTCCACTTGTGTGTGCATCATGCACATTCCCTGGCCTTCTCATGTGTGCCAGGTTCTGGGGGAGTTTGCCCTTTTGGGAGGGTCTGAGGCCCGCTCCATGCCCCCCATGTAAGACAGATTCTGGTGAAGTACTGCCCATTCAAGTGGGGAACTGAGTATGTCTACACTACTGACCTTACAGTGGCACAGCAGCACTGCTGTAGCTGCACCACATAAGGTCTCCCTGTAGCCGCTCTATGCCGACAGAACAGAGCTCTCCCGTTGGCATAATTAAACCATCCCCAATGAATGGAGGTAGCTACAGCAGCAGGAGAGCTTCTTCTGCCGGCACAGTGCTGTCCACACTGGCGCTTTTGTTAGTGAAACTTATATTGATTGAGGGGTGTTCTTTTCACACTCCTGACTGACAAAAGTTTTACCAACAAAAGTGCTAGTGTAGACATAGCCTGAGAATGGGTATATGTCATGCATCACACCGGCTCTAAGGCACTTAGGAAGGGGATGTGAATTCCCACTGAAATGAATGGACTAGTTCACACGTCTCAGAGCTATTGCTTCAGCTTGTATTCATCTCCCTGGGATGTTTTCATTCAGCTGAGAAGATCATACTGAGATGAATGGTGCAATTCAAACTTTTCAGAGACTCCTGTGCTGCAGATGGATGTGGAGAGAAGCCCTTTCACCTCCATCATCTCTTTATCCTTCCTGTTTAAAGGATGATGCTTCTAAAATCCACATGCTTGCACGAAAATTTCTTGAAATTAGCATTGCCTTGTGGGAGTGCAGCATAGGGTTAGTGGTCCACATTTGGAATCATTTGAGCCAATAGTTCCAGAGATATAAACCCTGAGAAAAGAGCAGTTTTTCAAAAAGTTTCCAGGTAGGTTTTACACACAGCCAGAGATCAAACTATTGATATGATGCGGCTCAGAATGGTCTCAACTGGTCAATTTTTACCCAAGGTTGTGCATGGCACCCACTAGGTTTTGGGGGTATTTAAGAAAGTGTCCATGTCTTCACTTGCATGGATGTGCAGTCTGGAAGGATTACAGTGTGCATGCACCAATAAAGAAAAAAAATCGGAGAGGTTTTCTGTGCAGCCACTTTATGCTTGCCTGAGTAGTGTGAGGGAATGTGCCAATGTGCCCCAGTGAACACACCACCACTGATGTTTCTAGCCCAAACCTTTGCACACCTGTGCAAAAAAGATTTAATAACTCATGTTGCTTGCTACAAGTTGCCTGTTATAATATAAAGTGGGGAGGCTTACTGTGAACACAGCAGAATAGTCAATAGCTGATCTGTGAAAAACTGTTGTTATTTTGGGTAGGGAGGAGCTGGAAACAGAGGACATGGGGGAGTGGGGAGGGATAGGGACAAGGAGAGGGGTTGCAGTTGCAGAAGGGGTGTGCAATGAGGATAGGTGGTAGGCAAGCCTTGGATTGGTTGTTTGAGAAAATTTGTATTTTTCTAACCTCTGGGGAGGTGAGAGCAAGTGGTTCTTTCCTGATCTTGGAGCAGATTAAAGAGGTGTTTCCAAAGAAACATAGTGCGGAGGTACAAAATTGACAGCACGGGGTCCTTGAGGGAAAAGAAATATGTGCTGTGCCGGGGTTGGCAACCTATGGATTCTGGGCACTTCCAGGATCATAAGATTGCATAAATTTGTGGCAGACCAAGAAATACACCATGAAATGGAGATTGCTGACACAAGCTAATTTGGCTCAGCATGCAAATTGCAGAACATATGTACAATTTCTGAAATGACTATCTCCTAACAACAACGAATCTTTCCCTGTTCAAAAAACTAGGAAATTTCATGGCAAAAAAACTGCATTAACACAGAGTTAAGGTTAGTTGGTGCTATGTCGTTCCTTTGCAGAACGCTGAATTGAACAAAACTCAAACTTCTAAAAATGAGGAAATGCATAGTAATGATTGCCCAACTCCGCTCTCCTTTTTTCCCCTTTTTATCCTTTAATAGTGTGAGATGAATCCTGTGTCTGAGAGTCAATGGGTTTTAAAAGGAGGTGAACAGCTTGCACATTTCAGCAACTGGGGCATTGGAAGAGTAAAGATATGTGTGTTTGTGGGACATATTGGGGCATTGTTTAAAGAGGGCAGAAGAATGCATGGGCTACCTTAACTGTACATTTTCAGAAGTTTAAGTTTTGCTCAACCTATTTCTGCAAGGGGATGACATACCACCAAGCAACTTTAACTCTGTGTTAATGTAGTTTTCTTACCACTGAAATTTTTGTATATAACATTATATAACTTCTGAGTAAAAACTGAAATGTTGATATTTACAGCAAAGCTGATAGAAAGTGCATGTTAAAAAAAGAAAGAGGATATGAGGGATTTATGAATAATACGCCAAAGAGCCTTACAGCTAGGGATCCTGAGCTGCAAAGTTAGGATCCAAATTTCCCCATAATTCAAGCTTATATCTACTTTCTTTGCTAGTGAAATTGAACTGCCTAATAGTTTTCCTTGAATACTCGTGAAGAATGAGCATGCACCAGGAATGAAATATTCATTTAATCTTTATAAAGAAAATTTCAGATTTTATTCAGACATATAATTTCATCATGATATGCAAGCAATTTGATACACAGTTGACATAATCAACAGAGTGAGTTCATTTAGATTTATAAACCACACATAATAAAAGCATACATATAGGAGTCCTTTACAAAATCTAACATTCACAGTAATCACAAAAATCAAATTAAACCACTTAAATCCACTGTCACTATTCATACAGTCTTCATCATACCCCGCTTCAAAACCTAATTTCCCCATGCTTCAGAAAAAAAATTGACTGTGAAATCCTTAACAAAAATTACATCCACCACAATCTCTCCAATACAGAAAAAAAGATAGCTATATTGTCCCTGAAATCCAACTACCAGACTGTGATCAAATCAGCAGACAAAGGGAGCGCTATCATAGTCTTCAACCATGATCACTATGTCAACAAGGCCAACTGACAATTCTTCAACACCACATACTTTAAGTACTCAGAGAAGACCCCACACCACACTTCACACAGGAATTTAAGGATGTCATCAAATTGTTCCCCAAACAACTCCAAGAGAAACTCAATAACCTCATCTGACACAAATCCACCTCAGGACCTGCTACATGCTTCCCAAGATGCACAACAAAGGAACCCAGGCTGACCCATCATATTGGCCATGGCATCCTTATTGAAGGAATATCGGGACTCATAGAAACCATCCTCAGACCACGCACCAGACAAAGGGCCAGTTTCCTCCAGGATACAACACACTTCCTTCTCCTGCCTGTCTCAAATATCTACAAGACAAAGGACAATGCTCAGATATCCACCCTACACACACTGGTGAACTCATCTATTTCATCCCCATATGTTACAACTTTACATTTAACAACAAAAACTTGGTCCAAACCATGCAACGGGCATGTGTACTGGGATGGCTCCCCAATATGCCAACCTCTTCATGGGCCACCTCGAGGAAAAATTTCTGGAAAAATGCATGACAAACATATGATATACCTGAGATACATTGATGATATTTTCATCCTCTGACAGATTACTTAAACTCACTCATAGATTTCCACCACAACTTCAACCACCAGCCATGCATCAAACTCTCTCTAGAACACTCCCAGGGAAGATGACAGATGCCAGTGAAAGCCACGAGCTGTTGATGCTGGTGTCTGATCCGAGTTTTATTCTTGATATCTAAAATTATCCCTAGAAATGTTTGGAATCAACAAAGAGGTGATAGGTGCATGTTCTCTAGATTATTTCAGATTTCATGATTAATTGCAGCTAGTTAAAAAGATGAAATAAGATAGTTTTCCAATTTATGTAATGAATGAGAAACCCAGGATGTTCACCTCACTGACACTACAAAGACAAATGCATTCACTGGAGATACCTTTCTGTGAGCTGACTGAGCAATAGCTTCAACATTGTGAATAGAATTGCAGTGATATTTACTGGTCATGGTTATATGAAGGCGGAATATGTATGTATTTTAACTAGTTTTAACATATAATTCTGTTATGATTTTTCTAGAATGATCAGATTAGACATTGGTGAGGATAGACTGCCAATATGCTTTTTGATGGAATCTTTGCTTCATTTAAGTCAATGAGAATTTTGCCATTAACTTTAATGGGACCAGAATTTCACTCTCTCTGTTTAGAGAAAGTCCCCTTATATAATATCAGAAATAAGGAAAAACTTCTCTTACTGGGCAAATAGTTCTCTTAAAACCAACAAGAGTACTTGTGAAATAAAGTACTATTCAACTTGAGTATGGAGTGTGGGTGCATATTCTGTCCTTTTGTGACCTTAAGTGCCTGATTTTCCAAGGGGGAGGTCCACTTCTGTCCATGTAACTCAGTGTTTATTCACAGATCAATGTGCATTTTTTTTTTTACATTTTCGCATGCATAGGAGGTGGATTTTGCACATGAAAATTCTATTTGTCCAAATATGTTTTGTCTTTTAATCCTATCATCTGCAAGCACAAGTGCCAGAATTTATTTATTTATTATGTATGCATTTGTTTAAAAGCATTTCTATAATACTTACCATACACAGGTTTATTCACCTTACAACTATTAACAAATTTTGGTTAACATACCCCTGAAAAATAGGGAAATATCCCCATTTTGCAGATGGGAAATTGAGGTACAGAGAGGTTAAAGGACTTGAATAAAATCACAGTGGAACCCTGTGGCAAAGCCAGGACTAGAACTCAAATCTCCTGAGTCCCAGTTGGGTACATTAATTATCAGCCAACCTCTCTTCCCATATGTGCATAGAAGATCATAAATATAAAGCATGTGTCCACCTATGTAGATGCACAAGCAAAGGCCAGACTGAAGCCTTATTATATATCAGGCTGTAACTAAGAAACATCCATAGACAAATTGCCAAACACAATCTGGGACCCTAATGTTGTTTCCCATTATATAAATGCCATTTTAACTAGAAAATTCATGTCAAAAATTGGCAATTGCATGCATGACTACCATTTTGGATATGCATTCATATATTTTGAGGATGCAAATTAGGCACCTATATTTGAATAGTTGATCCATAAAGTCACTTTATGTTGTGAATGTTTGCTTACTAGTAGATAAAATACACTACCAATTCTGCTTGAAGCAACACATAGAATTCAACTGTTAGAAATGGAGAGGGACTGAGCACTTCAGTGAAGTATTGAACTGGCCAGAAACCATAATGCCTGTGGAATTCCCATCTGAAGATCAGAAGAAAGAACCATTTATGGTTATTAGACTGATAGAGACTGAAGAGGTTTTTCACAGCTATCAATCAATAGTCACTCACTAAATCTTCCTGGAAATATTTAAAAGAACTGAGGTTGCTGTACTCTATGACAGAGGCTATATGGAAAAGTGGTGGATTGAGATAAAACTTTGAAATGGGGTTGTGAAGAATCTTACAACTACAAGATCCAAGAATGGCAATTGATTGCACCAACTGGTAAAGCCTTTGAATCAGGTTTTTCAGCTGTACAATAATGCATATTCTTTCTAACCCCAAAAGCAATGTATAGATTAGCCTGGATCAAATCAGAGAGGAAGTACATGTATAACTCTCCCATTATTTAGCTCCAACAGAGTTTGAGACAAAGTGGTTGGAATAAAATAATATCTTCCTGAACCTTTAGTCATTTTCAGAATGAAAACCGTTTTTGTGTTGTTCTGAAATGTTCAAATAACTTTATTTTTAACTTGCAGTTTCAGTTTCTGGTTGGGACTGAAGTAATAAATGGTGGACTAACACTAGAAATGTTGCAGTTGAAGTATTTCTGGACACAGTTGGAAGCCTTAATTCTGGAAACTTCATGAGAAAGCCTTTTCTCAGGAGATTTCTATGCCAGTATTTCAGAATCAAAAAGGGTATGGAAAGCCAGAAGATAAGCAGTTGAACCTTTGGAGAACCTCAAGGTTACGAACTAACCAGTCAACCACACATCTCATTCTGGAACCGGAAGTACAAAATCAGGCAGCAGCAGAGGGGGGAAAAAAGCAAATACAGTCCAGTCCTGCATTAAACATAAACTACTAAAAAAAATAAAGGGAAATATTAAAAAAAAAAAGATTTGACAAAGTAAGGAAACTGTTTCTGTGCTCATTTCATTTAAATTAAGACGGTTAAATGCAGAATTGTTCTTCTGCATAGTATAGTTTCAAAGCTGTATTAAATCAATGTTCAGTTGTAAACGTTTGAAAGAACAACCATAATGTTTTGTTCAGAGTTACGAACATTTCAGAGTTACGAACAACTTCCATTCCCAAGGTGCTCGTAACTTTGAGGTTCTACTGAGTATGCAAACCACACCTTTAAGAGTAATTAAATAGCAGAAAGGAAAAAAGAAGTCCAAGAATGGAAGGGAGAGAAGTTTGTTATTATCTGATTGTTTTCTCTAGCTTGTCCCTTTGTGGTTTTAAACTTTCACAAGCTCAACATTTTCTTTTCCTTAACCATATTTATTTATAGATACGTTCAATCAATCTCACTGTAGCTTTCATTCCCAATTAAAATCCATGCTCTTACTTCTACACTGCCAGAACTTGCCTTGCCTCTACAGCTTTTTGTCTTTTCTTTCTCTTCTTTCTTTTTTGAAAGGTATTTTATATGCCATATGCAATAAACATCATCCCTTATTTTAACACTCTCTCTTCTCCTTATTCTGAAGAATTTATTTGTGGTGAACTTGTTCTGTGAATGAAGCAAAGTCCCTTTCAGGCTTTTCCACAAAGCACATGTATACAATTTCAGAGTGCCTCATGAAAAGTCAGCAATTACTTTACAGCAATTACTAAATCATCACCTTATTAAAAACTGGGTCCTTTCTACCTGGAAATCTAACACCTTATTTTCATACAGTATTTTCCTTGGTATATGTTAAGGGCCATGATTCAATATAATCATTAATTCATTAAACTCAATTCATGGGAAGGGAGTATCTGAAGAGGTTTGTATTTATTTGCAATTTTTGGATTTCCTCCACTTGTAATGATGCTGGCATTGGTGACTGCAGACAGAGCAGGGTGCTGTTGTAGCACAGTAAAACCCAAATGCTCAGCTTGATTCTCCTTTGCATTTCCTCTCTGATCCTGAAAATTAAAGTGCTTCCATTTAATCTGCAATTTTCAGCCTATCATATATGCTTTGGCAACTTTATTCTTAGCAAAAACACTTTTACCCCCACCTACTAAATTCAGCCATTTCTACATATGCTTCTGCTCTCACATTTGCAAAAGCTTTCAGTTAATGTAAAAGGAACATATGTTCCTGATAGGAGGAATGTTTCCTAGTCTATTTTTTTAAATTTCAGTTTGTGGTACTGAATCAAAATATTAGATTATGGAAAAATGGCATGTGCTACGTTTTAGCTGCTGCTTCTGACTGTCATTGACCTCAAAGTCTGTTCTTGCTAATAGATAGCAGCAAATTTCACATATGTGGCATCCTTCACAATAAAATAAGAAGGTGCTGAACAAGCCAGTACAATGGGGCATATGCTCATCTACCTGTGCACAGACCAAATACAATGGATCTGAGCCTGCAGCCTTTATTTCCAGGATGGAGTAATTCCATTGGGCTTGATCCTGCACCATGAAGCTAATGGGAAATTGTTCATTGACTTGAATGGGAGCAGGATCAAGCCCATTAACTCTCATGGGTCCTTAATTATAAACAAGTATATTAAATAAATAAATTGCACCAATATAAGAAAAAGGGGTAGACTGTTTGGCTGTATGTTTGTATGTCATGCCCTTTTAGATCACAGCAAGATATGTGCAGCTAGTTTGACACTTAGGGAAGTGATTCTCAAGCAGGGGTAAATGTACCCCTAGGGGCATGCAGGGGTCTTCCAGGGGGTACATCAACTCATCTAGATATTTGCCTAGTTTTACAACAGACTACATAAAAAGCACTAGCGAAGTCAGTACAAACTAAAATTCCATACAGACAATTACTTGTTTATACTGCTCTATATACTACACACTAAAATGTAAGTATAGTATTTATATTCCAATTGTGTTTTTTTATAATTATATGGTAAAAATAAGAAAGTAAGCATAAACATTTTTTTCAGTAATAATGTGCTATGACACTTGTATTTTTATGTCTGATTTTGTAAGCAAGCAATTTTAAGTGAGGTGAAACTTGGGAGTACACAAGACAAAT